>NC_139526.1:1118418-1718418 GCF_947247035.1 Vipera ursinii | reverse complement strand
ATGATAAAGATGCAGCATTTTCTTTAAAATTGTCCTTGGAGTGCATTTTTTGCATAAGCTCAGAGACTGAGTAGGTAACCTTGACCTTTCCAGATCTTTCTGATAACAGCTCTCCTGGCCTGGTTGGGTAGCAGTAGAGAAGAGGATTTCAAACTTTTTCAGGCGTTGGAACCTGTTAATTAAAAAGAAAACCCCAGAGCCCTGATCAAGAAGAAGCTAAGCTCTAAAAAGCGGGTAGTGCCTGACTGAACTATTTTTTTTTTTGCTCTTAGTTTCTTAAGTTTTTTTTAGAAGTCCGTGGAGTATAGTTTGAAACAACTCTCACCTGGGAACAAGAAGCTGCTTGCCTTTTATCTTGGTTCTAGTCCTACCACAGGCACGAAAGCGTCTGGGTGATTTGGGACCAGTGTCTGTCTCACTGTGGAAAATAGGAGGAAGAAACTGGATATGTTTGCCACTTTGAGTTACTTATAAAAGTAATAAAGGAATAAATACTTAAAACAAACAGGGAGCAAACTTCACCTTCACCAGCATTGATGATGTTGCCTTGTTGGGTAATGAGACTGCTGCAAAAAAACAGCCAAGGGTTTCACACACGATCTTTGAATGCCAAATTCATAGAATCCTAGGATTTTCATTATTGCGTGTGTCTCCTAATACAATCCTGTATCCAGGGCAGAGGTCCTCAGACAAATGGCGTGCCCGGTAATGCTAATACCCTACACTCCCTTTAAAAAAAAATATATAAAGACGTTCTGCAGACAAAGCATTTGCTGAACTCCGGCCTCTGTTCCTGTCTCTTTCCTTGTTTCATCAGGTGCCGCAGTTACTGACCAGCTTCAGGCGGGGGTGAAAGTGTGGCAGCCACCATGGATTTCTCCAAGTTCCTGGCTGATGATTTTGAGGTCAAGGCCTGGGTGAACGGGGCCTTCCGGGCTGTGCAGCAGGAAGCCCCTGGCAAAGTAGATGCTCACGCAGCTACCCTGGTGATGAAGTTGCAGCTTTTTATCCAGGAGGTCAACAATGCCGTGGAAGGTGATGCTGCTGTCCTTGAGGGGAATTCGCTTGGGAAGTTTCAAGGACCACTCCTGGTCTGTGCGCTGGAAGCAGCTGCTCTGGGCAACAGCCCAGGTTATTTTTGCATTGCAGATTGCAGATGTTTCTACAAGCCATATGTGAAGCTATTTGCTAATGTTGCTATACCAACATTACACAGTTTAATCAAGACATGTTGTACAGCGGTTAATGTAATGTAAATATACGGTAATATAAAGACAATTACCTGTCTAAGATGGTATAGGTTCTCCTGCTTGAGCAGTGGGCTGGACTAGAAGACCTCCAAGGTCCCTTCCAGCTTCTGTTCTATTCTATTCTGTTCTGTTCTATTCTATTCTATTCTATTCTATTCTATTCTATTCTATTCTATTCTATTCTATTCTATTCTATTCTATTTATCATTATTCTAATCTGTTCTGTTCTATTCCTATTCCTATTCCTATTCCTATTCCTATTCCTATTCCTATTCCTATTGTTCTGTTCTGTTCCATTCCATTCCATTCCATATTTTTTATCCTGTTCTGTTCTGTTCCTATTCCTGTTGTTCTGTTCTGTTCCACTCCATTCTATTCCATATTTTTTATTCTATTCTATTCTATTCTATTCTATTCTATTCTATTCTATTCTATTCTATTCTATTCTATTCTATTCTATTCTATTCTATTCTATTCTATTCTGTAGTTCTATTCTACTCTGTAATTCTATTCTACTGTTCTATTCTACTGTTCTGTTCTATTATTCTATTCTAGTCTGTTCTGTTCTAGTCTGTTCTATTCTATTCTACTATTCTGTTCTGTTCTACTGTTCTATATAGATATTATATAACATAGATATGTATTTAAAATTTTATGTTAAAATATAAATATTTGTGAGGCTGCCTTTTAAAAAAAAGTGGTTAGCCTAAGTTTGTTTTTCTGCTTTTGGCAAGGGTTTCCCCACTTACATATTTTGAAGAAGGTTTTCTCCACTCTTTTACAAGAAACTTACTTTTGAGGTATCTGAATTGAGGAACACAAGTTCAAAATGTAAAGCAACATTTATATTGTCATCTTTGACACATAGTGAAAGTGAGAAGCGAGTGAATTTTAGTAATAAGATAAATATTTTTATAGTCTGTAATAATGGATTTTATTGCTAGGTTGAATGAATAATAACAGGGTCCTCCTCACCCTGAATAGGGATATAATTCCTTTGCTTCTTTGTGCCAGTAGCCCTTAAAAAAGCTGTCTTAACTTAATGCCATTCTCTCCATTTATCAACCTCCTTGGTTGGGAAAATAGTTTTTGGGAAGGGGAAATTGTCATCCAGTGTGGTGACATAACTTTCCAGAAAGTTATGGAGTTTATGGAGTTTTCACACTCAGGTTACTTCAGGTTACTTCGAGGTAAAGATAAAGTAATAGCAGAGTTTCATTGAATGGTTAATTAAAAACATGATGATGACGATGATGATGATAATGGAGGAGGAGGAGAATATAGGAATAATAGCAATAGCACTTAGACTTATATACTGATTCATAGTGCTTTACAGCACTCTCTAAGTGGCTTACGGAGTCAGCCTGTTGCCCCCAACAATCTGGGTCCTCATTTTACCCACCTCGGAAGGATGGAAGGCGGATCAACCTTGAGCCGGTGAGAATCAAACTGCCAAACTGCTGGCAGCCGGCAGTCAGTAGAATTAGCCCCTGCAATACTGCATTTTAACTACTGCGCCACTGCTGCACCTACTATAGGAAAGTAGGCAGGAATGGACACTTATTGAAACTCTGCATATTCTTAACTATTGATCAGTGGTGGCCTATCTCACGCATTGATTTTTAACTGACCGATCAAATATTTGTGAGCCTCTTGTCTCTATGCTGAACAGGTGTTACCGCTTTCTGCCACATAACCACCCCACCTTTTCCTCATGGACACCCCTCTGCTCTCCTGACACAGTTCCAGCCTTTCCAGAGGGGCAGCCTCTGTCTCTTGTGTTCTGGGAAGTTGCAGCTGTGCCTGACCTCCTCCTTATTTTACTACAGAGACAAGCCACCAGGCTCTCCAGAGCATGCCCAGAGTTCTGCGGGAAGTGGAAGCCTTGAAACAGGAGGCGGCGTTCCTGAAGGAGCAGATGGTCCTGGTGAGGGAAGACATTAAGAAGCTGGAGGAGGACACCGCACAGTCCATGCAGGTACCTGAGGCTTCTCTCCAGGGTGATGGGTTGGACGGACACCTTCTCTTCCTGGACACCTGTGGCGGAATGGATAAAAATGAGCATCCCTTAAAGAAATACAACGTTAAAAATTGATATTTTATTCAGACAGCAGCACAAATGTTTTAAAATTTATACTGAAATAGTCACTGAAATGAGTTTAACTGGTCTCTTACATTGCTACCCTACAAGCTACCTAGCAGTTAAGCCAAGATATTTATTTCTGTTTTTCATTTGAAGAAAATAGCTCGGTTTAGACTACATAAAATCTTGCATCAGGAAGGGGAGATTTTGGAGATCTTCTAGTACTGTGCTGAGTGTAGGACTTGCTAAAGCATTTCTGACAAATGACTTTTCTGGCTTGTCCATATCCTCCAGTGAGGCAGAACACAGCACTTCTGAGGCATCCCATTTCATATCTAAGCTGAATCAGCTTTCATTGATTTTGGTCCTGTCTCTGGGGAAAACTCCGTTACCCTTTAGCTGCCTGAAGACTGCTGAAGACCGTTAAACTCTCCTGCAGGCTAAATATTCCCACTTTCTCTCAACCCCTCAGAGGATTTTGTTTGGTCCCTGTACCACTGTTTCTCAACCTTGGCAGCTTTAAGCTGTCTGAACCTCAACTCCCAGAATTCCCCAGCCAGCTATGGGAATTCTAGAAGTTGGGGTCCACACACAGCTTAAAGTTGCCACGGTTGAGAAACACTGCCCTACACCATCCAGATAGCATTGCTCAGCCTCCTGGTTGTTGCGGCGGTGAGTAAGGAGACGAAGTGGACCCGCAATCCTGCATGGGGTTGTTGGAGCTGCTGCCGCGAGGCCAGGCAATTGTCAGCACGTTGATGGCCTGGCTGCGGGGCCCTCTGTCAGCCCGTGTGGGGCAGCTCCGCACCCCCCGCCTCGCTTCATGACCGCAGCAAGCAGACAGAATGGGCGGGCAGCCAGCTACTCAGCCTCTTAAGTAGAGCCTTCTTTTGGGGTAGGGATTTGTTGCAGGTGTGAAAATCGGGCTAGGGCTTATTTTCCAGGTAGGTCCTATTTTTGGAGAAACCCGGTGTGCCCTCTGTGTTTTCAGATCTTATAAACAGGGAGCAAACCCCCACTCCTGGCACCGGGGACGGTGGATAACTGGCAACTAGTCCGGGAATGACACGTGCGCCAGTGAACAGCCCGGCTCCGAGAGCACCCAGGATTCCTCAGGTCAGCCTTGAGCTACGGAGGTTCTCTTCTCTCGCTTTCAGGTCTTAGTCAAGCTCGACCACGTGAAATCCCGGATGCAGCTGGCTGTGGATTCACTCCAAGAAGCAGACAAGTGGAGCACTCTCAGTGCAGACATTGAAGAGACATTTAAAACACAGGTATTTCAATGTTTACAGCTCCAAACAATGTCCTGCCACTGTTGCTTTATTAGAATGCCTCCAGGCTGCTCAGAGAATGGATCAGGTCAATCAGTTAATTTGTGACGATAGAAACCTAGCATTGGAAGGGATCTTAGAGGTTATCTAATTCAACCATTTCTTTAGTCTGGCATCCACCAGAGTATCTCTGACAGCTGATCATCTCATTTCTGTTTCAAAACCTCCAACAAAAGATAGTTCGCTAGTTCTTGTTCCGTTGACTGACAGCTCATAGAGTCACAAAGTTCCTCCTGAGGTCTAGCCTGAACCTTCTTCCTTATTGTTGTTCCTGCCTTCTAGGACTATGGAGAATAATTGCATTTATTCCATCATTCAAAGCTGGAAGTGTAATGAACTGCGATGGGTTTCAGAAATCAGAAATACAATATGACAGACCCAACCTTGGTGGTTTGGCAGCCGGGCGGGGGGGGGGGGCGGGGAACCAGGTTGCATGAGCGGCAAATAGGCCGCAGCCCGGCTGTGGGCTGCAGCCCGGGGGTTGGGAACCCCTGCAATATAAGGTACTCCCTGACTTACGACCATTCTGTTAGCAGCCATTCGAAGTTATGACAGTGCTGAATGAATGGCGGTTAAAACTGGCCTCTGGAGTTCCAGCCACTCCAGCCCCTCTGTGGTCACGTGGTCTCAGTTTGGGTGCTTGTCCACAGGTTGCAGCGCCCCCAGCCACACGGTCACCATTTGCAACTTTCCCTGCCAGAAAGTCAGTGGGGAAGCTAGCAGGGAAGGTTGCAGGTTGGTGGGGTAGGTCTTCCTCCCCCCCCCCTTGCACTTCCTCCAGCCCTCTGCGCCTGCACTGCGCCTGCCACTCGTTTGTTGCTTTCTTTGCTGCCTATCTCGCCGTGGGGCTACCCTAGGAGGCTTGCAGTGATAGAAAGGGGCAAATGAAAGCAGTCACTTCCCCCCAATGGTCAGAGGCCCTGACCTTTCCTCGGTTTCCCCGGAGCAGCCCTTGCCGGAGCAGCCATTGGGCCTGACTGGGGGGCTGGGGGGGCTCCTGCAGTATTGTCTGAAAATATTATACAGTGCCGAAGAGCAGCTGGGGAACTGCTGCTTCTGCCTTTCTGCCCCCAAATGGACAAGAAGCCGGAAGAGACGAATTTATGCTCCGATCACTGACTATTCCGATTCCCTCCTCCCCCCACACCCTGCCCTGAGCCCCCCCTCCCCCCCGCCTGCCCCGATTCCTGTCTTGGTTTCCTCTGCAATCTTTGGTCTCTTGGAACCCTCCCTTGGTGATGCTTGTGAAGGTGCTTGAATTGAGACCCATCTCATGTCCCGTAGGTCACTCTGGGAGGCCATACAGTTAAAGAAACAGGAACATCAAATGAATAAATCAAAATTGCACAAAAACAAGGCCGCTAAAGAGTATAAATGTAGCAAAAAAGAGGGGGAGGTTTAGGATCTGCATTGATTCCCTATGTTCTGCCCTTTTTCTCAACGTGAAAATTTATTGATTTTTTCCCCCTTTGATTTTTAAATTAAAATCTTCCTTTCACTCTGCAGTTTTCTGCTTCCCTTTATAAAATTATTTTTACTGGACATTTTAAGAAAACATGAAGTAGAAATAGGAAAGTTGTTTTTCCTTCTCTGTAAACTATTCCATGTCACCATTACGGTTTTATTTTGATTGATCCAAAAACTTCAAATAAAGCTCTGATGCTGTAAATATTCCATTAAAACAGAGGTCCCCAAACCTTTTGGGCACGGGGGGGGGGCGTTCCATGGTGAGAGGTTTTTCTGTGGACCGGGAGTGGCGGGGGACGTGGCTTTGTATGCTGCCTGCATCCCGCGGAGGGGGCTTTGCTTGTTTGTGTGGACCGGTTGCTGGCATGCCGCAGCCCAGTAACAGTCCACAGACTGGGGGTTGGAGACCCCTGCATTAAAATACAGGTAGTCCTCGACTTACTGCAGTTCATTTAGTGACCATTCAAAGTTACAACACCCTTGAAAAAAGTGACTTACGACTGTTTTTCCCACTTACGACCGTTGCAACATCCCCTGGGTCACGTGATCAGAATTCGGATGCTTGGCAACTGGCTTGTATTTATGATGGTTGTCGTGCCCCGGGATCACGTGATCCCCTTTTGCGACCTTCTGAGGAGCAAAGTCCATGGGGAAGCCGGATTCATTTAATATCTGTGCTACTAACTTAACAACTGCAGTGATTCACTTAATAACTATGGCAAGAAAGGTCACAAAATGGAGCAAAATTCACTTAATAACTGTCTCGCTTAGCAGTAGAAATTTGAGGCTCAATTGTGCTCGTAAGTCGAGGACTGCCGGTGTTAAAGGGACATTTGCCTGGGAATTGTGACTACAAGATGGTTGACACATTATTTCAATTTATGTCCTCCGGGTTTCTAGTTCAACTCCTGAAATATTTTTTTTCATAACTATATTTTTATGTGTTTATTTTTTGGTTGCCCTTGGCTCTAAGGCGAATAAGAGAAGGCCACCTTCTCTGCTCCTCTGGAGAAAGGGTATCCAGCAATGGTTCGGGAAGGGTTAGGGTTAGGGTCTTGCTTGGGAACTGACCAGGCTGCCTCCTTCCCCTGTCTGGGCCAGGACATCTCTCTCATCTCCAGCAAGCTGACCAGCATGCAGAGCAGCCTGGCTGTGCTGGTGGACACTCCGGACTACTCGGAGAAGTGTGTGCACCTGGAGGCGCTCAAGAACCGCCTGGAAGCCTTGGCCAGCCCCCAGATCGTCTCTGCCTTCAGCACGCAGTCCGTTGGTAAGGGGGACGGGATGCCCATGGGGAGGGGGAGGGGGCTCGAAGGCAGAGAGGCCTTGTGGCCTTTCCCTGCAAACAAAGCCCGGAAGTGCTTGCCAGGGAGCGGGATCGTGGCTTATGGTTAGGAGAGGTTCAGATTGGGTTCCAACGTTTCGTCACGAAAGGACCTTGGCCCTGGGCTGAATAAAGATCACTGGCTTAAGCCAGCTCAGCTGAAAGGGTCCCCTGGAGTGTCCGAAAGAAGCGCAGGTTGTGGGTCTTGCAGTTCTTTGCAAAAAGAAGCGGAGCGCCTGTGTGAGGTCTCTGGGTCGTGGAGAAAGCCCTACCCGAGACAGGCATTGACAGGAACATTTGGACATCTTAATGTTGAACTGCTGTGTTCAGTTAATGATGGCTGCTAAAAAAGTCATCCAATCAGATTGGTCCCATGATGGCCCACCGTAGGACCATCACGAACCATAATACGGAGGCCGCATTATGGTCGTAAGCGGAGAACTATCTGCAAGTCCGGGTGGTGGGTGGGGTTGGGGGTTGGGATTCAGCAGCCAAGAGCATTGATTCATCTGGGGGAGGGCAGGAAAGAGAGGCCGTCTCCCGCTGCCTTCCTTTGGGCGATGCAGCTCAGGTGCTGCCATCCGACTGGAGCGCCCTCGTGTGGCCCTCTTGGGGGCAAAGGGGCAGCTGGAAACTCCAACAGTCTGTTCTCTAGCATCCCCTCAGTACTTTCCCCAAACTCCAGAGACGCCCAGGGGCCACCGAGGCTTGAACCCTCAAACCCTGGCTCTTTTCTGGTTCTGCCACACGAGGTGATTCGGTCACAGCTCTCAATCCCTGAGCAGAACAGGGATGCTCCCCTCTGGGTATTGTCTGTGGCGGAGAGTGGTCCTTTGGGGCCACAGGATGCTGGCGAGGGGCTTTAGAGCTGCTGAAGAGGGAACGGACCGCGGAGCGCCAGCTGCAGAGTTGGAGGCCGGGGAGAGGCCTTTTCGTGAATGGGCAGTTTCAGACTTAAACATCTTAAAGGGGTCCTGTGGTTTTCGAAGGTCTGATTTTGGGATGTGTTTTTCCAGGCCTGCTGGGGGTGTGAATTTGTCCCGAGTGTTTCCGGTGGGGCGAGGCTTGAAGCTCTGCCCTTGGATTGCCTTCGGTCATTACCGTGGGATCTCTTGGAGTTATGCCACTGGGCCGCCAGGTGGGGGCAGCCTTACGCCAAGCACTGGCTGTGACTGGCCCTGCCTGGAGTTCGGCTCTCCTCTCCCTCCATTAAAGGGGTGGCCAGGATGGCAAATGACTGCAGCCTTTGTCAGGGGCTTGGACCCCTATTTGTGGGAGCCGTTTATTCATTTATTTGCCCCCGGCCTTTGTTATTCTACCCTCCAAAGCGAAGAGGATACCCCGGCAGAGGTCTTGCTCTCAGGGGCTTTGGACGTAAGAAATGTGGTTTGGAGGGAGGGCGTAGAAGGGGCAGGCAAAGCAGAGCTTGCTTTCTCCTCTCCTCTGTGCAGATGCTCCCCGTGAACCTCCAGGGCTTATTCCCCACCTCGGAGGAGGGACGCTGCAGTGGGTCTGCTGGGGGCAGGAGCCTGGGCGGGTAGAGGCATCGGGACTGGAGTCGAACAGAAGCTGAACCTGCTTTTGTCCGAGACAGACTGAGGGAGGAAATTGTGCTTTCAGATCAGGCCCGGCTGTTTGTGAAAGTCTTCACGGAAATTGACCGGATGCCCCAGCTGCTGGCTTACTACTACAAGTGCCACAAGGTATTGGGGTCCTCGCGGCCGGTGAAGCGGACTTCCCATCTTTATTCAGCCCCCACATTTGGGCTATAGGAGAGGGAAAGGTGGGCACCGTTTCTGAAAGTGCCCCTGGCTGGTGACAATTGTGATGCCTTCGAGAGCCACGGGTTGGCCTAGTAGTCCACCACTTCAGTCCACACAGGAGAATGGGGTGCTGGGGTGCTTCATGCCAGCGGACCTGGGCTGTAGGCGGGAGTAGCATTCAGGCCTGTTCAGAAGTCTGTCGTTGTGATGGACCTTCAAGCCCGGTTGCTCTCCTGCTCAGTTCCGCCGAGAGCCACCAGGGGTCCTCCCAGGCCTGTGTGGGCACTCGCACTCGCTGGTCCAAATTGGGCACCTCTTCCTTTTAAGCCCTAAAAGTGCGTAAGTTTGGAAAGTAGGCGAAGCAGATTGAGAAACCTGTCTCCTTCCTCCTTCCTTCTCAGACCTTGAGTCTTGCCACGCACTTTGGGCCTTTGCCGTTTCATAACTTAAGCAACACTCCTGGCGAGGCGAGGGCTGTGTTCTGGGCAGCCCAGCCTGGCCAGGGTGGGGCTGCAGGAGAAGTCTCAGGTGCTGCTCCAGGCAGCTGGAAGCTTCTGGAATCCTTGGCTGCCCAAGAGCTGCTCGGATGTGTTCACAGACCCCCAGGGGGTTTATGTGTCAGTCAGAGGTTGTAATGTGGATGATGGACATGGTTTATCAGCTTCTCCTCAAAGTCTTTAGGCCTTCAGCCCTTATGGCCACCCTGTGACACGGCCAACGGGGAGGTTGAATGAGCTCAGGCCTGGAGTTTGTCTGGCAGTGGAGTCACTTTCCTCCAGTTCCCCCCCTCGCTTTCTATACTTATTGGCAAGAACCAGCATCCTCTCAGGGCCACCCCGAATGCCCCTATCCTGGTGATGCTCCTGACCCTCTCCCTCGCTCCCAGGTGCAGCTAATGGCAGCGTGGCAGGATCTGTGCCAGTCGGACCTACTCCTGGAGCGACAATTGGCAGAGCTCTACGAAGTGCTGCTGGGGACGTGGCACTCGCAGCTGCAATGGGCCACGCAGGTACAGCTGGGAGGGGAGGGGTCCGTGGGGCCCAGAGCCTCATATGCTGGTGCTCAGGAGGAGCCCGGCCTCTCCGCGCCCAGGCAGAGGAGGCCCACCCCACCCCCAGGCTGCCCTGCAGCTGTATCTCTTCCTTCATCTACTTGAAATGTGGCCAGGTTGCTCAGTCAACCTGACGAAGACCTGCAAAGCTCCAGATTCTGGCCTCACCTGATGTTGTGCCCCCATCACCCCGAGGGTTTCCTTAACAACCATTGTAGCTCAACTGGATTTAGTGCCTCGGGAACTTTCCTTGCAAGATTAAACCGTTTACGTCTCTTTACATAAAAAGGGCTTGACGTAAACTGATTATTGGCAAACCGCTTGCCTTATGTCCCCCATTCCCCAAACAGATGCCATCAATCTCAGGTTGCAGAAACTTGGAAGTGTGATACAGAATTAGATATCCTTGTAACCATCTCCCGATATATAGTTTTAGGCAGGTTTCTGCCCAGAGCTGAAGCCTCATTAAATTAATACTTGATTATTATTGGCAGCGTATGATCCATAAACGCTTATGCAGTAATAACTCTGCTGTTCTTTGAGATGCCAAAGACGCTGCCACATCAGGGCATCGAACTGGGGCAGTTGTGAGGTACAGTCATTGTTGCTTGTCCAAGATCACAGGCGGTAATCTCTCTGGATCCCTGCATGTCTTGGAAGTGCTCAGTTGAATCTTTGGCACCTCACTGCAAATGGCCCGATGCCTCGCTTTAACCTCGCGTGAGCTTTCTTGTCTCTTTGCCCTCTGACTCTGCTGCCTTTGCTGCTGCCTGGCTCAGCTGCCGTGAGCAGAACTGGCGGGCAGAGACCCAACGTAGACACCCCGGGGGTGGCAGAGGAGCCGTGTGTCCCTGGCCTGTCCCAAAATGCAGCTGGGGATCTGTTGCCTCTCCCACCCCCGGCAGCAGAAAGGAACTGGGTTTCCTGCTGGCAAACTGGTTTGCTGGAGTTTGGGGAAGCAGCGGCCAGTTTGGTAGGTGAGGTCTTGAGGCTTTCACCCGTGAAGGAGAGAACTGATGCTTATCTCTGGGGAGGCCTGGAAAGAGCCGGCCTGCCATCTTGGCCTGACAGACTGAGCTGCCTCTGGGCCATTTCCCAAGAGCCCCCCTCGGTCTCCCTGTGGCTGACGAGGCAGACTCGCCTGCGAATCAAGCCAGGAAGGCGCGAAGCAGCTCCTTCTGACAAAAAAGCGGAAATTCTTTGGTGCAGGATTTAAATGCAACTCATCCCTGGGACAGGAACGGGGGGGGGGGGGGCTCCCTGCTGGCTTGGGATGTGGCCACCTCTGTTTCTCCAGCTGTTTCCTTCTGCCAGAGCTTCTCTCTTCACCCCTCCCCCCATCTCAAAAGGGTCCTCAAACATGGAGGATTATTTTCTGAGGGACAGACTGTTCACCTGGAGGGTCTGCAGGGAGTGGGGGGCGGGAAACTCCCACTTCTCTCACACCACATCTTAACACTGACAACTCAGTCTGCTTCCCTCCCCCCAATACAATCTAAACCTGCATTTAGCTACCGTTAAGTCCAGGCTTGTGGGTAGAAATTGGCTCTGCACCTACTAGTATTTTTCATTAATCATGGGAAAAACCGAAGCATTGTAAAAATGCTAGATGGGATATAATGATTGTTCAAATTTCTTGTCAGGGATTTGAACAGGAATATGGCTAAATATAAATGCCAGGGGGGGTTGATGTAGTGCTGCAGGGGGCCCTGGAAATCACCTTGCGGGAGGCATCCAGCAAGCATTAGGGCAGTGTTCCTCTTAACCTCAGCAACTTGAAGATGTGTGGACTTCAGTTCCCAGAATCCCCACAGCCATGGAAGTCCACGCATCTTAAAGGTTGCCAAGGTTGAGAAACGCGGCATTAGGGCAACCGCAGGTGCAGAGGAAGCTGCATTGAGCTCAGGAGGGTGTGAAGAAGAGGCTCAGGCTGGCTCCCCCCCCGGGGTCAATGGGGGCATAAAGGGGAGGGGAGGGAAACACTGGGAGGCTGGCAAGATTCTGTTACCCCAAAAAGGGTAGCTCTAGTTGTTCTCTATTGTCACTTTCCTGGCCCATCTTTCCTGTAGTGCTGACAAATTCATTACATATTTTAAAGATTAATGATGAAAGAAACATTGACATTAAAAGTGGAATTTTTGAAATTAGGTAGGGCTTTTGGTAGTCTGTTGGCACACCTAGCACATTTTTGCCTGTTTGTCAAGCCTTTTCTGTTTGCCGTGAAGCTCAGTGTAGAAATCTTAAGTTTCACTTCAAAATTTGTTAATTTCAAAAAAAAGGAGTTAGTAGCTTCAGAACAAGGATATTCTGGGATCAGTGTGGAAATGTACAGTGGGCTTATCAATTTTTATCATCTATCTTGCTGACAAGTCACCCTGAAGCATCGGCCTAACGGGTTTTTAATGGTAAAATCAGTCTGCCTGGTTCATGGAATTTTACAAGGTCCAAAGTCTGCAATAAACACCCTTAAATTTCTGTGATTCAGAGGCACCCTTGCAGTCAATCGGGAAAAGTCATGGAACTGCAGAAGCGTTTTTCATTACTGTTTTCAGTACAGCACAGGTAGGATCAAGAGGCTTTTAAGCCTCTGATCAGATCCCTCCTTGAAACGATCCAGTGTAAAATCCTCCCTAAAATGTGCCCAGGTCTTTCTCTTCCTGCAACCAAAGCAGTTGGGCCCAGAAGCGCTACGGGGCAAAGTAGGGGGGTTCAGGGTGCATGGCCTTCTCCTCGTACAGAGCCCAAATGCCCATGTGCCTCTTTTTTTTAACCTTTAATTATAATAATGTAAGACTCAGAGCAAAATGCAGGAAAGAATCCAAGCTTCATTAAAGCAATTCCTGTTGTCTCAAGTTAGTGGGTGTCCATCTTTATGCCGCAGTTCTGAAAATTAATATCTGAAATACACAAGTCAATACGTAGAGAAGAGTCCAGTGATAAGAATGACATCCATTGCTCCCCCCTGTTGTGGAATTGGGCCTGCTGCCTGCAAACCCCATCCTTTACCCATATCTTTCGTGAACTAGAGACTTGGGGCCTGGTGTATTAGCTGCAGTTTGGCCATCTGGTGCCCGGCTCATTCGGAGAGGGAGCAGAAGAGACTTGGGCCAGCACTGCCTGCTTTAGGGGGATCCTCTTTTGGCAGGAAGTGAGTTGCAAGAAAATCATAATCATAACAGTAAAGTTGGAAGGGACCTTGGAAGTCATCCAGTCCAACCCCCTGCTCAAGCAGGAAACCCTATACCATTTCAAACAAATGGCTGTCCAATCTGTTCTTAAAAATTTCCAGTGTTGGAGCATTCACAGCTTCTGGAGGCAGGTTGTTCCACAGGTCTAATTGTTCTCACTGTCAAGAAGTTTCTCCTTAGTTCTAGGTTGCTTCTCTCCTTGACTTGTTTCCATCCGTTGCTTCTTGTCTCGCCTTCAGGCGCTTTGGAGACTAGCTTGACTCCCTCTCCTTTGTGGCAGCCCCTGAGATATTGGAAGGCTGCTATCATGTCCCCCCTAGTCCTTCTCTTCATTAAACTAGACATTCCCAATTCCAGCAGCCGTTCCTGATATGTTTTAGCCTCCAGTCCCCCGATCCTCTTTGTTGCTCTTCTCTGCACTCTTTCCAGAGTCTCAACATCTTTTTTACACCGTGGTGACCAAAACCGGATGCAGTATTCCAGGTGCGGCCTTAGCAAGGCTTGGGCAGGAGCCTTCCCGTAGTTCTGAGAGGTGTCTCAGCATTGGATTATGTTTTCCAACAGCATAATTGGGCATTGGCCGTGCTTAAAAATGCACAGGAGGAAAAGAGGAGCACAGACCCAACGGTTCCCCCTTCCTCTCTACTTGGCGTGTCTTCAGAGTAGATTTAAATTGAAGGCTGCTTTAAGATCCAATCTTGGCCCACGAGGAGAATATACATTTTAAGAGAGATGTTAGAGGCTTGGCACCTCTTTGGGTGTTGCCGACTGATCCATTTTTAAGGCATGGCGTTTGCCCAGTTTCCTTTTGAGAGAAGCTTCTTCCCCCTTTCCTTGCAAGACTTCCTGATTTATGAGCCCTGCGTGGAGCCTGCAACCCTCTCCTGATCTGGGGCAGGGCTCTGGAGCCTTGGCTTCCGTGGGCCAAAGGGAGTCCCGGGCCGGTTCCTCTGCCTGACCTGAGGTGGGATTCGTCTCGGTTCAGGGGCTCCGGCCAAGCCGCCTGGCCTGCTCCTACCTCCCTTCCTCCCACAGGTTTTCCAGAACCCGCACCAGGTGGTGACTGTCCTGCTGCTCCAGGTGCTGGGTGCGCTGATGCCCTCCCTGCCCACCTGCCTCAGTGCTGCCATGGACCGTTGCAGCCCCGAAAGCAAGCTGAGCCAACTCCTGGGGCTGTACGGCACCACCGTCTACTTTGCACATGGGCTGGAAGCCGCGATGCTGCCCAGCCTGGGTAAGTCCTTGGCGCTTGGACACCCTGCCCAAATGTCCAGGGGCATGGCTTTTTTTTTCCTTTCCCTGCAGGGAAGTTTCATAGGAGCACCGTTTGGCTAGTATTGCGTTGACGGTCTTTATTACAATTGTTACATAATACTTGTACCGAGCTTTGTTTGACTTGAGTGAGCAGTATTGACACAGTGCTTAAAGTGTTTGCCAAAGCAGAACAATTTGCATTCTATTGTGAGTAAATACTGCCTAGCACTTTTGATTTCTGTAAAGGTGAGCCAGTGCTCAGCCTCTTTCTCCCACCCCCACCCTGGAGGCCTGGGGCGATTCCTCTGTGCTGCCCCTCTTCTCACGCGAATTCTCTTCTCGGAGGTCAGGTGGGAAATGCCCCACTTGGGGGGAGAGCTGCCCTCTTGGCTGTGCCCCCTCCCCCCCAAGCATCCGAAAGAAATGTGAGCTCCTCCAGGCAGGCCTTTCCTGGAGGAGGCAGAGTCGCTGTCTTGTTGTACAGGGTGGGGGCGATGTCTCAGGTTCTCCCTCTCCCCATTAATTAAATAAAGACCCGACACAGCAGTAAATGTACAGTGGGGTGGAAGGATTTGATTTTAAATACACTTTTTCCAGAGTAAACACTTAAAGCACTTTCTTTGTTTCTTTAGCAACTGCCCCTTATTCCAAAAAAAAAAAGGAGGGCTTGGCAGCCCCTG
The DNA here is from genome assembly GCF_947247035.1 of Vipera ursinii. Classification (NCBI taxonomy): domain Eukaryota; kingdom Metazoa; phylum Chordata; class Lepidosauria; order Squamata; family Viperidae; genus Vipera; species Vipera ursinii. The sequence continues at coordinate 1,703,027 of NC_139526.1, read as the reverse complement.
CCCTGCTTTGTGGCCTCATCCTTCCTTCCTGCACAGCGTCCAACTCGAGAGTCTGGGGAAGGGTCCTTGGAGAGTTTGGGGAGCAAGGAGGCATCTTCTGTGTTTGCAGGAGAGTTTGCCAGCCCTCTCGTCAGTCTTGAGAATTTTATGGGTCTTTTAATTTCTCCTCTTGCCCCAGATTTAGTTTCAGAGTTAAAATAACTGGCAAAGGTGGGGGAGATGCAGGCCATGTGTGGAGGCCCCCCCTCGTGGCCCTCCCCCTCCTGTGATGCCACTCTTGTGCTTGTAGGGGAGTGCAACCTGGTGAAGGTGGCGGAACTGGTGGGGGCCGTCTTCAGCCCTTACAAGCCCTTCCAGCTGCAGTACCGGGCCCTGGAGGAGGACAATCTCCTCATCCAGATGAGCGCCATCCCTCTGGTAAGAGCCCTCCCCGGGAATCCTGTGCTCATCACGGACCGTGGTTGGTCGAGAGTCTGGCTTCGTGGCATCTGAAGTGATGTCCAGAAGTTCAGACTCCGAATCCTTCCGAAAGGGGAGAGGCTTCCCTCTCCGCCTTCCTTGCCAGGGACCCGCTCTGGGTGAAAAGGGGGCTGCTGTGCTCGGCTTCCCTTTGGCTGGTAAAAACTCTCCTTATTGTTGGTTCTGTGTTGTGGACTTGGAAGGGAAGGGGAGGCTCACAAGCACCCACAACCGAGTGCCTTTTGTAAGCTAAAGTGCCCATCACAGACAAGAAAGTCTGCCCAAGACAGGAGTGTCCCAGAGGCTTGTTCAGGGCGAAAGCCCCCAAGCAGAGCTCACCCTGCGAGAGTTTCTTCTTCACGGGGGGGGGGGGGGGGTGTCTGTCTTCTTCTGGAGGATGGGCCTGGAAGCTTCTTTTTTTGAGGGGGGGGGAAGGAGAGCTTATCTTCTCTTTCTAAAGAAAACTTAAATTTAGGAAGTGCAAAGAAAATCTGCCTCTCAGCCGCGCTCCCCCCCCCCCCAGGCTTCAGACAGATGGCCGGGTGCTGCCATTGTTATTTTGGGAGGACCACCGTGACTGTGACAGGCTGTACTGAGTTTCCCACAGGGTGGGGGGGGCGTTGGGATTTCTTATTTTGTCCTCTTGTTTGCTGCCTCTTTGTGACCCTGTTAAACCCTCTTGCTTTAGGGAGGGTTTTCCAGCTCAAAAGGTCATTTCTGGCATTGAGACCTGGTGCTCTCAGGCAACAGAAACTGCAAAACAATCCTGGGGGGGGGGTGTCTTGGAACCCAGATTTCCCCCTAGAAATTGGACCTGTTTTGCAGGTAAAGCCTCAGAGCAGCCCCCTCCCCCAGGCGTTGAAAGCTTCTTCAGTGCCCCAGCTGGGCAGAAGGTCCTCTGGGCACGGGCAGAGAGCCAGAGAAGGCCTTTCAGAGGGCCTAGCTGTCCTGCCGCTCCAGAGTGCTACTGGCTGTGAGCCGTGATCTTGTGTCCTGCGCAGGAACACGGGGAAGTGATGGACTGTGTCCAGGAGCTGAGCCATTCGGTGAACAAGCTCTTCGGCTTGGCCTTGGTGGCTGTGGACAACTGTCTCACGCTGACGGACGGGCTGGGCGTGGGTGGACTCCTTGCCGCCCTGCAAGCCCTTTTCAGCAAGTAAGTCCTTGGCCGCGAGGAAAACTCTTTGCATCCAGCCTCTGGGCCTGGGGAGGGGGGCTTTCTCCACCAGCTCAACACCCCCCCCGCCCCGCAAGGGTTGCCAGTGGAGAATTTGGCTCCAAGGAGAAAAGGCTGGTAGATGAGTGGGACTCCTTCTGCTCCCCGTGGCCACAGGAGGAAACGGCCAATACCGTCCGCTGCCCCTCGCCCAGCTTCCCAGCTCTTCCCTGCCAGGGGCTCTCCGATGCAGAAGAGAGGCAGGCTGGCCTGGGGAAAAGAATCGGCTTTGTCCCCTTGGATCTTCCTTTCCCACCCGGGCAACCCACAGCTGGCCTGGCAGCTCTCGGCCGCAGGGGCTCCAGCCGGCTCTTCTCTCTGACCCTTCCTTAGATACGTCTCGGACTTCAGTAACGCCCTGCAGTCAATCAGGAAGAAATGCCGGCTGGATGACCTGCCTTCAGATTCCCACTTCCAGGAAGACTGGACTGCTTTTCAGAATGCAATTCGGTGAGAAAAATGCCTTCTGCAAAAGGCAAACGGGGTGAAAGGGCGGCATTTCCGGAGAGCTCGGCATTGCTCCTTCACCTGAGCAAGATTTGGCCCCCTCCCGCCTTTTTCTCTGACTAGCCACAGCGATCTAGACTCAGCACCCAAATGTCCCTGCTGCATCTGGGGGGCAGGAGGAGGGGCATTTGTGCCCAAACAGTAATGGATTCCTCAAGAAAGGGAACCCATCCGTGCGCCGTAAACGCAGACAAGACCCAGGCTTCCTTTATGTAGAGGTAGGCCTTGACTTAATGACCACAATTAGGATTCGAATCTTGGCTGTTCAGCAAAGTGCTTGTCTCGGTGACTGCAGTCCTGGCACTCTCCGTTGTGCTCACTTAGTGGTCTCAGGGGTCATTAAACAGATGGAGTCCCAGCTAGGAGTGCGGAGTGTCTCAGGGGCTGAGGTAGACTTAAAATCTTCCTGGCTGAAATTCAAGTAGGGCTCTCAGTCCCTGAGCAGAGAGACATTTGACCTCTCGGGGCCTCCCCCACCCACCTGAGCCCCCCCCCGCACCTCTTGCTTCCCTCTGCTTGGGTTTTGGCTTCCTCTCACCTCTGGGCCAGCGGAGGGTGTGGCTTGTCAGAGGAGCTCAGCTCTGCTCATGAGGCACGGAAGGCAGCTCCTTTGGTGGGTGCAGCAACAGAGCTGAATTCTTCAGGATTTCAACCACATACCAGGGTGGGGGTGGCAGGACAGAGTTTTGCGACAACCAGACGTGTTTTGGAGTGCCCTTTCCAAGGTTGTCGTAATTCTGGACTGTCATTAAGTTGAGGATTGCCTGTCTTTGGGGTAATCGTGAGATTCCTGCTAGGAGACTCGGGGGACCTCTGGGGCCTTTCCATCCCAGCCTGTGGCTTCCCTCATGGGGGGGGGCTTTGGGGGCAGCGACTCCACCAGCATCTCTTTCCCTGCAGAATAATTACCACCTGTGGGGAGCTCCTGCGACAGTGTGGAGACCTCGAGCAGCAACTGGCCAACAGGTGGGTTTGCTGGGCTGCTGTTCGGAAAAGGGCGGGGCGGGGGCAGGCCCATCTCCCGCCAGCGCCCAGCACATACTCCCAGTTCTTCTTCCCCACTGAAGCTTCGACCCTCAGGGCTCAGGCCATTTTGTCTCCTGGTGCCGGTCGCAGGATCCTCTCCACAGCCGGGAAGTTTCTCTCGGAGACCTACCGTCCCTGCAGCCTGAGCGGCTTCCAGGAGCGCAGCCCGGAGAAGCAGAGCCACGTCAAGAACCCCTGGCAGGAGTACTGCTACTTGCAGCAGGACAGCCCGGCAGAGTACGCTGCCCTGCTGGAGACCCTCTACACGCTGAAGGTGGGCATGGCTGGGCAGGCAGAGGAGCAGCCTTGCTTACCCCCCCTCCCCAAAAGGCTTTCTGAGCGGGAGGGGCTGGAGGTGAGGGTCCCTCCCCGCGAGGGTTTGCTTTCCCCGTCACCTTGCTTGCTTTTCCCAGCGTGCAGGACTCCGGCAGGCCCTCTCTGCCTCTTTTCTCAAAACGGGTTGGCTACCCCAAGGGTGGTAAAGCAGAGGGCAAGGTCCCCCTCCTGAAAGGCTTGCGAAATGGAGGGCACCTGTGCCTGTGCTCAGGCTTCTCGGGAGACAGATTCTGGGCACTCCTCCTCTAGCCTTCGTGGGCCCCACCACACACGGGTCGAGCCTCAAGGAAACCACTTGCCTGGCCGCCTTCTCTGGCGTACGGTCTCCCAAGGCAGTTTGCAAGCAGCATCTCGGCCAAAACGTCCTGCCCCAGAGACCCGGTTGAGCCTCATCAGGACCAGGCCTGACCCTGCAGGAGAATTGCGATTCCCCCAAGCTTTGTTATCCACCTCCAGTTCTTGAACTAGGCTCCGGGCTGAGTGTCCGCCGCCGCCCATGGAGATGAAAAGGCTGGGTGGCCTTGGGCTGGGGGTGAAACGGCCCAGGACGCTGTGCAAGCCAGAGTCGTGGCAGTTGGAGCTTCAGGCAGCAGTCTCGCCTGGCCTGTGGCTTCACTGCGCTCCGAGGCCTGTGCCAGTTGCCCGGATGCCTCTCTCGTTCTCAGGGCTGCTGGGGATGTTTCCCCACCCGCCACCCCCATTGATTGACAGGGAAGGTCCCTTGCTGAGGGGGTTTTCGCAGCTGCTGTGGCGAGGGAGAGGACTCGTTCGGACAGTGCCGGGGAGCAAAAGGAGCCTGGCCTGACTGCCCCCTCCTTCCCCACTGCAGGAGAAAGGGACAAGCCACAATTTGCTCTCAGCGCCGCGTTCTGCCTTCACCCGCCTCAACCAGCTCGCTCACCAGCTGGCCTTCGACTCGGTGTTCCTTCGCATCAAGCAGCAGCTCCTCTTGGTAGCCAAGATGGAGGTGAGCGTCCTCTAGGTAGCCAGGTGGGCAAGGGCGTGGGGGTCCCCACAGACTCCTTGAATGAGGACTGAGGGAGAAGAAAAAGGGGAGGTCGCTCTGCGTGACAAGCCAGGCTCTGCCTTTCTGCTCATCCTTGCCCTAGAGCTGGAGCGCAAGTAGTGCAGGCGAGATCCTCACCGAAGACCTGCCCAACTTCAGCCTCACGCCGCTGGAGTACATCAGCAACGTAGGTGGATGGTTCACACACGCAACGCAGGAGCTGCTGGGTCTCCATGGCCTCCCGGTTCCACCTCTGGTCCCTCCCCGTCCTCAGCTCTCGGTCTGACAGAGGCCTGGTGTGGCAGAACTGGGCAGCCTGAAGGGGCCAGGAATTCCTTGGTCCCTGAGCTGTGGCCCCTCAGGGGCCCGGTCTGAGTCCCTCCTGGGTCCTGATGGATTCCTTTGGAGAACCGGAGCAGAGGAGCCTCTGAGGAGGGCTGGCCTCGATGGATGAGGCACTCCGGGTGCGGAGGGCCATTCTGGGAGGTTTGAGCCACGGAAAGGGGCCTCCGAGGGCAGAGGGACTGTGATGAGCCCGGGGCCACAGCGAGGCTTGGCTGAGCCCTTTTTGGCTCCAGGATGTGCCCTGGAGAGGAATGCGCTGGTCACAGCTGGAGCCGTGGGGCAATTGGCAGGGCTTCAGAGTGACCCCAGTGAGAGGCTGGGGCTGCCTGACCTGTTGCCCTCCTCCCTCCCCCTCAGATCGGCCAATACATCATGTCCCTCCCTCTTCATCTGGAGCCCTTCGTGACCCAGGAAGACGCAGCGCTGGAACTCGCACTGCATGCTGGGAAGCTGCCCTTTCCTCCAGAACCAGGTGGGAAGCTCCCCGGGAAGCGGCCTTTGCCCAAAGAGGCAGCCGCAGGATGGCTCACCTGGGCAGCGCCCCAGTTCCTCTCTCTAAAGGAAGAAGCCCAATGCAGCTGCGGGACAGTCACCACTAGTTCTCTTTCTGCCAGGTGACGAGGTCCCCGAGCTGGACAATATGGCGGACTATTGGCTAGGCTCCCTTGCCAGGGCCACGATGCAGACGTACTGCGAGGCCGTCCTACAGATCCCTGAGCTCACCCTGCATTCCACCAAGCAGCTGGCCACGGATATTGGTGAGGAAGGAGGATGTTTGGCCCGTGGGGGAGATACCCAGCTTAGGTCCTGCGTGTGGGTGGGGGGCCCAGAGGGTCACCCGACCTCCTCCCCCCCTGCTCAGGATCCAGGTTCCGGCATTCCTACCATTAGGCTGCCCGGCTTCCAGGGAGGCAGGCGCCTGGCTCACTGGCCCCACGGCCAGGGGACTCTTTCTGTTCTGCCTGCCCCTCTGGATCCCAGACCCGAGGGGTGCATTTATAAGAAAGGGAGAGCAGTGAAGAGTATCCTTGTGCCCACCCGGCCCTTTTCCCATCCAGTCCCTCAGTCCCCTGCCGGGTGTGGTGCTGCTCTGGCCATTTTTCCTGGCACTGCCCCTCTCTTGGCGATTGGGGAGCCGAGACGCGATGCTGCTCGTTTCTCTTGCAGATTACTTGATCAACGTGATGGATGCCTTGGGCCTGCAGCCTTCCAAGACCCTGCAGAACACAGTGACTCTCCTGAAGGCCAAGCCTGAAGATTACAAGCAGACGGCCAGAAATTTCCCCCGCCGCCTGGCTAGCAAAATTGCGGCCATGAGGGCCCTGGATTATTGAGCTGCTGATTTCTGGGCCCAGGAGTGGGCCCCATTGCTGCACCTGGCCAGACATATGCTGGAAGGGCCCCAGAGCGTGCCTGGCGTTCTCCCTGCCCCCCATGGTAGAATTCTCTCTTCCTTGTGAGAGAGGAAAGAGGCCAGAAAAAACTCGTGTATGTTCAGACAAGTTTTGTAAGTACTCAATAAATCCCTTTAAAAGGTGTCTCTTCCTGATAGCTGGTCGAAAAGAGCGTTTGCCGCCAGCCTGCCCCTCCTGGTGGAATCGGACCCGAGGGCAGGGAGATTGGAGGGAGAGTCCTGACCGGGGGCAAATGTCCCACGGAAGGTTGTGGGGAAGAGGGGCAGTTTCTCCCCTGCTGCTCATTTTCTGCTGGGGGCTGGCCAGCCTCGGAGCACGAGGTCTCCAGGGGCCCAGACGAGGGCCCCTTGTCGAGGGTGGAGAGCCTGGGCGTCCTCCAGGTGATGCAAGGAACCGGTCCGCAGGTGCAGCCAGGAGGCCGAGTGAACTCTGTACAGCCAAGCCGTTGCACTCCCTTCTTCACCTCCAAAGCCCCAGTTAACTCTTGCCTGGGCTGAATCTGGGACACGACGGAAGGCCGGCCTCTGCCCTCCTGGCTGCTTGTCTGCAAGGAGGTGAAGCCAGCGGCCAGCCCAGGCCGAGGAAAGGCCACCGGTGACACCCCCACCCCCGTGGCCAGAAGAGGCAGTTTGGGGAAAGGGCTGAACCAGACCTGGCCAGAGGCAGCTTTGGCCGGGGGGTGGTGGTGGAATTTGGGGACGACGACAAGCTTTGTGGGCTCAGAGCCAAGAAAAGAAACGGTGCTGTCCTCCCCGAGTCCTCCAGATGTAGCTTGGGCCTTCGCTGCTTCAAGGCTGGACCTGGCTGGGGGGGGAGGGGGCTGGCCCAGAGCCTGCGTTGCTCCTCGAAGTGCAGCTTGTGGGCCAAAGCCTCTTACCCCAGGGGGAGTGGCCCCAGCGCTGGAGGAGATGCTGCCCGAGCTGGATCCTGCTGCCCAGAACAGCTCCCTTGCCCGGCCCTTGTCCCCGCCTGCCAGGTTTATGAGCTCGGTCACAGCTCAGATCTGGGTGGGAGAGTGCGGTTGTCCAAGGCGGGTCCCTCCTTGGAGAGTCTCACCCCTGCAACCCCTCCCGGCTTCACTATCCTTCCACCCAGGGGTGCGAACTCCCTGCCTCCCAGGCTTGGGCAGAAGCTGCCAGTGGCCCTGTTGGCGGATGCTGGCAATCAACCTGCGAGGGGCGGGGGGGGGAGGCTGCTTGGCTGCTGATCATGACAGCTGTGCAGCAGCAAAAAGAGCCTCAAACCCCCCTCCTCCCCTTTTCTCGGTGTCTTCTCTGCATTGCCAGTCCAGCCGCTTTAGCCTCCCAAAGACATTTCTGTGCTTTCTATACACGATGCCCCTCATTTGTCCGCTTGGCTTTTTTTTATTTCTGGTAAACTTACTTCTTCATTATGTTTATTTCTTTTATTTTTGCTTCCTTACCTTTCCTCTAGGACAGGGGTGTCAAACTCAATTTCATTGAGGGCCGCATCAGCATTGCGGTTGCCCTCAGGGGGCCGGGTGGGTATGACCAGGGTGGGCGTGGCCTACTGGGTGGGCGTGGCCAGAGTGCGTATGGCCTACTGGGTGGGCGTGGCCAGATCTACATCATTCGCATCAAGGGTGCCTATGGGGGCCTGGGCAGGAGTGGGACAGATCTGGGGGTCTCTGGCAGGAGGAGGGTCTCTGGGCCAGGGCCAAGGCAGTGGGGGCTGTTCCCTCACTGTTTCCAGGATGGCTTCGCGGGCCGCATGAAACCACTTCGCGGGCCGGATCTGCCCCCCCCCCCCCCCGGGCCTTGTGTTTGACATGTCTGCTCTAGGAGCTCAAGGCAATGCGCAGGACCCTCCAATGTTCCTCACTGAAAGCTCTGTGGGGCAGACTTGACAGAGAAGAGCTGGGCCAAAATCACTAGGGTGACTCTTCTGTTGGGGGGAGCTTTGTTTCTGGGCCTACCCTCATCAGGGAGGGCATTGGCATTGAAAGGTGGTAGCAGACCTGCAAGCAAGGTGGCTCTTTCAAAGCCCTGGCATTTGTGGCAGAGCAGCTGCCAGCAGATGAAAGCCTCGGGCTAGAGGGCAAAATGCTGTCATGTTGCCCAGAAGGGGCACCTGGCCAGTCCCTTCCGGCTTCCCAGCTTCCTGAGCGAGAGGCAATGCGGGATCCCATCGGGGTCGGTCACTGGGACAGAGGTTCAGAGTCGTGCTGTCCGGCTCGGGATGGGGCCTTTACCAAACTCCATGCCAGTTGCCGGTGTGCCAAGAGGGTGGGCATCATTTCACCTTTCCAGTTAAACCAAGCCTTTCCCTCCATTTGCTCGAGCTTTTTTTTTTTTTTTTGTAGTCCTGTGCCAAAAGTGGGTTTTGAAATTTGAAGCAAGATGATTTTGCCTTCCATACGGCAGAAGAGTCCTGCTTTCCACAGAACGTAACAGCAACGTGGCAGGTTTCTGGCTCCCTAGCAACAGTTGGTCTTTAGGACCTACCAATGTGGCAGCCGCCTTTGCTAGCCACCCATTGCCCTTCAGCCCAGAACATGGTGTGCAGCAGCGGTGCAACGGCCCAAGGGCTCTGCTGCGGGTGTGTGCACTCCGCTTCAAACGTGTATACCTGGGCTGCAAGGACTGGAAAGGCAGCATTTTTGCCAGCACACTCACTCTGGAGGAGAAGACGAGCATGCAGCATTTTAAGAGGCAGTTTTTCTCCCCCCAGCATCCAACAGAATCGTTCTGAAAGTTGTAGTGACCAGAGATGCAAAGCAGATCCAGGCCACTGATCCAGGAAGAGCTGTGATGACCAAAATGAAGCCCAGGGATTCCTGCATTCAGGTCCCCGGCAGGGACCCGCAGCTGCTTGGGCTTCTGAGAGACCAGCATGCGAATTTCAAGTGCTCCAAACTGCTGCAGTCTGACCCACCAGGAATCTCCCCCACCCCCCGGAAGCTGTTGAGCGGAGGGCCCCCTTCTACGTCAAACAGCACCCCAGAGTTCCACCATGCAGAGCGTTTCCTGAGTGTTCCTGGAGGCGACAGGGTGACCCCGCAGGCCTGCAATAATGTGGGAGAGCGCGAGTCCATGCAGGATACTCTGCTCCTTTCCTCTCTCTGGCTCTCCACCCTCCAAACATGGATGCCTCCCCCTCTGGGCGCCGCTCGGGGCTGGGTCATTTGGCTGCCTCGTTTGCACACTGTCTACCCTGGGACATCTTGGTTTGGGTGCCTGAGGCTGTATTCTGCTGCCACGTGCCTCTGCCCCACAGGTTGGCAAGGGTGAAGAACGCTGGCATTCCCCTTGAGAGGGCACATGGTGTGATTCTGGTCTCCCCTTTCTGGCTCAGATTCAGCCTAGGCTGTTGGGCACCGAGCTGGCAGGGGACAACCTGTCGCCACAGCTTTTCCTCTTGCCCACCAGCATTGAGCAGACTCTCTAAGAAGCAGCTGGCACATTTCTCCTCGACCCATGGGACTCCTCGTCCTGTGAGGAGAAGAGCTTAGTGGCCCCAAAATGAGGAAAGCGAGGGCAAGGAGAGGCGGAAAGGTGACAAAGGGAACATGGTTTTCACCCAAACTGGGTTTATTCTGTGAGAAAGCTTTGTAACTTATAACGACCCGTTTCTTTGCGGTGACTCCCTCTTCCACTTCAGCCCTTTTGCCACCTCCAATAAAGTCCCGCAGGGGATGTCGGCCACCAGGTGCCTCTGCCATAAAGCAACAGGCGGGGGGGGGGGGGCAAGAAGGCCTCTTTTGTTACAGAATGCCTTGCCCTGGCTGCCCCCCCTTCCCCCTCTTCATTTTAAGATCTGCACCACTATCAAGAGTTTCCCATGATTGGCGGTAAGCTCCCCTTTCAGAGTTTTTACGCCAACCTCTTGACCTGCCAAATTTATACCCGGAAAGAAATGCATTGGCTTTAGCGGCAGATCAGGGCTCTCCAGCTGCTCCCCAAGTTTCTGATGTGTTGAGTGGAACCGGGGGGGGGGGCATCCAAGAGGGAGGGGGGAGGATGCCCTGCAGGTGCCTAGAGGAGCAGAGAGGAAACCTGCCTTCCTGGCCTCACTGGATCTTGGTGTCCACCCCAGGACCTTCTTCCTCGTCGCTGTCTGGCACCAGCAGATCCACAGGGAGCACACGAAGCGAGTCATACTTGGGGGGTGGAGTGCCGGGCACAGAGCCAGTCCCTTGAGCACCTGGGGGACTGTCGCCCAGCCCCCCAGCTGCTGCCTCCTTCCCCTCCTCCCCACAGAAGCCCAGGTTGGTGTAGGCCTCCACTTTCTCGCAGACGGATGGAAGGGCATCGGGGGGCCTGGGGGCTGGCTTCCACTTCAGCCCCTTGCCCCAGGCAATCAGCTTCAGGACGCTGATCCAGACAAAGTCAATGAGGATCTCCCCGAACTCAATGAGGCACAAGACGGAGCCCCCCATCCAGAAGCCAAACTGTCCACCGAGGCTGGAGAGGAGCCAGACAATCTGCCGTGGGGAGAGAGGCCGAGGTGAGGGCAGGGCAGGGCAGCTCAGGCGTCCCCAGAGCAGAGATGCAGGGATCAGCTTTGCAGCTTGGCCAAACTCTCCTGGCCAGAGAGGGGCTGGGGCTGGGCTGTTCTTATGGTCCCACACGGGGCCAACATGGAGGTGAGGATCACTCACCAATCCAGCTCCTGAAGCCAAAAGCCAGACTTCTAAAATTCTGGATTTCAGATACGGAAAATGGACTGTTTCTCCTCGGTTGCAAGGAGCTTTGAGCCACTTCCTGGAGTTTCCTCATTGCTTGCCAAGCAACCCAGTCACCCCATTGTCTCAGGTCGGCCTCTCCTACTTTTCCCAGATGCCGACATTGTTCCTGCCACATGCAAAGCAGGGCTTCCTGTAAGCACACCCTCCTCCCACGTGACCTGAAGAGGCACCTGCCATTGCGTTGCCCATCCCTGCTTATCAATGAACTCAGCCCCTCTGTGGGGGACAAGCCTTCACAAGACCTCTGGTGAAGGAGGGAGCTGGACTCAGACCTTTCGCCACCTCAAAGGTGCCACTTACAGTTGTTGCCGCAGACTCTGAGATGGTGCGGTAGTTGTACTCCTGGAAGTAGATGCTGAGCTTGATGATTCCGTTTCTGTGACAGAGAAAGAAGGGACATTCAGGACTGCTCAAAGTGTGAGGCAAGGCCTCCTTTCTGTTTCTCCACACCCTTTCCAGCGGCTCGTGGTTTTGGGGTTTTCACAGAACAAGAGACTCATAAGAGTTTGAAGGGACCTCAAAGGACCTCCGTGCAAGGTCTGCCAGAGGACCCAGATTGTTGGGGGCAATTAAGCTGACTTTGTAATAATGCCGCTTGGGTGTGTGTGTGTGAAAGCCCTAATAAGCAGGCATATACATAGAATGAAGGCTACTGCTAAGCTTATAAGCCGCCCTGAGTCTTCGGAGAAGGGTGGGATATAAATGGAATTAAAATAAAAAAATAAAATAAAATAAATAAATCCCCGCCAGAGGACCATCCAATCCCTCCTTGACCCCTCAGCAATGACCCGGCTGCTTCGTGTGTGAGCCTGCTCCGTGGCCGAGAGGTCATAGAATCAGGATCCTCCTGACATCCTAGCCTGAGCCTCCTTCCGCTTCTCTCACCCAGGGCAATGCAGAGTAGGCCCACCCCCTCCTCCATGCGATCCTGCTTTGCATTTCTGAAGAGCACTCTCGTATCTTGCCCTCAGGATGACCGTGCCCATATCAAACCCCCAGAGCCTGATCAAGACCCACAGAGTGAGCCAATTACGTCCCGTCATCTGGACTCTATGATCCTGGTAATGCAGGCAGTATTTGCGCTTCCAGCACCTCCATCACGCTGCTGGTGCTGGTGCTGCTGGTTGAAAATGGCAGCCTGGTGCTTTCATGGGGATTATCGGCTCTCTCCCACGCCTGTCCTTCTTCCTCAACAGATGCATCTTTACATGCTGTCCCATCCAGTCAGTCTTGACCACATTGATACCTTCTCTAGGGTGATCCATCCCTGACCTGCTCCTTCAGGTCTTTCAGTGTCTGAGTCTTCTCCTTCAAAGTTATACCTAGCTCTCCCAGCTTGTCTTCTGCAAATTTTTAAAATGCCTCCTCAACTCCCTTAGTCAAGGATGAAAATGTCAAACGGCCCAGAGCCCTGGGGCCAGCCCTCCAGACTTCCCTCTTGGAGTGTAGCAATTCAGCCAAGATCTAACATCATCTCCTCGTCTCTTGTCACTTTTCAAAGGAGACCATCATCAGATACTCTGCTGAAGGCTTTGCTGAGACCCAGTGCCCGTGTCTGCGCCAGGTCTTGGGCGCCTTCTCTCTCACTCCAGGGGGCTGAGCGATATCCAGCTGGCAGGTTGAAAGGTCAGGCTGGGCTGCTCAAGTCTCAGAAGCCAAAGGGGGCTCCGGTGGGCTTTCCTCTGCCCCCGCCAGCCCCCCCCATCACAGCAGAGCTCAGAGAGGACAGGACTAGAGCCACAGCTGGGGCAATGCCCTGAAACAAACAGGATGGGACTTCACAGGGTTTTGTATCAGAAGGTGAAGGCTGTGACAAGATGGGTTTGAGGAAAGTTCACGAGAAGAGGGAAGCCTGGACAAATACGTCGTACGTAGCTTATTTCTGACAAGAAGGGGCAGGTGTTTGGTTCCTGCAGTGATTGGGGATTGTGGGATTTGGCCCTCTGCGCAGAGACACAAAGGTGAGAGCAGTTGTGATGGGCAAGGAAGCAGAACTGGCCAGGCCTACTCCCCGTTGACCCACAAGTGAGCTGGGCTCCCACAGAGAGGACAGAAGCCCCTACATGCCTTCCAAGGGACGTTTCCCTTTGCCTTCTACACTCAGGGCTGGCTGAGCGATGGCGGTGACTCAATGATTTGTGCTTCTTAGATTGTAAGCCGCCCTGAGTCTTTGGAGAAGGGCGGGATATAAATGGGATTAAAAAAATAAAAAATAAAATAAAGACTCAAAGCCGCTTGGTCAACTTCAAGAGAAAGCAAAGGACGAACCGGGTCCAACCCTCCCCATCCATGGCCCTCGTGTGGGACGGCTGCCCCTCCCAGCCTCTCACGCCGCCCAGCAGCTGCAATGGAGGCGTCCTACCGCGTGGGCGACAACGAGGGACTCACACTGACGCACCTGTCCAGAGTCACTTTGGTCGACGTGTCTCTTTCGTAAGACAAAATATGGAAAATCCAGTCCTAGCAAGAGGAAAGCAAGGGACACAAGCAGGTCATGGCAGGGGACAGATGCTTTCATGGGGACCAAGAAGTGAGAATTTTCCGCTTGGATACCTTTTTTACTTCCACTGACTTTTAGAATTTAAACTATTGAACACGGGTCCCCCGACTGAGTCGGGGGGGGGGGCCTGAAGGTGCTGCTCAGCCCCCCCACACACGCAGAAGAGTCAAGATGGCTTGCCCGGCCCTCGGAGAGGCAGGTGAGGAGCCGCTGCAGGCAGGACTCACCTCTGAAGCTTCGGAGGGCCAGTCCGCCATGGAAATGGTCATCTTGTACTGGGTGTTGCTGCAGGAAGAGATAAAAGATCAGGCCTTTCTCTCAGCACGCCCCCCCCCAGGCCCCGCTTGACCGCTCAACCGCTCTTACTTGCAGGTCTCCTTGCAAGACTGGATGCACGTCTGCCGATGCTCCTGGCTCGTGCGCAGGATGGAGTAGCAGTAAGCTGTAGGGAGAGAAAAGCTTGTCTTGGCACAAGGCTCTCGGCTGCTAAGCTGAGCTGAAATGTTACCTTTAATTCTGAAGGAGAAATGCCTCGGGCCAAAGTTTTGCCTAAGGATTAAGATGTGGGTCTCAGCACATCTCTTTCTATTGGGAGCAACACACCTGCAGGGGGCTGGCACTAGCTGTGCTTTCAAGTCCGCTCCACCCCCAGCCTAGGGCCAGCCGGGCGGTAAACCTCCGGCAACTCCACAACTCCATTCTCTTGTCGGACCCATACAGCTGGGGGGCAGCTCCGCTGGGGGGGGTCATACCCTCCATTTCCTCACCCCAGTCGGGATAATCCTCGTTGTTACAGTAACGGGCCCCTTCGGGCAGCGGGTAGGAGTAGTGGGCACACTGGCAGATCTTCACCATCTTGGCTTGGAAGCAGGAGCGCAGGCAGGCCTGGAAGAGGACGGGGTCCTGCTGGCCGTGTGCTCCTCAAGAGCAGGGCCCAGCTCCAGCCACTGGGCGCTACCACCACCCCCTTGCCGGTTCTTAGCCAAATTCCCCCAAGAGGCCCCCAAAGAGGGGCCGGAAGAGCTCTTGGGAATGTCACCATCTCAGCCCTCCCCCGCACCGGCACTGAGCAGTGGTCCTTGTCTGGGGGTGGGGGGCAGCAGCACTGCTCACCTGGATGGAGTACATGGTTTTGTACTGGTTTCGGAAGGGGCCCATCTTGCTGCCAGGGTGGGTGCAGTTGGCACAGGCCTCCATCTCCTTGGCCTTCAAAGAGGAGACACCAAGGGCCCTCCTTAGATCTGGGGAGCAGCCCCAGGGCTCTTCCCAGGGGGCAGGCAGAGGAGGGGAGCCCAGAGACGAAAGGCCCTCTCCTCCGCAAGCGCCCTCCTCCCCCAGCTGCAAAGGGCGGCTCCTTCCAGAGGTCTGAGCTGGCCTCTCGCAGGAATCAGGCCAAGGGCCACAGCAAGTGGCCAGCCGGTATTCCCCCCCCTCCCCCGTTTGGCTCTGGCTAGAGAGGGCCCCCACCCCTCCAGGAGGGAGGCTGCCAGTGCAAAGTGTTGCTGCACGGCTGGTTTTTCTAAGGAAAAGCACAAAGGATTATAAAGCGGGAGTGCTTGTGCAACCAGGAAAAAGGGGCCACCCAGCACACCCAGAGATGGGGAAGCGCCCTCGGCCCCTCTCAAGGACACGGCGGCCCTGAGCAGTTTTGAAACTTCCCCAGCAGTTTCGGGAGGAGACGCAGGCAGATTCAGAAACCGACGGCCCTTTTGCTCTTTTGGGTGGGGGTCCTCCCCCTCCTCCCCCTGCTGAACCAGGGCAGCTCCATTCTTTCTGAGCAGCCCCACAGCCCAGCCTGGAGGGCCCCCCTGGCCCTCTGCGTCTGGGGGTGGGGTGGGGGGAGGCCCCGAGGTGGCTGAAGCGCTCGCTCAGAGTGCCCACACGGCCCTTCTGCCCACGGAGCGGAACAGAGCAGGGAGAGAAAGCTTTGCCCTCTCCTTCATAAGGGGAAGCTCCCCCCCCCAAGAGAATCACACATATAGGCACCCTGGATTCCCCACACTTGGCTCGGTCTGGCAGAAGCACCGTCCACCGCCTGTTCCTTGAGCTCAGCCCCTGGGCATCAGCCCCAGCAGGGTGGCTCACTTCCTGTGATGGAGCCCAGCTCACCACCCTGGGGCTTGCAGGAAGCGTTTCCCACAGCGCAGGGGGAAGCCCCCCCCTCCCTCAGCATCCGTCAGGAGCCAAGGCAGCCAAAGGCCACACTGCTCTCTCCAAGCAGGGGCGGGGGATGAAGCTCCTTCTCAGAGCTGGGGATGCCGCTGTCTCACGTGAGCCCCAGCCATCACTGTGGGTTTTCCAAGGGGGCTTCAGAGACAGTTGACGCAGCAGCCTTCAGAGACCACTCCCAGCACTCGGCTTCCTGCTCTAATCACGGGCCGACTCCCGGATGGGGAAGCTGCTCAGCTTTCAAGGTTCAGAGGGGAGCGGGTCTCCGGCCTCTTCAGGACCCCCAGCTCAAGACCTATTGGAGGGCCGTTCATTAATGCAGGCCGGGCCAGGAGGTGACCCCCTTCCCCTCCCGGCTGCCCCATTTCTCTTGATGGGAAAAGACACTAAGGGCCCAGGACTCCAGTGCAAGGCCACAGAAACTCTGGCCATAAAGACCAGCCAAGGGGGCTGTGGGCAAGGGACCCTCCCTTCGCACCCACAACAGATCAACATCCCAACGTGCTCACCCTCTGGCCATACCGCAGTCTCATAGCGACATGAAAGGGGGGCCCCCTTCCAAAACAACAGGGACCCCAACCAGAAAACCCCCCACCTGCGAAGCAGCGTAGTCCTCGTAGAGGTTCTTCACCGGAACGTCGGACCCGTTGAGGGTGCAGTCACTGTAGGGGGAGCCCATCCGCTCCAGTTCATCCTAGGAAGAGAAGCCCGAAGAGGCGGCAACAGTTGCTTCTGGCCACCTGGCACAGACGGCGTTCCCCCCAAACTGGGCTTCCCGTTCACCTCTCCGGGGAGTGCAGACCATGGAGGCCTTCTTGGGAACCCTGCATGTTCATCCCAGGAAGGGGAAAGCGACGCTCCTGATGCGGAAGACCCCCCCCCCCAGATTCCCTTCCCACCCTGGCTGGGTCCCAGTTCTCTTCAGGCGGTCAGCCCGGAGCGGCCCACCTACCACCAGGACGCCAATGGAGGTCTCGGTCCCTGACATGGCGTAGATGCCCTGATCCTTCAGGAAAGGGAAGCTCCTCTGCTCGTGCAGCATCAGCCGGGCTCCGGCCGTGGAGGTGAGGAAGGGGATGTAATCCTTCTGGCTGATGTCCAGGATCAGCTTCAGCCCTGCAGAGGCAAAGCCCCACAGTCATCAGCCGGGGGGGGGGGGTCCTGGGAGAGAAAGGGGGTGCAGAAACAGGGGTGCAGCCTATCTTCACTGTTTGTCAGGGCTCTTGTCTCGGCAGCCGGAGGGCTGGGGGGAAATCCAATGGACACCTCTGCCCAAAGGGCTGGGGATTGGGCCACACCCTGGAGAAGAGCAGAGCACAAGCTTGGGAGGCCTGGCACCCACACTTGGCTGATGTGCCTCTGAGCCTGCAACAGAGTGCTCCTTTTGCTGCTCCGGTTTGCTTCGGGCTAGATGTGCCCAGCCTTTGGAAGGGGGCTTGGCATCGAGGCCCACATCAATTCAGCCTGGATGAGCAATGCCAACCTAAGGATAGTTTTCCTTCCATCACCAGAGCTACAGCTGGCCCTGATCATCACAGCTGCAGTGCAGGACCCCGAGGCGCTTTCTCCCTTTCTTGGGACCCTACAGAGCCTTCCCCCCTCCAGCTGCAGCCCAGACAGGCCTTGAGACCTTCCCCAGAGGGCTGCCGGACCTGGAGCTCTCCCGCTCCCCCAGGTACCCACCAAACTCTGCCCCCGGATTGGAGGAGATGAGGGGCTCCTTCTCCACCCCCCAGTTGAAGACGTAGCAGTTGCCGTGGTCCGGGTGGTAGAGGTGGGTGAAGTTTCTGCGGGAAGCCAAGCAGTAAAGAGATTATTCTCACAGGGAGAGTTCTGGGGGTCCCGGCCAAGGGTCTCTGGTGCTGCCCTTGGGGGTCTTTCAGGGAAACCCTCCATCAAACCCTGAGCTGCACAGAGAAATTAGAAAATTCAGACCAGGCCTAGTGTTTCCTTCCGGTCTGACTACCCAGGGAAGGTTATTCACGCACTGGCCACATTCACGCAACCCAAAACTATGAGTGTCAAGGTGCCTTCTGGCATCACCCAAAACCGGACGGCCAGCAAATCACTTGCCGCAGGTTTCTATGGAAACAAGCTGTTCTCCTTCCACGCTTGTCAGCCACCTGGGAGTCCCAGACATCCAGCCTTTGGAGGAGGCCCTGAGCCAGGAAGAGCCAGCAGGAGCCAGCAGTGCTCGGATTAACTGAGCCCGTGTGAAGCCAGGCCTCAGGCCTCACTGGTCAGAGCCCTGGTTTTGGCCTCCAGAAGGAAGGGCGCCTCCGAAGCTCCCCTCTTACAGGTTCGGCTTCTCTGCAACTGTCCAGCCTACCTCACAGGGTTATTGCTATGGTGAAAAGGGGAGGGAGGATATAACTCCAATAAATTCATTGACACAATGAATATTCTGTCCTGTCGCTCCATGCTTCTTTCCAGAAAAAAATGGGCCCAGCCGGTTCTAAGCAAAACAGCCCTTTTGGCCAGAGACTTTCCAAGCAGCTGACCAGGCCTCTCTGGAGGGCAAAGGGGGGGGGAACGCTGCCCTGAGTCCTGGAGGACTTGTGGGGATGAGTAACTCAGGGTGGCAGCCACTGGGGATCAGCAAACTACGGACTGAGTGCAAACCAAATAAGGGGTTTGCTGGCAGATGGCTGCGTGCCGAGATGTGTCAATCAGAATAGAGCTGGAAGGGATCTTGGAGGTCTTCTAGTCCAGCCCCCTGCTCAAGCAGGAGAACCTATACTATCTCAGACAGGTGATTGTCCAGTCTCTTCTTAAAAACCTCCAGGGATGGAGCGCCCACAACATCTGGAGACCAGCTGTTCCACTGGTTAATTGTCCTCACTGTTAGGAAGTTTCTCCTTAATTCCAGGTTGCTTCTCTCTCTGGTCAGTTTCCAACCATTGTTTCTCATCCTGCCCTCTGATGCTTTGGAGAATAAACTGACCACCTTTGTGACAGCCTCTCAAATACTGTTAACATGTCCCCCCTAATTCTTCTTTTCTGTAGACTGGCCATTCCCAAATCATGTCAAGTGTTTGTCCACTAGGACTCCAAGGCCCTTCTCACAGTTACTGTTTTAGAGTAAGATTTCACCTAATCTGCACTTGTATCTTTGGTTTTTCTTCCTAGATGTAAAATCTTGCTTTTCTCCACATAAAATTTCATATTGTTTGATTGGGCCCATTGTTCAAGTCTGCAAAGATCATTTTGGAACCTGAGCTTGTCTTCTGGGCTATTAGCTATTCCTGCCAGCTTAATGTTGTCTGCAAACTTGATGAATTCCCCTTCAATTCCCTCATCTAAATCATTTATGAAGATATCGAAGCGTACTGGGCCTAAGGCAGAACCTTGTGATACCCCACTGCTTACTTCTCCCCATGTAGATCAGGCATGTCAAACTCGTGACGTCACGTGATGTTGCACGACGTACCATGACTTTTTCCCCATTGCCGGCAATGGGGTGGGCGCGGATTCGTCATGTTGCATCCGGCCTGCGGGCTGGCGACTTGACATGCCTGATGTAGATGTAGTACCATTAAGGACTACTTGTTAAGTACAGTTTGTCAGCCAGTTACAAATCCATCTGCTGGTGATGCTGTCTATCCCACATTTTTCTAGCTTACCAAGAAGTAGGTTGTGGTCTACTTTGTCGAATGCCTTGCTGAAGTCTAAGTATACTGTGTCTACAGCATTTCACTGCTTTATTAATTTAGTCATTTTGTCAAAGAATGAAATAACATTGGTTTGGCATGATCTGTTTGTAACATACCCCTGCTGGCTACTAGTTATAATTTTGTTTCTAGATGTTCACAGATCTGTTTTTTAATTATTTTTTTCAGTATCTTCCCAGATATTGAAGTTAGGCTGGTTAGTCTCTAGTTTCCCGGATCTAGTTTTGGGGGGTTTTTGAAGATGGGAACCACATCAGCTCTTTTTCAGTCCTCTGGTAGGGTAGATCTGGCTTTCAAGGGAAAAACCAAACAATTTGGTGAGGAGGGTCAGCTGTGTCTCTTCAAACAGGAGTGGAAAATGTTGGCTGATTGATCGCTCCAGGCAAGGCAATGGCCGAAAGGACAGGCAGCTGCCCTCCGAGCCGAGTCGGCAGACACAAGTGCCACAGAGTCTCAGCCGAGACCCAGAGAGTTTCTGCAAGGATCCAGGAGACGGCCAGGGAAGGGCCACAGGCAGCGGGACCCCCAGCTGCCTTCGCACCAGAAAAGCAAGTGAAGTTCAGCCTCACTATGGCTTCGTCAGGCCAACCTCAGCCATACCTTCCCAGGGAACCCTGCCGAGCGATGGATGTCTGCTCACCCCAAAGATTTCTGGGTACCCAAAGAACAAGCCTCTTGGCCAGGAGCAGCTCCAGAAACGGAGAGACCACCCTGCCTTTCCTTGTCTGGCCTGGGGAAGCCCCTCTGCTGCCCTTGCACAGGGAGGAAGCCTTCCCTGCCTCGTTGGTTTTGGCTTTAGCCAGGCTGGCTTCAGCTTCTCCAGATCTGGGACCGAAGCTTTTGCAAAATCCTATTTCAATACACAGGATCTTATTTCTCAAAGGGTAATCCACCCAACCTGACTGGACTGGATCGGGCTAGAAAGGGAAGTGGAGGAAGAGCAGACAAGACGCTCTTAGCCCAAAGGCCGAGAAGGCGACACCCTCATCCCTCCTTGAACATCCCCCACCCTGGACTGGGACCACGGCTTGCGTCACCAAAGGGAGTGTCTCTGCAGACCACACACACACACATTGTGGCTTGTGGTTGTCACCACACTTGGTAGAGCCAAATGCACTCATTTCCTGTTGCATCTCTCACTCAACCCTCCGTCATCTCCTTACGATTCCTCTCCTACCGATGAGATCTCTGCGGGATCAGTTCAGAATCTGTAAATGGGGAGCAATGAACTTGCTTGTGGGGTGGTTTATGGGAAGCACTAGTTCTCTGCCTTTTCCTTGGTTCATCCCAGGCTGATTTTTATATCCTGGTTTGTTCTGCAGACTGCTGAATATAGGTTCACACAGAACACATAGAATAGAATAGAATAGAATAGAATAGAATAGAATAGAATAGAATAGAATAGAATAGAATAGAATAGAATAGAATAGAATAGAATAGAATAGAATAGAATAGAATAGAATAGAATAAAGCTGGAAGGGACCTCAGAGATCTTCTAGTCCAGCCCCCTGTTCAAGCAGGAGAACCTATTTCACACAGACTCGTACAAGGCTCTACAATTAAAGACGGAACTGATCAAAATGCTAAGCGAATTCTCCTGCGCACATACCTATGATTGCAAGGCTCAGCTCCATACAGACATGCCAAGATCATGTCCTCTGCCTGGTAGCCCATTTCAATCCTTTTGCTCAATGGCACTTTGGACAAGATGCTGGTAGACTGCAGGATGTACCATTCAGTCACCGCCTGGGCCGCGCTGGTGAACTTCCGGTAGAAGCAGTGGGGGGTGAGGTGTGTGCACTGAGGATGCAACCAGGAGGGAAGGGAGAACATGATTGGAAGGGAAGCCGAGCAGCCATGAGCAGCATTGGCCTTCTCAGGTACATAAACAGCTTGCAGGTGGGCTGGCCCAGAAATTAGGAGCTCTTTCCAGCTGAGCAAGTGACCTGATGGGGTCTCTTCAATAACTTCTAAATAGACCCCCACCATCTGGCCCACGTACCAGCTGAGCTGCCAGAGGAAAGGTCTAGTCAGAAGCTCAGAGCTGCCAGCACCACCCTGTGGGGGAGCTGCCCTGTGGTGTGCCATCAGGCAGGGCTGCCGGGGGAGGGGGTGGCACATTGGCATGCTCAGGAGCAGGGGATGAGTTCCTCATCTGTGGGGCACAGGGGAAATCCTCCTCCTGCTCCCCTGCTTACCAGTTTCAGAGCCAGCTTGTACCTCCTGGCTTCCGGGTTGCCAAAAGAGGAGTAGTTGTGCCCTCCGAGGCCAAGAGAGCCGTTCCCAAGGATATCACGGATGACCGGATGCGCCGCATCGCTGTCGTCAATCAGGACCAGGGGGATCTGGTTCCAGAGCTGCAAGTTGAGCTTCTCGCTTAGATTCGCTGCAGGGCTCGCCGAGGCATTCTCCTGAATAGGCTGCAGGATCCTTTCAAGGGCTGCCTCAGTCAGCACATCCAGATCGTTCAGGTAGGGCTTCACCTTAGAATACCTGAGACATGGGCCAAAGAAAGTTCACGCCAGGTTTGATGATCACAAGTGGAAAATACAAAGAGGATCCTGTGCAACCACACACACATCTCCAAACAATAACTGGGCACTAGGCAAACCAAGGGCCATGTCGAAATCCTAAGGTGCCATCCGGCTTGCCTCCTTAGGACAGGGAGGTCCCCTACTTTTGAGCTTCTCCAGCATCTGCAAGCTAACCTGTCGGCACCTCCCACCCGGTACCTTCTCTGCTGGGTCAAGAGCCTGGCTCTCGCCATGGGCACCAACTGTCCTGCAATTTGGTTCTTCGGGCCAAATCAAGCTTTTTACTGCGGAGAGCAGCCTTTGTGTGTTCCTGTCCTCGGTCAAAACCAGTGGGTTGGCCTTCTGGCTCAGGGCAGCCTAGATGGAATCCCATCACATTTTAACAGCAATATCAGGTACAACTGATGAATGCCAGGTTGTCCAGAGGCCCTCCCGATACCGGTCTGGATCCCTGCAGAGGGAACTCACCGGAAGGGACTTGCATTGCAGATGGTAACAGCGGGGAAGGTCAAGGTCTTGAAGCCGATGGCCAGAGAGGCCGTAACGCTGTAGGACAGGTAGGTGTTGATGAGGATTCCCCACTGCCAGAAGACCAGCGAGGCGAACAGCAGAGTCAGGAAGAACCAGATCAGTTTCTTCTTCGGACCCTCACAAATGATGCGCTTGGGCCCGTGGGTGTTGGTGTTGTCGCAGTACCAGACCAGCAGCTCCTGGTAGGTGTACCCAGGGCCCTTCTGGAGGCGATGGAGAGCCTTCACGAAGTACTTCTTCAGAGTCATTGGAGAAGCTTTTGAAGAACCACAGAAAAAGTCTGTGACATAAATGGAACAAGAAAAATGCCCAATTTCTCATTGGTTGGAATAAGCAGCAGCTTGAGAATAAGAAGCGACAGTGGAGACAGCGGCAGGCAGGGTGGTGGCGGCAGTGGTAGCCCTCAGAGTCTTAGATCAGGGGTCTTCAAACTTGGCCCTTTTATGACTTGTGGACTTCAACTCCCAGAATTCCTCAGCCAGCTTCGCTGGCTGAGGAATTCTGGGAGTTGAAGTCCACAAGTCATAAAAGGGCCAGGTTTGAAGACCCCTGTCTTAGATGATGCTAGAATGGAGCCCTGAATATGGGAGAACCTGGAACTTGAACCCAGGAGAACAAACCTGGCACCATGGGCATCACTGGAACCTGATGGCACCCTTGGCAGAGTTAGGTTCCCAACCGATATTGGGACAGTTGAACTCCCTCCTCCCACTCCGTAATTACCGTGTGCCTCTTTGTCATTTGACACGCAGCAGCCTCGCCCAAATGCTCTACCTGTCCAGGCAGTTTATAATAAGCTCCTACAACAATGTCAAGTACGCTTCTCTTCCCTTTTGTTGTTCCACAGAACCATCAGCAGAATTCCCATGCTCTGATTTGTGAATTTCTGTGCAAGTGTATTTTCTACTTTGCATACCCTATAACATTTCCCCTCTTTCCTCTCCTCCTGAGTAAGCTCTAGCCTTCCAGGGCTACATGCCAACAAATTCCCGTCCTCTTTTGCGGACAGCTCCATGACAGAAGGCAGAGGAAGGAACAAGGGGTTCTGCTGGGTCTAATTCTTTACCAACAGGGAAGATCTGGGAAAAGGAATGAAGGTGACTAATACTTTGGGAGAAAGGGAGTGTGGTATTCTGGAATTCAGGTTATAAAGTTTAGTTTAGTTTAGTTTTATTAAATTTTTATACCGCCCTTCTCCCGAAGGACTCAGGGCGGTGAACAGGGCATATCATAAAAATACAAAAATACAAAAGTTAAAATAGAATTAAATTAATGCCCAAAATAAAACAATAAAATATACAAATATTTAAAACCCTAAATTAACTCCCCATCAGGCCAGGCCAGCTTGTTCGAATAAGTGGGTCTTTAACCCGCGCCGGAAGGAGCGGAGATCCGGTGCTCTCCGGAGCTCAACCGGCAGTTGATTCCACAGAGCCAGGGCGCCCACAGAGAAGGCCCTCCCCCTGGGGGCCACCAGCCGGCATTCTCTGACCGGAGGCACCCTGAGGAGGCCCTCTCTGTGGGAACGCACGGGGCGGAGGGGAGTTGACGCCGGCAGCAGGTGGTCCCCGAGGTATTCCGGACCCATGCCATGTAAGGACTTAAAAACCATCACTAAGACCTTAAACCTCACCCGGAAGACAACTGGTAACCAATGCAGCTCGCGGAGCAAAGGTGTAACATGGGAGTACCGGGAAACTCCCAAGACAACTCTCGCGGCCGCATTCTGTACCAGTTGGAGCCTCCGAGTGGTCTTCAAGGGAAGCCCCATGTAGAGAGCATTGCAATAGTCAAGACGAGAGGTCACGAGCGCATGAGTGACCGTACACAGGGCATCCCGGTCTAGATAGGGCCGCAACTGACGCACCAGGCGAACCTGAGCGAAAGCCCCCCTAGAGGAGGAGAAGAGTCAAGCTTGTCTGTGGATTCCAGAAAAGGAAATTGGGATGGCAGGCAGATGTCAGACCCCCCCCCCAAAAAAAAAGTATTTGCCTGCATATTACTTCTTTGCCTGTGTAGTTTCACTTTCCTTTCCAAGTGGCTAATGGACAGACTTTCACCCTACCCTGAATTACCTGCTAACAAACCTGCCATTCCCTCCCTTAAGGAATGGCTTCATCAGCTGCAGAACATTTGAGCAGTTGTTGGGAAAGCTCTAGATAAAGCCAGAGCAGCACATAAGGCTCAGGCAGATAAAAAAAAATATGGAAGCCTTTCTGAGCGGGGGATAGAGTTTACCTTTCCACCAGATGTTTGCAACCGCTGCAACCGTCCCAGAAGCTTGGACCGAAGTATATTGGCCCTTTTCCCATTAAGTGCATTATGAATCCTGTCACAGTAGAGTTAAAACTTCCTAAGAGTTTACGACAAATCCATCCGGTGTTTCACTACAGTCTGTTGAAACCCAGCCTGCCCCTGCTCCTCCTGCTCCATCCGTTATGGTAGAGGGTGAGCAGCATTTTAAGATCGACATTTTAGACTCTTGCAAACATCATGGTTCTATTCAGTATTTAGTTGCCTGGAAAGATCTCCCTGCTTCAGGGAATGAGGAGGGTCTATAGGGAACATGTTAAAGCACCTAGGTTGCTCAAGCACTTTCATGCACACTATCCTGATAAACCTGATTAATGTGTTTGTTTTCCCTCTCTCTCCCTTCCCTATTTTCATTTTGCAGGTGGATTTGTCATTTTATTAGGGGGACCGTATGTCAGACCCAAAGTATTTGCCTGCATATTACTTCTTTGCTTGTGTAGTTTTTGGGGGGTCTGCCATTCTGGTGAGAGGGGGGCTACTTGACTGGGGAATGTATTTGCCTTGCTATGCTCTGTCATCTTTGAAATGTCTTCCCTTCATGAGAAAGGAATGTGGCCTGAAAACATCTGCCTTATCTCCAGACAGGAGCCTGGGACCATTGGGAAACCTTGAGATGGGCACTAAATCATCAGGTTCTCAAAACAACCTGGCACCTATGGATTGGCTGGATTTCAACCGGACAGTTAGACACTGGGGGGGAGTTTTCAATGGGCAAATTCTTCAAACCTTGTTTTGCTGTACTGCTATCACTAACCCTTAATAAAAGTTCCTTTTGAAACAATGCCTGTTTCAAGAGTTCTGCTTTCTTGGGAGACCTAGTTGAGGCTGGTCCTTACATAAGGTCAGTTCCAATGATTTGAGATTATTGAGGAGAAAAGTATGGGAGATCTTTCAAAGGAATATTCTAAGGATACTATCACAAACAGCTCCAGCAGAAACTCTATGGAAGACATCAAAACATCCCAATGAAGAACAACAGCAGCTTCCTCGAATGCTGAAAATGTGCGTGGAGAATAAGAAAGACTGGAGAAATGCCAGTTTGAATAGACCCAGGTCTCCCATGCCAGGCAGGCTGCATCCCAGCAACTGAAGGGAATGTTTCAGGAACTTCAGGACCCCGAGAACCAGAGGGCCCTCAGATGGGTCTCTCCGTTGGGTGCCACTCTCAAAAGCCTTTTGAGCAGCTTATTGTTCTCGCTTGCCTCAGAGCAGGTGCCATCCTAGCCACGAGAGTGGGGCACAGGCGGGCCCGCAGGAGCCCGGCTCGTCTTTTGGCAGCTTCCAGAAGCCAGGATGCACCTCTCCAAAGGTGTATGGGATATGTAGACCAGGAGGCTCCCAGGTAGCTCCCTCACCATGACCCCCCAAGTTTAACACTGACCTAAAGCAACAACATCCTGCAAGCAACAGCCACAGGGAATGTGTGGAAGAAGCAAGCCAGGGTGAGAAAAGGGGGACCGTTTCTGGGGCCGAAGGATTAGGGGAGGATGCAGGCTGCTTTTCTAATTCTTTTGTCTTCAAGATACATTTTGTTCTGTCCAGTGAGGCCAAGGCACAGCTTAAAGGTCTCTCCAGGTGAGCCAGGGCAGGCGTGTCCGAGTCCCTCAGTGCTGTGGGAGAAGAGGACAGCAGCCTAGCGTGGTGAGAGGTGCAGCTGGCAGGCCAGAAAAGGCTCCCGGACAGCGGTTTTTCCCGATGCTCCCACACGGGAGGCTCCAGCATCTGCTGGGGATGCGGCTTCTTCAAACGTGGAAAGGGCAGGCCTGGGAACCGAGATCTGCACTCACACCTCCCTAGTAGGACTGACTATACTGTGTACCATTTTCCATTCTGAGGAATAGATTTTAAATCCACAGCCTATGCGGAAGGTCATATCATGTCAGCTGTAAAATTAAGGGCTCCCCCCATAAAGCCCCAGAGGTTGAAGGGAACCCCACCAACTACCTGTCCCAGTGAAAGCTTCCCCTCCTGAATGGCTCCTTGTCATGAAAAGATCTCTGGCGTTCAAGGCAACTGTTGCCTACGGTGTGCAGTGGAGAGCACGGACAGCTCCAGACCGTTTCTGGGAGGCCACCACTCCCTTACTGGAAGTAGACCTTCTGCCCTCTGCCAAGGCTTTCCCGGAACTCTACTCCTACTCTACTCTCCTTTCTACTCCTCTGATCAACCACTTGATCCTCCTTTGAACCAGCTCGTTTCTCTCAATCCTTCTTTACGGGTTGGGGGACCCAGACCGGGATTCCAAGTGGGGTCTGACTAATGCAGAACATGCCAGACGTGTCGCTGGAGAGGAGACTGAACACGGAGCTACTCTCCTTTACCGGAAAGGGTGTCATTCCAGGGGGCAGTGCAAGGAAAAGTGAGCTTGAGTTACACGAAGCCTAATTCCTTTGAAAGGGCCATAAATCAAGAGTTCAGAGAAGAGCAACAAAAATGATTAGGGGCCTAGAAGCTAAGTCATACAAAGAACAGTTGCAGGAATTGGGTCTGGCTAGTCTAGAGAAGTGGGAAGGTAACAGCGTTCTGTGCGCCTTTGGCGTCTAGTCATGCCGGCCACATGACCACGGAGACGTCCTCGGACAAGCGCCGGCTCTTCGGCTTTGTAACGGAGATGAGCACCGGCCCCTAGAGTCGGAAACGACTAGCACGCATGTGCGGGGGAACCTTTACCTTTACCTATAGTCTAGAGAAAAGAAGGGCTAGAGAGGAGGACATGATAGCCGTGTTCCTGCCTTTGAGCAGCTGCCACAAAGAAGAGGCGGGTCAACTTATTTTTCAAGGCACCAGAAGGCAGGACAAGAAGCAACAGATGGAAACTAACCAAGGAGAAAATTCCTAACAGTGAGAACAATCAACCAGTGGCACAAATTGCCTTTGGAAGTTGGGGGTGCCCCAACACCAGAGGCTCTTAAGAAAAGACTGGACAGCCATTCATCAGAAATAGCATAGGTCTCCTGCAAGAACAGGGGGTTGGACTAGATGACCTCCAAGGTCCCTCCCAACTCTGTTACTGTTAAATAAATTTGGAAGCCCCTGGCAAAGGAGCCCCTTCCAGGGAGGCGGTGAGCTTCTCTTCGCCTGGGACAGGGGGTGTCCAAGGAGAAGCCAGACAGCCCCCTGTCTGGGACGCTCTCACTTGCAGCAGCAGCAGCTTAAATGGCCCCTTTCATCAGTAATTGGTACGCTACGCTTTTATTGATGTGGTTTAAAATTACATACACATTTTTTTAAACTTATTAGATTATTCCACTGTCTACCAAAATCTCCTGGTAAGTTATAATAAAAACATAAGAAGCAATTATACTAGAACAATTGCAATCTCTCATAACGAAATTCCTGTTGAAAAAGATAAGCTCTAAAGGTCAGTTCCACAGGAGCACATTCTGAAGCGGGGCAGAAAACCTCAGCCTGAGTCACCTGCAGGAAGTCTGGGTGGATCAGGAGGGGAAGGGGTCCTCTTCCAAGCCTTCTGGAGCTCTCAAAAGCAAAACCGGCTCTTTGTGTCTTTGTCTGAAAGAGTTCGATGTGGTTCCTCCACAGGCCCACTGGCTTGAAGTCTCTGGACTAGACACAGACGTTAGGAGAGTCTCGCACGCAGCTCTTACCAGCAGGTGCTCCATTTTAAAGCCGCTTTCTTCCAAGAACGGACAGAGGAGACATGTCAACAGAGTCTCTTAGGAAGACTGGTGATCTCAAAAGGGGAAAAGCAGAGAAAGGTCCACACCTTGAAGGACACTTACGCTACACGGCTCCTCTTTCTAAGGGAAAGTCAGAAGGATTCCATGATCCCAATATTTATTACAGACAAATTTCCCTCTAGGAAATTCCAGACTTTTCTCGTGGAAATTTTCTCCTTCAAAAGATGGAAAATGTAAGAGAATCCTCTAACTTGGATCTGACTAGGCAACAGGGACATCATAGAACATATTTGGGGAAGTAGGAGTAGCAGTGGCTCAGTGGGTTAGGACGCTGAGCTTGTCGATCAGAAGGTCGGCAGTTTGGCGGGTCAAATCCCGAGTGCCGCGTAGCAGAGTGAGCGCCTGTTACTCATCCCAGCTTCTGCCAACCTAGCAGTTCGAAAGCACGTAAAAATGCAAGTAGAAAAATAGGGACCGCTACGGTGGGAAGGTAACAGCGTTCCGTGCGCCTTTGGCGTCTAGTCATGCCGGCCACATGACCACGGAGATGTCCTCAGACAAGAGCTGGCTCTTCAGCTTTGAAACGGAGATGAGCACCGGCCCCTAGAGTCGGAAACGACTAGCACGCATGTGCGGGGGAACCTTTACCTTTACCTTTAGGAGTAGCAGGAACCTTGGATATCACTTAATTACTTAATATTACTTCCTGCAATATTTCTGATCTTAAGGAAAACTGAACCTCTTTCTTGGGCTTCACCCAGGCTGATCTGAACAAACTCTGAGCAATGATGAAACACTGGCAAGAAAAGGAGCCACGTAAATGGAGAGTTTCTTAACCAGGATATATTAATAGCACAATCACAAATAACTCCAAAGAGAAAACAAAATAAGGAAGAATACTAGTCAATACTAGTCAAGAGATTAACACACACTTTAAGACAAGAAAAAAATGGAATATACCAGCTTTCAAGGGAACGTGGCAAAAGGATTATCAGGTAGCAAAAAGAAAAAAGGCTGCAAGTCCCATTCTGGTGCTTCTACTTTGTTCCTGGGTCTAGGACAACTTGCCCTGGAACAAATCGTTGTGGGACAATTCAACGCTGTATTAATCACTTCATTCGGTTACTTTTATTTTTGGTGACCACGTTTTCATCAAAATTATTATAGCTCTTGTATTTCTGGATTGACTTTCTTATTTTATTATTACATTGGCCACAGTTCTGTCAAAATCCATTTAACTTTTGTATTTGTCGACTTGTCCCAAGGTGAGTTGTCCTCCGGCGAAGTGTCCCATTCCGTTCCTGAAAGCCCAGCCATATCTTTGTCTACCCTTTTTGAGAATGAATTAAGTACATTCTCAAGTAAGGACATAAGTACAGGGCGCCCTTGGCTTACAGTCATTTATTTAGTGACAGTCCGAAGTTATAGCAGCACTGAAAAAATTGACCCAGGGTCGTTTTTCACCCTTATGCCCACGGCAGCACACACACACACACACACACCAGGGTCACGGGATCGAAATTTGGACACTAGGCAACTAGCACCTACTAGTGAGCGTTGCAACGTCCCCCGGGGTGTGGGTGTGTGTCACGTAATCCCCTTTAACGACCTTCTGGCAAGCAAAGTCCGTTGGGAAGCCAGATTCACTTAACAACCGTGTTACTAAGTTAAGAACTGCAGTGATCCACTTAACCGTGGCAAGAAAATGGAGCAAGATTCGATTAACGGCTGTTTTGCTTAGCAACAGGAATTTGGGGCTCAGCTGTGGTGGTAAGTGGAGGACAACCTGCACCAGGGTTACAAAGGCTGCCCCATCTTGAAAAAGGGAGGAAAGGGAGGCCTGGGGGGAAGGGGGGGGCTACAGCCAGACAGCCAGAGGCCCCCAGAGAAGATCCTGGAGCATTTCATAAAACAGCTGATCTGTAAATCCTTTGAAGACAATATTATGATTATGAAGCCAGCCTGGGTTTACCAATCACAAGCCGCGCTGGATTACTCTTAGGATCCCATTTTCTTACTGCACCCAGAATACACCTTGGTTTCAACGAAGCCCTTGATATTCCAATTAGCACACTTGGACTGTGAGGCAGGGCAATGAAGCGGTTGCACAGCTAACTCAAAAGCCCATATTCCTCATCCAAGGCCGGGCCCTGAGCAGGGGACACGAGGGCCTTTCCTGCACCTTCCAGTGCTTTTATTAATCACTTTGAGATAAACTTTATCAGATTTGCAGATGACACTCCATTGGGTGGGACAGTTAAGACAAAAATTCAGAATGATCGTCAAAGGTTAGAGAAACGAGCTGAATATAAGAGAATCAAGTTTCTTTTTAACGTTAGTTATTTACATAGGAAATGCATCAAATGCACAGGTTTGCGATGGGAACTTTAAAAAACTGAGTGGTATATAAATGGCAGTAACAAATAAATAAATTCAGGATTTGTCAGTGCAGATAAGAAACAAGTGAAACTCCAGTCTCACCATCTTAGCCACATTTTGACACCTCCCCCCACGGAGACCCTGCCTTCAGGGACTTGGGGAGGGGGCAATCTCCAGCACCAGTGAAAATGTCCCGCCCTCCCTCCCTCCCTCTGCGTGCCAAAGTGTTCCCTTCTGCCTGCCTGTATTGCCGTGGCTAGAAGCTCTGGCCTTTCACCTCTTCCTCTTTTTACAAGATGGTAGATACGCACGGTAGAAATGTAATCTACATTCTTTACAAAAATTGTTTCTGAATGTTGTTAGGCAGGGTGGATGGTCTGGAAGGGAAATAAGCATGCAGAGTAAGTGCCCACTTTCTATTATTTCTACTAAGATAGGGGGGTGGACTAGAAGACCTCTGGGTCCTTTTCAAGTCTGTTATTCTGCAGTTCTGTAATTTATCAACAAAGCAATTTTTCTACTGAGCAATTTGTCTTTAGGCACAATTTCTTTACCTATTAATCTGCTTTAGCAATTTTTATGAATCCTGCTATCCTTTTGGCAAATCATAGTTTGTTTCCTGGTTAGAAAACATAGGAATACTAATACAAAAAAACTTAGTAATTCTACAATTCAACAGTAGAATTTTTTTCTAGAAAAAAGAGACTACATTTTCCACAACTACTGTTGTGCTTTGGAAGAGGGAATACCACCAGATGGGAGTAAAGAGAGGGTGGATGAAATATGTAGACATTTAAATAGATCTTGTTAGGTCACATCTGATCACATCCACATTGTGATCTATGCACACCAGGGAATAACCCCTATTTGGAAGGGGATGCACAGGTAGGTGTCAAAGTGGTAGTTGCAATGGATTAACGCTGGAGACATATTTGAAAAAGAGTAGTCAACACTGCCCATAGAGCCAGTGTTTTTTGAGTTAGTAGGTTGTACAATTCTGACCCTTTTGCTTAGATCAAGGTTCAACCCAGATGAGAACCCCGACTGGAAAATTCAAATATGTGAATCAGCTCCAAATATTTTATGGCTGCAAGGTGCTTTACTGACTTGCCATTGGCTGCACTTCTTTTATGGCACCCAGATGTAAAGGACAGAGGTGTCTCTTAGGATTGGCTATAAATGCTCTACTAAAATAATAATGCATGCCTAGACTAAACACCTCCTTCATGGACTACTGTCTTGTCGCGGCGAAGGGGCTTGCGTAACTCAATGAAGCTATGAGCTATGCCGTGCAAGGCCACCCAAGACGGAAAGGTCATAGCAGAGAGTTCTGACAAAACGTGATCCACTGGAGAAGGAAATGGCAACCCACTCCAGTATCTTTGCCATGAAAACCCTATGGACAGTACCAAAAGGAAAAAAGATATGATGCTGGAAGATGAGCCCCTCAGGTCGGAAGGCGTCCAATATGCTACTGGGGAAGGGCAGAGGGCTAGTACTAGTAGCGCCAGAACTCTTCTGAAATTATTTGAGGATCAAAGGAGCTCCGTGGACACCACAGGATTGGAATGTACATTATTATTTTAAGATAAAATGTTCATGAAAGGATATACCATTGATACAGTATATGTCGTTAGAGAAATAGTCTAGAATATATAAAGGCACTTCAAACATATGTCGGAAAAAAGGGACACTTTTACCATATTTGGTAGAAGTGTGAAAAGCTAGAAAATTCTGGATTGAAACATTGGATAGACTCTGAAGATCTTAAAGATTAACATCCAGAATCAAATAACACAATTAGAAGGGACCTTGTAGGTCATCTAGTGCCACTAAGAGGGAGACACCCTTGGCACAGGAAATCAAACCCAAGGTCTCCCATGGGGTCTAGAACAACTCACCAGCAGGGGCAGGATGTGATAAATAAGAGAGAGAGAGAGAGAGAGAAGGGAAGGAGTGCCAAGGACGTCAGTAGAAGGGAGGAGATGGATTCACTGGGTGGCAAACAGATTTGCTTAAATCAGGAACTGGATGAGGGAACCCAGCCCCCTTGGCACACTTGGGCACAAGATCCTGCCTCTCTTGCACAAGCAGCCTGGCTGGCAGCTGGCCTCGTGGCGCAGCACCCAAAATCCGCAATTTGGAAGGAGCAAATAATTTGAGCCACTTGAGATTTCTGCTGAGCTTCTTGAACTTTAAAAACTGGTCTAACCGCCATTTAAGAGGGCCGAGTACTTGCCAGCAATCCACGATAGGCCTGTTCCCGTGGGACTCCTGGCCCCCGGCTGGGGGCTTCTCAGAGCGAAGGCAGTGAAGGTCACCAAGAACGTCTGTCCACCAGTACTTCTTTTCAGCTGATAAACATGAGTCACACTCTGCTTAAATTAATCTTGAGCAGAGACAGGCTCAGAAACCACGGGGATTTTCCCCGTACCAAGATGACCCTCTGGAGCAAAGGTGTGCTGAAAGAGAGAGAGAGAGAGAGAGAGTATTCTCTGCTCAAAGCTAGCAAGTTTTGCTCAGCCTGTCCTGTTTGTACATTTGTTCCTTTTTTTGCACACACACACAAGTATGTATTTTTCATGGGAGGCGGGCTCCTGCCAAGCTGATTGCCCACTTGTGGTCATTTGGGCAACAAGCGCAACACACAAAGTGTAGACGAGTGAAGTTCTACCACCAGCTCCTCCCTGGAGCTCATCTGGGCAACACGCAGCAAATGGCAGCAGTTTTGGAAACCACAAATCCTCCTTGGTGAACCCATAATCACATCAGGTGTGGTTCGTGCTGGTTTCCAGTGGGAGCCGAGGCACAAACCTCAGGGAATCAGGAAGCGCTAGCAAGGTCTGGTGTTACTGATGAGTAAGAAGAGCACAAATGCTCCAGCCAAGGCTGGGCTGTAGGTTTTTCTATCTGTAAATGTGAAAAAATGCCATTCCTTGATTCATTTTTTAAAAATGAAACTGTTCCCGGCTACAAATGCCTGGAAGGAAGCAGAGAGACCATCTGTATCTTCTTTCTTGTTATTTTGCTTTTCCTGTCAGTTTCGTCAACTTCCGTCCGTTTAAAGATGCCAAAGAAAGCTGTTTTCCAGTGTAGAGTTTTCCTAACCGGTGTCATCTGGAGATCCGGAACAGCTGTGGTGCAGAGAGCCCACGCTTGCCCCAAGGACCATGAGGCGACATGGATCCCTCCGGAAAGGCACTTGACTTAGGTGGTCCATGAATTGATTCCCATGTCACCGTGCCCCATAAGTCACAGCCTAAGAGCCCAAAGGGCTGTGCAGAGCCTGAGTCAGGCCCATCTATCGCCAGAGAAGCCACTGGAGGATTCTGGAGGAAGTCAAAAGGCATCAGGAGCACAACTTCGCCTTCCTGTCGGCATTGGGACCTTGTGGAGAGCCACCATCACCAAAGCCACAGATGTTTCCTTCCATTCATATTTTCAGTGACCACTTTATTAGACGATTTCCACATCCATATTATTTTATTTTCGGTTAGTCCTCTATTGATCCCAAGAATGAACTTTCTGTCGCTCATCAGTATTTTCACTGAGTAGTTCAGCCCAAGGTCCCTTTCCTGATCAAACTCTGCCTGGGCCCTCAGGTACCCCTGACGTATAGGGGAAGCTGGCATGCACACTTTATATCTTCACACCTGGAACTGCATTTGCTGTTCACAAGTATGGAAACTCTGGTCCCCAGTTCCATATTTCTAAAGAATTTGGAGGGTTTTGCAGGTCTGGAAGAACAGAGATGATGGTGCTGGGAGCAAGTATATGGTCCGCTGCAGGCAATGAAAAATCAACGAGACTATAAATAAACTAGGTATGTAGGAATAAAGATTAAGAAAGAGACTGTTTTTGCACATGACGGTGCTGCCTGTAGAAGATCTTTTAAAGGGAACTGAAATATTAATGGGCAAAGAATTTGGTCATAAGCAGGTGTCAATATTAGTAAGCAGAAGATGAAGATATTAACAAAAATATGAAAGTAAGAAATCAAACAGAACTGATGAATAAAATGAGTCTTAAGTTCGAGAAGGTAAAATATCTGGGCATCGTTATGAAAGAATACTAACTGCACGTTATTCCAAAATAACTATGTTAAGACAAGAATGAATGAAGGTAAAAAAGATATGTTCAGATGGGAGAAAGCACAATTGTCATTGCTGGGGAGGAATTCTGTGATACAATGATTTGTTTGTTTCAGACAATAACTGTTTTGACAGCTGACGTGCCGTTTAGACAATGGCGGGGGGATATATCTAAATTTGTGTGGCAGAGGGAAAAACCACGAGTAAAGTCTAAGGGGTTACAAGATGCAAAGGGAAGAGAAGGACAAGGTTTGCCCGACTTGGAATCGTAATTTGCAGCTGGCTTTTTGGCTTCTGGGAAAGGGCAAATGTTGCTGAGACACAGAGGCCTCTCGGAGCTGGAAGAGCAGGACCTGAGATTCGGGAGGCAGGGTTGCTCGCGGTACAACAGAACGAAGGTCATCACAAGAAGCATTTTTAAATGGGACTAAAAAGTTTCATTTAGCATTTGCATAAGTTTTGATGTGATACTAGTATTGCTTGTAGTCATTTTATATGGGCTAGTGTGCGATAGACTTAATAGCTTATTGTTGTTAGCATATGGCTGTTTATGATTGTTTTTACTTTTATACCTTGTATTTAGCTCTGGGAAGTCAGGGACGGGGAGGGGGGAAGGGGAGGGGGGAGGGTCGGGGAGGGTTGGGTAGGGGGTGGGGGGAGGGGTTGTTAAAGATAAAATGTATTGAAAAACTTTTCAATAAAAAAAGAAGCATTTTTAAATGAACAATAACAGGTAGAACACAAATAGCTAACATATTGTAAGATACTAGACTTTGTCAAGGGAAGTGTAAAATCAAATCAAAAGAGGAACTGGTAGCAGAGGGTTATAATTTTCAATGGTTTCTTATTTCCAATTACTAGAAAGATTTAAAGAAGACAAGAGAAT
The DNA here is from genome assembly GCF_947247035.1 of Vipera ursinii. NCBI lineage: Eukaryota > Metazoa > Chordata > Lepidosauria > Squamata > Viperidae > Vipera > Vipera ursinii. The sequence continues at coordinate 1,667,297 of NC_139526.1, read as the reverse complement.
TTATGGTTTTCAATATTGTAAGGCTGAGTTTGGAACAGAATTGTGCACAAATGATGAGCATATAATTGTCAAAGTGTATAAACATTTATTGACCTTTGAAAGAAGAACAAGTGAAAGAATATATGATAAAGGGCTTAAATTTTGATTATAATATATAGATGGAACAATGGGAAATTTGAGGCTGAAAGGATTGGAATGTACATTATTATTTTAAGATAAAATGTTCATAAAAGGATATACCATTGGTACAGTATATGTCATTAGAGAAATAGTCTAGAATATATAAAGGCACTTCAAACATATGTCGGAAAAAAGGGACACTTTTACCATATTTGGTAGAAGTGTGAAAAGCTAGAAAATTCTGGATTGAAACATTGGATAGACTCTGAAGATCTTAAAGATTAACATCCAGAATCAAATAACAGAATTAGAAGGGACCTTGTAGGTCATCTAGTCCAACCCCCAGGCCAAGCAGGAGACCCTACACCGTTTCTGACAGATCCAATTGAGGTCAGAGGTTTTTCTTGTGGGATTGATGGAGGGCTGACATTAATTTTGCAAGTCCAAAAGCCCCTCTCTCCGCCCCTTGCCACAGAAGCCAGTAAGGTCCTTCCAAGATGCCTTCCTCCACCCCGTTCCTTCTTCTGTGGAGGGAGATCTCTCCTGCCTGACCCTGCAGCTCTTCCTCTGGTCTCCCAAGCTTATTCTCACTGCCTTCTACAGCTCCACGCATCAAAATGAGGGTTTCTGGAGGACTGCCCATACCCGTGGCCAAGTGTATGCTTCATATGATCAAGGATCTCAGAGTCCCAGTGGATCGTCACTGAAAAATGAGCCAGCCGTGTGTGGCAGCTGCCCCAAAAGTCAACATAGTGCTAAGCTGCATTAAGATCAAGAATCGAGATCACGTGAAGTGTTAATACCACTTTACAATGCCTTGATAAGGCCACCCTTGGCATACTGTATCTAGTTTTGGTCACCACGATGTAAAAAAAGATGTTGCAACTCTAGAAAGAGTGCAGAGAAGAGCAACAAAGATGATTAGGGGACTGGAGGCTAAAACTTACAAGGAACAGTTGCTGGAATTGGGTATGTCTAGTCTAATGAAGAGAAGGATCAGGGGTGACAATGATAGCAGTCTTCCAATATCTCAGGGGCTGCCACAAAGAAGAGGGAGTCAGCCTATTCTCTAAAGCACCTGAGGGCAGGACAAGAACCAACGGATGGAAACTAATCAAGGAATTTAAAGAGAAATTTCCTGACAATTAGAACAATTAATCAGTGGAATGACTTGCCTCCAGAAGTTGTGGGTGCTCCAATACTAGAAGTTTTTAACAGAGTGGACAACTGTTTGTCTACAGGGCTTCCTGTCTGAGCAGGGGTTGGACTAGAAGACCTCCAAGGTCTTTCCCAATTCTGTTATTCTGTTAAGGAGAGGCTAATGAGGGGGTATCTGAGTATCTGAGGGGCTGCCACAAGACAGAGGGGGCCAGGTTGTTCACCAGAGCACCAGAGGGAACGATGAGAAGCAATGGTGGGAAACTGACCAAAGAGAGAAGCAACCTGGAATTACAGAGAAACTTCCTAACAGTGAGGACAGTTAACCAGTGGAACAGCTTGCCACCAGAAATCGTGGGCGCTCCATCACTGGAGGTTTTTAAGAAGAGACTGGAGAATCACCTGTCTGAGATGGTACAGGTCGTCCTGCTTCAGCAGGGGGCTGGACTAGAAGATCTCTAAGGTCCCTTCCAGCTCTATTCTATTCTATTCTATTCTACTTGAGATATATCTAAATTCCAGTAAGCGAAGTCAATGAGCAAGCCAACAGATATCTGAAAACACAGCAGAATGGGTTTTTAAATAGGAATTTCCAAACTAATTTCCTTTTTGGCACATGTATTCTATTGCAAGTGGATAGGGTATACTTTCTTAACCTGTGAGGCTGAAAAGAAAATAAGAGAAAGCAAAGGTGATTTTAATACATTCAGAGAAATGATATTCCTCAGAAATAAATAAAAAAAGGAGAAAGGGGTTAAATTGGGAATCTGGTGGGTGTTCTTTAAAGATGTGGACTAAAAACTCAACTGCAAACCATTCCAATAACAGGGATAAGGAAGATGCAGAGAATTATAGTTCTGTTCGACAACAGATCACAACTTAAACTCTGCAAGAACCTTCAAATGGCAGCAATTAGGAGACCTCAACACGGATTTCTCAAAAACCAGATTTGTCCTGTTAATCTCCATTCATCTCAAGAGTCACGTTTCGGAAACAGGTTAATTTGGCTCCAGCAAAACTCAGAAGGCGCCTAGTAGCCCCTCCTCGGATTAATACACGTTATTAAAAGGGTTTTTGGAACTGCAGCTCCTTTTGTCAGATGCAGGGGTGGGGTGGGGTGGGGTCGCCCCAAACAGCACCCAGAGATCTGCAATTGAGCGGCCGAGGGATGAGGGCGACGGCCCCTAACACCGGCGGAACTCCTCGAGGTTGGGAAATAACACAACCACTTGACCGGGCCTGGGGGGGGGAGGCCGCTTTAAGCGCCCCGCGGGCTTTGCCTCCCCGCTTTAAAGCTGCCCCCTTCAAGGGAAGGTCGAGGCTGCTCGGCCTCACTTCGGGCGCGGGTCTAAGTTCCAGAAAGGCGGGTGTGAACGTCAGGAAAAGCCCAAACCTGCCCGCGACTGAGAGCTCCGCGGCGGGAGCGGCGCCCCGGCGGACACCTGCCCGGAGGTCCGCCACGCCGTCCAGCTCCGCCTCCCGTCCGGCCGAGGGAGGACCTTCCTCCCCCTGGAAGGCCCCGCGGCGGCCGGACCCTCTGGGGACTCCGCGGCCGTCGGACCGTCCCGGTCCCGCGCAGGGCAGAGCCGGGGGACGAGCGCGGCTGGGGCGCCGACGGGCTGCGCTCTCCCGGCCCCTCGCGCGGGAGGAGGAGAGCCGCCGGCCCGCCGCCCTCACCTGCCGGCGCCGCGCGGTGCTGCTCCCTGGGCGCCTCGCTCTCCTCGACGGGGCGGGCGGCGGCGGCCCTCCTCTGCCGCTGCCCGCGCCCGCCGCGCCCGCGCTTCTCTCGCCCTCCTTGGCCGGCCGCCTCTGCCGGCCCGGGAAGAGCCCAGCGCGGCCCGCGAAGGAGGCGCCTCAGCCACCCCCGCCGGGAGGGCGCGTCGTCTGGGCGCTCCCGCCCCTGCCCGGCCTCCTCGGCCCGGCCCTGGAGGGGCTCCGGCCCGCTGCCCCGGGCTCGCTCCGGGCCTCGCGCGCTCCGGGAGTCTCCCGAGGGCCTCGCCGCGTCCCCGGCGTAGGCTGGGCTGCTGGAGGCTGCGCCCCGTCTCAGGGCAAGGAGTTGGGACGGGGGGGGGGCTCCGGCAGCCCACAGAAGGGGCCCTCCACGCACAGCACCCCGAGCGCCCCCCGCCCCCCTCCCGTTTTGCCAGTCCAGGGCCAGGCTTGGCTTCCACGAGCTGATTTCTGCGATTCCGTCCTTCCTGCGGTCTGATGGTGGCATCTGAAGAAGCGCCAGGGCACCACCAGCGTTTGCGGTCAATCTGGGGCAGTAGTTGGGCTTCCCTACAGGCAATGGGGCAAGACTGAGTGCTCTTGCCCATCTCTGAACTTACAGCAGCAACCAACGTTGGCCAGCCCCCCCCCCCCCCCGCAGCCTCTGCGTTCCTGGTGTCTCCAGACCCCTCCCCTTCTGGCCCTCCTGGCTGGTGGGGGGCTCCTGTCAGCCCCTGGCTCAACCCCTCTGTCCTCCCTGCCAATCAGCTGGCGGGGAGGGGTCTTTCACATGGAGGCCCTCAGGGCACTGGAGTAGGAGGAGGAGGAGGAGGAGGAGGAGGAGGAGGAAGGCAACATGCTGGTACGTGTTTGCTACAGAGTGGAGGCCTGATCTTGACTTGTCCATTTCTGCGCTGGTCACAGACTCTGCTGCCCATCACTCTTAGAATTTCATCTCGGCTCTTTTGTCCCTCTGAGGCTCTTCTGCTGAGGCTCAGTCGGAGCCCCACCATCTTTTTAAGCCTTCTTTGGCCTCGAGAGCTGCCCACAATGGCATTGGGCACAACCCTTCTGCTGGGTCATGACGGCTCTGAGGGAGCCATGAAGGTTTTTCAGGAATCACAGATAGCAACAGCACTTAGACTCCATAATGCTCTACAGCCCTCTCTAAGTGGTTTATAAAGTTAGCATCTTGCCTCCAACTATAAGCGGTTTACAAAGTAAGCACCTTGCCTCCAACTATTTGGGTCCACATTTTACCGACCTGGGAAGGATGGAAGGCTGAGTCAATTTTCAGCCAGTCAGGATCAAACTTCCTAACCGTCAGCCTGCAATACTGCATTCTCACCACCGCACCAGCTCAGATGGTCCCCGCAATGCCTTCATATGGCAGCAGCGCAGAAGCAGCGTTTGGAAACCAGCGTTTGCTGTGAACTGAAGCCAAGCGGGCTGGGCCGAGGAGCTCAACCTGGATCAGCCGTGGGGCGTCTGGCAAAGCACCGGCCCTGCCGTGGAGGGCCAGCCCTGAGCCAGACGTTTGGCCTCTCCCCACATTGCCGCACCTTTGATCCACTTCGGCTACAGAGGTCACCAGGGGAGGAAACCCCACCTTTGCCTGTGGGTTCTGCTGAGCTTCCTTCCCTCTTCTGCCAACTGCTGCGCCTCCCTTCCCAGGACTGCCTGTGCCTCAGGTTGAGCAGGTTTAGAGGAGAGGTGGGGCTAAGTTTTTCAGGGTGGATGTCGGCTCCTGAGGAGCTTCCCAGCCCATAAGCTTTTAGGCTAATTTGGGGAGTTCAGCCCCAGCTTCTCTTCTCAGCATCTGTCTTCTGCTAAGCTGCCTTCCTCAGTCATAGACTTCGCATCCCGCGTCTCCTTCCTTCTCCAAAAACCCGGCTGGGAAGTGCTTAAAGGTTCTGGGGTGAGAATTCTGAGAGGTGGTTTTTTCCCCCCAAAGAAACCATAAGGAGGAGCTTTTCTCGTACTAGAAAAAAGATTAGTCCGATTACGGCAGCACTAATTCAGTGAAGTTCTGGGGCGGGCATGTGGGGAGGGGGCCTCAAGCCCTCAGCTCTTCTGGACGCATGCTGACCCCTGCAGGAGAGGGCAGGGAGTGCCACAGGGGACAGATTGGTGTAGGGCAGGGGTAGGCAACCTTGACTCTTTTATGGGTGGTGGACTTCAACTCCCAGAATTCCTGAGCCAGCCTGGCTCAGCTTGGAAACCTCTCCCTTTCCCCTCAACATGGCTGGCTCAGGAATTCTGGGAGTTGAAGTCCACGAGTCATAAAAGAGCCAAGGTTGCCTACCCCTGGACTGGACAATCTCTGAAGTCCATTCCAGTTCTAGGACACAGTGATTCATTAAGAATTTGGCAGTTGGTCTGTCTGGAGAGGAATCTCACTCAAATGCCTTTGAGTGTAGGGAGAAGCTCCTCCTTGAAGGGACAGGAGAGCGTGTAAACAATGGCATCCCAGCTGGTATCCAACGCTTGAACCCTTGAGCCAAGCGCGGCCACCTCACTGAGCAACCTCTTGGCCAAGTGTCCAGCTCGGAATGCACCACGTGACCTGTGAGATTTGGGCCTCTCCCACCCAGCCTGCTCACCCCGATTTCAAGGCTGCCTGATTCGGGTTTCTTGAGATCTTGCCCTCAGGAAGGTGGTGCACCGCATCCTGGAGGAATAGCAACTTCGTAGAAATACTGCAGGTGTTTCATGAGGTTGGTATTCCCAGAATGAGCAGGAAGCCGGGCTCTGCTGCCTGTGGCGAGCGGAACGAGTTGCAGAGCCCACCTTCCAGGCAAGCCTCTTTTTTAGACAGGGGCCTTTTTCACCTCCTTGTTCTGGAGAAGAACAGAATCGTGCCAGGAGCATCATCAAGGACAAGATCTGAAGTTTCGGGATCTTCTCGACATGGATGGAAATTTTGTCTCTGGTTCTCTCAGCAATATTCCAGGAGGGCAAACAGTTCAGAGGAAACATGGCCCGTCCTTTGCAAGCCATTTAAGAACAAGTCCTTCCATCTCTGTGTAACTCAGGTAAAGAAAACAGCAATTAAAGGGCCCCTCCCATTGACCTCCCTTGCCAGGCTCACGCCTGCTGCCCATGCTTGTTCGGGGAGCTTGCTGGCTTCGCGGTATCTCCTCTGAAGCGGCCTCAGCCAGGTCAGCGGCTCGCTCCCCTGAGCCATCAGCGCCGCCTCGCAGGAAGCTGCATTCGCAATCAGTCAGCAGGTTCTCTCCCCCACCACTTCCATTCATGTCCTCTGCCTTCTCCCTCAGTGAAATAATCGGCCTGTTCAGGAGTTCTTTGTCACCGTTCACTGGGGAACACTTCTCTTACACCAACTAGATGACACCAAGTCATACTTTCGATGCACATCTTGATCCTTCCGTGCATCACTCAGCCCCTACATGGATTCACCATTTCTGCTGCCCCAGGTCCTTCCCTTTCTATTAGGCTCACGGGCGCATGGCGATTCTTCTTCTTCTTTCTTCCATTTGTCAATGCACACACGCTTTATCATGGTCTCCCTCCACTTTCACACAGCATAATTGCCACCTGGTGGACCCACAGATACTGATTGCCACCTCTGAAGGGCAGGCACTCTACGGTCAACCCTTGCCCAATTGGATGCCAGGATGCCAGGTCCACTGTTTCCCCAGGCTTCCTCTGCGCAAAGTGGCAGCCTTGGTCAAGAGACCGGATTTCAAGCCCACCCCCATTGCCCACCCCCCCTCCTGCCAGCTGGGAGGTTCAGGGTGGACCAGCAGACATTTGGGACAGACAGCTGGGAGGTTAAATTGTTGATATGTGCATGTGTGTGTGTGTGTGTGTGTGTATGTGTGTATACTCACACACACACACATACAGTATAGACATACACACATACCTTCCCACACACAGAAACAAAAAAAGACAGGAGCAACGATGGGAAAAGCTAAACCCAGAGGGAATGGGAAGGGGCGTTGGCACCCTCTCCCAAGGCAAAGAGCGCCGTCTTTAAAGCCCGTCAAAATGCCAAGAGGCTGGGGGCCGTTGAAAACTTCCAGGGGAACCTCATTCCGGAGGGCAGATGCTGCGACGGAGAAGGGGCACTTCCAGGGTCGCCATAGGTGGCATTGTTTAATCGATGAAACCCGGAGTGTGCCAACCTTGCCAGACTGAGCAGGTGGGTGCAGCCTTAAAGGGTCCCTCGGCAGGGGCTGGAGCACCAGTGTGCCAGCAACACCCTGTGATGCAGGGGGCCCCAAGCCTCACTTGATTTCATTTTATTTGTTTATTTGTGCAATTTATCTACTCTTGATCCTCAGACTCTACAGCGGTGTCAGATTCCTGGAAGTAAAAAGCCATTTCGCTGCTGCAACTTTCAAGGTTGCTTTTATTTCTGGCCTGAGACATTCTTGGGGGGAAAAAAAGGCTGCAGCTTGTTTTGAGGAGTGTCTCGCTGCCCCCCTCCCTGCCTCCCCCCGTCAAGGGGCCAGAATTTTGTGTTGCATTGCATTTTAGAATTATTCGTGAGAATACCGAGCTGCTGGGAATCTTTTAAATGCTATCAGTAAATCTGATCAACAATGTCTGAATAAACTAAGAGCCACGGAGGATTGTTTCCACAACACAAGCTTTAATTGCACCGAACACAATGGTGGAGTGACAGGCAGCTGTGCTTACAGCTCAAGCAGAGCTGTTTGGCGGCAGCACATGACAAGCCAAACGCCGCTGCCTCCGTTTTCCCAGCTCATCGCGGACTCTCCAGGACAGGGAGCCTGATGCACGCCTCTCACAAAACCTGCCCCAGCTTAGGGAGTTGCACAAACATTTCAAAGCGAACTTTAAAAAGGACTCACACAGCCAGCAGAGTCACAAGCAGGAAGTGCAGTCAGCATGTCTCCCCTTCCCCCCCTCTCTCTCCTCTCTGGAGGCCACAAATCGGGTCACCTTGGCTGCAGGCTGCATCTAGGTCCAGGAGGAAGCATCTGTGGGGTGTTGCCCTGTCCTGGGCGGAGAAACTGCTGGTGGCCACAGTGGCCGTCAGCCCCAGGTCATGCCTCCCCCGGGAGGAACCCACCAGGACCTTTCTGTCCCCTGGCTGGAAATGGGGATGTGCTGCTCCTTGGGGCAGAAAGAGGGTCCTTGGTGGTTTCAGAGCGTGGTTGTTTTCTTGCAGACCTTTCATTACCCAACCAGATAACGTCATCAGTACTAGCGCAGAAAGGCTTAATCAGTTTCCTCTTTCTCCCACCCCACACCTCTTCGTGCCTCACCTCCCCACCCCCAACGCAACGGGTGCAGAGCGCTGCCCTTCAACCCCGGGGGTGGCTGGAAATTAGGAAAAAAAAAACAGCCCAAAACACCAAGGAGGACAAAGCTGATATTGCAACTTGAAATACTATTTACTGGAAGGCGTTCGTGCATGTCAACCCTCAACCTGGTGCTGCCAGCCAATCTTTCCTGAAAGACCTTGATATGTCCCATGGGCTGGGTGGTGCCCTGCCTTGCCCATCAGCGCCCGGAACTGATGCCTGGGGGGGGGGGTTCTGTTCTGCGGGTGCCTCTCTTTGATTTACGGGAGAAACTTGCATAAGGGGGGGGCACAACTGGAAGCGGTCAGCGAGTGCCAAGGGCTGCCTTTCTTGAAGTAGAGGTTAGGTGGGAAAATGCGGCGAGAGGGAAGCTTCATGGAACTTGGGCTCTTCTGCCCAGGAGGGCTTCTTGCTTTGCAGCCGGGCAGAATCGCAGCTGAGCAGGAGCAGCAGGGATGAGTCCCTTGATGTTTGGCTGGCAGTGAGGAGGGGGAGCCCTTTTCCTGCATGGGGGAGCCCCGAGGTCGCTTCCCTTGAGCCTTTGCCACAAGTGGCTGCTGGGGAGCGGCCAGGCCCACCAGACCCTCCTCGCCCCGTCTCAGCACACGGCGAGGGGAAGCTGGCCTTGGGAGAGGAAGCCGCTCTTTGTGGCTTGGGCACAACCTTCATTGGTGAAGTTGGGCATAATTGCCTCCTTCAGGATGGGCAGACTTTGCTTTTTGTGCCTCTCTCAGGACACCGCCCCAGTCCGTGACAAATGCCATCAAATGAGGTATTCTCACAACACAAAACTTGTTGCCATCAAAGTTTGGCTCATTTCTGTTTGGGACAGCTTAGCAGCCTTCTCAGCTGCGTGATGGCCTGGTGCATTGAACAGAAAATGATCAACTCGGAGACCAATGACCAGGAAGAATGTGACTATAGGATCTCGCTCCTTGCCAACTTGATCCAGAGGACATTGAGCTGGATTCTAAATCCGTTGGCAGCCTCGAGCAGGATTTATGTGGAAACCTGAGCCTTGAGGGGGGGATGGATCTTTCAGAGCTGATGGCTTTTTCTGGCAAATCTGTGGGAGGGGGAGGGGCATCTGCAGGGGCCACGGGAGGTGGGTGACGGTGCAACGGTGGATCTTCCAAGGGCCACGACCTCTGAGCTTCCATCAGCAAATGCATCATTGTGGTTTCTGTGGAATTACCACATTGTGCAAGTGTTGGCCTTCTGAGTCTTTGTGACTTGCCAGGGAGGCTGATGTGTGTCTGTGTGGGAGAAGTGATTCCTCATCTCAGGTTCAGCCCTTTTGACAGGAAGGGAAGCAGTGAGCACCCTCGAAGCACCTGCCTTCAATGCGGGGGGTGGGGGGGGGAGGCAGAAACGTGGTGGTGCACGTTGGGAGGCTCCTGGAGGCCACTAAAAGAGTTGATCAGGGAACTGTCGAGGCAGGTGGGCAACCTCCCAACTTGCCTGGCCCCTCCCAGCCCAGACATTGCTGCTTGTCTCCACAGCCACAAAAGTGACCCAAAGCCACACACCACACGCTGCTCTGCAAAAAAAGCCCCTGTGGGGTGAGGTGCGCATTTACCTGCCCCCCCCTTTGAGAAGGCTGAATCCCTCAGCAGCTGTGGCATGGGGGAGGGCCCTGTTGGATTTGGGAGGGGGTGGTGAAATCCTTCCCCCCACCCCGATTCCCCAAAGAAGGATCAGAGAGCCACGCACACTACTCCATCAAAGACAAGTTTATTGGCCTTCAGCCTCGGCTGCCCTCCTCTGCGGTGGCCGCTGTTGAGGCACTCGAAGCCTGCGCAGGAGCCGGCCTCCTCCATCCCTCCAGCTCGTGCTCTGCGTCTTCCTGACAGTCGCAGGGCTTGGGGGCTGCCGCTGCTGCAGGAGGTGCATTCCAGGGGGTGGAAGGACATTGTCCTTCTGAATGCAGCCGGTCTGTGCAGGGTTTCCAGGACCAGGCGAAATGTAGCCAGCTGGGCAGTGGACTTAAGGTCAGCAACTGCCCTCCCCTCAGGAGCTGGCCTCCCCGTCAGCCAATGAGCCAGCCGTAGAGGCTTACACCTTGGTTGCTCCCCAGAGAAGCCTGGAGCTCTCCTGGAACACTCACTGGCCTCCAGGACGGGGCAATTCGGCCACCAGTGCGGCTTCCCAGCTGAGAGAGAAGGCAGCTCCTGTCCAGAGCTCAAGGCCATGGACTGGGTGCCATTTTGCCTGACTGCCCTGTCCGCCATCCTCACATGTGGTAACAGCAGCCCCCCCACAAGGGCAGAGGTGAAGGGAAAGCACACCCCTGGTCAAGCCTCTTGCACAGGGAATTGCTGTGTTGCCGGTGTGTGGCTTCAGGCCTCCAGCGGCACCCCAAGTCCTGGGGCTTTCCGTGGAGACCGCTGGCCTCACTGGGCCCTGACCTCCAGGGTGTCTGCCAACTGCTCCGAAAAGGGGCTGATGTGTCGCAGAGTGTTATAGTTGGGTGGGGGCGTTTGGGGTGGGGGCAGCCGCATGGCCGTGTTGAAGGTGGGGGGGTCATCGTCATCCTGGGCGCAGGCGGCGTTGTGATACCCTTGCTCTGGGCTGGTTGGGGGTGCGCCATCCTCCTCTTCTTGGTCCTGCGTGCCCGACTGCCCTCTCCACCACCGCTTGGCCTTCTGCCACTGGTGGCGCAGGACAATGCAGAACGTGTCCAGGAAGAAGACCTCCACGATCTCAATGACACAGACCACCGAGCAGCTCATCCACAGCCCCAGCTGGCCCCCAAAGTTGGATAGGAGCAGGACAATCTGGGGGAGGGATGCGAGGGTCACTCCTGTGGTCACCAGAGGGTGACTGCCGAGAAGGGCAGACAGACTTGCCCTTGACTCCTGAACCGGATCCAGGCCCTCAGCCCTGCTGCCACATCTGGGAGTCGCCTGTCGCTCAGAGGGCAGGGAGGGCAGATGGACTGGGTGCTCTCCCCCGCCTCTCGGGAGGGGAGGGATGGGTTCTGGGGGGAGCTGCGTCTCACGAAGCGGAGCAGCCTGGAACTTGTCGAAGGGAAAACTTACATTGTTGGCTGGATTTTCGGTGATGAACCTCTCATTCAGATCTTTGTAGAACACCACTAGACTTGCCAGGTCTGTCCTGGAAGGGAGGGAGGGGTTAGGGTTAGGAGGGGAGCAGCCAACGAGGCCCCCCCCCCAGTCAAAAATGGCCTGAGGGCTGAAAGGTTCTGGCAGTTAAAAAGGCAGGAGGAAACTTACTTGTTTAACATCTTGTGGCCATTTAGGCCTTTGTCCCAAGAGAGAACTCGGAGGATCCATTCCTTCCGTGGGGGAGGAAGAGAAAGAAGGAAGGTTAGTGGAAAGTGTTTGTATGGTTCTCCCACCCCCAGACTTTGCTGCTCTCAAGACCCCCTTGACCCTCACAGCCAGAGGCAGTGCATGTGCCCCCTCCCGAGTTGGCCTCCTCAGAATGGTCACTTCCAGCCTGGGGTGGGCAGTGGAGCTGTCCGTCCAGGCAGACCCCAACCCGATTTCCACTGGTTGCTTCTGCTCTTCAGGAAGCTGGAGGCTGACGACACCCTCTGTGCCTCTGGCACAGCCCCCTCTTTACCGCACCCACTTGACCCCGGTTAGAAGCCGACTGGGCTGGGTGCCGCCGAGTGTGGAAGGGCATCCCTTGGCCGAGCAGGAACTTGCCTCGGACACGCTGGATGGCCACTGGGCCAGGCTGGTGGTGAGGGCCCACTCTTTCAATCTGCGGAGAGAGGCAGCGGCTGAAGAGCTGGGAGCAAGGGGGCTCCAGATGCAGGCAGTGCCTTCCAGCCCCCTCCCCAGTTTTTACACACAAACACTCCATGCCGAACGCATCCATCCGGTTCAGTGCTTAAAAGCACCGGTGTTTCAAGGGCCCAGAGCAGTGCTAGAAGTGACTCTTATTATTCCCAAGCCGACACGATGGGGAATTTCTAGTGCTGGAACAGGCCCTGCGCGGACGTAAACCTGGGTCTCCACGGGGCCGGAATGATCCAATTGAAAATCGGAGGGGAAGGCTGGCAGCTCATTGGCCCTTTGGGCTTGGAAGCATCAGGCAGGGCAAGATTGTGGGTGATCTCCACTAGGCTGCAGATGAACCCCAAAAGAGCTGTTTGCCCGCACAGCTTTTCACAAAGTCTTTCCCGCAGGAGAAGAGGGGAAGCTAGCTCTGACTAGAGGCAGATGTGACAGAATGGAAGCCGCTGCTTTTCAGAGGCTGGCTTTGTGCATGGTGTGTGTGTGTGTGTGTGTGTCCTCAGTCTTGGGGACACCCAGCAAGGACTTACTTGCAAGCTTCTCTGCAGATTTGCTGGCAGCCCAGCTGCTCTTTCACAAACCGTTCGTGCAGCTTATAGTAGCAGTACACTGCAGGGGAACAGGAAGGAGCGTGGTGGAGGATGGAGAGAGGGAGGGGGCCAAAACTTCTGCAGGGCCCCGGAGGAGAAAGCACCTTGGGGGGAGCCTGAGAAAGGGCAGAAAGAGACTCACCTCCAATAGGGCAGGGGTCTCTCAGAGCCTTCTTTTCAAAGCTTGGGCAGGGAAGGAGAAGCAGAGGCGGGCAGGCTAGAGGCAGCCCCAGGAAGCAGGAAGAGTTTGCCTTTCAAGGGACCTTTCTCAGCCTCAGCCACTTTTAAGATAGTGGACTTCAGCTGGAGAATTCCGGACGTCCAAGCGCCTTAAAGTGGCCGAGGTTGAGAACACTGCTCTAAAGCCAGATCCCAACAGCCTGAGATCCGTTCCTGTGAAGGATCCTCTAACCTCCCGGGAAGACTTACTCCAATTGGGGTATTTTTTATAGTTGCAGAATTCGGCTCCGGCAGGCAGGGGCTGAGCGTACTGAGCACATCCGCAGGTTTTCACCATCGAATTCTGGAAGCAGGAATGCAGGCAGATCTGTACCGGGTAAAATTAAATGCTGGTGAAATCTGGTGAGATGCACACCATGGCCTTTTTCCTCCTAATCCCTAGCAGCCGTGGGGGGGGGGAGGGAGGGAGGGAGGGGGGGAGGGCACAGAGGGCTCAAGGCACAGCCTGCTTCGCTGCTTGGAGGGTCAATGGGTCTTGCAGCCCTTGGGCTGGGCTCATGCCCAAAGAAGGCAGCCCCAATTTGCTGAACAGCTGGGAAGGGATGGCCCATGGGGCTTGGCAAACGGGGCCAGCCCTAATGGGTCCCACCTCAAGGGCAACCGCAGGGAAGGCCACGGCCAGAGGGGGCCAACACGGATTCACCTGCAACGAGTAGCTTTTATTGTAGAGGTTCTGCACAGGAACATCAGCTCCGTCCTCCGTGCAGTTGCTGTATGGCTGGCTGAGACGGTGGGATGTGGTCTGCAGCACAACAAAAAAGAGCTCTGTTGGGGATACGCCTGGGGGAACCCAGGGGAGGGGGCTTGGGACCACCAGGGGAACACCCTTCTGCCAACTGCTCCCCTGCTCCAAGAGGGCTTCTTTCTGACCTGCCTCAGAGACGCAGCTTTGAGCTGGGCAAAGAATGTGCGAAAGCCCCTCTCAGCTGGGGGAGCCCGTCCCACTTTCTGGGCAGAGACCCCAAGTTGCTGCCACTCACGAAGTGCATCCCGATGGAGGTGGCCGTGGCCGTCTCGATCTCAGTGCCGATATCCTCAATGAAGGGGTACTCGTCCTGATCGTGGATGACAATCTTGGCTCCCGTGGAGGTCACCAGGAAGGGGTTGTAGTCGGCTTCTTCTATGTACAGGATCACCTGCAGTCCTGGGCAGAGAAGCAGGAGCAACCTGAGGCCCTGCAGGTAGAACGAGCAGGACCAAAGGGGCCAGGCTGGGAACGCCTCGGCCTGCTCTTCCCACAGCACGTCCAGCTGCTCGCCAACAAAGTGATCCCTACCAATCTACAAGACATTCAATCGAATTAAAGTTTTGGTTGCTGCCATCTATGATCATCCATATTTTTCCAGGCCAGACCTATTAGCCTGAGATGAGACACTGTCAGCCATTTAATCCCAAGGAGGAAGCTGCAGTCCAGAACGGAGTTCCTGTGAAGCGCAAGGCTTCCTACTGCTAGAACAGAGTCGGAGCAAAGGCTTCGAGTCCTTTTCTTGGATGGGCCCATTCAACCTGGACAAGGTTTGAACAGAGACACCCAGCGTGTGGAATAACACCTGGAAGCTACCTGACAGTCATTCCAGCTGCCTTAACAGCAACATTACATGGCACCTTGTCCTGGCTGAAGCTTCGGAATAGTCTTCAAGGTCAGTCCATGCAGTCCAAATAAGAGGTGATGAGGGCGTGAGTGGTTACACACTTTTGATCCAGAAATGACAAGAAGCACACAAGATAAATTTTTGCAAAGGCCCTCAGCCTTCGACTGCTCTTCAGGCAGGATCCATGAGCCCAGGAGGATCCTCGGATTGCAAGCCAGATCTCTTCTGGATGGAATGCAACTCCCTCCAGAGCTAAAGACGGACTATCAGACTCTTGAACTGTCCGGTAGGATTCAGCCATAGCTGTTCTTCGCCATCCGGACTCTGGCACCTTCAGGCCAGGACCACCATCACACCTCCTGTCCAAGTACAGTGAAGACACATAGTTGGGCCCAGTGGCTTCACACTGGAGACAAACAGCAAGGGAAGGGCCAAGTTCTGTGGTGCCCCACACAGGAGCAATCCAGAGGCCCAGTGCCAAGGATCTCAATGGGAAGCCGAGAGGCTTAAATTTGTCTCCTTCAGATCTATGGAGATGAATCTCTCTCCGCAGTGGAGCAAGAGGAGACGGCAGCCATCAGCCTGCATTCCCCAGGTTTGTGGCTTTTCTGATCTTGGAGGCCCAGGACAGGGCAGGAAACCCCCTCTTTCGACAGATGGAGGTGCCCTGAGCAAGCTCCTTCTAGGTCAGGAGCAATATCAGTCTTCTGTGTAAATGTGTGCTGAGAGTTCCCCCCCCCCTTCTGTTCAATCCTGTCTGATTCTCAGGGACTGCCTGGACAGGTCCCTGCAGTTTTCTTGGCCAGGTTTTTCAGAAGCGATTTGCAATCTCCTCCTATCTGGGGCTGAGAGAAAGTGGCCGGCCCAAGATGACCCAGCTCGTCTCGTGCAGAAAGGCAGAGGGAGAATTCAGCATCTCCCAGTTTCTAGCCTGGTGTCTTAACTGTGGCACCAAACTGCCTCTCGTCCTGCGAACAACTCCTCTAAAAGGGGTGGTAACAAACTGCTTCCAGAGCGAGGGACACTGGCTTTATTTCAAAACAAGACCAGGCCATAAAGTGCATCTCCTGCTCAGAAATAATGTGGAGGAATTCCTAAACGAGAGCCAAGGAAAGAAGCAGTTCAGCCTTGAAAGTCAGTTATTGCGTTTCTCATTCGCTGAGCGAGTATCCACAGCTTTTTCTCCCACCAATAATTCTGTTGGGCTTCCCAGAACGAGCCCTTCCACTGACGAGAGCAGCCACAGACTCTGAGCAGCTGTCCATCCTGTCAGGGAAGACACGCTGCTCTGCCACTCTGTGCAAATAATTGGATCACAGGCTGAAGAGAAGCCTTTTGTCTCCAACAACAGAAAGAAGCAAGAGGCCGCGGAAACATGGCTAGTTACCCTCACGCATGGCAAAGCTGTTGCTGTTCACTTTAATTCGCAGGTTTATATGGGAGGAATCTCTGTCTGCTAAATCAACTCTGAGAGCCTAAGCAGTCATTTCAAGGTTTTGTACTTCCAGTACCCACTCACTCATTTGGGGTTCAGGCCAGTGAACCCCTTTACATCCTTTGTAGGAGACCCTGGACTCTAAAGTAAAATGGGAGGAGGAGGAGGAGGAGGAGGAGGTTGGAAGACTTGAAACCTGAATGGCAGCTCCTGAAGGAAAGAACCAGCAACCATGGAAGTAGCAGAAAGAGCTGCTAGTACAAAAGTCTCACCAGAACTGCTGAGTGCTGGGCACCTGAGATGGGAGATGCGCCTGGAAGTTTCATGAACTAAATGGAGCAGCTCCACAGAGCCTTGGGCGGCACAGAGGTGGAGCCGGGATGCAGCTTAGAGTGAAAGATACCAATGACAACAAATAGGCCAGGCGGCGGCAGCAGAGCAGGATACGGGCGTCAAGGACCAGAAATCCCAGGAAGCTCAAGGGCCACCCCAAGAAAGCAACCGGGGTGATCCTGGACCACAATTCTCTCTTTCTCAGTATGCTCAGGAGAGTGGCTGTTAAAGGGGCTTACATGAACCACAGTACCAAATAAGTAGCGAGTAGGTACTTGAGTAGGCATCAAAAATCAGGGATGGTTAATTCGCTGCGGCCACGATAAGCGTGAGGAGAGAGACACGATTAGCAGGGCTAAGAACCAGGCTGCCAAGATGGCCACCACCCAGAAGTGGGGACCAGGCCCTCAGGAGACCTTGGAGGGAGGCGGCCTTGGCCAGCTGGACAACCCATTCAAGGAGATAACAGCCTGATGCGGAAAGGAGGCCAGAACAAGAGTAATCGCGGTCCTGACGTGCAAAAGATCTCAGGCCTCTGGACCAGGAGAGATATTGGTCCTTTGTGAAGATGGCCGGTGTCCAGCAATAAAGAAGAACTTAGCCGTGGTCTCAGAGAAACAGGTTGGGGAGGGGGGGGTGTCACCTGGTGATGGCTCCAACAGCGACCCAAGTGGTCCTGTTACCAGACGGGCTACCTCAACCTCCTGCTTCTGAGGAGCTGATCATCACGCCTTCCAGGAAAGATCCTCCCTCCGCTGCTGACTCTGAGCACATTCAGCCCTCCGCTGCCCCTGGGTGCCTGGTGGGGGGCTGGGGACTCCTGCCTGGGGTGCCTTCTTTGGCAGGAGACTGGGGAGCAGGAACCCAAAGGCTTCCCGACCCGCCGTGGACAGAGAGGCTGCCTTTACAAGGCAGGGGAGGCCACACTGCCAAAGCAGAACCTCAAGTGCTCCTGAAAAGGCCAGGTGGAAAGGAAAGGTGGGCGGGGCCTTGGAGTTCACAGAAGGCCACTCCAAGCCAGCACGTGGAGGGGCCACGAGGACAGAAGCAAACACCGCAATGAAACCGCAGAGAAGCCAGTCCGAGAAGTTGCCAGCCAAGAGCCCAGCTTGCTCTCTTCCCCTTTGCTCCAGCGTCAACCTGCGGCTCTCACCGTTCTCGCTGCCTCCTGTGGACGTGGTCAGGATCTTCCCCTCTTGCCCACTGTTGAAGGTGTAGCAATTTCCATGGAGAGGATGGTGGAAGGAAGTGAAGTTCCTGAGAGAGGCCACATAGGAAGCATTTTACTAAGACTGTTATACACACATTTTCCCAAACTAAAAACGCGTACGAGAAACATTGTGTTTCTACTGTCTGGTGGACCAGAACAGGAATTTGGCTTTGTGACGGTGCTGGTCTCCCTCCCCCTTCTCTCCCAAATGGAGAGCTGAGCCCGAGAGGCAGAGAGCTTAACTGGGTCAGTCACAAACACACGCCGGACTTGGCCGGAGTTTTCCTGCCAATTAGTTGGTGGAATGAATCTGGTGGCTACTCAGTGCAGACCCTGAGCTGGCGGTGCGAACGTAGCCCTTCCCTCTGAGCTGGCCAGTGACTGGCATGCCCTCCCCCCTCTCTCTCGGGTGAACCACGAGCTGCCCGGGTGCCCCTCTTGCCTTCCCTTTGCCCAGAGCTGACCTGGCATCGCAGGAGTCCCCGTCAAAGAAGCAGCTCAGCATCAGCTCCTCTGCGGAGTAGCTCATCCTCTCCTTCTCCTCCGCATCGATCTGAGCCATGATGTTCATGTAGTGCAGCTTGTACCACTCCTGGATGGCGTTGACACCCGAGCTGAATGTATACAGGGTACAGTCGCTCTTGTTGCTGGTGTCACACTGCAAGAAACGCAACAGGCTCGGGAAGGTCTGGAGAAGGAATCCAGGCCAGATCGCCACACTTTGCAAAACTTTTCAAAGCTGAACTGTGTGCATATCGGAGGCGCCCTCGCTCTCGGCACTCTGCGGGGGCGTGGCTCATGCCAGAGCCAAGGAGTGGGCCTCCTCCTTGCACAAGCCATGCCACTAATTCTGACCCCAGAAAGGCACCCCTGGAAAGACCCCAGCTCTCCTGGAAGGGGAACTCACCAGCTGGAAGCCCACAACGTCTTGGGGGTTTCTGACGTTGACTATGCTGGAGCTGCCCGAGATGATGCCAGCACTCATCCGCCGCTTGTACCCAGCGGAGACATTGACGGTCGGCTTGGCGTGGAGGCTGTCCAGTTTCATCAGGGGAAACTGCCTGAGAAACTTGCTCTTCTCGGGGTGCTGCCTGCCCACCTCCCGGCGTTCCCGTGGCTTGCTTCCTGCTCCTGAGAAGTTATACAAGGACTCCAGGGCTGTCATAGTCTCCTTATCCAGTTCTGCAAGGTGTTCTTTTATGGCACTGTACCTGTGCAGGAGAAGGAGGGGAGGAAAGGTTGGTGGTGGGCAGAAGGGCCCCCCCCAATTGTCTTCCTCTCTCTCTGCAGCATCGGTCCCTTGCTGCAGATTCCCACCAGTCCTCAGCACCTACTTGTAAGGATTGATGTTGCAGATGGTCACGGCTGGGAAGCGCAGCTTCTGGAACTGCACCGTGACGGAGACGGAGGCCGTGTAGTAGTTGATGACCAGCTGGGCACAATACCACAGAATCAGCCCCACGGCCGTCAAGGTCAGGATGATCCAGAGGACCCGGCGTAGACGTCCCCGAGAGACCACGATGCGCCGGCAGCCGTGGGTGTTGGTGTTCATGCAGTACCAGTGCATCAGCTCCTTCAGGGTGGGGGCCTGGGGGCCCGTGACGGGCAGCGTCTTCTTGATCTTGGCCTTGATCTTCTCCGTGGGAGCCATGCTGCCCAGCGGTCACTGTCTGAGGGGAGCAAAGGAAGGGAAAACTATCTGGAGGAGAGTCTCCCCTCTGATGCCTTCAACCAACCTGCTGGACCGACTACAATCCCTCCAGAGCCCCTTCTGGGCTTCAGCAGAGCCAGGGCTCCAGGGCTGCTCGGAGACCGACGGACCGGCGCTCGGCCCCCCCTCGCCCAAAGGGCAGCTCTGGCTTGGGGGGGGGAGGAAGGGCAGGGCGAGATCGGGCCCTCGGGCGCCTGCCCGGGAGCCGAGGGGGGCTCCGGCCGTCCTCGGGAAAGAGCCGGCGGCTCTCGGCGCGGCCCCCCCCCCGCTTTCGCCAAGGGAGCAGCCAGCCACGCGAGCCGGGGCCGAGCCAGGTGGAGGGGGCTCCGGGCGTCTCCCCCGGCGAGCGGCCGAGCCCCCGTCCGGAAGAAGCTGCTCTCCCGCCGCCCAGACTGCGCCGCTGAACGCCACCCGACGCCGGCGGCTTCTTCCGACGGGGCAGCTGGGCTTCGCCGAGCGGCGGCGGCCACGGAGGAGTCGCGGCAGCCCCAGCTCAGCCCGCGTCGCTGCCCCGGGCGGGGGGGGCCCTGAGCTGGCCGTCGAGGAAAGGGCCCAGGGCGGCCGGGCGGGACGAGGCGCTCCCCGGCCCCAGCGCGACACCTGCCCTCGGCGGCCCCGGGGGGGGGGGCTCCGCCGGCCCCGCGTCTCACCTGGCAGGCGCCGCGCCCGAACCGCCCGAGCTCTCCGCGCTGTGCTCGCCGCCCGCCCGCCCGTCCGCGCGCTCTCTCCACTCGGAAGCGCCCCCGCCCCGCCGGCCGCCTCTCCCGCCGGCCCGGCTGCCTCCCGGGCCCCGGCGGTGCTGAGGCGGCCCCTGGCGGCGGCGGCGGGTGGCGCGGCATCCGGTCCCCCCCGCTCTGCGCTTGGCGGGCCGGCCCAGGAAGCCGCCAGCGGGGCTGGCTGGGGACGGATGGAAGAGAGTGGGACTTTCCGTGGGACAAAGACACCTGAGACTCTGTGCAGGTGCACGAGGGGAAGCTGGCCAAGAATCCCTTTCCAGGCCATAATAATGGGCGTAAACTGCAGCGACCTAGCTTCCATCTAAGCATACAAGTTTTGACGGTGAGTTCTGTATGGCGATGGAATGGTCTACCTATGGCGGTGATGGGCTCTCCACCCCTAGAAGATTTTAAGATGCAATCACCTCTCCTGGGTGGCTTTCCTGCCCATGACAGGACTAAAAGATCCATGGGGTCCCTTCCGACTCCACCATTCTGTGATTCTGCAAACCCAGCCCACGGTGATCTTTCAAGACGCCTCTCAAAGAGACAAAGGTTTCATGTCATACAGTATGTGGACTTCGTTGCCCTCCTTCCCTCTGCAAGTGGCCAAGGACTAAATCAGTTTCTCCTGCTATCAAAAGGGCTCCAGTTTTATGCACCAAACCAAGCAAGCCCTGCCTCTGGTCCTGGTCCAGTTTGCCCCAGCTTCCCCAGTTGATTCAGAGACTCTAACAGCAGAGAAGCAGGGGCTCTGTGCTTCCCTCCAGCCATCCCCTGCCTGGGTTGGAGTCAAAATGTGTATTTTGTAGAGGGAAGGAAGGATGTTCCTCCAGTATTGCTCTAGGCCAGAGGTAGGCAACCTTGGCTCTTTTATGACTCGTGGACTTCAACTCCCAGAATTCCTGAGCCAACTGTGCTGGCTCAGGAATTCTGGGAGTTGAAGTCCACGAGTCATAAAAGAGCCAAGGTTGCCTACCCCGGCTCTGGGCGAAGCTCAGTCCTCTTCTCCACAATGATGTCCTGACCGCAGACTTTGTGGTCAAGGGGTCTGACTACTCAACCCATTACAGCACAACCAACACAGTCTACAAAAAGGATAACACTGCCATACATCAAAAATATCTTAACCAACCCAGCACAACATCACGCAGCATCACTGTAGCACACAAGCCAACCGAAGCCCTTCAAAACATCTTAAATAAACCAAATGACACAATAACTCATGACAAAGAAAAAGCAGTCATCTACAACATGCAATGTAAGGACTGTAACAGCCGGTATTAGCAGAAGAGTAGCAGAGCACATCCATGAACATCAACTAGTAGTCAGAACACTTAATTTCACAACACATGGACAGACTGAACTCTAATAAACAGGGAAACTGTGAGCATCCTAGACCAAGCTAAGTCTAAAATGGAATTCCTGGAAGCTTCACACTCAGACAAATCAGCCATTAAAAGGCACCCCGATATGAACAATATTTACACACCATTCAAGAGGCAATAAACAACCTGAAAAAGGAAATAAAAAGACCAGAACACATTCTCTCCAGATGCCAACATCCAAATAAGCAGGGATTAACACCAGAGAAGTATTGGAACAATAAACAACAGTCTAATCAAGAAATTACCAAGGAGAAAGCCACCCACTCACCAACACTGGCAGGGCAAGCTAAACAGAGAACAAACCCCACTCCCTTCTAGCACTGAAGATGTTACCTAATCAGGTAATGAAATGTCTGCAAGAAAACATCAAAATTTAGGGGGCAGAGTGAAGCCTTCCTTAGAGGGGGCACTGTTCAAAAAGTTAAATCAGATCTGAAATACCATAGGGGTGTTTCTCATATCCCAGCAAAAAAGTCTTGTTTCCATTGGCATAAACAAACAAACAAAAATAAATAGAGAAAATTATATATGGCTGCCTAACTCTCAGTGATTTGGGGCAGCTTACAAAGATAAAAATCTCATATAAAAAGAAACAAAGAGTTATCATTCCCCCCCCCCTCCCGTAACAACAATCAGCCAAAGAAGCCACTGGATGGGCTCCATCCTACTCTGGGTTCCCAGGCCCGTTGGCAAAACCAGGTCTTCAAGGCCTATCATTTCCTTAAGAAGTATTGCACCTCTTAATACAGAGTGAATTATACTGTATCTTGATATTCAAACATTCTTGTTAAGACGCTAGGAGTGTAATATATTGCATGCTACTTGTGTTATGCCCAAGTGATAAAACGGGGATGCACTTTCAGGTGATCTTCCCTTGCTGCTAACATTGATTACCCCATTTTTAACAACGGTGGCCTTCTTCCCTACATCCACTGACACCCTAAAATCCTTGGGTGCCTAGCCAAGGCAGAGTGCCACCTGTTCCTTGGGGCCCGAGAGCTTCCTGCGGGGACCGGCCACCCCAGCAGATGGGGTTGTTGGGCATCAGCAGCCTGTGTGTTGGCCGAGGCCTAAGAACGAGACTTCTTCTCCCCTTCCCTAACCCGGCATTGCTCTCCAGGGCTTCTTTTTGTGCCAGCAGCACCTCACAGCTTGTTCTTGGTAGGAAACAATCAGCTTGTAAGGAAACCCTGAATGGCAAAATAGACAATTCTCTAAAGATAATAGAAAGTAATAGGAAAAGAAAAGAGTTCTTTACAAATATCATTTATTCTTATTTTGTTTACTAAAAATTTGGACCATCAGATATGTGTGCCAAGATGACCTCTGGGAGGAGTGGAGTTGAGAGCTTGGAAGCCCCCCCCCGGACCTTGGCAAGAAGCCCAGCTAAGTGGAAGGAGCCCCAGGAAGCCGCCAGCAGGGCTGGCTGGGGACGGATGGAAGAGAATGGGATTTTCCGTTGGACAAAGACACTTGGGTGCAATCAAAATGCTTCAAGGAAGACAGCTGTCAACTCTACAACGAACCTGATTGCAGCCATCTTGCTCGTTCTAGATTGCCACAAAGATGGGAGGGATGTGGAAGATTTCTGCTAGTCTAAACAATTCAATGTTCCATGTAAACAAAGGTCATTTTTGCCAGTTAGAATGGGAGGGGGAGCAGTTGGGTAGAAAGCCCGCCAAACTATTCTATCGGAGAAGGTAGCTGATAGCATAGCACTGGGGTGGGAAGTTTAACTTTGTAATAGGGTAACTCTTCCCAGAAGAGTTTCAGACTTGTTTCCCTTTTGAGGTTGCCGTTGCTATGTAACCAATAAACGTGTTCTTTGAGGAAACCTCCAGCCTCCAGAGTTCTGATTTATTTGGTCTTGTCTATCAGAACCTTAAGGGATGCGGTGGCTCAGTGGGTTAGGACGCTGAGCTTGTCGATCAGAAGGTCGGCAGTTTGGCGGGTCGAATCCCGAGTGCCGCGTAGCAGAGTAAGCGCCTGTTACTCGTCCCAGCTTCTGCCAACCTAGCAGTTCGACAGCACGTAAAAATGCAAGTAGAAAAATAGGGACCACTCCGGTGGGAAGGTAACAGCATTCCGTGCGCCTTTGGCGTCTAGTCATGCCGGCCACATGACCACGGAGACGTCCTCGGACAAGCGCTGCCTCTTCGGCTTTGAAACGGAGATGAGCACCGGCCCCTAGAGTCGGAAAAGACTAGCACGCATGTGTGGGGGAACCTTTACCTTATCAGAACCTTGACAACAGCTTATTCAGGGGAAAATGTATGGTACACTCCTGATGTAAACATTGACTGAGAAAATTTTTAACAGCTGCAAAATGAAGATGTATGTATGTATGTATGTATGTATGTATGTATGTATGTATGTATCATGTTTCTAGACTGCCCATCTCCTTCCAGGAAGGGTTCTGGGAAGTGATGGTCATATTAAAGATTTTGAAAAAGAGGAAAAGTGAATAAAAGGCCAGATATGGCTTGTACTGTGAGGAAGAGGGCGCCTCGGGGCGTGAGATGGGCAACTCCAGACAGACATCCTGGCCAGAAAGTGTCCTGAAAAAGGTCCACAGTAGCCAGGGAAGAAAGTGCCAAGCATGGAGGAAGGAAGACCACACGGAGAAACCCAGAGGTGGCTTGAGAATACAAATGGCAGAACGATTCAAGCAGAAGAGGAAAAAGAGCAACGTGAGGGGAAGGGCAAGTGTGACTCATAAATCCAGAAAATGGGAGAGCAACACTGGAGGAGCCCAAGATGGAAGGTGCATGAAACCGCATCTCCATCTAACGGAGGGAGACGCTGTGGAGATTGTCTGAGGACTTATCCAATTGCTGAGACAGATTCAAAGAGGCTGTTTTCAAATGGGATCTGATTTCTTCAGGGAAACATTTAAAACACACCTTAAAGAAAGTCAATATTTGATACCTGGTTACTTCAGCCTCTACAGAAGCAGGCAAAACACAAATAATTGAACTGGATCCATTTTAGAATCATAAAAACATGCAGTTGATAGCCATGGGAGTCAATACGGTTCACCTGACGGTAGGGATAAAAAAATCCTTCTCTGAATTTGAAATGCTTTAACAGTATGCGACATCTGCATTTAAAAGAGGGATAAAAAAGGATTTCTCTCTGGGAAAAATCAGAGAAAAAAAATCAGAGAAATTACAAGAGGTAGAAAGTCTGAGGCAGTAGAAACCCCAAGAGAACTTCACCGGAAAAATTATACATTAAACTGATGAACACTTAAAAGAAAAATTATCAGTGAAAGAATTAATCATATTTAATAAACATAGAACAATATATACGGTAACTTGGGTAAATTAAATAATGTATTGTATAGTACTGGACATTGAGGCAAAAGCAATAGAAGGCAGAAATTTGTCCAGAACAGTGCAAAGAACAGCAACTAAGATGATTAAAGGTCTGGAGACTAAAGCATACGTAGAACGGCTGCAGGATTTGGGAATGGCCAGTCTAGAGAAAAGAAGGCGTAGGGGGGACATGATGGCAGGGTTCCAGTATTTGAGAGGATGCCACAAGGAGGAGGGGGTCAATTTATTTTCCAAAGCACCAGAAGGCAAAACAAGAAACAATCGATGGAAACCAATCAAGGAGAGAAGCAACCTGGAACTAAGGAGAAACTTCCTGACAGCGAGGACAATGAACCAGGGGAACTGCTTGCCTTCAGACGCTGTGGGTGCTTCATCACTCGAGGTTTTTAAGAAGAGACTGGACAGCCACTTGTCTGAGATTGGTATAGGGTCTTCTGCTTGAGCAGGGGGCTGGACTAGATGACCTCCAAGGTCCCTTCCAGCTCTATTCTGATTAATTTCTTAACGTTAGGGGTGTTTGCAAGTTATGGTAAAAAGAGGCCTCTGGCAGCACAGCTGGAGCTTTGTCTGTTTTCATGTGTGACACACACCTGGCGGATGCCTCTGTAAGATGTGAAGAGTTATTGCCAAAGATGCCAACATCTGCCAAGTTAACAAAATGAAAAAGCACTTAGCAACAGTTCATTGGGTGACCGTTCAAATTTGCAAGGGCATGACTGTTTTTCACACTTACACCACTGCAGCATCCCCCATGGTCACGTGATCAAAATTTGGACATCTGGCAACTGATCCATACTTACGGCAGTTGCAGCGTCCTGGGCTCACGTGATCATCTTCTGACAAGCAAATAGGGAACCCAGGTTCACTTAACAACTGTGGCGAGAAAGGTCATAAAAAGGGACAAAACCCATTTAGCAAATGTCTCACTTAGCAACAAGAAATGTTGGGCTCAATTGTAGTTGTAACTTGAGGACTACCTGTACCATTAAAACAACCTTCCCAAATCATCAGACCGGATTGAACCTTTTTGAAAAGTAACCAGAAAAAGAGGAAAATGTATTTTATTCTAGCAGTGATTGATTGCACAACTGGAGGTGCACAACCAATGGCACTTTCTCCTCTGGAACTGAAGATTCCATACTTCTTGCCTTTGTGTTTTCCTCGTAACCCAGATGGAAGAAGGTATGCAAAGTTTAGGGCAGGGATGTCAAACTCAATTTCATGGAGGGCCGCATCAGCATTGCAGTTGCCCTCAGGGGGCCGGGTGGGTGTGGCCAGGGTGGGTGTGGCCTGCTGGGTGGGCGTGGCTAGAGTGCGTATGGCCTACTGGGTGGGCGTGGCCAGCTCTACATCGTTCGCATCAAGGGTGCCTATGGGGGCCTGGGCAGGAGTGGGACAGATCTGAGGGTCTCTGGCAGAAGGAGGGTCTCTGGGCCAGGGCCAAGGCAGTGGGGGCCCTTCCCTCACTGTTTCCAGGATGGCTTCGTGGGCCACAGGAAACCACTTTGCGGGCCGCATCCGGCCCCCGGGCCTTGTGTTTGACATGTCTGGTTTAGGGGAACACTGTGGCTTCTCCAGGTGGTTCATCCAGAAAGGTGCAGGCTACCAGGAAGTCCATGATAGAAACATGAAGTGGATGGTTGAGAATCCCAAGAACCGGGATGGAGAAAAGCAGTGAGTGCAGCATGCCCATTTGGAGATGCACCCAGGCTGTTCCCATTTCAGTCACCTCTGTGGAAGAAAATAATGCAACCACTTTCTTCAGTAAAAGAGTTGAGGAGCAAATCTCTGAGAACAAAGTATTTATAATACGGTCTGCATGAAAACTCAGAAGAAAAGTAAAATGAGTTGAACAAATTCTGGACTGCCTTCAGGAATATTAAAAAAAAAACCACAACAACTCAGGAATGATAAAAGAGTTTTGAACTGACGTTCGTGTCACAGCAGTTCTTCCTTAAATGACTGAGTACCGTATTCTTGCATGCTGCCTTTAAATCCATTAAAAAAAACTCTAATGGGAAAAGTGAAATGTGTTCTTTGTTGTAAACTGAATGGTAGTAACCTTAATACTAGTATAATTTGCAGTAGGTTTTGAAGTCCTGATGGGAGGATGTCAACAAAAGAAAAAGGAGGAATTAATCAGCTCCAACAGGCAAAGACATGTTTCAACAAGGGATGATTTCTGGAAGTAGTTTAGCAACAAGAGAGGGAGGGTTGATTTGTTCAGGGGCATAATTAATGCTAGAAAGGATGCATTCCTCAGATCTCAGCCAGATAAGGCCAATGACAAAACAAGGGTTTATAAGAGAGGGAGCGAAAGATATATCAAAAGTGATAAGGGCTTCACTCCTAGTTTTGGTGAATTTTGTTGTTGTTAGCTGCGAAGTGTCCGACCCATCGCGACCCTATGGACAATGTTCCTCCAGGCCTTCCTGTCCTCTACCATCTTCTGGAGTCCATTTAAGCTCACGCCTACTGCTTCAGTGACTCCATCCAGCCACCTCATTCTCTGTCGTCCCCTTCTTCTATTGCCCTCAATCTTTCCCAGCATTAGGCTCTTCTCCAGTGAGTCCTTCCTTCTCATTAGGTGGCCAAAGTATTTGAGTTTTAGCTTTAGGATCTGGCCTTCTAAAGAGCAGTCAGGGTTGATCTCCTCTAGGACTGACCGGTTTGATCGCCTTGCAGTCCAAGGGACTCGCAGGAATCGTCTCTAGCACCAGAGTTCAAAGGCCTCAATTCTTTGGCGCTTAGCCTTTTTTATGGTCCACCTTTCACTGCCATACATTGCAACTGGGAAGACCATAGCCTTGACTATACACACTTTTGTTGACAGGGTGATGTCTCTGCTTTTTAATGTGCTGTCTAGATTTGCCATGGCTTTCCTCCCGAGGAGCAAGCGTCTTTTAATTTCTTGGCTACAGTCCCCATCTGCAGTGATCTTGGAGCCCAGGAAAATAAAATCTGTCACTACCTCCATTTCTTCCCCATCTATTTGCCAGGAATTGAGAGGGCTGGATGCCATGATCTTGGTTTTCTTAATGTTAAGTTTCAACCCAACTTTTGCACTCTCCTTCTTCACCCGCAACAAGAGGCTCTTTAATTCTTCTTCGCTTTCTGCCATTAGAGTGGTATCATCTGCATATCTTAGGTTGTTGATATTTCTTCCGGCAATCTTAATTCCAACTTTTGATTCATCTAGCCCTGCCTTTCTCATGATGTGCTCTGCATATAAGTTAAACAGGCAGGGTGACAGTATACAGCCTTGCCGGATTCCTTTCCCAATTATGAACCAATCAGTGGTTCCGTGTCCAGTTCTCACTGTTGCTTCTTGGCCCACATATAGGTTTCTCAAGAGACAAATTTGGTATATTTGGTTTGGTATGCCCATCTCTTTAAGAACTTGCCACAGTTTGTTATGATCCACACAATCAAAGGCTTTAGCATAGTCAATGAAGCAGAAGAAGATGTTTTTCTGGAACTCCCTAGCTTTCTCCATGATCCAGCGTATGTTGGCAATTTGATCTCTAGTTCCTCTGCCTCTTCAAAATCCTGCCTGTACTTCTGGTAGTTCTCGATCCACATACTGCTGGAGTCTAGCTTGTAGGATTTTAAGCATAACTTTACTAGCATGTGAAATGAGTGCAATGGTGTGATAGTTTGAACATTCTTTGGCATTGCCTTTCTTTGGAATTGGAATGTAAACTGACCTTTTCCAATCCTGTAGCCACTGTTGCGTTTTCCAAATTTGCTGGCAAATTGAGTGTAGCACTTTTACTGCATCGTCTTTTGAGATTTTGAATAGCTCAGCTGGAATACTGTCACCTCCACTAGCTTTGTTGTTGCTCAGCTTTCCTAAGGCCCATTTCACTTCACATTCTAGGATGTCTGGCTCGAGGTCAGTGACCACTTCATGGTGGTTATCAGGGATGTTAAGCTCATTCTTGTATAGTTCTTCTGTGCAATTTTGCCACCTCTTCTTAATCTCTTCTGCCTCTGTTAGGTCCCTGCCATTTTGGTCTTTATCATGCCCATTTTTGCATGAAACGTTCCCTTCATCTCTCCAATTTTCTTGAAGAGATCTTTGGTCCTCCCTATTCTATTGTTTTCTTCTATTTCTTTGCACTGTTCATTTAAGAAGGCATTCTTATCTCTTCTAGCTATTCTCTGGAATTCTGCATTCAATTGGGCGTATCTTTCTTTTTCTCCCTTGCCTTTCGCTTCCCTCCTTTCCTCAGCTATTTGCAAAGCTTCCTCAGACAGCCATTTTGCTTTCTTGCATTTCTTTTTCTTTGGGATGGTTTTGGTTGCTACCTGTTGTACAATGTTGCGAACCTCCGTCCATAGTTCTTCAGGCACTCTATCAGATCTAATTCCTTAAATCTATTTGTCACCTCTACTGTATATTCAACCGGGATATGATTTAATTCATAGCTGAGTGGCCTAGTGCTTTTCCCTACTTTCTTCAGTTTAAGCCTAAACTTTGCAATGAGAAGCTCATGGTCTGAGAGAGAGTCAGCTCCTGGTCTTGTTTTTACTGACTGTATAGAGCTTCTCCATCTTTGGCTGCAGAGCACATAGTCAATCTGATCTCTGTGTTGACCGTCTGGTGATGTCCATGTGTAGAGCCGTCTCTTGGGTTGTTGGAAAAGAGTGTTTGCTATCACCATTGTATTCTCTTGAGAAAATTCTATCAGCCTGTGCCCTGCTTCATTTTGTACTCCAAGGCCAAACTTGCCTGTTATTCCGGTTATCTTTTGGCTTCCTACTTTAGCATTCCAATCCCCCATGATGATAAGGACATCATTTTTTGGTGTTAGTTCTATAAGGTGCTGTAGGGCTTCATAGAACCGGTCAATTTCATCCTCTTCAGCACCGGTGGTTGGGGCATAGACTTGGACTACTGTGATATTGAATGGTTTGCCTTGGATTTGAACTGAGATCATTCTGTCATTTTGAGGATTGTATCCCAGTATTGCTTTTCCTACTCTTTTATTGACTATGAAGGCTACTCCATTTCTTCTGAGGGATTCTTGCCCGCAGTAGTATACCTGATGGTCATCTGAATTAAATTCACCCATTCCTGTCCATTTTAGTTTGCTGATACCTAAGATGTCGATGTTCAGTCTTGTCATCTCTTGTTTGACCACGTCCAGCTTTCCTTGATTCACGGATCTTACATTCCAGGTTCCTATGGAGAGAAAATCTTTACAGCATCGGACTTTCCTTTCACCACCAGACACATCCACAGCTGAGCGTCCTTTCGGCTTTGGCCCAGTCGCTTCATTCTTTCTGGCACTACTAGTACTAGCCCTCTGCTCTTCCCCGGTAGCATATTGGACGCCTTCCGACCTGAGGGGCTCATCTTCCAGCGTCATATCGTTTTGCCTTTTGGTACTGTCCATAGGGTTTTCATGGCAAAGATACTGGAGTGGTTTGCCATTTCCTTCTCCAGTGGATCACGTTTTGTCAGAACTCTCTGCTATGACCTGTCCGTCTTGGGTGGCCCTGCACGGCATAGCTCATAGCTTCATTGAATTACGCAAGCCCCTTTGCCACGACAAGACAGTAATCCATGAAGGGGGTTTTGGTGAATAAGCCAGACCAAAATATTTATTTCCATGTATATTGCACATGCTCAATCCTGCTGTTTCATATGCCTATCTAAGGCCTTGAGTAGATGCGCTTATTAGCTGCCTGAGAGGTGCAAAGGTTATTTCCATCTTTGCAAAGGGTCTTTGTAGGTGGAAATCAATATAGAATCGATTGAAAAGACAATGCGAGAATAACTTTACTGATTGGAATGACAATAACCAAAACAGAGAGCAGATGCCGATTGCCCTTTCTTCAAAAAGATGCCTAGTTCCAGCCTGCTGTGTACAAGAAACACCCTACATTGTGTGCGTAGGTGTGGGTATGTATCATTTGAAAGTGGGGTACTCACTGGTGTTCTTCCTTCTAAGAAATGGCATTTAATCAGAGCTCTCTCATTGTTTGCAAACTGAGTGTGAGTCAGCCATGTTTGCTTTGTAGAATGAGATGGGCGGCATATCCATTTAAATAAATAAGTAAATGTTTGTGCAGAAGAGGCCAAAGGAATCTTAAGGTGCCTAAGCAGAAGGTTTGTGTCCAGACCACAGGAGGTAACAGCTAGCCTGTCATGCTGGGCAGGGTCCTGGGCACCGAAGGGATGTGTTTCAGATACACTGGAAGAGGTTCAGGAAAGGGCAAAGAAGAAAACCAGAGATTAGAAACTCTGCCGACAAGAGCTGGCAGGAACGTTTATCCCTGAGAAGTGAAGAACAAGGGCCAGCCGCTCTTCAAGGAGCCGAATGGCCCTCAAGACCGGTTGTCGTCCATCACGGAGGGGGGGGAATCAACGAGCAGCCCTTTTTGCGCCCCCCTCCTAGCAATAAATATATTTCCAGACATCCCAGCGGTGCCCGGGTTGTGCCTCGAAACCCTCGCAGGGGTTCAAACAGGCAGCCTTACTCTAGATCGGCTGTAGGCAACCTCGGCTTTTATGACTCGTGGACTTCAACTCCCAGAATTCCCGAGTCATAAAAGAGCCGAGGTTGCCTACCCCTGATCTAGATCTCAAGTCCAGGCAGGACGGGGCATTCTGGGAGTGCAGAGCGCAGCTGCCTGGGGGATTCTGGGAGCGGCGGAGGAGCCGCGCCAGGCGGATCCGTGCCTGGGGGGGGGAATATTCAGGTCGGGGGAGCCACTCGGCGAGGATGCCCAGCTGGGCGGGCGGCCTTTCTCCGGCAGAGGCGGGCTGTGGCGCCCCCCCAGCGAAGGCCGGGCTCCTTCCCGAGGGTCCGGCTACCCCGAGGCCTCCAGGCTGGCGGGGCCCTGGGCCCAAAAGCCCCGCCGCGAATCCCCCGCCCCACCCCGAACGCGGGTCCGGATCCGGAGGGCGGGGAGGGGGTTCTTGGGTCCTCCCGGGACCGGCGCTCGGCCATAGCGATGGGCGGCAGAGCTGCCGCGCGGGCCCTTTAAGCCCGGCTCCAAGATGGCGGCCAAGGCGGGCGGCGGAGCGCGGCGCCCGGCCCCGAGATGGCGCGGCCGGCTTCGTGCGTGACGCCCCGCCGTGCGCGCCCCGCCCCGCCCCTGCCGGAGCCCTCCGCCGCCTGACCCGCCGGCCCGGTTGCGGCGCTGCCCCCCCTCCGCCCGCCGGGAGAGGCGCCATGGCGGGCCGGGTGAGCGGCGCGCCGGCCGCGGGGCTGCCCGCGTCGGGGGCGGCGGGCGCGGGGTCGCCGGCGGCGGCGGGCAAGGAGAAGGAGAAGCGCTCGCTGGGGAAGCGGCTGCTCTTCCGCGGGCGCGGCGCGGGGGGCTCCTCGCTGGGCGGGCTGGTGAGCCGCGTGCTGCGGACGCTCTCCACGCTCTCGCACCTGGGCGGCGAGCACGGCCACCCCCCCGCCGCCGCCCCGCCGCCCCCCGAGCAGCCGCCGCCGCCGGAGGAGGAGGAGGAGCGGCCCGAGCCGCCGGCGCCCCCCGCCGCCGCGCCCTGCTGCCCCCCGGCCGTCGCGGCGCTGGTGCCCGGCGTGGCGGGGCTGCGCAACCACGGGAACACGTGCTTCATGAACGCCGTGCTGCAGTGCCTGAGCAACACGGAGCCGCTGGCCGAGTTCCTGGCGCTGGAGCACTTCCGCGGGCCCGCCGCCGCCCCGCCGCCCCAGCCCGAGCCCCGCGCCGCCGGGGAGGTGACGGAGCAGCTGGCGCAGCTGGTGCGCGCCCTCTGGACGCTCCAGTACACGCCGCAGCACAGCCGCCAGTTCAAGGTGAGCCCGGGCTCCGCCGCCGCCGCCGCCGCCGCCGCCGCGCCTCCTCCTCCTCCGGCGGTGGACCCGCCGAGCCCCGTCCGGAGCCTCCCCGGCGCTTTGCTGCTGCCTGCACTGCGGAGAGCGGCTCCCGCCCTTCCCAGGCGCCGCCGGCCGCCGCGCGTGGAAACCCGCCTCTGGTTCCGCGTTGGAGCCCGGGCGCTGCCCGAGCTGGGCGCGTTGCTGGAGACGCTTCGCTGCCGGGCTGGGAAACCTCTTCAGGGCAGGGATTTGGGGGGCGGGTGGGTAGGTGGGGCTGCTGCCGGTTTATCTCCGACCTTCTTTTGCCCTGACGGGGCTGGGGGGCTGCTGCGCTCTCTTCGGTACTGCGCATCCTTCGTTGGATGTTTGCTCGATTGTTGTCTGGGGTTAATCCCTGCTTCTCTGGTTCTTAACAGCTGGCAAGGAGGCCTTCTGGTCTTTTCGTTTCCTTTTTAGCTTTTTTGTTGTCTCTACCGAATAGCATCTAAGTCAGGGGTCTTCAAACTTGGCCCTTTTATGACTTGTGGACTTCAACTCCCAGCTGGCTGAGGAATTCTGGGAATTGAAGTCCACAAGTCATAAAAGGGCCAAGTTTGAAGACCCCTGATCTAAGTGTTGTTTATCTCCGTGTGCCCGTTGATGGCTGAATTTGTCCCGTGTGCCTCTGGCTCTGGGTGTCCTTTGCGCCACCTGGGCTGCTTCCTTCCAGCCACTTCCTTTTGGAGAGGAGATTTTTCTGCAGTTCTTGTGGTGCTTTGATGGATGAGTTTGCCATCGACTGAAAGGCGCCCAAACTGGTTCCGATTCCCTGATTTTTTTCTCTAAGGTTGCCCTTGTGAAAGAAAATGTATGCCAGGTTGTAGGCCGCAGCAGGAGAAGGTAGAGGTGCTACTGAGACTCCTCTGGGTGCCTTTTAATAAAATCCTAGTTTTGAGAGGGGCTGTCCGGGTCCCTGGATTCGACCCCTTGCTCCCTGGCAGGGATCCCAGGGAAGACCATCCAACAGTGACTGCCCGCGTAAGGGGAGCCGCCCACCCCTCTGTTTCGAACGCAGGATACGGAAGGTGGGGTTTAGACTGCAGATCCTGAGAGAACTTTAGAAAAAGTTTCCTGACAGCTCTTGCCTCAGTACATTTTTGAGAGATTTCAGTCAATTTCACACTTGCAGTCTTCAATTTTTACCAGGATTTGGGCTTTCCCCCCGGGATTTCTATCCGTACTCTCACAAGGTTTGGCAGTCTTTTGTGTAATGAACTGACAAAAGTGCCAACACATTGTGCCACAAATTCTGCCCTTTGGAGCATAGTGCAATGTCACAATACACCTAGAAAAGGATCAGGCTTCTGTTGACTGTAATGTTGCTGATATCAGTCAGGCTCCCAAGGGGTTCTGGTGGTCCTGTGAGGTTTGAAGGTTGAAAAACGGCTTGGCCTTGCAGATGTCTTCCTGGCTGGCGAGAGAGTTTCCAGGCAGCAGCCGGTGAAAGACAAGATAAGAGCACATTTGGCGGTTGTACAAACAAGAGGCCAGCTTGCTTGACAGAGTGGTGCAGGCACGTCTGGGTTAATGATAATGATAACTTTATTGTCACTTTGAATGTGCACCAATCGGCAAACATCAAAATGAAATTTCGTTGCATACAGCTCTCAAAGGGTCACCACCTCCGATATATACTCCTTGTTCGTGGCCCGCTCAAATTTCACATTGTTTCCTTGTACACTTGTCATTTAGTTCCCAGATGTCTTGTGGGCTCTGCTGAGTGGTTCTAGTTGTGATAGTTGGGCGAAGGCTGGCTCTCCAGGAGGTCACTGAGTGAGCCAAGCTGTGCATCGAGTGAACATTATGGGCTGTGCAGAACATGGAATGCAGGTCAACAGACCTCCGTATGTTGGTTTTACGTGATACAGACCAGGTCTCTTGGGTTTCTTATGCCAGTGACATGACTAGGGGCAAACCTGCTGCTGGGGTTGATACACAGGCAAGGGCCACGATGGGGAGGGGCTGCCTTCCAGCCCTTGGGGGGCCTTATGCAATGGGCCTGCATTAGAAGTCTGGACAGGATGGAGAGAGTTCTGTGGGGTGAAGCGGGCCCTGACACACCCCAGTGCCACTCTGAATTGGGTTTGGTCATTCACGCAGCACTGGTGAAATAGTGGAGCTGTACCCTTATGGGTCTCCCTGTGAGTAGTGGATTTTCTTGGTCCCATTGCAGCTCCTGCCTGGTCTTCAGAAATAGTCCCGAAGAGAGACTGTTGCTGCCGGATGACACCAGAGTTTCTGCTGCGTGCGGATGTAAGGAGGACTACCTCCTGAAGCCCTCTGTCCGAATGGTCGGCACAGTCCTCCTTCCCTTAAGCCCGTGGAGCAGAGCAAGGGGGGGGGGAATGTTGTGCTATTCAGCTGGGACCCTTTGACATTAAAAGGGGGAATTGCTAACTCTGTGGAAGATAGGCCCGAGATCCAGGAGGACCTTGACAGACTTGAACACGGCCCCATGCAACAAAATTCAGTTCAGTGGTCAGAAGAGCAAGGTTTTACACATAGGCAAAAACCCCCCAAATGCACCAGTATGTAGTAGGTGGGACCTAGCTCAACAATAGCAACTGTGAAAGGGATCTAGGACAGGGCTTTTCAACCTTTTCACCCATTGTACCACTTTTAGGATAGGGCAACATCCGAGTAACACCAGTCGTCTAGCAAGGTGTCAAAAGGTAGCAAAAAAGGAAAAAAAGTGATGAAGTACGGGTAGTCCTCAACTTACAACAGTTCGCTTAGTGACTGTTCGAAGTTACAATGACACTGAAAAAGTGCCCCCCAAGCCACAGCCGAACAAGACGCCTGCCTGCCCACGCGGTGGCGCTCTTCCTTCTGTCCGAGGTTTTCATTGTTGTGAGCATTTCTGTTGAGGATTGGCAGCGGGGGTGGGGTGGGGGGGTGTTTGGTTTTTATTCCCCCCCCCTCTGCTGGGTGGTTGCAGCAGGTTTTGGTCACTTCACATGACCCTGGGACACTGTGACCGTCATAAATATGAATCAGTTGCCAAGCATCTGAATGTAAATCACACGACCCTGGAGATGCTGCAACGTTCCAGCTGATCGGCGCTTCTTCTGGGCTTAGAAGCGATAAGTGCCGAGCTCCAGCTGGAGCCTGGCGCTGATCCTGGCGCTTCCGCTGAGCCCTGACAGCCCTGCAGCTCCAGCCATCTCTCTCTCAGGCTTGTGCGGTGCTGCCACCGGTTCAGCTCATTCCCCTCCCCCGCTACTACTTTTCTAGGATGGTCGCGTACCACCTGCCAGGTGCCAATGTACCACAGGTGGTACCTGTACCACTGGTTGAAAAGCCCTGATCTAGGAGTCTTAGTGGACAATCACTCAAATATGAGCCAGTGAGGTACTACAGCTGACATAAAGGCCAGCGCAGTCCTAGCCTGCATCCACAGAGGGATAGCATCAAGATCATGTGAAGTGTTAGCACTGCTTTATACTGCACTGGGAAGACCACACTTGGAATAATATGTCCAGTTTTGGTCACCAAAACACCAAAAAGACGTTCAGACTCTAAAAGAGTGCAGTGAAAAGCAAGAAAGATGATTAGGGGACTGAAGATTAAACTGTACGATGAGCGGTTGCAGGAACTGGGTATGTCTAGTTCAGGGGTCGGCAACCTCGGCTCTTTTATGACTCGTGGACTTCAACTCCCAGAATTCCTGAGCCAGCATAGCTGGCTCAGGAATTCTGGGAGTTGAAGTCCACGAGTCATAAAAGAGCCGAGGTTGCCGACCCCTGGTCTAGTTTAATGAAGACAAGGACTGGGGGGACATGATAGCAGTCTGCCATTAATTGAGTGGCTGACATAGAGAAGGGGAAGTCGACCTACTCTCCAAAGCACTTGAGGGCACGACAAGAGGTAACGGATGGAAGCTTATCAAAGAGAGACCCAACCTAGAATTGAGGAGAAATTTCCTGACACTGAGAACAATTCATTAGTGGAATGGCTTGCTTTCAGAAGCTGTGGGGCTCCATCACTAGAGGTTTGTTAAGAAGAGCCTGGACAGCCCCTTGTCTGCAAAGGTGTAGAGCAGGGCTTTTCAACCTTTTCACCCATTGTACCACTTTTAGGATAGGGCAACATCCCAGTACCACCAGTCGCCTAGCAAGGGGTCAAAAACACGATGACCCAAAATAAAGGAAAAAAGTGACGAAGTACTGGTAGTCCTTGACTTACAACAGTTCGCTTAGTGACTGTTCAGAGTTACAGTGGCACTGAAAAAAGTGCCCCCCAAGCCACAGCCGAGCAAGACGCCTGCCTGCCTGCCCAACGGCGCTCTTCCTCCTATCCGAGGTTTTCATTGTTGTGAGCATTTCTGTTGAGGATTGGCAGCGGGGGTGGGGTGGGGGGGTGTTTGGTTTTTATTCCTCCCCCCTCTGCTGGGTGGTTGCAGCAGGTTTTGGTCACTTCACCTGACCCTGGGACACTGTGACCGTCATAAATATGAATCAGTTGCCAAGCATCTGAATGTACATCACAATACCCTGGAGATGCTGCAACATTCCAGCTGATCGGCGCTTCTTTTGGGCTCAGCAGAAGCGCCAGGATCAGCACCGAGCTCCAGCTGGATCCCCGCGCTGATCCTGGCGCTTCCGCTGAGCCCTGACAGCCCTGCAGCTCCAGCCGTCTCTCACTCAGGCTTGTGCAGTGCTGCCACCGGTTCAGCTCATTCCCCTCCCCCACTATCACTTTTCCAGGATGGTTGCGTACCACCTGCCAGGTGCCATGTACCACAGGTGGTACCCGTACCACCGGTTGAAAAGCCCTGGTATAGTTTCCTGTTTGAGCTGGTGGGGTGGGGTGGGGTTAAACTAGAAGACCTCCAATGTCCTTTCCAATGCTGTTTTTCTTTTATTCTGTTAAAAGTAGACTCTAGTATTATGCAGCAATTCAGCATTACAGTATTTTGCTTGCTTCATAAAAAACACTTAGGGCCATCCTTAATAGTGTAATCAGGGTGGATTTGAATCAACTTGATTTAAATCATGATTTGAATCACTAGTAAAAAGGCTTGATTTAAATCAACTCGATTTAGATCATAATTTTTAAAGAGCAACTGTCATCTCTGTCCAGCAGTGGCTCCTTCTCTGACCTGCCGTTGACTCACTGACAGTCCCTTTAAAGGGGCGGCTGGAGATGCGGCAGTGACCCAACAAGGTGAGGGACGTGGCGGGCAGCAGGACAGTGGATGCCCGCTAACGGGCGCTGCCACGATGGATCTGAAATGACAGGTGCTCTTTAAATGTAAGGACTCATTCTTGCTGGTAGTTAGAATCTTTAATATTATTACTTGCAAACAAAATGAAGGTTTGCTATTTAGAGCAATAAGCTGTCAGGTTAGTAAAACAGCGACATCAGAACCGATTTTAGGTTAATAATCACACATAGTTGAAGAACTACTCAAATTCTTTTATTTAATTAAAACTCTCAGAGCCTGGTACAGATACATTTCCCTTCAATCATACAGTTTGTAGTGTACATAGATTTGCAAAACAATGGGATAAAGGAATATTCCTGAATTTTGTTTTATGATTTATCTCATGGTTACTGTGAAATTGTGTGAATGCATCAATGCAGTGCATGTTATCTAAGCTTGCAGAGCTTGGATTCATTGAATGAGTTTATCAAAAATGTAAATATTGCAGGATATACAGCCTCATGCTACATAACTAAGCTCCATTTCATGCTGAATAAACTACATTATTAATATATCTTAAATAGAAAACTATCTTTAGATAGATTTTTACTACAAAAGCATTTTATTAAAATAAATTTGATAAAAAAATCCGATTTAAATAAAAGAAATTGATTTTTTTGATTTTCTTAAAAAAATCATCGATTATTATCCACCCTGAGCGTAATTGGAAATGATCATTAAATAAACGAATGCAGATATAAGATGTGTGCATTTAGACTACCCTTCCAGGTGCTTGACCCCTTTTATCTTTGCAACAGATTCTTTGCACAATTCACATTGGTTCAGTTAGTCGATCACTTCTTTTTGTTTCATTGGATGCTGAGTTTGGCTGTGAGTGAGTGGGCTACGGTGGTTGTATTTTTAGGGTGTTGTGAGGGTCTGTGGGTAGAATAGATGGACAGTGAATTTGGGGATCCTTCAGATTGGG
The DNA here is from genome assembly GCF_947247035.1 of Vipera ursinii. NCBI lineage: Eukaryota > Metazoa > Chordata > Lepidosauria > Squamata > Viperidae > Vipera > Vipera ursinii. The sequence goes on along the minus strand of NC_139526.1, from coordinate 1,628,714 downwards.
TCACTTGGATTTGTATCCTTTACCAGGCCTTCAGGAGACCTGGGCAGAAATGTTTTGAATGTGGCACCGAGGTCCCAGGACAGGGGCAGGGTTTTACCTCAGGGACATTTGGAGGCACTGCTTTGTGGTTGACTGGTTCTGAGAAGCTATTTATAAGCTGGGCTTTAGGAATCAACAATCCCAATTGATTTTATTGTCCCAGACTCAGTGCTGCGTAACAACCTCCCAGGCTGACCCCTGGACTGGCTAGGTAGGCAGTGGAGTTCCCCAGACTTACGGTCTTCAACCTCAACCTGCCTTCAACCTGGGGTTGCTGGGTGAGGTCATCTGAAGACACTGAGTGAGGTGTCATCAACTTCCTGATGATCTCCAACTTTCTGTCACTGGCTGGCTGAGTGATGCCACGGAGGATTTTTAGAAGAGACTTCTCTGAAATGATATAGGGCAGGGGTGTCAAACTCAATTTCATTGAGGGCCGCATCAGCACTGCGGTTGCCCTCAGGGGGCCGGGTAGGTATGGCCAGGGTGGGCGTGGCCTACTGGGTGGGCGTGGCTAGAGTGCGTATGGCCTGGGTGGGCATGGCCAGCTCTACATTGTTCGCATCAAGGGTGCCTATGGGGGCCTGGGCAGGAGTGGGACAGATCTGAGGGTCTCTGGCAGGAGGAGGGTCTCTGGGCCAGGGCCAAGGCAGTGGGGGCCGTTCCCTCACTGTTTCCAGGATGGCTTCGCGGGCCACATGAAACCACTTCGCGGGCCTGATCTGGCCCCCGGGCCTTGTGTTTGACATGTCTGATATAGGGTCTCCTGCTTGAGCAGCAGGCTGGACTAGAAGACCTCCGAGGTCCCTTCCAGCTGTATTCTATTCTGATGATTAGGTTCTGTCTGGAGGCTGTAGGGGCAGGAAGAATAAGCCGAACGCTGCTTTGGGTTGATGGCTTGCTGATTCCATGGAATTTCCATCTTTGGCTCTGGATGTGGCCCCACTCCCCCAAATATGGCAGGTGCACAATTTCCTCAAGTCCTTCCTGGACCTGCGGCTCCTGTTCAAAGAACAGGTAGCTATTGCGAGTAGAAGAACCTTTGCAGAAGCTCATATTGTGTTCCCATTTCGCCCTTCCCTGGACCAAGAGGCTCTGCTCATGGTCCCCCACACTGTAGTCGCCTTCCAGGTGGACTGCTGTGATGTGTTCTACATAGGGCCGACCTTGAAGAGCATCCTGAAGCTGCAGCTGGTACAAGATGCAATGACGTGGGTGGTTGTGGGTGTTTCTCAAGCTTCGCTTGTTACACATTTGCTTTGTGAGCTGCATTGTTTGCCGGTGCGCTCCCAGGTTCAATGCAAGGGGCTGGTGGTCCCCTATGAAGCCTTTGTGGCAGGGGGCAGATGGTTTGTGAGACTCCCTCTGCCTGGTTGTGTATCCTTCCCATCTGGTCTGGCAGGAGAGGCCAGCCATGGGTCCCACCCATTCAGAACGAAGGTCTTTCCTCTGCGCCTCCCTGTGGAGCATCCTTCCCCCCCACCCCCAGGGGTCATATGGGTCCCACTTGGCTTTTCACGGGGCCCCGAAGAGTTGCTCATGTTTGTCACTGGGGATGGAAATCGAAGTGCCCGTTTGGGGTCCGGAAGTTGCCTTGCCTATTTATTTTGCATTTTGTATTTTTTGGGAGGTTGGCTGATTTTGTGATTGGCCACACAGAGTCGCTTATTTGGTGTGGCGGCCATGCACACCCATTGAGTTAAATAATAAAACACTGAGGCTCGTGACTAGGAAGCAGTTTTACTCTACATTTGGTCTTTCTTCCTATACAGGTAGTCCTCAACTTACAACAGTTCATATAGTGACTGTTTGAAGTTACAACGGCACTGAAAAAAGTGATTGTTTTTCACACTTATGACCATTGCAGCATCGTCAGGGTCACATGATCAAAATTCAGATGCTTGGCAACTGACTCACCTTTATGACGGTTGCAGCGTCCCAGGATCACGTGATCCCCTTTTGCAACCTCCTGACAGGCAAAGTCAATGGGGGAGCCAGATTTACCTAATAATTGCAGTGATTCACTTAATAACTCTGGCAAGAAAGGTTGTAAAATGGGACAAAGCTCACAACATTTGTCTTGCTTAGTAACAGAAATTTTGGGCTCCATTTGGACATAAGTGGAGGACTTCCTGTGTTACACAGACTAACCTTTTAATGCTTGCAGAAGTCCTAGGACAGCTGGATTCTTTCATCCAAACACAGATGTGTCCTCCAGTTCTAGTTCCTGGTTCTCTTTGCCATTAGAGAAGTTAAGTTAGCAGGGTTGCGAAGTGAACCAAGAGGAAGGTACCTTCCCATCAGTGGGTACCTGATTCTTCCGGTATTGCCAAAACCCAAGTCAGGTTTGAAAAGGGTCTGGCTGGGTTTGGGCTACCTCACCCTGTTTCGGTCGCCTTGTTCTTGCTAAACCTTTGGCTACGGAAGCGATCCTGTTCTTCTCTTCCTGAAGCAAGGAGGGTCTGCAGCTCCCTTAGGACTAAAGGACCTAGGAAGCCACAGATGCTTCATTTTTAAAATTCTGTCCTGGTTTATAACTTCCATAAGGTTCCTGCATGGAAAATCCTTCGTACAGATCTGAACTGCCAGTGCCGGGGTTAATCTCTATTACAAAAGATTTTAATTTCTCTTAGAGCATATTTTCCTATACTCTTTGGTTTTGAGTCAGCAGTTGGAAATGCAAGAAATTTGTACAGATTAGAAATACGGAGGTCTTAGGCATTAAATGGGCTGACAGCTTGGTGCCATTTGTGCAGCACGGAGTCTTCGTTGTTGCCGCTGTTCATATTTATTGCTTGCTTCTATTCGTGAATAAAACCCAGTTTCCTTTTGGCAGAGATTGGGGAAATCAGGTCTCCACACAGACAGGCGTAGTTCTTCCCTATTCCTCAGCTCTTTTCTCACCCCAGCACAACAATCTTCCTTTATGGGGGTATGCAGCATCCTTCTCAAGCTTCACCCCAAGAACTGAGAAGAAGAATTACTGGGACAATTGGGGAAGGTGGGGTTCCCTGGTTTATTGAGCTGTTCTGCCAAGCCCAAAACTCACTGAAAAAAAGCAACTATTCGTCTGTGAAGGGTGGAATCTGCCGTTGCCCTCTCCCTGACATGTGTCAGTGCCTCCAAGAGAGAAACTGAGGCAGGCAGTTCCCATGAACAGCTAATGTCCAACTGAACTTCCCTCGTTTCTCTCCTCTATTAACTCTGACCCCTCCCCATTCCATTAGTGGTTGGCAGGAATACCCTGATCTCCCCTTGGCTGTCCCTTTTCTTACTAGTTATTTATTTATTTATTTATTACATTTATATACCGCCCTTTCCCAAAGGACTCAGGGCGGTTTACAGTTCTGCACGGGCCCATTTGAACGCAGTTCCTGTGTGGGGAGAAGAGCAAAGGAAACGAGAGTTGAGGTACTCTCCCCTTTCCCCATCACCTGATACTGTCCCACCATCTCCAAGCAGGGCCTCCTCCTCCTCCTCCTCCTCCTCCTCCTCCTCCTCCTCCTCCTCCTCCTCCTCCTCCTCCCCCATCTGAAATGGTAATAAGCGTTGTTATAGGTCTGAGCCCAGTGTGGGCTAAGGGTGATGGGAGGATTAGAGGGCCGCAGACTGAGGGGAGGTTGAATAGGCTGAGGTGATGGCGGACTCTTCAGATTCAGTGTAGCTTGTGGGGTTAGATAAGCACACCACCTTCCTCAAGACTTTGGATTACACTTCCCAGTCTTTACAGTAGAAGCAGTTGCAGCCATTGTAGCAAAACCTGAGAACCTGGGAAAACCGAGTAATGGGATGGCCAGTCAGAAGGTGGCAATACAGGTAGTCCTCCACTTACGACCACAATTGAGCCCAAAATATATGTTGCTAAGAAATTAGTTAAGTGAGTTTTTTCCCCCATTTTACGATTTTTCTTACCACATTTGTTAAGTGAATCACTGCAGTTGTTAAATTAGGAACACGGTTGTTAAATGAATCTGGTCTCCCCATTGACTTTTCTGATCAGGAGGTCACAAAAGGGGATCACCTGACCCCGTCATAAATATGAGTCAGTTGCCAAGCGTCCAAATGTAAATCGCGTGACCCTGGGGATGATGCAATGGTCATAAGACACTTTTTTCAGTGCTAATGTAACTTCGAACAGTCGCTAAGTGAACTGTTGTACGCCGAGGACTACCTGCATTGGATCCCTCTGTTAGGTCAGTGGGGAGAGGGGTTTGGGGGTACAAATGGAAGGACAGGCCTGGGAATAGCTGCCCTTATTGAGGAAAAAGGCTTAGAATAATTTTTAAGGCTGTGGCAGGCTAGTATTGGTAGAATATTGTAGAAATAAATGAATCATGCTCCTATGCTAACCCACTGTATGTGCTATCCTATATCTTCCCCACGTGTCATTACTTAGTGGTGACTGTAAAATAAAAAGATAATAAAGGAGGAAACGCTGTAACGAGGAGGAGGGATAAGTCACGGCAATGCATTTACCGAATGACGATCAAAGCTTCATTTTGAGCTATCCAGAACTATTCAACGGCAACTCCCCTCTCAGGGAGGTGGGTGGTTTGGAAACAGGAAATATAAAGAAAGAGACTAAGAAGTGGAAGGAGGGTGTGGGGAAGAAGCAAGAGAACGCAGGAGCCCAGCCGTGAGATTGGCAGCTTCGAGGTGCATTAGTCGGTGACAAGTGGACTTGATGTCATCCCTGCTCTGAAAATGGAAACCTGCCGCTTTTCTCCGTATCTCATGACTTTGTGTAACATATCACCTGAAGAAGTAAAGAAAAAAGAAAAAAGCAAGTTGTTTGACCACACGTGACAAGCTATTTAAAGTGGTGCTAATAAAAATATTGCCCAATTCTAGAAGCTGTTTACAACTTTACAAGAAAACCCCGGGCCAACTTTGTAACGTCAGCTATGCTGGCTCAGGAATTCTGGGAGTTGAAGTCCACGAGTCATAAAAGAGCCGAGGTTTTCCTACCCCTGGCCTAGGAGAAGCCACAAGAAAGAAGTCAACGTTATCTGATGACAAACGCTTCCTGACGCAGAGGTCGCTTGCTGTGCCATTGACCAAACTGGATCTAGAAGGATCCTCAACTGACGGGTCTCATGGAGAAGCGGCTCTGCCTGGAACAGTCTGACTCCCGTCCCCAGAGACGTTTGGCTGGCACAAACGCTTTGCCTTTAAGTCAGATGATTCTGTGAGAATGCTGAACGGATGTACGAAAGTGGCGATTGGCTGGGTGGAACTTGATAGTGGGAAGATGGAGGTTTCTCCCCGTTTGGTTTTTCTGCTCTGACGGAGGGAAGTTGAGAACAGGGCTTCTCAACAGCTGTTGATTGCAGGCATGACACCTTTCGGAAATGACTGGAAAAGGAGTGGAACATAGTTTGGCTCTGATCCTTCTTCGAAAAGTTGATTCCAGAAGATATTTCTGGGGTTATTTAGACATGGTGCCCTAAACGGCACCAGTGTGGGTTGGCCTAGTGACCTCCTCCATCCTCAGCAGAGTCTCTGTGCATCCATCCATCCAGCACCAAGGATGCATTTGACTGTCTCTGAGAGAACTTGTTTTGCAGGGACCTTCTTCCTACCAAGATGAACCAGCAGGATGCCCAAGGGTCTGGTTAATTTTATTTTTAATTCAGCCGCACTGCCTCTATGGTGTTGTGTGTAATTGTACAGCCTTGGGGCGTATTGTAGGAAAGAGAGCAGGTTTTTTTAAAGAAAGTTGTTCTTACGTGTCCATCATAGAGTTCCTGATACTGATCTTCTACCTGGCCGTGTCCTTGTTTGAGCATGTTCTCTAGGAAGGGGCTGTGTCTGATCATTGGTTGGCTTTGGAAGGCCTTCAGCAGCGACAAGAGAAGGAACTTGTCAAGGAACTGTTTGAGAGAACACAGTTCTTCAGTCCGGTCAAGCCAATCACAGTAGCTAAGTCGCTACTACTTCGGAAATTTAATCCATCTTGAAGTTACCACTGGTGAAACAAAGTTTAAGTGGAGAAATGTACGTTTGCTGCACAATTTGTCCACATTCCCAGTTGTTGTAAACTATTTTTTTTAAATGTAACACAACCTAGGCCAGGGGTAGGCAACCTTGGCTCTTTTATGACTCGTGGACTTCAACTCCCAGAATTCCTGAGCCAGCCATGCTGAGGGAAAAGGGACAGGTTTCCATGCTGAGCCATGCCGGCTCAGGAATTCTGGGAGTTGAAGTCCACGAGTCATAAAAGAGCCGAGGTTGCCTCCCCCCCCCAGACCTTGGAGGCCTCCCAGCCACTTTGACCTGCTTTCTTGCCTGCTTTCTTCCTGCCCTTGGGAGGGAAGGGCTTTCAGCAGCAGGGCAGGGAGAGATGGCTGCCGTCACAAGATGTAAACCAACACTCAGAAACTAAAAAAAAAAGGAGGTGGAGGCTGCAGAAGGTGCCAGATATTTCAAGACATTTTCTTTTCTGGAGGTGTTTGGTAGCACAAGATTTAGCAGTGACTGTGGGTCTCTGACTGTTCTCTCCCCCCCCCCCCATTCCACCTTGGCGAATCCATGGTTCTGGTATCTTAGCATATGGGGAAGGATGGGGAAGCTTGGCCTGGGTGTTACTGGGGTATGGTCCACAACACGCGGGAAGCAAGCGCTCCCCTGAGTTGAGCGTTTTAAAGGGCATGCCTAGGAATTGAACATGGGTAAAGTTGCTCAGTGGGTTAGGACGCGGAGCTTGTCGATCAGAAGGTCGGCAGTTTGACAGGTCGAATCCCGAGTGCCGCGTAACAGAGTGAGCGCCTGTTACTCGTCCCAGCTTCTGCCAACCTAGCAGTTCGAAAGCACGTAAAAGTGCAAGTAGAAAAATAGGGACCACTCCGGTGGGAAGGTAACAGCGTTCCGTGCGCCTTTGGCATCCAGTCATGCAGGCCACATGACCACGGAGACGTCCTCGGACAAGCGCCGGCTCTTCGGCTTTGAAACGGAGATGAGCACCGGCCCCTAGAGTCGGAAACGACTAGCACGCATGTGCGGGGGAACCTTGACCTTTACCTAAAGTCTCCAAAGAAGCCTGTCAACATAAAAGCTGGAAGAAGGAAGTCGGGAAAGCTAAAGTAGAAAAGAAATTTAGCCTGCAAGAAAAGCTAAAGGTAACAGCAGGCCTTTTTGGCTATATTGGTAGAGGAAGGAAGGAAGGGAGGGAGGGAGGGAGGGAGGCCATTTTCCAGAAGGGAAGCTGTTCCAGTCCACCCAAGAAGAGCAGACCTGGGTAATTGCAGACTTGTGCCCTAGATGTTGCTGTGGGGCAGAAGCCTGGAACAGATAATTAAGTCATCAGCCCGGGAGCCTTTGTCTGAAGGCGTTCCCTGGGCCTTTTTAACTTTGCAGTTATTTTATCTTTTATCTATAGTGTAGTCTGATTTTCAGCTTTGTTTTTAACTATAGCTTTTATATCATTTTACTGTAAACTGCCCAGAGGCAGGGAAGGGTGATGGGCAGTATAGAAATGTGGTAGGTAAGTAAGTAAGTAAGTAAGTAAGTAAGTAAGTAAGTAAATAAATAAATAAATAAATAAATAAATAAATAAATAAATAAATTTAGCCATGCTGATTCATGGCTTGGCATAATTAAGCCATGTCAAACTGACCTGATCTACATTTATGACGGGTCGATCCGTTTAGTTGACCGGGGAAAGTAGCAGAGGCCACGATCAGCAAGAGACTCCTTTCCCCTGGGCTTCTAATGGAGAGAATGACCACCTGGGGCGCCCTCAGGTGGGCACTTAGCAAATGTACGTTAGCGGCTCCTCGTTAGGTTGAAGAGAAATGGGGTGTATTGCGGGCCCTGTTCCGTGTGGTTGGAAATGACTTGGCTGAGGGGTAAGAAAATACAGTTTTTCTATTTGCAAATGATGCAAAGATGGAGGAAGCTAGTAGGGGACCTCTCAGAGGACAGAATCAACTTTCAGGGGGATCTTGACAAACTGGAACAATGGGCAGAAAGCAGCAACATGGATTTCAACAGAGACGGGTATCTTGTGTTTGGGTAGATCCAAGGCCAGAGCTGGGAAGGGGGAGCCCAACCTGGATGGCAGTAGATGCAGAAAGGAATTCAAGCCAAGGTGACCATGCAGCTGCAAAGCAAACAAGCAAAACAACAACAACAACACCACCAATAGCCAACCCCCCCCTACCCCCAAACCCTAGGCCACAATAATAGAAAAATCTAATGTCAAAATTAAGAGAAGCCTCTGTTCCGCTCCACCCTGCATTGATCAGAATTCACACACACCATTCAGCTCTGGGCCGTACATCTTGGCAAGGACCCTGACAAACTGGAGCAAAGTGGTAAGAGGTCTGGAAGGAGAAAAACCTCTGAGGAACAGTTGGGGAATTATTGGGTATATTCAGTCAGGAGAAGAGAATAGTTTAGGGTGACGCAATAGCTGCTTCCGAACAGATGTAGAGTTGTTCAGAAGTGCTTCAGAAGGCATGAAATTGTGATCTAAATTGCAAGGAGGTGGATTTGGTTGGACATAAAAATGTAAGTTCCATGGTGGTGGCAGTAATAATAACAACACTTAGACATATATCACTCCACAATGATTTACATCCGTTTCTGTGGTTTACAGAGTTAGCCTATTGCCCGCCCTCCCCCCCCCCCCAACAATCTGGGTCTTCATTCTACCGACCTCGCAAAGATGGAAGGCTGAGTCAACCTTGAACCGGTCAGGATCGAACTGCTGGCAGTGAGCAGAGTCAGCCTACAATACTGAATTCCAAGCACTGGGCCACCAAGGCAGAACTAGTCAGGACAATCTGGCTGTGGTGGGACAGTCCTTGGGTGCATCCCTCTCGTGACCTGAGAGTGTTTAAGTTCTGACAATACGCTTTGTGCGCCAAGTGCCAACCCCAAATCTGAGGTTACTTATATAGCTGTTAAAGTGTGTTAAAAGTGTGTGTGTGGAGCGGGAAGTGGCGTTGCTCCCCCAACTAGTAGCACTTGAACACTAGAGAGGAGCATTTTTCTTTCCATAACCCAAGAAGAGGTTCTGGGTATTTTAACAGTCTCTGACCCTGTTGAGGCTGGCCTGTCAACAGCTTCTTACTTGGAACATAAGCCCTAATAAGCAGGCATACACATAGAATGAAGGCTATTGCTAAGCACATTGATTTGTGCTTCTTAGATTGTAAGCCGCCCTGAGTCTTCGGAGAAGCGCGGGATATACATGGGATTTTTAAAAAAAGTGTGTTAAAGTGTGTGTGTGTGGAGGGGGCAGTGGCGTTGCTCCCCCAACTAGTAGTGGCATATTCTGGTGTTGTTGTTGTTGTGCTTATTTAACTTTTGGTAGCAGCAGAGTGGCCCCTATCTTCTTAGCCTCCCCTTCTGCACCTGTTCATTTTAAGGCCTTGCAGAATGTCCCTTCTGTGGCTTTGGGTCGGGGGGTGTCTCTCAGCCATTCCTCCCACAGCGAGGTTTTCCTGGGGGCTCTTGGAAGAAGGCTCAGCTGAAAGTGTGAAATCAACGCGCGTGAGAGAGAAGGGGGGGGCAGCATGGATGGGGTGTGGGGAGACCATGCCTGCCATCCTCCTCTTAAGCCTTCATCCGTGTCCCCCACACCCCCGTGCGGCTGAAAGGCCTTTCTGTGCCAAAGCCAGCCATTATGGCCACTGTCAATGTTTGCTCTTCAGCACTTGAGAGGAGCATTTTTCTTTCCATAACCCAAGAAGAGGTTCTGGGTCTCTGACCCTGTTGAGGCTGGCATCTCAACAGCTTCTTCCTTGGAAAATCAAGTGCTGCCTGGTTTACAACCAGGCAGGTTCTATTTATCTTGATGCGACAGCTCAGTGGGGAAGGAAGGCTGGGGTGGTAGGGCAGGGCGGAGGGTTTCAGGAGCCTGGAGCAGAGGCAGCCAGGCCTTCTCTCCCTTGCCTCCACTGAGCGTTTGCAGTCTTTGTGTCGCTAGAAACCCTTTTTGCATTTGGCAGGGTGCGCACGGCCTCTCTCCAGCCAGCGCAGGGAGAGAAGGCGTGGAAAATTTCAGTCTAGCAGAGGTCAAGTGGATTTAAAAACGCACCTTCCTGCCCTCTCTTTAAGAGAGGAAGCATCGTGCCTTGTTGGCAGTGGGCGTTCATGCTTGTCCTACTGCAGTCACCCTGATGGAGACCACCTTGGGCCAGGGCAGCCTCAGGCTTTCTGAGCTGGGCCTTAGGGACCACCCAGACTTTGACTTCCAATGTTTTGCTCCCCCCTCCCCACAACTGCCTCTGTCCACAACAGGGGAGCTGTAGTGTGGATAGTCTCTCCGCCCCCGCTGAATCCTGACAGATCCTTGCACACCCACTACGGAAGACCGGATCCCCCACAGCCCCCCTGGACCAGGGCCTGATGCCCTGTTGTTCTTCAAAAGGCCGAAAGCAAAGCAAGCGGTGGGGGGTCAGCTCCCCCTCCAAGGTAGCTCTGGCAGCTGCAGAAGGAAGGTGATTGACCCCGCTTGTTCTTCCCTCTCATGCAGTCACGGCAGACCTTTTGTGTCAAAATCCAGACAATGCCTGACTTGACTTTGCTGGCACATTACAACCTCATAAAAGAGAAACAGTGCTCTGTCTCCCCCTCCCATATCTAGGCCACCCTGAATGGCGGCCCTTGGTGGCAGCCCTGAGGCCGGGCCTGAGGGTCAGCACTGGCGCCACTGCTGCCACTCCAAAAGGCCACCCCCCTGTGCTACGTCCCGAGGGGCCTTTGGGGAAGGAGGTAATTGCCCCCCCCCAGGCGGGACTCCTCAGGATCTGCCCTGCGCTGCTTCCCTTCAGCTGCTGCTGCTCGCTCTCTCTCAGGGACAGGCCCTGCGGCCCACCTGAGGCTGCCCCAGGTCACCTGAGGGCTTTGCTTAGGAAGTGGCCTCAGCAAATGCTCTTCCACCTCTGAAAACCGTGCAAAGCACGATCTGTCCTTGGCAGTTTTTAGACGCTCCGGAGACCGTGTGAGAGCGCAGCCCCCTCGGGTGACTTCTGGTGAGTCCGTGGGCCACTTCATTCTCATGTGGCTTCCACAACCTCCGAAAATATTTTTGAGAACAGTTGTTACTGATCTTGGTGAACACTAGTGTGTCACCCACTACTACATCATGTCATGGGTTTGCTGTCACTGTTCTAGAAGCACACACAAAATGCTAGGTTGGTGCACCTTCACTTCTCTCTTGTAATGTTGGCTGCGCTATGAAAGCCCAGCTAAGAAAAGCAGTGAAAGATGATTGGATTTTCCACTAGAAATAAATGGCTGGAATTTTTTTTTTGAAAGAAATGGGTTATGAAATATTTCTATCCCCGCACCAAATGGTTAAGAAAATGGTTAAGAAAAGCACTTAACTGGATCTTAGGCCCAGTACTCTTCAATATCTTCATAAATGACTTAGATGAAGGAACAGAAGGGGACTCATCAAATTTGCAGGTGATACTCAGCTGGCAGGGATAGCCAACATCCCAGCTCAGGATCCAAAAAGATCTTGACAGACGTGAACAATGGGCCCGATCGAACAACATGAAATTTAATGTGGAGGAAAGCAAGGTTTTACACCTGGGCAGGAAAAACAGAAGGTACAAGTACAGATTAGGAAAAACCTGGCTCAAAAACAGTAACTGTGAGAGGGACCTTGGAGTCCTAGTCGACGATCCCTTAAACAGCAGCCAAGAAAGCTAATAGAATCCTTGGTTGTATAAACAGAGGCATAGAATCAAAGTCACGTGAAATATTAATACTGCTTTTTAAAGTCTTAGTAAAGCCACACCTGGAATACTACGTCCAGTTTTCATCACCACATTACAAAAAAGATGTTGAGACTGGGAAAAAGTGCAAAGAAGAGCAAGTAAGATGATTAATGGGTCTGCAGACCAAAACCTATGAAGGATGGTTGCAGGAATTGGGTATGGCCAGTCTAGAGATAAGGATATGATAGCAGTATTCCAGTATTTGAGGGGCTGCCACAAAGAAGAAGGCGTCAAATTATTCTCTAAAGCACCAGAGAGTAGGACAAGAAACAATGGATGGAAACTAATCAAGGAGAGAAGCAACTTGGAATTAAGGATAAACTTCCTAATGGTGAGGACAATCAACCAGTGGAACAACTTGCCGTCAGAAGTTGTGGGTGCTTCATCCCTGGAGGCTTTTAAGAAGAGACTGGACAACCACCCAGGTATAAGGTCTCCTGCTTGAGCAGAGGGTTGGACTAGGAAGACCAGCAAGGTCCCTTCCAGCTCTATTCTAATTGATTGATATCAAAAGTCTATACACCCCTGCTAAAATGCCAGGTTTTTGAGATGTAAAAAAATCAGATCAAGATAAATAACTTCAGTTTTTCCCCCATCTTTAATATAACATATAAGCTGTACAATTCAATTGAAAAATAATCTGAAATCTTTCAGGAGGGAAATAATAATAAACATTCAATAACATGCTTGCTTAAGTGTGCACACCTTTAAACTATTACTTTGTTGAAGCACCTTTTGATTTTATGATAGCGTTCAGTCTTGTGGGGTAAGAGCCTGTCTGTGTGGCACATCTTGCCTCAGGAATCTTTGCCCACTTTTCCTTGAGAAATGCTCCAAATTTGTCAGATTGGGGGGGGGGCTTTTCCTGTGCACAGCCCTCTTCAGGTCACCCCATAGTTTTCCAGTTGGATTTAGGTCCGGACTCTGGCCGGGCCATTTTGAAACTTTGATCTCCTTCTGGTGAAGTCCTGCTTTTGTTGATTTGGAGGTATGCTTTAGTTTAGGCCGTTGTGTTTTATGATAAAATTCCATCTTCAGCATTTTAGCAGAGGCCTGAAATTTTGGTTCCAAAATTGACTGATATTTGGAAGTGTTTATAATTCCCTCCACCTTCACAAAAGCCCCAGCTCCAGTTGAAGAGAAGCAGCCCTAAAGGATAACGAGGCCACCACCCTGCTTTGCTCGGAGTATGGTGCAGTTTTGGCAATGCAATGGTCTTTGCATCAGATCTTTCAGCCAATCTGAAGTATCCGATCCGAACTCTGGATTCGTTTGCAGCTCTTTGAAGACGACTCAGAATGTCAGTGGACTTCCTGGTTGCGTGCAGTCGTGGCTTTGTTCTCACAGCTTTCCTGCCACGTGTGGATGAAGCCAAAATGGAGGCTGGCGTGGTGAGATGGGCCTGGGAGGCCTCATTGTCAACCGGGATCTCGCTGCTGGGTGCTCTTTGTGTCTCGCTCTTCTGCCACTGTTTTCTTCAGGCAGATTCAGCAGAAGGGAGAGAAAGAACTCAGAATGCTCTAGTAACGTTTTTTTTCAATGGGGGAGTGGATTTTGGGGTGGGGGGACATCTTTCTGATGCTTGGGGTGGCTACTTCACTTCTCCACTTCACTTCTCATCAGCGTCCCTCTGGTTCCATGGGAGGCCTGGCAGCAGGAAAGAGCTGTGTTTGGGCCCCGGGTGAGCAGCCCCCAGAAGCCCCCCGGGCCCTGAGCAGACGGGGCTGCGCTGGCTGAGGCGATGGGCAAGGCGCAAAGCGTTGTGGTGAAGAGGTTGCCGGGCAGGAGGGACTCTCTGGCAGAGGAAATGGCCGACACCAGGCAATGGGGCCCCTCCAGATGTTTCCATGCCAAGTTGGCCTCAAAGTGCTTGCTGGCAGCTGTGGCGGCTCCGGAGGATTCTCTCTGTTGCTGGTGTCACCTGGTTGGGCTGCTTTAGGAGGGGGTAGCCGGTCCCTGTGCTTGGTGGCGTGGTGGTATCACAACGGCAGATCTCGCTTGAACTTTGGAGCCTTGTTTAAACGCCAGAACCTGTTCTCAAACAGTACCAGATGCCATATTTGTCTTTTCCTGACTTGCATTTCCCTGCCTCTCAATGCCGTCTTCTCATCCTGCTGTAACAGTTGAAGCAGGAGGGAAAATGGCCGTTTCTCTCAGTAGTGAAAAGATGGGGGGGGGGAGGAATAAGCAGCTGGGCAGCTCCTGTGGCCTCTTCCACGATGACCTCTGGGAGAGGCCTCCGAGGCCTAGAATGGACTTCCGGAAGTGACATCCACGCACTTCCTGTGGGCCGTTCTAGGTCTGGGAGGCCTCCTCCAGGCCTCAGAGGCCTAGAACGGACTTCCAGAAGTTTTCCAAACTCAACAACATTTAGCTACTGGTTTTCCCGAACTGGTGTGAACCGGCTGAATCCCACCACTGCATAGAGCAAGCCAGGATCAACTCTGGGCCCGTGCGCAGTCGGGGACCACATCCAAGGCATCCCAGCATCATTTTGCATTTGGGAAATAAGGACAAGGGAAGCAACCTCATTAGATTTTACAAGTAGTTCTTAACGTACGACTGGTCACTTAAGTGATTGTTCGAAGTTACGACTGACCTGAAAAAGGGAGTTCATGACCTGGATGTGAAATTCTGACACTCGGGCCCCCTCGACAGTCACGTGACTGAACTTCAGGCTCTTAGCAACGTGGACCCATTTTTGTCCATTTGCATCCGGTGGTCACGTGACAACATTTTACAGGCCCTTGTGATGTGCGGCAAAACCAGGCCCGTAATGAATCATTGGTTCACTTAATGACTGCAGTGTTTGCTTAATGACTCCTCCCAAACTATCCCAAATCATGTGACTGTCCTGTTTTACAACCATAATGACATATGACCTTAATGGGCTGGTTCCTTTACTGCCATATGTTGAGGACCACCCATACTTCAGTTTTATAGATTTAATAATTTTGGAATAGAAATTTCCCTTTGTTTTGGTTTCTCTCACCTCTCTCGCTGCCTTTTCCTGTTGCTGGTCATGTATTTAATCATTTTCTTCCTCTTGGACCTGCATCCTTGTTTTCCATCTTGGAAATGGCTAGAAATGTTGGCCCAGTGGAGCAGGGACCTTGTTTTCCCCAGGCAGGAGCAGAGAAGAGCCGGTGAGGAAACACAAAGGTTTTTTTCTTTTAAATGCACATATCTTACTGAAATGCTGCAAATGCCTCATAGCACTAGAAAGGATTCACGCCACAGATTCATAATTAATGAATGTGCCATTCTCTCCTAGTGCAAATGCATTATAAATAAGTAATGAAACAGACAATTGGGGGGGGGGGGCAGAGCATTTCTGCCCTGAATGCAATTCTCTGGGGATGCATGTTGGTGGTGAAAGAGGTTTAGCTGGCATCAAGCTGGTTCGGAAATCCATCCCTGCCCTGCTCCACCTCTCGAGGGTTCGGTGTGTGCGCGTTTCCTCTTGTTTTGTCCATTGGCACAGGGGGTGAGCTGTCAGGCTTGAAAGATCAGGACCACACATGAAGTTCCAATTAAACTGATTTATTACTCAACATGTACACAAGAATGCACAATAATCTATTCAACTAAAAGTTAGCGTTATCTTGATGCAATGGAATTCAGGAGGGGCTGCTCCATTTGTGGCTACCTAGAGACTCTAGGCTGATTCCTCTTTTGACTCTGGCCCCAGGCTCTGTTACTCCTCCTCCTCCTCCTCCTCCTCTTCCTCCTCCTCCTCCTCCTCCTCCTCCTCCTCAAGCTGGTCTTTGCTGAGCCTGGGAACACGCTCAGCCTGGTGAGCATCTGGGCCCTATGCCATAGCAATAACACTGAGACTTATATACCACTCCACAGAGCTTTATAGCACTCTCTGGGTGGTTTACAAATGTCAGCATATTGTCCCCAATAATCTAGCTCCTCATTTTATTGACCTTGGAAGGATGGAAGGCTGAGTCAACCTTGAGCCAGTCAGGATTGAACAACTGGCTTTGGGCAGTTTGCCTGCAATACTGTATTCTAACTACTGCGCCACCACGGCCCTAGTACAAGAATAGGGACCTCTGGACCCTCCCCCTACCAGTATGTTTTGAGTAATAGATCGGTAGCAACCTGATGGGGATCAGGGCCAGGGCAGAGTCGGAGGAGGCTTCTCCCTTGCCTGCCTTCTCTGCTCTTTCCCTGCTCTGCCTGTGCCTGGAGGAGCCCTGCTTTGGCCAGCCTGGTGCAGCTGTTGGTCTCCTTGGCTTAAGTGGGATTTTAGCAGCTCCTTTGGCTTCACCAACCCCACTCCCTTCTCCAGACCTCAAGCTGTTGATTTCCTCTTCTCTATCCCTTTGGGGGGGGGCATTGCAGTTGGGAACCTCTCAATTTCCTTAACAGTTTAGTTGTGCCAGATCTTTCTACTAAAAGAGGCCGCCTCTGTAGGGGACCACTGCTGTGGATATGATGAAAATCTCCCAGTCTGGCGTCCTTGGCTGGCTGGAGTTGCTGTCCGGCAGTCTGGCCACTCGGGGCTGTCGGGGGAGGTGGGCAGCAGCTCTGAAGTCTTCAGGGGGAGACTTGGGTTTGTGCTGCTGCTTTTAACCCTCGGGAAGAGTCTGGACTCACCCTGGGTTTGGCTTAGGGTTACGGTCTCTCTTCCACCCCTGGAGCACAT
This sequence comes from Vipera ursinii, assembly GCF_947247035.1. Taxonomy (NCBI): domain Eukaryota; kingdom Metazoa; phylum Chordata; class Lepidosauria; order Squamata; family Viperidae; genus Vipera; species Vipera ursinii. The sequence continues at coordinate 1,612,283 of NC_139526.1, read as the reverse complement.
CTGCCTGTTGCTGTCCTCGGTGGTGGGAAGGACCAAGGGGCGTCCCTAAAAGGCATTTGGAGGCCAGCGGGGGAGGCTCTGCTGGAGGGTTGCTGCTTTGGCTTGCACGAATTGCAGGGGATGGGGGGTGTTTGCTGCCTTGTCCCGGGCTCCCCAAGGACTTCTGGTCACTTAGAGTAATCCATAAAACAAATCACTGGAAACAGATTGTACAGTTAGGCAATCATCGGTCCCTCCTGGTGTTTCCAAGGCTAACAGTGTCCTAGTTATTGGGAGCTGTTTCATCAACCCTGAAGGTCATCTGAATGTTTAGGGATCCATGTGGATGGATCAGAGCCCCTCCCCCCCAAAATCCATGCCCGGTCTCTCCCATGCGTGTCGTGGCGGCCCTCCATGTGTCCACTCAGGAAGAGGGAGGTGGGCTGGTGGGTTGGCCTGAAGGAGGGGCACAAGGTGTTGCAATAATACCTTTTCCAAGAAGATGGCCTGGGGGGGATCCAACTTTACCTGTCCCCTGTCAGATGGGAAGCATCCTGAAAGTGGGGGGGGGGCTGTGTTCCCCGGGTGGGGTTCCTTCAACCTGTGTGCTCTTTCTCCACAGAGCATCGTTTCCAAGAACGCCTTGCAGTTCCGAGGGAGCTCGCAACACGACGCGCAGGAGTTCCTGCTCTGGCTTCTGGACAGAGTCCATGAAGATCTCCACAATTTAGTGAAGAACAGCGACGGGAGAGCGTCTGTGAAGGTGAAGCACTCTCCTTTGGAGCCGGTTGCTCTTGGCTTGGCTGCGGAAGAGCCCCGTGGAGAGAACGATGGCAATCCGGAAGACGAATTGCACCACTGGGCTGAACTGCACTGGGTTGCCTTGGGTCGTTGTGTGCTTTGCGTTCCTTGCTGAATGTCCTCCTGGGATCACAAAAGGCCTGTACGCAAAAGAGCCTCACTGGGAGGAGACCTTTGGGTGTTTCAGTTCCCCGGTGTTGTTCTTGTGGACTTTCAGAAAGTCTTGGCTTTCCGGTCGCCCTCGGGGCTCACCTTACTGGATCCCTGACGGTGCCCGCACTGACCGGCCTTCCTGAATCCCTTTTGTTTTAGCTACCATTAGAAGAAGATTCCCTGATTGAGGGAAGCCTCTTGCCAGTCAACAGCACTTTCGTCCAGGAACTCTTTCAAGCACAGTACAGGTGAGGTCCCCTCCTGCTTTCTGCTCACCTGGCTTCGCCCTGAAATAAAGACCATTGGCCCTCAGACCCGGCAAGCAGGGCTGTTTCTGGGCTGCGCTGCCTGGGCTGTTCTGTCCCTGGGAGCTGCCAGCTGGAAGGGCAGCGCCTGGGTGGGCGGCCTTGGTCTCCTGAGCTCCTCTTGGGTCTAATTCCCACCAACGGGAGCTGCGGGGCGGCTGTCCTGGCTCAGCCTGTCATGCATCTAACCACATGTGATGCTCCTGGGTGGAAAAAGGAGGCTTCCACGTGGAGATGTCGGTGCAAAAGCCAGCTTGGGCCTTCCTCTTTGCGTTTTTTAATGGCTTCATTGTTCTTTACTTCCCTTCCACTGTCGGAGGTTAATTGAACTTTTGGGCACGGGTAACGGTGGGGAGTGGGAGGTCTTCTTATCAGCAGGGGCTCCCCCTGATGGCTTCTCTGGGCAAGGCTTTGCTGTGTGGGGTCGAGGAAAAAGAGGGCTTTTCTGTTCCCAGGTCATCCTTGACATGTCCTCATTGCCAGAAGCAGAGCAACACCTTCGACCCTTTCCTCTGCATTTCTCTGCCAATCCCGCTGCCCCACACACGGTAGGTCTGCACGACCAGGATCGCCTCACCTTAACAGGCGGCGAGTGAAACGAGGCAGAAGCCCCTCACGAGAAGCTCTGCGGGACTGTTGGGAGAGAGCTGGCCTTTCCCTCCCCCTCTGGGTGGTCTGAGAGAAGGACCCCTTCTGGTGCGGGAGGGAGCCGCTCAGCAGCCTGTTTGGCTCTCTGCAGCCCGCTGTACATTACCGTGGTCTATCGAGGGAAGTGTTCCCACTGCATGCGCATTGGAGTGGCCGTGCCTTTGTCCGGAACAGTGGCCCAGTTGAGGGAAGCGGTGGCCAGAGAAACCAAAATACCTGCCAAACAGGTAAGGGGGGAAGGGTATTTGGGTGGTCTTCCCAACCAGACTACTCTCCCCTGTCTGTTGAGCCTGCCATGGGTGAGCAGATGCTCAAGGCTGCCTCTGTTCCCTTTCCACTTGCTCGGGAGCTGGAAGCCAGCTCCGAGCAGAGCCATATTCAGCGAAGCTGATGCCGGGTCTCCATAGGAAAGAAAGGGAAATTAGGTGGCCGTGTTCATGGTGCCTTTACAGCCTTTACGTCTGGAGCCGGACAGTTCTGGACACATCCAAGATAGTTCGTGACTTAATTATGGTATGAGACAACAGCAATATCAAGACTCTGTAGTGCTTTGCAGCACTCTCTGGGCGGCTTACAATGAAGGAGCATTTGCACGTTGCCCCCAACAATCTGGGTCCTCATTTTAGCGAACCCAGAACCCATCACGATCGAACTGCTGGCAGTCGGCAGAGTCAGCCTGCAATGCCGCATTTTAACTACGGTGTCAGCAGATAAGTTCTTAGAAGAGGCACCACAGCCATCTCCAAATTGGGGTGGGGGGTGGGGGACAACGGAGCACAAGACGGTGCGGCTTTCGGTCCTTCCTGAAAGGCTGGGCTAATTCGGCATTTGGTCAGGCCGACTGGGTCTAAGCGCGGAGTCTTGGTGCCTCTAGTTAGAGGAAGGGGGGCTGAGCCTGAGGCCCTGCTGCACCCCTTGGCTCTGGGCCCTGCTGCTGCGCAGGTGCTGCTCGGCTGGGCCACGTTGCGAGAGAGACAGGGCTGTCCTCTCTGGGCCTCTCCAGATTGTGCTCACGGAGATGTATTACGACGGCTTTCATCGCTCTTTCTCTGACTTGGATGACCTTGACACGGTGCAAGAGAGCGACTGTATCTTTGCCTTTGAGACCCCGGAGATCTTCTGGCCAGAAGGGATCCTAAGCCAGAGAGGTATGTCGACCTGTGGGATCTCTGGGCAACGAGGGCTGGGTGGGGGTCCCCCTGCTTTGGTCCTTGGATCTCTGGACTTCTGTTCGTTCCAGAGAAGGTCACCTCTTGGCCTTCCATCCCATCACTTAAGCTCTTTCTGTCCAGTTCAGATTTGGGAAGCGGAGCTGGGCCTTCTGCTCTGGGCATCTCTGCTGAAACTCTCGCATGCTCTCTTCCAGGAATCCACGCCAACAGTAATCTGAACCACTTGAAATACAGCCTCGACCATGCCAAGTCACCCACTTACGCCCAGGTTACGTTGGAGAGCGGCAGTGCCCGGACAATGGCGGCAGCTGCTGCTCTGAGCGATAAGCTTGTGGTGCTGGTGTGCAACAGAGCCTGCAGTGGTCAGCAGGGAAAGCGGTAAGGCTGGAGGCCTGGCTCCACCGGAGGAGCCCTGAGCCCTTTCCGGACACTCTTCTTTACCTGGGTCTGAATCTGTCGCAGGGTCACAGGGCCTGGTCGCTGGCAGTCCCTGCCCGGCCGGTCCTATTGGGCAGGATTGGCAGGCGCCGGGTCCCTTCAATTAAACAGTGCCACCTGTTGGGGCTTCTCTCTTACAGCCCCCGCCCTCTGGAATGAAGTCCCACCCCTGAGACCTGAATGACCTCCCCCCACTCTGATGGTGTTTCAAAGGCCGCCGCCCCCCCCAAGGCCTTTTTGTTTTTTCTCATCTGGCTTTCTCATTCCTACCATCTTTATTCTTTTTTGCTTTCTTTATTTCTTTTTAAAATGTTTTCAGCAATGTATAAACTGTCCAGAATCTTTGGGAGATGGTGATGAGTCTTCCGTTAGCAAGGAATATCTCCTTATAATTGTGCTGAAAAGGCTTAGCAGTGGGCCGAGTCCTCATTACGAAGGGCCGAGCCCTAATTCTCCATCCTTTTGACACGTGGGCAGATCGGATTCCCTGGAGGAGGACATAAAAAGGCCTTTATGCATTTAGCAGTGGTCCCAGATGGAACTGAGATAGGTCAGCCGCAGTGGACGAAGTCGTCAGATGTGTTGTATGTTGTATTAATAGAAGCATCAAAACGGAGGGAGTTGTACGTCATGGTCTGGGTGACACTTTTAAAAAAGACATTGCCAGCCCAGCGCCCACTCTCAGAACTGAGCTTCACCAAGATGGACGGGTAGTCTCTTGACTTACGACTGGTTACTTAGCAACCATTCATAGTTATGATGGACACCTGGTTCCCGAGTTCTGAGGTCTGGATCCCCTCTGCGACCACGTGACCGCGTTTTGACAACTGGCCCTAATTTATGGCTCTTTGTGCCATCCCGCAGCCATGTGACTGTGATGTACAACACTTTTATCCAGAAATTGACATTTACTTCTGGTTTCCGGCAAAAAAAAGCACCATAGCAATCAACTCTGTGTGTGTGTGTGTGTGTGTGTGTGTGTGTGTGTGTGCACGCCTGCAAAAAGGTCATAAAATTGGTGTGGGGGTTAAGTGATGACCCACTTTATGATTCTGGTGATTTACAACAAAAGGACTTCTCTGTACCTTTTGGTTTCAACCAGTTGCTCTGGCACGGACTCGGGGGGGGGGAGATGGGGGGGCAGGCCCATTTCAGCTTGGGGGGACTGAAGATTTGGGGCCAGGGCTTTAGGATTTGCTTCCGGAGGTGGGGGACACTTTCCACTGCTAAAGATGTTTTATAGAAATTCATTCATTCATTCATTCATTCATTCATTCATTCTAGCCTCCCATCTCAACCAGTTACTCTAAATTAAACAGTTAAAACAACGCAAAAAAGAAATTAAAAACAGTCAGCAACCAAGAGCTATTATACTGGCCGTCCTTGACTTACAATAATTCATTTACTGACATTTGGCACTGAAAATGACTTAGGACCATGTTTCACACTTACAATCGTTGCAGCATCCCCACGATCACACGATCAAAATTCAGATGCTTGGCAACTGACTCACATTTATGACGGTGGCAGCGTCCCAGGGGGTGGGGGTGGTCACGTGATCCCCTTTTGCCACCTTCTGACAAGCAGAGTCAGTGGGGAAGCCGGATTCACTTAACAACCAGGTTACTAGCTTAATTACATTGATTCTAACAGTTACATTGATTCACTTAACAACTGTGGCAAGGTGGGTCATAAAGTAGGGCAAAATTCACTTAACAGCTTTTCTTGCTCAGCAACAGTGTCAACATAACCAGGAAATGGTGTCCTTCACACACTTGGGACCCCAGACTGCGTTACACAGCCAGTTTTTTTGAAGTCTTGTGGAAGACCAACAGGGTGGGGCTTATTCTGGTCTCCGGAAGGGAATGTTTTGAGGGGGGGCGCGCTACAGCAGAGAAGGCACCTCTCCTCCCCCCCAGCCAACCTTCCTTGGCTGATGGGACCCACAGCTTCCCCATCCTGCTGGCCCGAATTGGACAGGTAGAAAGGACTGGGAGAAGATGCTCCCTCAGATAACCTGGCCCCCAAAGCCACGAACAGCTTTAAAGGTGACAACTTGATTCCCTGGAAAAGCCTCCGTGGTTTAATACAGTTGCACCCGGAAACACACTGGCAGCCAATGCAGCTCACGAAACAGTGGCGTTACGTGTGTCGAATATCCGACATCATTTCCTATCCCTGCAGCTGCATTCTGTACCGGTTGAAGCTTCTGAATGCTCTTCAAGGGCAGCCCCATGTAGAGCACATTGCAGTAATCCAGCCAGAAGGTCACAAGGGCATGAGTGACTGTGAGCAGAGCCTCCCACTCCACTACAAATGTTGCGCAACCTGAAAGTGTGCAGAGGCCCTCCTGGCCACGGCTGGCACCTGTTCTTCTAGCAGGGCCTGTGAGTCCAGGAGGAGCCCCGGATTGCGCATTGGGTCTCCCTGTGTCATCTTAGACTCTCGTCCTGGAATCTGGTGCCTGCAGGTGAAAGACATAAAGTTTCAGATGAGCTGAAATCAGAACCTCAGTAGTTTTTGCTAGCTTAAAATCCAAAGCTATATGTTGAGTTAAGCCCTTTGGCAAGTTATTGAACAGATTAATACCAGTGGTGGGATTCAGCCGGTTCGGCAATTTTTTGTTGCCCAGACCCAGAATGGACTTCCGGAAGCGGCATCCACATAGAGAACTGGTTGTTCACGTATTTGAATCCCACCACTGGTTAATACATAACATTTCGTATTTATTTAACATTTAAGCTACATAACTAATTGTTATTAAGCTAATAACAATTTTGATTTTGGAGGTACCTGATTGAATATTCAAATACTATAAGCCAATTGATATAATTAATAAAATTATAAATTTGGTATTTTGGGAGCCAAACATCCTGAAGATACCAAAGTCCAATCTCAGAAGTGCTGTTGAACTTGGAATTAATTAATTTTATATTGCTTGTAAGCAGTGCTTTTTTGTAAAAGAAAAAGGTGCCGGAACTCACACGTGTCATACAACCCGCCTTGCCTACCCTACAAGGTTCCGTCCAAAAAAGGTGCCGGAACTCCGTTCTGAGCGTTCTATGAGAAAAAAAGCCCTGGCTGTAAGATTACGTTTTCAATTGGCTTGCAGTGAACTTGAGTTTTCTCTTCCTCCCTCTCTCTCTCTCTCTCTCTCTCTCTCTCTCTCTCTCTCTCTCTCTCTCTCTCTCTCTCTCTCTCTCTCTCTCTCTCTCTCTCTCTCTCTCTCTCTCTCACACACACACACACACACACACACTCTCTCTCTCTCTCTCTCTCTCTCTCTCTCACACGCACACACACACGGGGAGCTCAGTTAATGGGTGGGTCCTGCCATGTTTTTTCCTCTTTCTGCTGCTCTTTTGTCAGGTTTGGCCAGCCCTTCGTGCTGCATTTGGAGAAGACCATCCCTTGGGACCTTCTGCAGAAGGAGATCTTGGATAAGATGCAGTATTTTCTGCGCCCCTCAGCCTGCATTCAGGTATGGGCCCCTCCCTTTGGCCCCTGGGCCTGGAGCAAGGACGGAGAGCTGGTCTCGCGGTCACTAACTAAATGCAGCAGGACTGCTTACAGATTTAATTGGCATTACTAAAACACCTCCCTCCCTCCTATTTTCTCAGCAATAACCATGATAAGCGGTGCCAATCCAAATGCCAAAGAATGAAAAATCTGTAACAAAATGCTGGGTGGAGATTATGTGAGACATTGTTGGACATCACAACGGTGGGGAAGCTGAGCCACCCCTGAGATTTCTGCCCTCCTTGCTCAATTCTGAGCAGTCGTGGAGGGGCCCCTAAAAGGAAGAGTGAAATTGCAAGAGGTTGTAAGGCCTGTGCAGCTGCCCCTCGACTTGCGACTGCAGTTCAGCCTGGCAGCTTTTGCTGGAAACTGGAAGTCAATGCCGGTTTCTGGTGAAAACACCCTAAAGCGTAGTCCCTAGGACTGCAGAATGTTTCAAACGGCCAGAAATTTGGGCTGGTCGCAAGTGCCCAAAGGGCGGTCATGTGACTGTGTGTGTCTGTGTGTCCTCATTTGTTGGAACTTTGGGTTGTAAGCAGCTTTTTTTTTGGGGGGGGGGTCTGTGGTAACTTTAAGTTGAGGACTATCTGTATTTTTTGGAGGGCCTCTGGATTCCACATTCTGGCCATTTAACTTTGGGCCTGAGCCCAGGAACGGTGGCTTGCCTCTGCCCGTACTCTGACAGGTCCGCCCTCTTCTTACCCCCCCACGCAGGTGTGTCCCTTCAGCTTGCGAGTGGTCAGTGCGGTGGGCATCACGTACCTCTTGCCGCAGGAGGAACGGCCCCTCTGCCACCTGATGGTGGAACGGTGAGCAGGATGGAGCTCTTCCCTCAGGCCAAGGAGCTGCTCCTTCTCGTGGGGAGACACACCAAGCGGCTCTTGTGGCCTCCCTCCCCGGTCTTCGGAGGAGCAGGGTCTCTGGGGCGGCAATGGCATGGAGCCCAGCTGCTTCTCCAAAGGGCACCCGCCCTCTTTCCCCCAGTTCCGTGAGGGTGGCAGCCATTGAAGGGGCCGATCCTGGTGGGTGTGGTGGGCTCTTCCCTTAGATTCTGTTCCGTTTGCAGAACCTTGAAGTCTTGTGGGACAGGCGGGACCCCCCACGTGAAGTTGGTGGTCGAATGGGACAAGGAGACGAAAGACTAGTAAGGAAAGGCCAGGCTTCGCGGGGCGCTTGCTGCGGACTCTGATCCAGAGGCCCGTGGGGTCCTCGGGACCACTCTGCAGGGCTTCCCCTTCTCCCCCAAAGCGGCTGCTGGCAGGGGCAGCGGGCGGGTGGCATGTCTGGGAGGCATCAGCCAGCCTTCCAGATGATGTTCAGAGGAGTCCATGAGCCCAAGAGGTGCACCTTTTGGGCGGTGGCCCCTGCCCTTTGGACCAATCTCCACATCCCCCCGCCCCCGCTACACTGTTGGCCCCGATCCTGCGGGCCTTGCAAAGGCAGCTGAGCTCATTCCCAGGCAGAGCCTCCCGCTGGAGAGAATCGGGCGTTCCCGTCCTGATTGCCATTGAATCCTTTCGGGCTTGCCTGGCGTGGGCTGTTTTTCTTTCTTCCTGCTTCCCGGCCTGGTGTGCTGCCCAGAGTGTCGCTCTTTCAGCTGGGCGGCCATCGAAATAAACGGGAGCCAAAATGCCTCTTTGCTCCTCCTGCGTGTTGCAGCTTGTTCATCCACACCCAAGATGAGTACATCCCCGATGCTGAGAGTGTCCGCCAGCAGAGGGCGCTGCACCAGCAGCCTCAGTCCTGCACCTTAGCCCAGTGTTTCCAGCTCTACACCAAAGAGGAGCAGGTAGGTGGGTGGCCTGGCGGGTCCCCTGGGAAGCTTCGCCCCTCCCCGGCTGCGGGGAAACCGCCCCCCAAAGCTTCCCTGCGTAGTCCCGCCCCCTTCTCAACTTGGTCTGGTTTGCTACGGGGAAATAACATTGAATCCAGTGCTTTGCAGCCAGGTGGCTGGGAGGAGGAGCGCGTGTTTCTTGCTCCAAAGCGCCCCCCAGTGGATCTCCTCTGAAGGGCCGGGAGAAGCAGGCAGGGTTGCAGGAAGGGCTGGGGCCACTCTCTGCCTCCTAACCTGGCCGTGGCTGTGCTCCGCTTGCTCTGCCTTGCTTGGAAGGAGGGGGCTTGCAGGGCCAGGGAAGGGCTCCCGTTGCTCCTCTGACCGCCTCCGCCCACGCTTCCAGCTGGCCCCCGACGATGCCTGGCGCTGCCCTCACTGCAAGCAGCTGCAGCAAGGAAGCATCAGCCTGAGCCTCTGGACGCTGCCTGACGTGCTAATCATTCACTTGAAGCGCTTCCGACAGGTGAGGGGGGGCTGCCTTGGGCCTCCTCTACGGCCAGGGCCGGTCGGGGAGCTGCCCCCGGGTCTGCCTGGTGCGGCGCTGGCTGGTGATGCCCCCCTTTCCGCCTCTTCGCCAGGAAGGAGACCGGCGCATGAAGCTTCAGAACATGGTCCGCTTTCCCCTGACGGGCCTTGACATGACCCCTCACGTGGTCAAGCGAAGCCAGAGCAGCTGGAGCCTGCCCTCCCACTGGTCCCCCTGGAGGCGCCCCTACGGCCTGGGCAGAGACCCAGAGGACTTCATCTACGACCTGTATGCGGTGTGCAACCACCATGGCACCATGCAGGGCGGGCACTACACAGGTGACCGAGCTGCTGCCGCCCTTCGGCATCACGGGTGGCCTTTCTCCCGGCAGGGCCTGCTCCACCCCCCCCCCGGCTAGACCAGTGCTCGGATCCCTGTGACTCCCAGCAGAGCTTTTCAAGGGCTCTCCCCCTGGGTTTTTTCCCCAGAGTGGGGTGCCCCTCAGCTTGGGCGAGCTCCTTTCCCCCTCCCTGCTCGGGGGGCTGTGGTGGGCCACGTTGCCTTGGGGAGCCCAGCCCGAGAGGCTGCTGAGGGTGGCTGTCCCCGATGCAACCCACCGTCTCTTGCAGCCTACTGCAAGAACTCCGTCGATGGCCTCTGGTACTGCTTTGACGACAGCGAGGTCCAGCAGCTGGCCGAGAATGAGGTGTGCAAGCCCACTGCCTACATCCTCTTCTACCAGAGGCGGACGGCCATTCCCGCCTGGTCAGCCAACAGTTCCCTGGCAGGTAAGAGCACCAGCTGCTGCCGCCCTTCCCAGCCATCCTTGCGGGTCACAAGGTCAGAGACCTTCCTTCTGACTCAGCGAGGCCTCGGATGGGCCCCTTCGCTCTCCTGCCTGGCCCTCCTTTCCCAGCCAACCAGGTGACTCAGAGGGCCCCCCCCCAGGAGATCTGGCCATTGGCTGCCTGCGTCAGTGGTCCTGCTAGGACCCCACGCTGACCCGAAAACAAGGATGCTTCTCTTGGACTGTGGCCCCTGAGGCTCTCCCCCGCCTGACCTTTTCTTACGACAGGTTCCACCAGCTCCTCCTTGTGTGAGCACTGGGTGAGTCGGCTACCGGGCAGCAAACCGCCCAGCGTGGCCTCGGCAGCCTCCTCCAGGCGCACCTCGCTGGCTTCCCTCTCGGAGTCGGTGGAGCTGATGGGAGAGCGGAGTGAGGATGATGGTGCGTACACGGGGGCAGGGGTCTTGGGGACTAGCTTCCTTCCCAGCACTGGGTGCGAGTCTTTCGCCCCTGCTGCTCAGCCCTCGGACAGGGAACTGTGCCGGCCTCGGGGGTCCAGGAGGACGAGGAGGGCGCCTGGCTCCTGTGTGGGGAAGGCCGAGGCGACGTGATGGCTTCTGTCTTTGCGCCTTGCAGGAGGGTTTTCGACCCGGCCCTTTGTGAGGAGCGTCCAGCGCCAGAACCTGTCTTCCAGATCCTCGGTGACCAGCCCTTTGGCCACCAACGAAAACGGGGCCCGCCCATCGTGGCCCCTCTCCGCCAAGCTGCAGATGCGCTCCAACTCGGCTTCTCCTGTCCACGGCTCCTCCACCACCCTGGAGAGAATCGGAGAGTCGGCCGACGACCGTGTGGCCACCTCCTGCTTTGGTAGCCGGCGGAGTCTCTCCGGCAGCCCCCTGGAGCCCAGGGAAGCAGGAGGCGGCCACCACGGCCAGCGGGACTCTCGGACGCTCGGCAGGGCCCCCCTGGCAGTCATGGAAGGGGTCTTCAGAGATGATGCTCCAGCGTGGAAAGCCCCCGGCAAGACCGGCCTGCAGACGGACAGGAACAGGTCCCCTCTGGGCCCCTTTGACAACAACAACCAGATCGCCTTCGTTGACCAGAGCGACTCTGTGGAAAGCTCTCCGGTCAAGGAGGGTCAGAACTTCGGCTGGCTGGCCAAGCCGGACGGTGGCAGCCCACTCCAGGCCCCTCCCTCCCAAGACAGCCATGGGCAGGGCAGCGGCTTGAAGTCAGGGCGGGCAGTCCTGTCCAGCCAGGATTCCCTGACATCTCACCGGTCGGCCCCGTCCCCCCCTCCCTCCAAGGCTTTGCCAAAGGCGCCCCGTTCCCGGAGCAAGCTGGACTTGTGCAGGGCCGGTGGGCGCCCTGGTTCTCCTGTGGCCAGGCTGGGCAAGAAAGACGCTGGCGCGAAGGGCCCCGAGGCCGCCTCTGCCACCTCCACCCAGCAGAAGCACCGGCCGGTTTCCTCGCCGTCTTCCTCCGCGGCGGCCAGAAGGAGCTCTGGGGGCTCTGTGCGGGGACACCCCCCCTCGGGCAAGAGCAGGACTTCCGAGCGCGGCCTCAGCAGGGAGGGCTCCAAGCTGAGCCTGGGCTCGGAGAAGGCGGGCGGGGCCGCCAGCCCGCGCACAAGCTCTCCCCGGCTGGGCCAGGCGCGGGGGGAGGGCAGGGTCCCCGAGGGCAAGCACGTGCGCAGCACCTCCTTGGCCAGCCTGCGCTCGCCCGGCACCGGCTCCCGGTCCAACCTGAAGAGGGACAGCAAGTCGGAGGAGAAAGGCTTGTCCTTCTTCAAGTCTGCCCTCCGCCAGAAGGAGACCCGCCGGTCAGCTGACCTGGGCAAGACCACCCTGCTGGCCAAAAAGGCGGGGGGCGGCTCCTGCAAGGCTGCGGGGAAGACCCTCTCGGAGGAGAAGCCTCTGGAGAAGGCAACGCTCCCCAGTGCCAACGTGGCTGCCAAAGACCCCCTGCTGGCCGGCAAACGCTCCCTGCTGACCACTTGCAAATTGCAGTCTTCCCAGGCGGAGGGCAGCCCTAAGTCCCCTGGAGGGGGCAGGCCAGCCACCAACAAGGCTGTGCCCAGGCTCCCCCCGGCAGTGCCCTCCTCCCCCCGCGCGTCTTCCCTGTCGCCGTGATCCGCTGCTGCTCGGCTGCTGCTCCTCAGCTGCCCCGGAGGGGAGACCTCCTCGTGTTCCGTGGATGGGGGAACCTCGCTGCTCAGGCCCCTGGTGCCGGGCCCCCATGGCTGCTTGCAGGGCTGCCCAGGGACCCTCCACAGCCTGTCCAGGCAGGCCTCTGGGAGTGTCCAACGTGCCAGGCGTGCTCTCCTGGGGCTGGCCAGGGCGGGTGGTGGCCCAGCTCTGAGCCGAGACGACCTGCGGAGGGAGCCCGGGTCGCAAGCGGTGCCCTGGTTCTGCTGTGCTACCCTCCCTCCTTGGCTCCCCGTGTCGCTGCTTCCCCCAGGGCAATATCTCAGCGCTTACATTATTTCTCAGGTAAATGCTCAGCCAGAACTAGGAGGAACCGAAGACTCTGAGAAAGGTGCCTTCTCTCTCTCTCTGCCTGTCTGTCTTTCTCTCCTCTTCTCTTTTCACATTCTTTTCATTCTGAGGGGTTTCTCTTGAGGCGCACGTTGCTGCCCAGGACCTCCTCTTTCCTCCCGGGAAGGGGAGCCGTGGGCAGGATGAGGAGAGTCCCAAGAGGAGGGGGCTGTGAAGGGGGCCGTGGAAGGGAGGCTCTGTGCTGTGCCTGGAAGGGTGGGTGGGCCAACTCCATCCCCCTCGAGGGACAGTGGCCGGCAGGGCTTCTGGCGGGAGGGGCCCTCTGCTGGGGGGGGGCAACTGGGCCAGGCTCTTCGTCGTCTTGCTGCTTCTCCTGCCGGTGGCTTTTCAGCCCAAGACGCCATCTTGCCCCAGCTCGCTCTGGAACCAGAATTGTGTCTTCTGCCCCGTGTTTTTTGTTACGTTTCCCTGGCGGTGCTGGATGCTTTGTGCTTCTGACGCCCTCCTTCTCCTTTCTTGCTCCGCTATTCCCGAACACCCTCCGTGTCCGCTGGCTGGATACGGACATGCAGAAAAGGAGGATTCCTTGGATCCTCTCGTAGTCTGGATGGCGGGTGCGCTTCTTCCCCGGGCAGAGTAGCAACAGGAGCTGCGGTGTCCTTGCTGCTGCCACCTCTGCCTTGCACGTTCCCCACAGCCGTCCCTGTGTGTTGGGCTCACGCCTCTTTGCTGCTCTGCAGGGGGCTCGATCTTTGCCCTGGCAGCTCTAGAAGGAGGCGGTTGCCCTGGGCTTCCTGTGCCCCCTCCTCGATCTTGGGTTACATCTCTGCAAGCAAGAGTGTTAAGGAGCCGCTCACTTGCTGCACCCCGTTGGAAGGCAACGAGGCAGCTAGCTCCCTTCACGTGTTAAAGGAACTTCCAGGAGGGTCTCTGCAACTCTGTAGGGCTCCTGGTGGGGGCAGAGAATTGTAGGCTGGTCTCTGTTCATGTGAGGCACAACGTGTGTGCGTGTACGTATTTGCTGTAGCGGTAGTTGGGTGTGCAGCAAGGAGGGGGAGGAGAGCCTGTGGGTGTAGGAGTCCCTTGACCCTTCAGGTGTCTGTCCCCTTTCTTTTTTGTGGAGTAACATCGGCTTGCTTGGAGCAGTCTTGCTCTGTGGCCACTGTTGGGAATCTCTTCGGGTGAGGACCTACTCTTCATTGCCCTGTGGGCCTCCTTTGATTGAGATAGAGGCCCATTTGTTCTTGAGGTCCTCTGTTGCCAACATTGTCATCTAGGGCTCACTCGCGGGGCATCTGTCTGAACAAGCTGGCCTAAAAATCAAGGTGTTGTGTTGATTGTGTGACGCTGGAATATCCTATCTAGAAAGCCTCTTGAAGTCTTGGGGTTAGGTAGGGTGGGGGTGGGGATTGGTAGTAACTGATTCTGGCATCCTTCAAAGAGGATGGGAACCGCGTTCATCCTCAGCGGGCGTATTTCTTCCTTGCGTGGTCGTCATCCTAGCATTGAAGAGTCCAATTCCTCATCCCAGAAGCCTTTCTTCTTCTTTCTTCCTTCTGTTCTTTCTGATTAGGTTGGTGTTAATTTGTACCTTGTTCTGTTCAGAAGAGGTACCTTGGAACACTTCACATTACTTGTCCTCAATACGCCACACAGAGCCTTTGCAACTAACTTTGCAGCCCTTGCTTACACACACCAGAGGCTCAGATCAGTTCAGAGAAGTGTTGGGACTGGAAACCTCCACGCTCCAGGAGTGACTTAATTCTGCAGACAGTTCTGTCTGTGGCAATCACATCTGGAATGCTGAGCATGGCCAGTTACTTTCCCCCTACTACTGAAGTTAAATTTGCATGGTACCGCCCAGCTGTTCCCTATGCATGCCCATATTCAGTATGCAAACAGCTCTTGCAAGCTACAGTAGAATACACTAAGGCAAGGATAGGCACCCCGTTTTCCTTCTGATGTTTCTAAATTGCAGCTCCCAGCTTCTCTTGCTGTGGGCCGTGTTACCTCAGCACAGTGGAGTGCCGTCCGGAGGCTGCAGCTCAGGCATCCTGGGCCGTGTTGCAAGAATTCGGGATGGGGGTCTCTGTCCAAGCTGCACTGGATATGTCTGAGGAGCCCACGGCCTTTGTTCCCTGCTTTGGTGGGCCCCCAAAGCTTCCTTGGCTGACTTCTGTGGATAAAAAACGTAGCTGTGAAATTCTTCAAAGAAAGGAGGCAGCTTCTCTCATTGTCAGTCACGTTTGTCTTTCTAAAGCGAGAGAACCTATGCAGCTTTTACCCCAGACTCATCCTGACCCACTTTTCGTTGCGTGGCTTTGTGAACATTGTTAGCCACTGGCAGATCCTGCACTGGGAGTGCCAGCCACCTCCCCTTGGCGCAGGAAGGAGGAGCTTCGTCCTGGCCAGGGGGAGCTGGCGGTTTGGCTACAGCCTGCAGAGTTGCTTAGGAGGGGCCTAGGAATGGCCCCGGGCTGGCCCGTTGGGGTCCGCCAACCAGGACAGGCCTGACCTGACTTCTGCTTAGCCATTCCGGAAACTCCCTCGGGCCCAGAAGTCGTTTGTGCTTGGAAATTCCAGCTGGAATTGTTTGTGGGAAAACCTTATTTTGCTCATTCCCCTATTAATCTGCTGATGGGTCCAACATAACCGCTCACAACTAAAATTTAGTTTTAATCTTTGGTGAGTTGACGCAAGAGTTGTTCTTCACTGGGGGAAAAGACACACTGACCCGAGAGCTGAACTTGAGAGACTTAAAGAGGAGAACGTGGAAGTTGTGGAGATTGCTGAGGGCCCCGGAAGCGTTTCTGAGTTTGGCCAGTCTCCAGAAGGGGCAGCCGGAGAATCCACCGCCGTGGAGCCCCAGCTCACCTTTGGCTAAAACTAGATGCTCAACCCGATGAGTCAACCGTGGCAACCCGAGTTGCGTGTGAGGAGCTGCATGCGTTCCTCTCCTTCCCCGCTGCTGACTTTGATATGTGATCAGAGTTTCTGTCTTTTTTTTAAATCTCTACAATCTGCTGGGGGGGAGGCTGTGTCTCCTTCCCAGAAGGGGTTTTAACTTATTTCAGAGCAAGTGCATGAGAGTGTGTCAATGCTTTTTATTTATTTGTATGCACTTTTAATATGCAGAATTTATATTTTTATGTTTTGAAAATAATTTTCTTTCCTGAAGAAGAGTTTGGATACAAGGGATTGGATGATTAACAGCGAAAAATGTAATAATAGTACAATAAATTTACAGTGTACAAGGCCTTGCTTGAGGGAAAGTGTTTTTCTTCAAACTTCAACCCCACCCCACCCCATTAAAAGATAATGGCAAAATCTCCCTCAAGTGGAGCTAGAATTCGGTCCTTGCACAAGATATATATGGATCAGCTTTTAGCGATACTATGGAAATGATTTACCACTGTTTCCTGTGGATGCATTTTTTGAACTCCCTAGTCCCGTGGTGGCGAACTTATGGCACGTGTGCCACAGATGGCACACAGAGCCCTCTCCAGGCACACAGAGCCCTCTCCAGGCACGCACGCCGTCGCCCCAGTCCTGGGCCTTCAGCTGGGTTTAAAAACTTCGCTTTAGGCCTCCACCGCCCTGTGCAAAAAAAAAGAAGAAAAAAAAGGTTCAATCAATCCAATTTCAGATTCTTGCAGGAAAAAAAAAGTTCTCGCAAAGTTGGAATTGATTGATTGAACTTTTTAGTCCCACCCAGTCTGCTGTTACCACCACAACCATGCCTACCCAATGGGCCAGGCCTACCCAATTGGCCACACTCACCCAATGGGTCATGCCCACCCGGCACCCGACGATACACAAGTGGGTTTTGGGTTGCAGTTTGGGCACTCGGTCTCTAAAAGGTTCGCCATCACTGCCCTAGTTCAAAATCGCCAAACTGCAGAACATCTGGCTGGGAGAGACTGGGGGCCAGTTTACTCCAGCTCCCCACCCAGTGCAGTCCTGGGGCTCCTGCTCCTCGTCCTCCAGGATCAAACCTGGTTTCTCCCGGGCTGTCCAAATCTCCGAGACCCTCAGGGTAAAATGTGATGATTCCTCTCCCCCTGTAGCTCTTCTTCTCAAGCAAGATAGCTGATAATAGTGAGCAAAATGTCAGGTTCCCCAGATTTATCCATCTGCCTGGAGAAATGGATTGACAAGTCTTTCCCAAAATGTTGTTCTACCAGGTCTAAAACGATGAGAAATGCTCTCTCTGCTGTGTCCTCCTGCTTTGCTCTCAGGAGAGATGGCTCAGGCCAGAGAACTTCCAACCAGCGCATCGTGGAAGTTAACAGAATGAGAGACTCCGAAGGGAGCTCAGAGATCTTCCAATCCAGCCCCGTGCTCAAGCAGGAGACTTTAGGCCATTTCTGACAAACGGCTGTCCAGTCTCCAGGTTCTGCTGTGTCACTTGAAACAAAGCCCAGAGTTTGTTTCAGCCAAAACAAAATCCGAGAGATTCAGTGAGGATTTCAGAAGCAGATTGGGCAAGGATTGGTGTGGCGGCTCTTTTTAAGCCTGGGCTCCGCAAGGAGGTCCCAGAAATTCAGAGAAGGCCGGGTCTGCTGAGCCAAGATGATGCCTGTGAAAGCACTGATTTCCCGTGACAATTTCCATGATTGCAACCCCCCCCCCACACACAAAGTTATTTTTTAACATCTCGGTATTAAAATAGACTGGTGTAGCACATAGGAGTTTCCTTTCTTTCATATTGCAACAAGCCTGTACAGAATACAACTTAAGTTTTTATCTCGGAATTTCTAAGGGTGTTTTTTTGGTTCTGGGACTGACTTTGCTTCCACGTCTTATTGTCCATCTCTCAGCAGAATGCCTTTCTTCCCTCCTTGAGGAAGTACCCCGGCTTTGCTTACCTTTTTAATAATTTATTGAATATTATACAGATAAAACTAATACTATCTACATAGTATAACATACATAAAACAAAAATTATTAAAAGGGTAAAACCTTAACGACTTATCACTATCCCTTAAATTTTAAAACCAAGCAACTTTTCCCTCCATTTCCCCACTCTCTTCTATTCAACCCATCTAAAATTTTAGCTCACCATATTAATCAGCAAAAATCCATTAAGGGTTATAAGGAATAATATAAAGTTCAAACTATATCTACTAAGCCCAATTTGAATTTTTCCTTTTATATTTATACCTCCCTTTCTATTTAAATATACCCCGCCCCAGTTCCTCTTCAAATAAAATCTTTCAAGTATCCAGTCTCATCAACAAGACATTAAACATTTCCAGAAATTGCAATCCTTTTATTTTAATATTGATCAAATAAACTGATTTTATAGTCTTTTCTCCAGCAATCTTTAGATCCCTGAAACCTCTAATATCTTCTTCGTCATGCACTCTGTCTCTTTTCTCAGAAACCTTGGTGTTTTTATCAAGTTCTTTTTATAATTCCAATAGAAAAAAAGTTAGCCATTTCACTGTTAATATTTTCACTGTCTCTTAGCAAAAAAAGTTGACCAATGTAACAAGTCCCTCCTGTAAATCCAATGAAGAGAAATTATCTACATCACACTTCTGGTTTAATATTTGTTTGCCTTTTTAAATTACTAAATCACCCAGTTTCATTTGTAAATCCATTATTTTCCTCTCTTTCTTATAGGCTATCACATTCAAATCAGTTTCAATTTTATTCAGTAATACCTAAGTTATCTTAGTGTAGTAATAACTTTATAATTTCTCAAGCCCATTCATGGTACATCACTCTTTAAGATACATTTGATGTTAATTGATGCATTTATTCTCTTCTAGTGCCCTCTAGTGTCCAACCTTCAAAGTCATTAGTTGTTTCCAAATATAAACACAGATTTTCCATGGAAAGGATTCTTTCAATTAACTTCAAAGTCTTAAATCAAGTCTAGCTAACCAGGGGTATCAAACGCGCAATGTCATGTGATGTGTCGCGACGTATCACGACTTTTTTATTTATTTATTTATTTTATTTATTTATTTGTTTTTATAAACCGCCCTTCTCCCGAGGGACTCGGGGCGGTGTACAGAGTAAGGTAGGTATACAGATTGAACAATAGTGAAAAACAATAGTAAAAACAAACTGGGACCCCAATTAGAGCTATCAGGCCAGGCCGGACTGCTGGAACAGGTAAGTTTTTAAGTCGCGCCGGAAGGTGCGGAGGTCGGGGGCCATCCGGATTTCGGTTGGCAAGCAGTTCCAGAGGGCTGGCGCACCCACTGAGAATGCCCTCCCCCTGGGGGCCACCAGCCGACATTCCTTGAGCGGTGGCACCCTGAGGAGGCCCTCTCTGTGGGAGCGCACAGGACGGTGGGGTGCTGACATTGGCAGAAGGTGCTCCCGTAGGTAGTCCGGACCCATGCCATGTAGGGCTTTGAATGTCATTGTTAGCACCTTGAACTTCACACGGAAGGCAACCGGAAGCCAGTGCAGCGCACGGAGGAGAGGTGTGATAATGGTGTCGGCAATGGGGCAGGCACGGTTTCGGCATGACGCATCCGGCCCGTGGGCCGGCAGTTTGACACCCATGAGCTAAGCCCTTAATCCATTTAAAATGTTTAGAAGCCAACAGCAATCTTCCTAAAATGATAAGAGCCGTGGTGGCACAGTGGTCAGAATGCAGTACTGCAGGCTAATTCTGCTGACTGACTGCTTTCCTTTAGACCTGTGTTACTAACTCTGCATAGGGTAGCAGCAGCTACTGAGAAAGTATATCCCCTCGCTGGCATTGCCCCACCTAAGATCAGGAGAGAAGCAGCAGCAGATGCTTCTAAGCAACTAAGCAAGAGAATGATCCTCCACATCGTCCGAATAGACGTATGTCCCAATCCTGCCAATTCAGATCTAGGAACAGCTTTGTGGCAAGAACAAACATTTTTGGGGTACAAAAGAACAAAATTGAATTAAAAGATGGAGGAAGGAGACCGTCGAGCAAGGAATAACCTGAAAGGATAAGGTTGAAAGATTTGACTTCCTTTATGCTACTTGGAGGATCCTGAATAGGTTGAGAATTGGAGTGCCTAAATGTAAAACCAATATGCTCAAGTGGAGGCTCTTAGCGGATGACACGCTGTGCGGATGTGGAGCCAGACAGAGCCTGGCCCATCTGCTTGTGTGTTGACTACTACCAGAAACATATCAATAATGACTTATTTTTGGCCAACGACAAAGACGGCTTCATTCTGGCAGTTTAAAGTTTGATCTCTAGACAGACAAGGGAGGAGGAGGAGGAGGAGGAGGAGGAGAAGAAGAAGGAGAAGGAGGAGAAGAAGAAGAAGGAGAAGAAGAAGAAGAAGAAGAAGAAGAAGAAGAAGAAGAAGAAGAAGAAGAAGAAGAAGAAGCCGCCATGGCAATTAAGTTAACTGGGAAAGCGCCTTGTTCGCTTTTTTCTAGCCTCTCGGCTTCAAGGGCAGGATGGGGTAGGAGACCTCTGGTTTGGTCTCCCTTATTATTTCTGCATGGAAATAGTCACAACGGATTTCCTATTGAAATGTGGGGTCATCACTCATTCATAGGCAATTGGATTACCATTCTATTAATCTTGCTTTAGGCTGTGCCAGATTAGCTAATATGCATGTTATTTCTTGCAGAGGTCAATATTTTCCCAATTTTGGAATGCTTTTATATCTGCTTATTGGATCAGAAATTGCTGGTGGAATGAGAGGATCCCAAGAAGGTCCCTGTGGGCCTTTGAGTTGCATCCCGATCTGACAGATGTCATTTCATGAACGTAGCGGTGGGGTTGACAAGAACAAATAGGTCACGCGGAAGGCTGAGCATTGACTGCAGTGGAACAGCTGTGCAGCTGCAACAGTGAAGCTTCTTGCAAATAGGACAGCGTGTCCCAACCTTGGTAACCTTAAGATATGTGGACTTCAACTCCCAGAACTGCAGGCTGGGGAATTCTGGGAATTGAAGTCCACAAGTCTTAAAGCTGCCAAGGTTGGGAAACCCTGAATTACCGGTAGGATTTGATCCCAGCACTGCTTTTAACAGGCAGCTGTCAGTTCCCAGCTGGGGATAAGGATTGCCTTCTCTCCTCTGGAAGCAGCTGTTCTGTGTTTCCACCAGCCCCCCCCTTTCATCCAGCCCGATGTTCCTTCACCCTCTCTTTTCTTTTTTCACTGCACACTGAAACGAACCTGTCCACCTTCAGGCTTTCCCTTGACTCATCAGCCTTCACTTCCATAGATCTTTCTATCCACTTTGCACATCTTGAAATTTCTCAGTCCATTTTTCCCCATCTTTCTTAAGATTTTACCAAGGTCTGCTTGTTCATCAGCCTGCTGTGTTTTTTTTTTGCCTCTTACATATAACTTGCAATTATCTTTTTCTCCTGTTCAACACAAATTCCTTAGTCCTTAAGACATTAATGTCTGGCTGTTTCTTCTGTTGGGGCGTCTCTTCAGCTGCAGCTTGGAAGCCACACGGCTTTGCCAGCATATAAAAACATGCACTTTTACTGTAAGGTAAAGCATTTGTTGTGTGTTTAGCTACAAATGCACATTGTCTTATTCCCTGCTCAGTTGCATTTGCTAAGCATTCATTTTCGTCCATGTAACTTCATAGGAGCAGGTGGCTCACATGGTGAGGACACTGGGTTGGAGGTTAGCAAGCCTGTGTTTGAGACCTGCTGGGGACATGAAAGGAGCCCCAACTGGGTATCCAACCCCCCCCCCAAACAATGGTGATGTCACTGGGTAATCTTTTCAACCTGGAAGGGTCTTAGGGCTTCTGACATGAATGCAGTGTAACTATTGTATATGACTTTTATTGCATTCAGCAACCAATTTTCAACTCTACCCAACAATTTCAAAATGTTGATTGGTCAAACATGCCTACATTCATCCTTTCCTCAATGGCTTGAAGAAGAGGGGGGGGGGAAAACCACCAGTCTGTCCTTTTCTTGACAGGCACAAAGCTGTACACAATGTTAGTTCCTGGCTGCAGACTGGATGAGACAGCAAAGGAGACTCCTGGGACATCTTTTTACCAACAGTATAACTTTATTGAAAATTTGCATGTGGGTACATAAGTGGAAAAGCCAGTTCTAAACATTTTGTGCACCAACAGCATAGGAAAACTTTGCCTTTTCTCCCTGGTCCTCCCATTGTCCATTTGTCTAGCCCAGGGGTAGGCAACCTTGGGTCTTCTATGACTGGTGGACTTCAACTCCCAGAATTCCTGAGCCAGCATGGCTCAGCTTGGAAACCTCTCCCTTTCCCCTCAGCATGGCTGGCTCAGGAATTCTGGCAGTTGAAGTCCACCAGTCATAAAAGACCCAAGGTTGCCTACCCTGGTCTAGCCAATCAATTCACGTTGTTTTGGGAACGGTATCTCCGCCTCAGTCGTTCCCAGCCAATGACCTGGGGGAGCTGGATTTGTCTCAGGCTTCAAGCCGGCAAACTTGCATTCCTTTATCCTCCCCTTGCATTCCAATGCCTTCCCTCCCCACTCCTGTTGCTGATGTCTGGAGGGTTTGCGAAGTGAGCCCACCATAACAAGCAGACTGTTAAGACAGCTGTCCCGCACCTAAGATTTTGCTCCCTGTTGTCCTTTGGGAGCACTCCTTGCATTCCTATCTTCCAGTTTTATTCCAAATAATTTCAGTGCCTTCATTTTTATTTCCACTCACTCTGCTTGATGGCTTTTTCATTCAGGGCCAAAACAGTTCTCCTATTTTTTCCTCATCCATCTTATCCTCCCATTAACAGACCTCAACCTGTTTCTGTTCCAAACTGTGTCCTGTTTTCTTATTTCCACTTATGATCCTTTGGGAGATTAATCTGTATTTACATACTTTTTCTTCCTGTAATTTTATGCCCTTGTACCTTTCAATTCTGTTTTGGGGCTACTCTTCACTCCTTTGCTCTCTCTCTCTCTCTCTCTGTGTGTACACACACAAATACACAAATGGACTGATGCTTTCAAACCACTTCCCCATTTTCATCCAATGTTGGGTCTCTGGGACCAGTTTCCTTTCTGCTCTGTCATTTTGTCCTCGCCCACTGATCCCTGTCCTCTAGCAGAATTAATGTCCCCCTGGATTGTGTTAGAGTCAGAACATTGCAGATTCCCCTCCCCCCCCTCAAAATTGATCTTCCAACAGTCACTAGAACATACCGTGCTGCTCTACCAACCTGATTCCCACTTTTCTTTGCACTCATAACAATCTAGATGTCACTAAATGAAGCTCAGAAAAGCAGTTCTAGTGGGAAAAGCTGTCCAGACATGGAGCAATAACGTAGCTGAACCAAGTCAGACAAGTGTTCTAGACTTTAAGAGGGCTAACTTCAACAAACTAAGAGAGACCTAGGAGGATTCCATGAATGGAAGTCCTCAAAGGAAAAACAGTTCAAGATGCTTGGGAAACCCTGAAAAATGAGATAATGAAGTTCCAAGCAAAAATAATACCACAAAGAAAAAACAAAACAAAAGACCAACATGGTTGCACAAAGAGCTCTCTGACAAAAAGATCAAACGTAAAGAAAAATGAAAGAGGGGTACATAACTAAAACAGAATACCAGCCAATAGTCCAAATCTGCGAGGAAGGAGTCAGGAAAGCCAAGGCCCAGATTGAGGTAGGACTGGCAACAAATGCCAAATGTAACCCCCCCCAAAAAACTTCTTTCAATATGTAAGGAACAAAAAGTCAAGGAAATGACAGGTTCGTCGATGTGAGCAGATGGCAAAAAGATGACATGCAGCAAGGAGAAAGCGGATCCTTCTTTGCATCTGTTTTTATGCAAAAGAAAGAAAAAAGCCAACCTGTCAAAAGCAGCAGCAAGGGAGACAGAACAGGTATACAAAACAGGCGAGGAATTAGTAAGAGAATACCTGTGCACCCTGGACGAGTACTAATCGTCTGTGCCAGAAAGTTTATCTCTGGCCCAGGCTGAGAATTCTAATTTTAGCTTTAATCTTAATTTTAACTGGGGTTTTACTTAGGCAGGGACGAATATAATTTTTTAAAATCTGTTTTTAACCTTTGTATCTTTGTTTTTTTAATTCACCCTGTAAACCGCCCTGAGTCCTTCGGGAAAGGGCGGTATATAAATGTGATAAAATAAAAAAAAATAAATAAAATAAATATCCCAGGGTTCTGAAGGAGCAGGCAGATATAATTTCGAAGCTACCAAAAACAACAACCCTTCCAAAACTCCTCTAGCACAGAGGACTGAAAAAGAACTCATGTGATAGGAATCGACAAAAAGGGAAAAAATGGACCCAGGAAATTAGAGGCCAATCACCTTGGCAGCAATATCTGAGAGAATTCTGGGAAAGATAACCAAGAGGTGAATTTTTGAGCACCTAGAAATTACTAGAACCCAGCACCCCTTTGTTAAAAACATATCGTGTTAGATAAAACTTACTGCCTTCTTTAATAAAGTGATTGAATTGGTGGACCAGTGAAATGCTGTGGACGTAGTATGCTTGGACTTCAGTGAGGAATCTGACAGAACAGACCACATCCTACTTCTTGGTAAGCTAGAAAAATATGAGATAGACAGAATCATCCTCAGATGGATTTGTAACTGGCTGACCGACCACACTCAAGTGTCTAGTCCTCAGTGGAACAATGTATGCATGGAAGGAAATATGCAGTGGGGTATCCTAAGCTTCCATCTTGGACCCTTCAACATCTTCATAGCTGATTTAAACAAGGGGATAGAAGGGAGTTGCACAGGACCCCAGATGACCCCAAGCTGAAGGGAATTTGGAAAATAGACTTGTGAGGCCACACTTGGAATACCGCATCCAGTTCTGGTTCGCATGATACAAAAAAGATGTTGGGACCCTAGAACAAAATGCAGAGAAGAGCAACAAAGACCACCAGGGTCTGGAGGCTGAATCGTGTGCCGAACGGCTAAGGGAACTGGCTATGTCTGGAGTAGACTCAGGAAGAAGAGGATTAGGGGTGATAGACAGCGGCCTTCTAATACCTGAGGGGCTGTCACAGAGAGGGAGGGATCCACTTGTTCTCCAGAGCACCTGAGAGCAGGATAAGACGCAACAGGCGGGAGCTTGTCAGAGGGAGATTCAGTCTGGAAATAAGGAGGACTTTCCCGACAGACAGTGAGAAGTATCAATCAGCCGAACGGCTGTCTCACTTAGCCACAAACGGACCTAGTCCGGTTTGAAGTTGGTGGCAAACTCCACTCATCCCACGCGCGCCCTGGTCCCATCCGGGGAGGCGAGACGGGAGGGGGGACAATCTGGAGCTCCGTGACTCCCGATCTTCCCCTCCTCGTGGCTGCGCAACAGGCACAACCCACCGTCGCCGCCTTTCCCGGGCCTTTGCCTTTCCCCGGCGGGCGGGCAGAGGAGCGGCGGTGCTCGAGCCAGCGAAGGTTCCCTGGGCTCCCGCCCCGCCCCGGCTCCGGCCCTCCAAGCCACGCGCGCCATCCCGCCCATCCCCTCCGATGGGGCGGCGGGAGGCTCCGGGCCGCGAGCGTCGAGGTGGGCAAGCCGGCGGCCGCCGCTCCGCGCTCCCGGTCCGGCCCTGGCGGGCTTCGGCCACCAAAGGCTCCCGCGACGGAGGGCGAGAGAGAAGCGGGGTCGGCCGGGGGGCGCAGAGCCCTGGGGGCGGGGGGGGGGGCTGGCGGGCAGGTTCCGCCCTGGGCGTCCCGGCTGAGGTCCCGGGGAGGGGGGGGACGGGGGTCTTTGGGCTCGGCTTTCTGGAGCCGGAGATGCCTCGTCCCAGCCGACACGCAGGGAGCCCCCGATCTACTTTGGGAAAGGTGGCCATCTCCCCGAGAAGCCCCTGGGGCGCTGGGGTGCAGATGGGGGCAGACGCGGCCTTCAGGAGCTGGGCAGAGGAACTTCCGCCCTCCTGGCTGCTTCAAGCCTGCCTCGGCTCCTGCCCGGGAAATCCGCAGCAGCGCCGGAGCGTTTGGCTTAAGCCCAGCCTGAAATCGGAAGGCGTCCGCAGGCAGGCAGGCAGGCGCTCGAACCCGGCCAGGTGCATCCAGCCCAGGGAGCGGAACTCCTTCCGGAGGGCTGGGAGGGGCTGCAGGTGCCCAAGGTGCTGATTAGAGGAAAGAGAAGATGGGCCTGCAGAAGTAGAAGGGCAGCTCTGTCTGGCCCCCCCCCCATTGGCTTTTCTTCGCTGCCCTCCCCTCCCACCCCTAAAACCAAAGCCCCCCACGGCTGCTGGTATCATGTCTGGACTGTTGTGGAGCCCCAGGCTCTCTGGAGCCTAAAGCAGGGCTCCCTAACCCTCGGGCCGTGGACTGGCACCAGGCCGCGGCATGCCAGAAACAGGTCCACACAAACAAGTGAGACCCCATCTGTGGGAGGCAGAAAGCACACAAAACCACACCCCTCCGATCCGTGGAAAAACCTCTCTCCACAGAACTGGTCCCTGGTGCCCCAAAGGTTGGGGACCACTGGCCTAAAGCATGAGTCCCTCCGGAGAGCAAGAACAGTGGACGAGTGATAGACTGGGGTGGGTGGGTGGGTGATGGGGATTCTGGTGCGCCTGCTGGTCCTGGGGCTGCAGGAAAAGATTTGGCCCCTCCCTCCAGCCTTTTAGGCTGCACAGAGCTGCTGCTGTTGCTGATGGGAAGATTGGAGCGCCTGAATATTCCTCAGCGCTGTTTATCGGCTACACAACAAATGCAGCTGTCAGGGGCTGCTGACACTCCATTTTAAAAACCTAATTTCTCGTGTGAGCGGTTGAGGGAGGCACAGGTGCTGCTGCTGCAAAGCTGGCCTCATCGTTTTTTAATGCGTTGCAGTCTTCTAGCTTGTGGAATATTGATGCCGCTCTCCTCTGGATCAAACACGCCAAGTGCTTGGCAGGCGGCAGCTGGCGAAGACCTTTCCTGGAGCAGCCAGGACCTGCCCCTCCCCTGACCCCGCCCTCACTTGTGCTGATGGCGTGCTGGTGCTGCGTGTTGGGGTGCTCTGGGGGCAAGACCGGTGTGGCCTCGGCCGCTGCCAGAGCTGAGCACATCAGGTCTTGCTTTACATAAGCCTTTTTCACCAGAAGGACCCGTAGCTACTGGAGCTGACCTTGGGGAGCCCAGGGAGAATTTACAATGTCAGCCTGTGGCCCCCTGCTGTGTCGGGTTCGAGGATCAAAGAAACTCAGACTTCTAGCGTGCCATGACTTTATTAGGAGGGAAACGTGGTCCAGAATGGGGGAACAAAGGGTACCGGTCCACCTTTATACCTGGCCAGGTGAATACCTGGCCAATAGAGTTAAACCCCTGCTTCCCGCCGGCGGGTCAGCCAATCTCTTTAAATCCGGTTCTCCCGCCGAACGCTGTCCCTTTAAATCCCGCTTTCCCGCCGAACGCTGTTCCTGCCCGCGCTTCCTTCAGTAGCTGTGACACGTGTATGCTATGCTGCATACACTACACCCCCAATAATCTGTGTCCTCATTTTACTGACCTTGGAAGGATGGAAGGCTGAGTCAACCTTGAGCTGTTGAGAATCGAACTGCTGGCGGTCGGCAGAGTCAGCCTGCAATGCTGCATTCTAACCACTGAGCCAGCAGGGCTCTTAAGTTCCACGATGGCAGGTGATGCCTTGGACATCAAAGCCTCCATGCCGTAGCTGGCTTTCTTCCCTGTGACTCCAAAGGCCAATCAGGCTGTTCCTTCTCAGAGGGAATTTGGTTCTTAAAACATGAGTATCCAGATGCTTCAATCCGTGGCCAGCAAAGTGCACAACCTCGCACTCGCACCCTGGCCCTAACGCCTGGTGGGGGGGGGAGCAAGGCTTTCGTGCCTTCTGCAAGGCCAGCAGAGCCCTGACCAGCTGGACCTCAGGACGGAGAAGCTGCCACACAAAAAGCGTAATTTGACTGTACTGTGAGTTGTCTTGGATGTTGCACATATTTATTTTGGATGTTTTTAATTTTTTTAATGTTTTTATATTTTTAAAACTGTAAGCCACCCAAAGTCACTGGCTGAAATGGGCAGCTACAGACATTAAATAAATAAATACATACATACTTACCTCCTGGCTCCCATCAGATGACCCCACCCCACAGAAGGCCCTGGAGTTGACAGGATGGGCAGAGCCCACCAGGCGGGACCTCCGAGGGGCAGGAACTGGACCTGGATAGAAACCAGCTCTGGAAAGAACGGGGCCCTATAGGGTTGGATTAGCATCTGTGGGCCTTAAATGCCCCCCTCCCTCCCTCCCCCCTCCCCAGGGTTTGTGTGTGTGTGTGTATGTGCGGGCGCAAAGAGGCCCTTAGCTCAGCCTCTCCCTCCCGCCGCAGAGAGCCAAAGGCCACCTGAAATCCATCTTCCAGAGCTCAGGAGCATTTCCTAGTGTTCTAATGTTTATTTATTTGCATTGTGTTGGCTGGTGTCATTTTTTTTCCCTGGGAACACTAAGAGCCTCTGTGATGTTAAAGCCACACATCATAAACCGAGCCGGGTGTTAAAGGCTTTTGGCAAAGCGCCTGCTCGCTGGAGCCAGTTTTAAGCCTTGGAATATTTCCTCCCGAGATTTCTCTTTGGTAATGAGCTGATGATAAACTCTTCTTGAAGCATATGGATTATCTGCTAATGGCAGTCCTGGGAGAAGCGTTCACAAAGGACTTTTTGCAAGAAACAGATTTAATTATGCTTAATGGGAGAAGTTAGTGCCTCCAGCTGGAGGGGGCTTCTGTCAACAGGCACACCGGGCAATGGCGGGGGTCTCAGCTCAAGACCATCCCCCAGGGCTAAAAAGAAAGTTTCCAAAGCCCCTCTGCATTTTCTTCAGCCACTGGGCACTCTTCCCGGGGGGGGGGTGGTGTCCATAGGCACCTGCTTTGGGGTGCTTAGAGCAGCACCCCAAAGCTGGGTCGCCCTGCCCGGCATTCGTCTTCTGAGTAAGTCAGCTCAAAATCTCAGGGCTTTGCACCTCAAGCTGTGTTAATGTCACTCAGGTGTGCCTCAATAGAAGCTGAAGGAATCTCCTGAGTGACACCTGGCCAGGTAATTTCAAGGGAAGGTACCACCCCTCCTCCTTGATGAAAGTCCGGAATAAAGACTACCCAGATACCTCCCCACCTTATGCCATATTGAAAGACCTGAAAGAGTCAACCTTACTTACTTTTAGGTTTCATTTCATTTTTTTAAAAAACCAACTATTTCTGACTACTCCCTACTTAATTTTTAAATAAACTAGGAACTGAAATTACTTTTTGTTCAATTTAGTTTGGATTTGTCTAGACCAGAGGATGGATTTTATTGAGTGATAATGAGTGACAATCTGTTTTATTTTTAAAAAAGAGATTAACAGAAACTTTTGGTAACTGGATTTATCTTGAGATAGGGGTCTACCTCCCTAGGGCTCTAGCCTGGGATTCTCAGGCGCCCATGAGGTGGGTGGTGATGTATCCACAACCAAGACGGTCTGTCAGCCTTCTCTGAGTAGGGGGCAGACTCCTGTGTCGTTCCGCTCCCCACTTCAGAAGCCATCGAGCTAAAGAGGAGCTGTGCTAATCAGGAATTCTGCTTTGCTTCCCCATCTACCCTCTGGGATGGGCTGACAGAAGCAGCTATGCAGCAATGGCTCTTCCAGTGTTTCCAGACTCACCGAAAAGGCCTCGGAGAGCACAAATGGGCCACTCTGCCTGGAGCCACAAGAACTCCCCACGGAGACTTTAAGTTCTACAGCTAGGGACTCTTCCTGGACACCGGGCACTTTCTTGCTGTGGGAGATCAGCGGTTGTTTCCCCAAAATCCACGTGCAGCCCACAGGCCTGGGCAAGGGGATGGGCAGGTTGGGCAAGCCACAGAGAGATCTGCTGGTCCTTAGGAATATGGGTAGCCTCTGGGAAGCTGCTTTGAGGGTGAGAGGTAGGAGTCAATGGCCGGGGATGGCATTTCTGGCCAGGTCAAGTGGTGTGGACAAATGGGGTCCTTTGCCAAATTGTTCTTTATCTTGGTCACTTGCCCGCTTGGAGGACATTGATGAGCCATGGAAACAAACCAGAAAATGGAACAAGCATCTGGATTGGGATGACCCAAATTGCCACTAGATGAGGAGGAGGAGAAAGAACTGAACAGACAGCAAAAGACCTGAAGACCTGGCTCTTTGAGCTTTCTGGCCAGGACTGAGAATTTTTAATTTTAATTTTATTTTAATTGGGTTTTAATTGGAGTTTAACAGGGATTTTATACTTTATTCAAGGACTAAACTTAATTACTTTAATTGTTCTTAACTTTTGTAATTTGTATTGTTATTTTAAATACCTTGTGAACCACCCTGAGTCCTATGGGAGAAGGGAGGTATATAAGTCCAATAAACATAAACATAAACAAAAGTGGATTCCTGGCTTGTAACCACCCAGAGGAGATGTTGGCCAGCATTTTCATGACCTGCCTATCAGTCATGAACCGTTTGACCAAGTGGGACAGGTGAATTCCATGAGGATGTATGGAAGACTTTTTCTTTTGGGGTCCAACGACTTGTAGTCTCCTCCAAAAGACCCAGATGTTGCTTCAAGGCTAGCGTCACCCACAGCCCTCTCTTCTCCCAACCCTTGAAATGACTCATAGCTGCACCATTTCTGCTCTGAAGGCGCTGTGTGTGTGTGTTTTGTGTGTTTGTGGGGGGGACACCCAGTTTCTGGTTTTATTCTTATTTTGGGGTGGGCAAGGGACTGCCCCACATGAAGAGAAGACCTCCCAAGTTCTGTCTAAAGGGGAACCCTTTTCATTCTGTTCACTGTCCAGAGTCACTCACTGAGGTGAACGGCCAAATAATTTGGATAAATAATCCCCTCTGGAGAAGCCACAAAGATGCCCCGGGCTGCAGATGCTCACTCAGATGACACTCGTATCCTTTGTCCCCCCCTCCTGAGTGACCCTGGCAAGGAAAGCTTTTGTGCCCCTCCTGAGCCCAGCTGCAGGGAGGGAGGGAGGGAGGGAGGGAGGCAGCAGACAAGAGATGTTGCAGGTGAAGCCACATTGATCTAACCGGCTTCGAAATGAAAACCAGCACTTGGACTTACTGCTTTCCAGCTAGAAATTTGATTACATTTTTCTGGGGCTGTAAATCTACCTCTTTTTTTGGCAATGTTATTATTGAAGCCGCGGCTGAATTTATGTGACGATGGTGGTGCCAACGGGGGTGGGGGAGGAGTCATATGTAAAATTTCAATGCTGGCTCTGACATTCCAGGAAGTTAAAAAGCAATTACAGTCTGTGCTTTGCCTGGGGACAGAGTGACTCAGGCGGCAGCAGCTCCTCCGCCAAAGAACAGGGCTGAAGCAGCGGGGGGGGGGGGCGGGGGGGAGGCAGCATTATGTCGAGAAGCAAAGGTCAATTACATTGGAAGGGAATCTATTCTGTTTTTAAATATTTTTGCTTACATCGCCATCCTTTCTTGAGCAAGCAAAATAAACTTCCACTTCTAAGTATTTGTGGCACAGTGAACTGCCCCCCCCCATGCTGACAGGGTGAAACCCCCCCCTCCCGTTGCCTTCCTAGCCCCAGGGTGAAGCCGGCCTGTGGATGCCGTCTTTCGGGCGGACTCCTCTGCCACCTCTGTGGAGAACTGGGGCTTTTGCTAGCCTTGCCCGACAGAAAATGGAGCTCTTGAGCCGACTCTCCTCAGGAAGAAGACATGGGCCAAGGATGGAGGCTTCTCCTTCTGCCTGGAAATGGTGCAGGGCCAGGCAGGGGGAGTCATGTCATTGGGGGCAGCAGTCCTGGTGTTGCCGGTCCAGCAGGAGGAAGGAAGCTCCCCTCTTGGGGCAGGGATAGAGACAAGAAGCTTGGAGTGAGGGTGGGGGGCAGCTGGAGGTCCTCTTCAATGGGGCCTGAAGCCCTGGCATACGTGGGGGGGGGGCTCCAAGACAGAGTGAACAGAGAAGCTGTACAGTGGTGCTTAAAAGTGGGCGGAGGTTTTGGATTTTCACTGTTTCTGCATAAATGTGACTTACAGCAAGATCTGTTTTCTCTACAAGTCCTAAAAATAGACAAAGAGATCTCAGTTGTTCCTTGATTTATTTGTGTGAGCAAAAGCAGGTCGGCCTTTGCGTTCAGTAACTGGTGTGCCTCCATCGGAGAGCAACAACTGCACAAATAAACATTTCTGATAACTGCGGATCAAGTCCTGCACTTCTGCTCAGAGAAAGTTTAGCCCCTTCCTCCTTTCTGAACAGCCTCAGGGACATTGTGAGTTTCCTCACATGAACTGCCTTCCTTCCCCAACTTTTCCAGAGGATTAAAGTCAGGACTTGGAGGTGGTGACTCCAAGGCATTCATTGCCCTCTGCTGTATCCATCCTTTTGTCACAACTTTCGTGTGTTTTCAATGGTGGTCTGGCTGCCTGGCCCACTTTCTCCCGAGCTTCCATTCACAAGCATACGTCCTGCTTGGCAATATCCTGGGCTTCTTTGAGATGCCTTCTAGGGGCGATCTTGGTTGGTCAACCTCTCCTGGAGAAGGTAACAAATGGTTTGGAATTGTTCCCATTTGTACATGATTCCCATTTATACCTGATCTGCAGTACAGTGAACTAGTGGTCCAAACTCTTTGGGAATAATTTTGTCACCTTTTCCATCATCGACAAATGTCCTCAGAAACCTCCTTTGTTCAAGCTATTATACATTTCTGCATAGCTTTGTTTTGGTTATTTTATGTGCTATTGGGTCTTTGTGAGCTGCCCTTGGTTACCACACACAAGTGAGGGAAGTCAGCTCCCCAGAGAAGGAAATATTAAAAGGGCAGAAAAATACATTTCCTAAAAAGATATTGAAGAAACAGAAAAGCATGCCCAGTTTGCTTAATAGCCCCAGCTCTCCCTCCCCCAAGCTCTGTACAAATGCAGATGTAGGAGGCTAGAAGCTTAGGAAGATGTTGTTGTTGCTAGTTGCGAAGTCGTGTCCGACCCATCAGGACGCCATGGACCACATTCCTCCAGGCCTTCCTGTACTCTACCATCTTCTGGAGTCCCTTTAAGCTCATGCCTACTGCTTCAGTGGCTCCATCCAGCCACCTCATTCTCTGTTGTCCCCTTCTTCTATTGCCCTCAATCTTTCCCAGCATTAGGCTCTTCTCCAGAGAGTCCTTCCTTCTCATTAGGTGGCCAAAGTATTGGAGTTTCAACTTCAGGATCTGGCCTTCTAAAGAGCAGTCAGGGTTGATCCCCTCTAGGACTGACTGGTTTGAGTCCATTCAGCCACTTCATTCTCTGTCGTCCCCTTCTTCTTCTCTTGCCCTCAACCTTTCCCAGCATTAGGCTCTTCTCCAGTGAGTCCTTCCTTCTCATTAGGTGGCCAAAGCTTAGGAAGATAAAGACACCTAAAATCTACATAGCCCGCCCAAACTCTTAAGACAGGACATAATAGGATGGATTGACCCAGAACCATTGAGAATACCAGAAAGGCACACCTAGACTCAGGACAGAACATGTGACACAGGAAATACAAAGCCTGAAACAGGAAATAACTCCAAACAATAGAGTCCAGGGGGTATAAAAACCCACTCCCCACATGTGCTCAGGCCTTTTCTGCTGGATCCATCTTTCTGTCTGGCTTTCCTCTGCAATAAACTGTAACCTTCTTCCTAAAGCAGTCGCCATGTTGTTTATCCCCGGCTTGGATGGAACCATGATGAAGACTGGTGGCAAAAGAGACCTGTCAGCTCAGGAGGTGCGTTCTCTTCCAGGAATGAGCTGCAATGATGCAATGGAAAAGTTTGCAAGATTGTCCATTGGCTGACAATGATCCTTCTCGCTGAGGCACGTGGGGACTTTTAACCCAGCAGAGAACAGCCATAACTGCATTGTCCTGGATTTAAAAACTCCTGGAAGGAAGCTGAAGATCTGTTGCTCAGGAAGTCCTCTGTCCACTGGCCTACTTCATGGAGTAAGACCACAAGGAGAAAGAGGGCTGCAGATCTGTGACCGGCTGTGCAAAATGGCTTATAAGCCGAAGGGATGCCGGTTCTGAGGCAAAGGTCTGCACTCTCCAGATGATGGATGCTGACCCAGGAAGGGATGCCCCACCCCATGAAGAGGTTCCAGCTCTAAAATGTTTTTAGAGAAGTGAGCCTTTTTTATTTGGGGGTGGGGTGCGAGGGTGGGGAATTTCTGAGCTGTCTTCTGGTTTCTCTTTCTCTCTGATCTGTTAGGCTGAAAATGAAGGCAGGTGTGGCATTCTCACACCGGTGCAATCCAGGCTGACTGATTTGGGATTATTATGCAATTTGGATTGGCAGATCAATAACTAAGTAGACTCTCTGGAAGGATTTTTGCTGCCTTTGCATAAATCTGCTTTATTTTTTGCAAACAGTGAAGCATACTCCGTTGTGTTGGTGCCCTATTTCACCCCTCCCAAGGGAAACACGGAATCCTGCAGGCCCACCAGGGTTGTCCCTTCCACAGCAAGCAAAGTTTGGCTTTCCCTGGTCCCTCCAATGTCCCTTGGTGCCATTATCCAGGGAGAACCAAGGGCCAGGCAAGGGACATGAAACACCGGCTCTTGGGGTGGCCCAAAGGAAGGGGGGTGGGGGTGGCAATGCCTTTAAAAGGTTGCTAAATACATCTTGCCCAAAGAAAGAGGGAAGGCCACTAGGAGTGTTGCCATCGGGGCACGAGGGGAAGCCCCACTTGGGCAGGGTATAAGAAACAGGGGGACAAGGCCACAGATCCCATAGTCTGGAGAGGAGACCTTCTGATGACCCATAAGTAACAATGGTGGAGTGTAGTCTGGATTCTCGGGAGGGAGGGAGGGGCTGCATTCCAGAGGGCCAAGTTTGGAGAAGGAGAATTGAGAAGGCTCTTCCCTCGCAATTCTCAATAGTTTGCTAACGTTTCTGTCTGTAGGTGAGGAACAATAAAAGGAGGTAGCAATCCTAGGTGTCTTTCTTGGTTCCTGGGGCCTGATATGGAGGCCCAGTTCTGGCAAGGATGGAAGCCCAGAGCCCACCGCCTGCTCTCCACAGCCCAGGCCAGGCGGGTGGAGTGGGGGCTCCAGGTGACTTGGGCAGGTGAGGCTTAATTGAGCCTCGTTAGTTCCTCCCACCACTGCGCAGAAGGTCTTAGACTGATTGCTGACTGGAGGTCATTCTGGAAGGAAATCAGGATTCTTAGTTCTCCCCAGGCATTAATTTACTAACATTGATCCTTTGCTTAGCATCGAGAGAGGCCGGGGATGGGGGAGAGAGGAGGGGGATGGCTGGCAGGGGCCTCTCTGCTCAGGCCAAAGACCCCCTCCTCCAGCCTCTGCCACCTCCTCTTTTTAACTAGCTGGGGGGGGGCTTCTGGAGCTGCAAGGGCTCCCCCAAGATTCTTCCCCCAACACCTGTGTGGGGTTTTTCCCTTGCTTTGGTCCTGGGGAAGGTAAGCCGCTGCAGGAGACCAGGACCCCATAGTTTTGATGCCCACAAGGAGTGGGGAGGGTCATTCCTTCCTCCAGGGAATATCTGGGGAGACCTCTTCTGGCCCCCTCCCTCTCCCAGCACCCTCTGCCCCACTGAGCGTCACGCAGGGCAGTGGCATGTATGGATGACTTTGGGTGTGATAGGGTCAGTCCTGGGTTTTCCAATTGGGGTGTTTGCATGAAGAATTTGGGTGACGAGGTGAAGGGAATACTTATCAAAATTGGGCAGGATATGCTGTAGAGTGCCCAGAAGACGACATGTAATTAAGATGACTTTGGACACTTTAGAAAAATAGGCTGAAAATATCAGAACGAGTTTACAAAAACAAGTGCCAAGGATTCTACATAAGAAGCCAACATCAAATGCATAAATTTAGCATCAGGGATACCTGCATGAGAATATATAGTGCTTATGAAACAGATCTTTCAACAATAAATGACTGCAAATAGAATACGAACCAGCCACGTGATATGATTTCAGAGAAGGCAAATGCAGTTTTAGGCAGCATCAAGAGATGTAATTTCTGAATTTCAGGGAGTAATTACTGCTCTGCTTCCATTGGTCCCACCTGGACTGCCATCTCATTTCAGAAGCTGAGTCCTTAATGCCAGGGCAATTGTGAAAAGCAGAAGAGCGAGTTGTTTGAATGATTGTGAAAAGCAGGTGTGTTGAACGGTGTTCCAGAGGACCGAAAGACCTGTCTCCCTCCAGTCCCGGTTCTGAATGGAGGGGATCCCATCGGTGCCTCTTAGGAAGTGCCACGCCTGCCCTGCTTGTGGAGCAAGGATCTTCTCTCCTCTGGAAGCCCTCCTGGCCTCAGTGGGTGGGGTGAAGGTGAGGGTTCAGGGAGGGGGGCCTGCTTTTGAGCCCCCTTCCTTCAGGCGACTCTCATGGGCCGGGGGAGGAGAGCGGCCACCCATTGCTGGCTGTGATGGACCCAGGATGTGCTGGGCAGGAGCTGGAGGGGAAAGGAATTGAGCTTGATCTGTGCTGAAGGCTGCCGCCTTTCCTCGCCCCGGGACCTTCCAGCAATCCTGCCTGTTTTTGCACCCTCCCCCTGGAATCTTCCTTTCCTCCCTCCCACCCACTCCTCTCCACCTTCAGCATCTGTCCTCCTACAAAGACAGTCCCATTACATGAGTTCCAATATTTGCACAACAGGGAATGTCGCAGACTTGCATTCCTGTTCATTGCAGAAGGCCAGATAACGCACCGTGCTGATAAGAGCTGATTGAAACAGGTTGGATGCAAGTTGTGTGCTTCGCTCTAAAAGGGTCAGAAAGCCGGCGAGTTGTGGTTCTGAGCAGATCCTTGGAAGAATGAGCACATCAGCATGTAATTCACAACGTAATGTGAGCCATTGTGATTAAAAGAAGAAGGGGTCAACCTATTCTTCAAAGCAAGACAAGAAGCTATGGATGGAAACTAATAAAGGAGAGGACCAACCTAGAAATAAGCAGAAATTTCCTGACAATGAGAACAATGAATCAGTGGAATGATTTGCCTTCAGAAGTTGGGTGCACCATCACTGGAGGTTTTCAAGAAGAGATTGGATAACCATTTGTCTGAAATGGTACAAGGTTTCCTGTTTGAGAAGAGTATTGGACTAGGACAGTGATGGCAAACCTTTTAGAGACCAAGTGCCCAAACTGCAACCCCCAAACCCACTTATGTATCATCAGGTGTCGGGTGGGTGTGGCCAGTTGGGTGGGGCGTGGCCTGTTGGGTGGGTGTGGCCAGTTGGGTGGGCGTGGCCCATTGGGTGGGTGTGGCTGTTGTGTCCGGTCTCGGATGGCGAGTGATCACGCGGAGACAGTCTGCGGTTAACTGTTTATTCAGGTACACGTGGCCGAACTGGCCTTACCTGCCCAGTCGCCTATATATGTATGCCCGGCACCCAGGCGCTGGCCAACCCGCGGCCTCAGATCTCCTGCGCTGGCCCTGGTCACCCAACCCGGTGTCCAGGAATTCCCGCCGCGCTGGTTGGCCAATCAGGTGGCCGGACAGGTGTATACCTAACAGTGGCTGCAGTGGTAACGGCAGACTGGGTGGGACTAAAAAGTTGAATCAATCAATTCCAACTTTGCGAGATCTTTTTTTCCCCACGAGAAGTTGAAATTGATTGATTGATTGATTGAAGCTTTTTTTTTTTTGCACATGGCGGTGGAGGCCTAAAGCAAAAAGGTTTTATAAAACCCAGCTGAAGGCCTAGGACTAGGGTGATGTTGTGCGTGCCCACAGAGAGGGCTCTGCGTGCCACCTGTGGCACGCGTGCCATAGGCTTACCACCACAGGACTAGGAGAAGGTAGCTCGTTACTCTGTTATTCACTTACTCACCTTTCGCATCACTTCATTTCTGACTGAGATGGTCCTAGTCATGTCATATTCGGGCCCACAAGAAACACAGGAAGCCCGAATGCTTCTAGGTCATCACACAACACACACACACACACACACACACACACACACACACACACACACACACAAACACACACTTGATCTTAGCCAAAAGGCAAGGGAGACCACTTCTGGTCATCCGAAAAGAAGCTATTAGGGGACCTGGCTGTGTGGATGTTCTACTGGCTGTGTCCCCAGCTGCAAATGGAGCATCCATCTGCCTCAGCAGAAGTGCTAATTTATTTACAACAAGAAGTAGAAGAGAGCCATTGGTGTAGTGGATAAGGTACCAGGCTAGAAACCAGGAGGTGATAAGTTCTAATCCCACCTCAGACATGAAGCCTTGGGCCTGTTGCTCACTTTTAACTCCAGGGAGAAGGAGGAGGTGATGGCAAACCACTTCTCAAATCTTGCCAAGTAAACTGCAGGGATTCATCCAGACAATCTCCAGAAGTCAATACTGACATGGAGGCATCAAAAAATAAAACAGCAGAAGAAAGGAAATCTAGTAACATTGAAGGCTACCGACTTGGAGAACTCTGCTTTTGATCTCATGCGGATACTTGTTTGCAACAGAAACTTTGCTCCTATCTCCCCTCGCCTGCTCTGAGCATCAAATTCCATGATTTGAAAGGTATTTATTTATTTAGCAATCAATCAAATTTACACGGACGCCCATCTCATAGATGTAACTCTGGGAGGCATACAATCAAATCAACAATTAAATGTTCTTCAAAAGTCATTAAAAACAATTACACGTACAAAGAAACAAGATCATGAGAGGGAAAGTGCTGCACTGTTTGTGTGTAAGTCTGCAACAGCTATTTTCTGAGTTCACATATATGCATGAGCAGAATTAGCCACATAACAACATAACATGACATGACATGACATGACAACACAACAAAACACAACACCAGAGTTGAAAGGACCTTGGAGGTCTTCTAGCCCAACCCCCTGCTCAAGCCAGTGTGGTTAGTCCCAGGGTCGGGACTATTTCAGGCGGCAATACCCCGTGGTTGCCTTAGGAAAGCAAATGGACAGAAAGGACAAAAGCAGCATCGGTGTCCTCTCATCTCTGCACTGGGTTTTAATCCCACCTGCAGGCAAGTCTGTTGGTTCAAGGAGCCCCTCTCACTGCCCTCAGGAGTGGATGTGGAGCCCCGCATGGTGGGTGGGTTAGGGGAAGGGAGGAATTGCCCTCCTGTGTTGCAATCAGTTCCTGGTGGGAAAAGTGGGGGGGGGGGGCGGAAGCTAAGGTCACCCTCTGCTCACAGAAGAAGACCTCCTCTGCAAAGATGCTTTTGTTGGCCGAGAGGTTCTTTACAGCCCTGGGGGCTCAGCTTCCTATTGATTTCAGAACCCATTAAAGTTCTTTTAAAAAGAATTTTGTGCTATAAGCAGCTTTTTGTGGTTGCTGCTAAATCCAGCCCAGCGGCGGAGCTGAATTTGTGCATCTTCTGAACTTGTGTGGCTTTGGGAGGGGGGAATTTGATCTGATGTTTTAATGCGCCGATATTTTTATGACTCACACAGATCAGATTAATTTGGTCTCTGTGCTTGAAGGGGGTCCAGCAGTGCAGCAGGGGCTGCCATTTTGTTGGAAGGCAGCTTTCCTTCCTCCTCCTCGCCTGGAGAGGAGAAAGAGGAGAGCTGCTCCTGGTCCCTGGGATGCACGGGCCAGATCCGAGCCACGCACGGGCAGCATCCTTCCTTCTGCCCCAGCCATCAGGGAGGGGTACCCCGCGAGGGGCATCCTGCTCTCCTTCTCCGGTGGGCGAGGGCCCAGACCTGTGACCTTGCACCCCTCCCCCCATCCAAGGGTTTCATGTGGGTCATCAGGCAAGGACCCCTCTCCCCAGAAATCTTGTGGGAGTCAGGATGGGACAAGGAGGAGCTTTTGGCTCAGCAGAGCCCCCTCCTCGGAGGCAGGCGGTTGTAAAGATGGGGCCTCCAGCTGGGTTGCTTTAGGACAGCCTGGAATCCCCTCACTCGAATGGATCTCATCATTCAGGCTCCCTGTCTCAACATTTAACTGTACTCAAATGCGGTGGTGGGATTTTTGCTGGGAATTTTCCTTTGCTTCCCTTCTTCATACCTCCCCCTAGCCCAGGGGTAGGCAACCTCGGCTCTTTGATGACTCGTGAACTTCAACTCAGAATTCCTGAGCCAGCACGGCTCAGCTTGGAAACCTCTCCCTTCCCTTCAGCATGGCTGGCTCAGGAATTCTGGGAGTTGAAGTCCACGAGTCATTAAAGAGCCGAGGTTCCCCACCCCTGCCCTAGCCAATCTCTGAATGCAAAAGATCTCCAGCTTATTCTGTAAAACAATGAAATAAAACTATCTTTTATAGCTTGATATAAAATGTAAGATGGTTGTGACTAATGCATAGCTTCCATTAGAGGCAAGAAAGACAAAGAAGAAAGATTAGATAAAGGTGACATCTTTTTAAAATTAAGAACAAAGGGAAAAACATATTATGCATCTAGACAAAATGCATTTTGTCTAGATCTTGCTGACCTAGTTGAGACATTGTTCAGGAATCAGGCTTAGGGAGCAAAAGAGCAGGGAGATCAAAGACAGATATTTTCCAGAAAAGTGCGTTGTGGAGACCGCAGTCAATTCTGACGTACATTTTATGGTACTCTGGAAGGAATGCTTGCTTTTCTGCCTAAAGAGAACCCAAATTAGATCTACCAAAATTGCAGACTTGTGTCCTTCATGTCCCCTATCAGAAATGCAGACGTATCACTGAAGAAATTGGTGACTGTTTTAGGAGAGAGTTGCAACGCCTCAGGGAATGTGAGATATTTCCAGACTGGATTGGGAGCTCCTCAGGAGGAGCAGGGAAGGGAACGGGAGACTAAGGATCATGAACAGGAAGACAAGTGGATGGACAGTGCCCAGAGAAGCAAGGCAGCGTGGAGGGACGGTGCCAGTGGAACTGAGCAATGGCTCCCCACCCCTCAGAGTCTAGAAACAATCCACAGCTGAGCAAACTTCACCAATCCCAGCTTCACAGAGCGTGATGGGCATTCAGATCCCAAGGATCCAAGAATCCCACTTTGAGGAACAAAGTCATGTTGCGTTGCTGGGAGGGCGATGGAAGTCAGAGGGCCAGGCTTCTTCTTCACTTGTTTCTGCTTACCCCACCAGTTCTAGCAAAGATCCCTTGTATCCAACAATGCCATCTTGTTGGAGCCAGAGCAATGCCTTCTCTGTGACAGCAGCTCCCTTGTCAAACAGAGGTTTGAATGGTCCAAGCCCAGTTAGCTGTTGCAAGGTGCTGAAGACCTGGCTCTTTCCCCAGGCTTTTGGGCCAGGAGGGCAGATGACCTCTGCTGCTGTGAATGTGTTTTTGGTGAGTGGGATTATTGTTTGTGCCGTGGGCTTATATGTGGTGAGTTTCCTGTGTTTTAATCTTTGTAAGCTACCCAGGGTCAGTTATAAATCAATAAAGTGCCTCGTGAAAACTGAGATTGTGGTGGGAAGGGCAGAAAGAATGTTGTATTCCAGGTACCTATTTCTTGACAACGTCTCCCTCAAATCCACCCATGATGATCCCTTCCTACTGATTCCTGTGGGGATGAGCAACTCTTCCAGAGAGCTACTACAACATTGTCTCATGGAATTCTCCTCTGTGAAATCTTCAGAACCAAATGGATTGTATCACAGGACTCTGAAATAATTAGCAGAGGTGTTTGCACAACTGCTAAGTGTAACTTTTGAGAATTCCTAGAACAGCTGAGATTCAAAGGGAAGACTGTTCCTATTCTCAAAAAAATGGAAGGAGATCCCAGGAAACGACAGACTTCTCAGCCTGACATTTATACTTGACAAGGTCCTCGATCAAGTTATTAAACAGCAGGCT
Source organism: Vipera ursinii (assembly GCF_947247035.1). Classification (NCBI taxonomy): domain Eukaryota; kingdom Metazoa; phylum Chordata; class Lepidosauria; order Squamata; family Viperidae; genus Vipera; species Vipera ursinii. The sequence goes on along the minus strand of NC_139526.1, from coordinate 1,571,073 downwards.
GTGAAAATGGGATGAAATGTAACAACCTGAGTCAGCAAACAAATTGTGCCACATCTCCATTTTTGACTGAGTTCCTGGCTTAATAGCTTGGGGAAATGATGTGGTCACAGTATAACTTGGCCCAATAAAGAATTTGACAGTTTCTCATGAAACTCTGCTTAACAAAATAGTAAAATATAGGCTAGAACAGTTGGTTGAAATGAATAGGGTAAAGGTTAACAAAAAGACATGCAAAATACTGCATCTGGACAGGAAAAATATAAGGCACAAGTATCAGAAAGTGAAATTCTGGTTTGTCAGTGGTGCATGTGAAAGGCTTGTGAGCATGCTTGTCGATCACAATTTAAGCATGAGCCAGCAGAACAATGCAGATTCCAGAGAGACAAAGGCTATCTGGGATACATGCAAACTTATTGACGAGGGGTCACAATGAGAAGGTGTTTGCTGCGATGAGCACACACAGAGCACCCTCAGGGTCTGAGTCCAAGGGTCAGCATGCATGTAAGGTGCTTCTTCCCAAAGATAGCAACAATCCCAGGCTGATTTCCCAGGGCAGGGGCTGCAGCTTGATCTCAGAGGAGTAGCACAGCCTACTTCCATGCTAAAGGACTGGACTTTGGAGAAGGAAGGAAGGAAGGAAGGAAGGAAGGAAGGAAGGAAGGAAGGAAGGAAGGAAGGAAGGAAGGAAGTCTCTGTAGAGCCGTGTTTCTCAGCCTTGGTAATTTGGAGATGTGTGGACTTCAATTCCCAGAATTCCTCAGGAGCAAAGGAATTCTGGGAGTCGAAGAAACTGCCAAGGCTGAGAAACACTGCTGTAGATAAATCGTTCTCTTATTTCTGTTTAAAATTGTCCCTCCCTATTTTTACAGAAAATTCTATTTTTAATGGCAGCTTGAAAAAAGTTCAGGTTATTATTCATTATTAGCATCGCCAGAAATAAACTGAAGAAAGTGTTGAGTATTTTGGGGCTGGAGCATAATGCAAACATCTGGACAGGCTGCATTCTGCTTTTATAACCTTCTGGGGAGAGAGAGAGACTGTACTTGTCCTCCCCCCCCACCCAACCTGTTCGTTCTGGGTTCAAGAGGCGGGAGTTCTGGCACAGCCTTTGCTGGCATGAATGCTCTGCTTTTGTAGGTTTCCAACGCAGAACCGATTCTCTTGCGATGGTGACAATCGTTGGTGCTTCCTATAGGTGAAAAAAGGAGAGTCTTTTTCATTCCTACCTCCCAAACATTTATAAATTAGACAAAATTCTAGCCAAACCCACAGGAGTTCTTCAAAGACCTTCAGTCAGTAATAAATTATAGATCATAGCACTGTGTCAAACATTAGCTGCTTTCATAATTTTTCACTGAAAAGGACTCAGGCATCAATTATTTCTAAGCTTCTGCAAATACGTCTCTTCCTAGATGCCTCTTTACCGAAACCCAAGAAGGCTTTCTCAGAGCAGAGAACCTCGGCAAAAGATTCTGCTTTCCTGCCGCTAATCTCCAGATAGATTTTTTTGAATCCCAGTGGATGCGGAACCAATCAGGCAATTCTCCAAACAGGGAAGCATTCAAGGATTCTCTTGGCCCTTATAGCCCATGTTTCCTCCTAACTCTGACTCAATCTTTATAACTCCAAGCCAGTGGTGGCTGGTGTGGAAGAGACCAGGGCCGGAAGCCAAGCCACTCTGTCAATGGATATAACCATCCTAGAATTCTGACCGTAACTCTCTCGCCCGCTCATATGGTCCAGGTACTCTGTCGGAGAGCTGAAAGGGGAACGAGCAGACTCTGTTTTCTTGGCTTGCTAGAGTTTCTAGAGCTACACGGGTTTTCTGACCTGGTTCCTCCTGGTATGGATTAGAAACTTGGAAACCGAGGCCTCCACCTGTTCCAGAAGAGACGCTGTCCTTGGTGCTGAAGGAATAGACCCGTGTTTCTCAGCCTTGGCAACTTTAAGACATGCTGACTGGGAGCTGAGGTCCACGTGTCTTGAGGTTACCAAGATTGAGGAATGCTGCATTAGATGCTGCTGGTCTTGACTAAGTGGCTCTCTCCTAAATTGCCAACTTGTGCCCAAATAGATGGTCTGGTTTGTCTGCCACCAATACTGATCCAATACTTGTACCACTGTGTCTAGAACTGTGCCAGAGAAAAAAGTTGGACAGCACTGAGAAATAATCTGATTAAAGCAGAATTAAGTAGAACAATTTTTATTTTCTGTTGATCGTGGTTGTAGAAGAACAGTACTTTTTAAATCATGTGTTTCAGTCCATTTATTTTATAAATTCCCCAAACTGTGACCAATTGCTCATTTCTTTTGCTGGAAAAAAAGTTAAACAATAGTATGAATATTTTCTTGTTCTGGATACAATTAAACATTAACAACCTCCTGGCCTATCAATTTATGATTATGCAGCCTCCATCCTTGACCTTTATTTTCAGAAAAAATATTTTACTGTAATTTTTAAGAAAATACAGAGAAAGCAACTTATAACCAAGAAAAAGAATAACAGCAAACAATTGAGCAAGTTAAAAAAGTAATGTGCAACTATCTAATAATTAATCTAATTATTATATTCTATTACCAAAACAAATGAAATGAAAACAAAATACTCTAAAAATTAATAAATTAATATAAATCAGCAAAGTATATAACATATATTAGCAAAATATGTATTCTTATAAAAATATATTTTTGTCAAAAAGAAGCATAATATACTATTTTTGTTTAGTAGGAAAAAATAGTGTTTTCAAATGCAGATAAATTACGGTTTCATGAATCTGGTCCTTGATGTCTGGAGTAGCAGTACTTTTCCAGTCTCTCTATAATTCTCGCAGATATTCCCATATCAGTATATAACTAAAGTTCCTAAAAATGGTCCATTCCCATCATTTTGAAATATAATTTTCCCATTAATCTACTTTTATATTATAATATTTTTTAAAAGATCCAGTAATGGGAAAGACCAAATCATATAGCTTAATACATTCTCAAATTTCATACATTGCCAATAAAGAAAAACGATGGCCTTTCTAATGCATTGTGGCTATCCAAAATAAAATTTAAAACCTTTGATTAATTAATTTCAACCTCAAGATCCACATCATAAATATTGGCAGTTTCAGTTTTAAAGTTTCCAATTCAGATACGAAATCAGTTTTGATTTCAAAAGCAGACTCCATAAAAATAAGTCATTTCAGTTTCTCTGAAGCAGCTAAAACATTATTATTATTATTAAAATAAATTAAATAAAACATTAGGCTCACATTGAGTTATCAAATGATCCTTGAGTTACTATTGCAGTTGGTTAGGGCGCTCTCTCTCTCTCTCTCTCTCTCTCTCTCACTCTCTCACTCTCTCTCTCTCTCTCTCACTCTCTCACTCTCTCTCTCTCTCTCTCTCTCTCTCTCTCTCTCACTCTCTCTCTCTCTCTCTCTCTCTCTCTCTCTCTCTCTCTCTCTCTCTCTCTCTCTCCTAATCTGCCCCCATACCTGCACACATACAATCATTGAAATGACTTAAAATAACCATTACAAAGTAATTGATTTAAAGTCCCTGTTTCAGATTCCACCCAGACTTTCCCACCTATTTTTCAAGTAAAATTCTTTCACAAAGTTAAATATTCATGAGACTGAGCAAGAAAATCTAATCTGTGTCCCAGCTGGGCCCAGATCTGTCTGGCTGCTCCCAGACCAGGAAATGAAAGATCCTTTTTGCTCTATGCTGATCCAGGTAATTGTCAAGAACTTAAGTGAAATAAGTAATAACTTTCCAATAAAGCCCATAAACGTTGATATTCAGTTAAACCCCTTCTCTCTCTCCTCTCTCTTTCGCCTTCACTCTCTCTATGAAGAAATAAAGGTTTGATAATACTATGGGCAGTCTGCTAAATGAAAGACTCCATAATCAAGAGACAGTCTCAGTTTAGCTGATGGAATCCTTGGTGACCTTTCTTCCAAGACAAATTTCCTCAATAGTCTATTTCTCTAAATAAAATATCTATTTAGCATTAACGTGAGAATGCTCCTCATGGGATAAGTCAAGGGCGGTGTGTGTGTGTGTTTTTAAAATATTTTTTTACCCCACCAGCTTAATGGAATTTTAACATATCTATGCATAGCATATGCACAGTAATTTTAACAAAGGCAAAATATTTCCACATATTTTGAAATGTTTATTTGTATTTATTTATTTATTTAATGTGTTCCATGCAGACTTCAAAACCCATCCTTTTATACTGAGCATTTTAAAAATTGAAAAGCAACCAGTTTGACTGAAGAAGAATTTAGAGGAAATCCAAAGAGACCCGTACAGGAAGAGTAAAGATAAACGGTGCCACCCAGAAGAGAACAGGAAGGCAGCCTAGATTTGTAGATATTTTTAGCAGCGCAAGATCCTGACAAAGCCTAACTAACTAACTAACTAAGGCCTAACTCTGGGAGAAAGAGAAGGATGGATTCAACCTTGTGAAAAGCAAGACTTTGATTTGGGTCATTTTTTTTTATATACAGGTTTTCTTTCTTCTTTGTTGTTAGTGTTGGATGTACATTTTTCTGTTTTTGGTTTGTATTTCATTCTTATTGACAAAGCAAAATAAGTATATATTTAAAGAAAAGAAAAGCAAGGCTTTGCAAAGATAGCTCACCCAGGAGGAGCACACAGAGGACAGAAAGCAAGCAATGACACGGCTGGCAGCGGGGGGGGGGGAGCCCTGGCTGTCTTCCCTGCTGCTTCTCTAAGGGGACCCCTTTGCTCTGCCTCCACCCACATCTGCTTCCTGCCACGTAGAGCTGAGTCGGGTGAGTTGACACCAGAAGAACTCCCTTCAGGCTCAATGGGTCCTGCCTAAGTGTGAGAGTTTTTCTGTGTCATGGAGAGAGTAAAGTTACTTTAGACTGGCTATCCAAGAGCCATTCCCAGTCACGGAAGCAGAGGAAGTAACAGCTGGAAGGGATTTGGGAGACTTACAGTTAGGGATGAAATTCCTCATGGTTTAAAGTAACGATTTCTTGTCCTGTTTCTGGAACAATCCTGCCCCACTTGTACGTGAAAGCTGCCCAGGGGAGGGGAATTCAGTTTTTGGCTTCGATTTTGTAAGTGCTACTCAAATAAAAGTTTCTTTAAGGTAAACAATGCCTCGAGGTTCTTTTGAAGAGTTTCATCTGTCGGAACCATGACAGCATCCCATGTTCTAAACCCGAATCTTCTTTCTCTTTCATTTTCATTGTCAAGCTAGAATTAGATTGAAAATGCTTCAAGAAGCGAAAGAAAATGGAGGTTTTGGACTGCCGGACTGGACTTTATACTACCAAGCAGCTGTATTAACATGGCTAAAAGGGTGGATAACCCTGAGAGATAAAAGACTACTATAGCTAGAAGGACACGACCTACAACTTGGGTGGCATGCCTTCCTACGGTATGGGAAGAATAAAATACACAGATACTTTCAATATCATTATATAAGAAATGCGCTTTTTTAGAATGGGAAAAAGTAAAAGCGAACATTTACATGAAAATACCTGGATGGCTTTCAACAATGGAAGGGTTTGTCCTGCCCTCTGGAACCAGCTGCCCGTGGAGCTGAGGACTGCCCCCCGACCTCCGTTCATTCCGCCGGGACCTGAAGACCTGGCTCTTTAAGCTCTCTGGCCCAGGCTGAGAATTTTAATTTTAATTTTAATTGGGTTTTTATTCTCTCAGGGACTATTATAATCTTTTTAATTGTTTTTAATTTTTGTATTTCTTGTTTTAATTCCCTGTAAACAGCCCTGAGTCCTTCGGGAAAGGGCGGTATACAAATCCAATAAAATAAAATAAATTAATTAATTAACTATGAGCAATTTGTGACATTTTGAATACTGAATGGAAACTTAAACCCAGACAAGAATGAAAAAAAAGGTATTGACCTACCATGGGGGCCATATCTGCAAATCCAAACGAGATATGAAAAAGATGTTAAAACATATGGATTTTATAAAGAACAGACAGAATTTGATAAGATATTACTGACATCAGATGAAAAATTGATTAAGAAACTTTATAAATATATGTTAAGTTTAAAGATGGAAGAGGAACAAGTTAAAGAAACAATGATAACATGGGGAAAGATTTTTGGACATAACATAGAACTTCTTTCTTTGGGAAAGAAATTCTAAAATAATAAAAGCCGTAGCATACAAAGAAAATCTATACAAAATGTTCTATAGATGGCATTTAACACCGGTGAGCAGTGCTTTTTTTGTAAAAGAAAAAGGTGCCGGAACTCACACATGTCATACAACCCGCCTTGCCTACCCTACAAGGTTCCATCCAAAAAAGGTGCCGGAACTCCGTTCTGAGCGTTCTATGAGGAAAAAAGCCCTGCCGGTGAGGTTAGCAAAAATGTTTTAAAACATATCTGGCAACTGTTGGAAATGTAGACAAAAACCAAGCATTTATTACCATCTTTGGTGATCATGCCCCAAAGCTAAAAGATTCTGGTCAAGAATACACGTATGGTTAGAGAAAATGACAAAAAATATATAGATTTTAAGCCCGAATTATTTTTGTTAGGCATAATTGTAGAAATTATGAGAAAGAGTGCATATATCTAATTTTACATGTATTAACTGCAGCGAGAATCGTATTTGCTCAACATTGGAAAAATGAAGATTTACCAATGGAGGAAGAGTTAATTTAAAAAGTTTTAGATTGTGCAGAGCTCTCCAGATTGTTAAAAGCTTCTGCCTGATGGCAGCACCAAGCTGCAATTGTCTGGTTCCTCTTTTCTCCCATTAGGAGAGAGGGACAATATTTAATCTTCTACAATCCCCTGGCATTTTGCCTTTCCTCCCTGATTTCTCAAAGATTACAGACTGAGATTACAGTCATAAGCTTCTTGGAGATTCTCGGCGTAATTGGTCTGGTCCCAGAGCTTAAGTACATTTCTCTCTCTCTCTCCCTCCCTTTTGCCTAGATCGCCATCCTTCCTTTTGCCAATTGTTCTGTTTAGGGCAGTTGAACACAATTTCCCTTTGGGAAGAAGAGTGAAGCGTAAAGGAATCTGGGGCATCCGTCCTCTTCTCTTCGCTAGTCACACTCTTACCGTTTTCTTCAGGCAGGGCCCCTCCCTCTTCTTGAGTTTACTATTGACCTATGTACAGGCAGTCCTTGACTTACAGCAGTTTGCTTAGTGACCGTTTGAAGCTACAACAGCGTTGAAAACAGTGACTTACGACTGTTTTTCACACTTGAGACTATTGCAGCAGCCCCATGGTCAGGAGATCAAAATTAAGATGCTGGGCAAATGACTCATATTTATGATGGTCGCAGTGCCCCGGGGTCACGTGACCCCCTTTTGCGACCTTCTGACAAGCAAAGTCCATGGAGGAAGCCAGATCCACTCAACAGCCGTGTGGCTAACTTAACAACTGCAGTGATTCCCTTAAGAACTGTGGCAAGAAAGGTCGTAAAATGGGGCCAAACTCACTTAACGAAGGTCTCACTTAACAACAGAAACATTGGGCTCAATGGTGGTCGTAAGTTGAGGACTGGCTGTATTTGGAAAGCTTTTATTCCCCCTTTCACTTCTCTTGAACACTGCTCTTCTTGGGCTTCATCTTTTCCCACGTTCTCTCTGCAGAGGTCGGCTACTTGTGCCTCTGCTGCTTGGGTGAGGTCAACCATCTGTCATATATTTTCTACACGTCCCTTAACTCGATCAAAAGCTTCCTAGGCAGACACAAGAGTTTCCCTAGCTGCCTACTCATTTTTTTCTCATAGCAGGAGAGTGGTTTTATTTCCAGCTTCTTATTTTTGAGATGTTTCCAACATCCTGTCTTCCTCCCTGGGATTTAGGCATGAGTATCTCTGGGTTCCCACCTAATACTTCTAGATTCCAGTCATATATGTGACTTTGCCCCACTTTCTCTTTCTGGAGTGTCTTGAATCCACAGGTTGATTGACCTCACTCTTAGGAAGTTTCTCCTTAATTCCAGGTTGCTTCTCTCCTTGATTAGTTTCCATCCGTTGCTTCTTGTCTTGCATTTTGGTGCTTTGGAAAGTAAGTTGACCCCCTCCTCTTTTGGCAGCCTCTCAAATACCGGAATGCTGCTATTATGTCCCCACTAACCCTGTGATCTTATTATCTTCTGACTTGGCAGTCATTAAGGGTGTCCCCACAATGCTATCTGTGTTGTTGCTCCTGACTTCTGTCCTTATCCAATTGCCCTTGACTTGACTTCTTGTTGAGCTTTGGAGATCTCAATGCATTCTGCTCCGCTTTTTCACATTATGCTACATATTCATCCCTTTTATCTGTCCTATTCTTTCGGAATAAGTTGCACTCTTCAATCCTTGCTTTTCATTTCCCACTAAGTTTCACATTGTCCTTCCTCCATTAAGACTACAGTTCTTCATGTCTGTCCTCCGTACTCTATGCATTTGTATGCAGATAATGTACTGTTTGGGTCCTGTAATCACCTATTCCTTCTTGTATGCATGTGCTCATTACGGGGGCCTCTTCATCCCGCTGCTAGTCCTGTCCCCAGGACCCATTGTCTCTGTGCCTCACAGGCTTCAGTTTATGCTTTGAGATCAGCTTGGCGAGCCGTCTTCTCATTGCCTTCTTTTAAATGCTTCCGAAGCACAGCCCATCCCTCACCGTGAATCCCCCGCCCTGGAAGTGTATCCCATTCTCAAGTAATCCAAACTGCTTCCATTGGTATCATTTACCTGATGGAGGTTGAAATATTCTAGATGTGCATGTGGCTTGACTCCCAATCGGGAACATTTCTGATTGTGAAGTCAAGCAGTTCTCCTTTCTGTAATACACAGCAGAAACCTGTAGAGCTTCTGACACTCAGGTGACCCTTTGTCTTTTGTCAAGGAAAAGGTAGATTCAGTTCGGTTCTACTCATTAAATTAAACCACACTCGCCTTTTCTTTAATGAAGTGAGAAGTTGGTAGAGTATCAAAGAAGTCTGCCTGGTGGCTCGTTTGCTCTCTTGCTCTTGGATCTTTCTCCCTTCTAGGCTTTCATTATCCTGAGCTGAGCTGAGGGATCACCTTTGAAATGCAGCCTGACAGTTTCACTTTCTCCCTTTCTTACACGGTTGGTTTGCAAATGACCCAGGCCACCTTACAAGCAGATTTTTGAGCAGCGAGAACTGCACCCTCCCCTTCAGAATTACATAAACTCCTGCAAGCAATTTATCACAAAATTAATATTTGCCTTCTCTTTCATTTCTATTGCATATGCTCCACTCACCTCCAAGTGATAAATGTGAAAAGAAGAGAAGCAACATTTGTCCTGTACGCACATACAAGTGTGTTCAAGAGTGCGGTACGTTCTCTATGTGGCTTAGAAGCCCCTTCCCCACAGCCTGTCTGAAAAGCTGCGCTAGGAAAAGCTGCGCTGGCCTTTGCAGCCTCTTTGCTCCAACTGCCTCTGTGCCTTTCTTTCTCCTCGAGATTTCAGGAATGTTTTCATACTGAATTATCTTGAATGGTCCTTCAAGCTTATCTCCAGAAATGGTGAAATTCCTGTTTCTGAAAGTGGATTTCTTTCTTAAGGTTTGCTTCACTCCCCAGCAGCCTGGCCCTCTCTTTCCCCCCGTGGGGCACCTTTTGCACATCTGCTGGAACCCACCCACTGGGAGGAGGGGGAAGCATTCTCTGTGTGATGTGAGCTTTCCTGAGAGCAGGGATCTAATCCGAGCCGTGATTAGTGGAGCAGGCTTCATAGGACTATTAGAAAAAGGATTTATTTGCAGGAATCCTATGATAGGAATAGGCAAAACCTGGCACCTGGCTAAAAACATCCTACCCTGGGGCTAGTCCAAGGTGTGCCTGGGAAGGAAGGTAGAAAGAAGCCCTCGAGATCACCCTTTAGACAAAGAGCAGCAGAAGGACAGACAGGCAGAGAGAGAAGGCAAATCCTTAGCCCTCCTGCCTACATCCCTGATGGTCAGTAGGTCATGAGGTCAATGCACTTGAATCTGGTTCTCCTACCTGTGTAGCTCATTGTTTATTTTTCTTCAGAGTTGTACCTGGCTGTTTCAGTGTCAGAGCATGCACAGTCTTATTGCGCGGAGATAACCCAGGAGTAAACACAGTAAACAGTGGTCTATATTAAATGGTGGTTTATATTACGCTATCTACAATATCATACTCCAACACACAGCAATAACAGCAGGAAACAGAAGAGAGAGAACACATCTGTGGAGCCTTCTCTTTTTATACAAAGCTCTTAAGTCACTGAAGCAGTAGGCGTGAGCTTAAATGGACTCCAGAAGATGGTAGAGGACAGGAAGGCCTGGAGGAACATTGTCCATAGGGTCGCGATGGGTCGGACACGACTTCGCAGCTAACAACAACAACTTAAAGAGATACAGACCCTGCTTGCTCTTAAAGAGATACAGACCCTGCTGAGTCATTCCCATCATTACCTTGACAGTCAATGTCAGCTTCTCTGCTAGGTGGAGAAACATCTCACCCAGCCAAGCCTGATTCTCCCAGCAAGAGAACTCTCAAGAGTGGAAATACTCTCAGAATGGAAAATGGTTCCTCTCTGACCCGGAAGATAGAGTGGTCCTCAGGCAGGAAAGAACCAGGAGGTAGGAGAAAAGGACCAGCTGCCAACTTGCAGCCATCATATTGAATGATGTGCTAGGCATGGTGGGTCTTGCTTCAATTCTTCTGGAATTCACACCAGGTAAACTTTGTATTAGGCATGTCTGAATGGGACAATGGGTGAAGGTTTCTTTCTTTCTTTCTTTCTTTCTTTCTTTCTTTCTTTCTTTCTTTCTTTCTTTCTTTCTTTCTTTCCCTTCCTTCCTTCCTTCCTTCCTTCCTTCTTTCTTTCTTTCTTTCTTTCTTTCTTTCTTTCTTTCTTTCTTTCTTTCTTTCTTTCTTTCTTTCTTTCTTTCTTTTTCTGCCTTTATTATTTTCACAAATAACTCAAGGCAGTGAACATCTCCAATACCTCTCTGGAGCTTTGAGGCTTTTATTAGAGCCACTTTTGCATTGTCCCAAATGGTTTTCCAAGAAGTCACCCATTGATCTAAGTTTGGGAAACAGGAGGGTCCTGAGGGAGCTCAGGGATGGGAATAAATTCTCTACCAGTAGCTATTTTAGGAGGAGTGAGGCCAGTGCTACTGTGTACTGTGTTATTGTAAGCCACCTCAGCGAAGGGGAGGAGGTCAGCCCATGTGGTCTGTTGGTAGTCCACGTAGCACCTAATATATTGCTCCACCATTGAGTTAGTGTTTTCAGCAGCTGCATTAGTAGACGGATGAAAAGCCGACGACAGTCCCTATGTGGACCCAATAAGTTTCAGAAAGTTTCTCCAGAACCTAGCAGTGAATTGCACCCCCTTATCTGATATAATCCGCTTTGGAGCTCCATGGAGTCGGTAGATGTGCTTGAGAAACATTCTTGCCAATTTCTTTGTGGGGGGGGGAGACTGGTGCAGGCAATGAAATGAGCTTGTTTAGAGAAAAGGTCTGTCACAGTCCATATTACCGTATTTCCCCTACTCTCCGGCAATTCTACAATAAAATCATGGCTATTTCGTCCCAGGCTGCTGGCCACTTTGCTTTCATCATGACAGGTGAAGGGAGACCCTGCGATGAAATCAGTGGGAACTCCACCTCTGCAGCCTTCCAGGTGCTCTTAACAGCAGGGCAGCGTCGGACTGCCAGCCCCCCCCCCAGGACGATTGCTTCCTCCTTCTGAGTCAGCTTTTCCACCGGGACTTCATGGGCCTTTGTTCCAGTTGACAGGACCACACTCTCCATGAAAGTAGCAGCCTTTCTTTTCCATCTCTGCATCTTCCCTGAGTCTTTGTTGTCCTCCCAAGGTCTGGGTAGGTGACCGGGGCTCAGGACCCCGTGGGTAAATGAAATTTTGAGTCTCGGTTTAATGTCATGGTTCCGATAGATGAGACCAGAAGAAATAAGAACTCTGAGGCAATTGCTTTCCTCAAAGAACACTTTTAATGGCTACATAATATCAGCATGAACAAAGGTGAAACCAAGATTGAAAGTCCCCCCCCCAAAAAAGATTACAAAGTAAAAGTTGAACTCTCCACCCCTTGGTGTGTCATAAATCACAATCCCCAATTAACACCTTTGGCGGACTCTCTAACGGTAGCTCCAGCCCGCCAAACATTTAGACTGCTTGACCTTGGATCCCACAAGGAAGTTATTGTTTTGACTAAACTGTAAGAATGCATCTCCCCCTCCCATTGCTGTGGAAAGCAAAAAACGAAGAAATATGGCTGTATTCAGAGTGTTTTGAAGGTTTGACATCCTGCCTTTGCTCTCCTAGGCCTAGTGGGAAGGGCTGGTCGCCTGTCTGGACAGATCCCATTCAGCTGGGATCTCAGCAGATCCCTTCTTCTCCCCAGATTAGTTGGCCAAGAAGATGCTTCACAGTTCCTCAGACTTCTTGCCTGGGTGATTCTCTGTCAGTTCCTCAGCAATCTACTCTGATCAGAAAGCAGGATTTGGTTTTCCTTTAAAACATGTTTGGAAAAGATGCCGCAAAATGTTAAATCACCAGATATTGGGAAAAAGCCTGGACATTGGGGGTGGGGGGGTGGGCGGAGGAGTGAAGGAGTGGAGAAAACCAGAAGGAGGAACAACCAAGGGGAGTTTCTCCTCTCAGCCTCAGCAGCCAGATGTGCCCCATGCCAGCCTGCATTTTTCCTTCTGCGGATGCTTCAAAACTCTGCTCAGTGTCCGCAGCTTCTCCCTACCTCTAGCCAATTAGTTTAATCAGGCGCACCAACCTGAGGACCTTACACAAGACATGGGAAGGAGGAAGCTTGTTAAAACCACAAAGCAGTCTCAGCAATGAAGCCCAACTGCAGGAGAGCTGAGATGCAGCTGCTTTCTCCGATGGCCATTCCACGCAGCACTTGACATTCAATTAGGACTGCTGGTTCCCACAAAATGGACCATTAAACATGGTCATAAATTCTGTCTGGCTGTGCACCAAGCAACATCTCTTGCTTTGTGGCTGGCACAAGCCTGGCCTGCTCTGGCAGGCAAGTGGGATTTTTCTAACCAAGAGAAAACACGGGCAAGCATGGGCAGCAGGGCTCTGTGCAGTCTCAGCTATGGCATAAAGAGACCAGCCTCACTCGCCTGCAGGATGCTTCGGAGGGCACAAGCAGAAGCTATAGATAAGCTACTGGGAAAGCTGCTTCTAAACTTTGAAATAGAGAGAGAGGAAAGGGGTTGTTGGGAAGGAATGCCCACAGATGTCCACCCAAATGGAAGCTTATTCGCCCGTATCCCTAGTGATTTCTCAGCCTTTGGGGAGTTTCGGTCTCCTCTTAAAGACAGGTCACCCCCCCCCCCCGGCAGGAAGGATGGGGAATTCTGTAAAATGGTGCATTTAAAAAAACAACATCCCCACCAGATGGAAAAACGGACGACACCTAAGAAGGTTACTGAAGATGCACAGAATTCTCCAAAAAGAGAAAAAGGGACGTGAGATTGAAAGTTTGTTCTCCGAGCTGGTGGGTTGGTTTCCGAACATTTCATTACCAGGCTAGGTAACATCTTCAGCGGAGTTTAGGGATGTGTTCAGGAACTGAAGAAGGGAGCATAATCCACGAGCAACTCAAAGTGGTCCCCAGAAACTGTGGAACAGGGTCAGAAAGGCTAAAGATACATGTAGACGCTCAAGAAGATCATTGAAGAACCTCCCAACTTTTGAAAAAGTGATGGAACTGGCAGAGGTGGCTAAATCAACTGCTTTAATCAGAAAAAAAAAAAAACACATCCAACTCTGCTTCTGCTTGGAAACTGTTTCTGAATTTGGTGCTCAAGATGGGGGGGAAAAACAGAACTTTCACTTTGGATTTTGCTGATTAGGTAATTTTTCTATTACAGAAATGCTGGCCTATGCTAAGAACCAAAAATCTCCAAGACAAATTAAGTAGAAGCCCAACCATAACCATTTGCCAAGTCCTTTTCCACTTGGGTGCCCCTTCGCCACTTTCCAGTGGGTCAGACGGGACTGGCACTACCAGAGGGGGCCAAGAAGATGAAGCTTAGCTTGACTTCACATTCTATAGCACCAGGTTTTTTTGGGGGGCATTTGAGGCATTTGAAAAAAGTGGTAACCATATTCTAGGAAGCAGAGTTCATTATAAACCCTATTAAACGCTGCCTGGGTTCAGATAAATTATTTTATTTTTAAGTTAGAGATAGGGAAATAACTTCGAATAAGGGCAGATAACGTCTGTAGGAAAAAACTGCCCGAAGGGAAAATAAAACCTTACCCGACTTTTCTAGCTAAATGCTTTGGATACTGGGGTGGTTCCCTTCTGGTGCAGACATTCCATGGAGGAGACACCCCAAGTTCTCTCAAGTCAACAGATCCCCAGCATGCAACAGGAAAACGTTGCCCCAGTGATGCCGTATCGCTACACAGCCGTGCTTTGAAATGTGCTCTAAAGGCTCCCCGAGTCTGTTTCTGGGGCAGAGAAGGCAGTGACATCCCAGGCCACCAACCCAACCTTTGGCCATTATAGGGTAGGAAACAGGAGCCGAAGGATTAAGCCTTGGTGCTTGATTTTCAGAGCTTGTTGTTTCACAGTGGTCCACTAAACTGGCAAAATATAATAGCTGATTTTTTAAAAAATCTGCTGTGACCAAGATAGGATTGTAGCAAATCGGAAGGAAAGATAAGATTGAAAAAGGCGCTCTTGAAACTGGTCGGAAAAGATGGATTCGGAATCTTTTGCAGCAAGTGACCCCTGACCAGCCGTGGGGGCTCCCCCTCTCCCCGGGCCAGCCCTGACCACATGCTCCTTCCTCAAAGCTAAAAGATTCTCCCCGAAGCTCCGGAGGGTGGGAGGGGCGGCCAAACCTGCCCGTCTTCCCAAAGCAATTTTTCCCCCAGTCTCAGACCGGATGGAGACAATTGGGGCTGCTCCCCCGGAAGCCCCCCTCTGGACTGCCAAAGGACTGCCTGGCTGTGCCTGGCTGTCTGGACAGAGCCTGCCTGCCAGTCCAAGGCTCTGCCCGGCCCTCTTGGCGTACAACCAAGGGACCAGTAACCAAGGAGCAGGAGCTGGAGGAAGGCAGGAAGCAGGGAAGTGGAAAGGATGGAGCCGGGGGGGGGGGGTTGGGTGGCTCTGGAGCAGCACGGTGCCCCCCCCAGGCAGTTGAGGTGGCTCAGCCACAGCCAACAGGGGCAAGGCAGCGGCAGCCCTGAGGGAGGGCAGTGGAGCCAGGAGCCACTGAGCTGAGGGGGGAGGCATGCAAGCAGTTCCCCCCACCCCATGCCTGGCAGGGAGGCGTTCTGAGGCCCACCTCCTGGCCATGGATCGGTGGCTAAGACAGGACCTGCTCAGCTGGGGAATCTGCAGCCTGCAGGAAGGTCTCCCAGTCTGTAGCAGAGTGAACTCTCTAAAGCTGGGGGGTGGGGGACGGAGGCCCCAGTAGCACTGGAAACAACTGCACCTCTGTGTGTGTGTGTGTGTGTGTGTGTGTGTGTGTGTGTGTGAGAGAGAGAGAGAGAGAGATGGGTGTGTGCAAACACACACAAATCTTGAACAGCCATCAGATAAGACCCTCTGATAGTCCTTAATTCCAAGGGATTGTGGATGCTGTTTCTTATGTTCTGCAAGAGGGATTAGTGTCTCAATTCAATCAGAATGCTGGAAGGGACCTTGGAGGTCTTCTAGTCTAACCCCCTGCTCAAGCAGGAGACCCTATACCAGGGGTAGGCAACCTTGGCTCTTTTATGACGTGGACTTCAACTCCCAGAATTCCTGAGCCAGCTGGCTCAGGAATTCTGGGAGTTGAAGTCCACAAGCCATAAAAGAGCCAAGGTTGCCTACCCCTGCCCTATACCATTCCAGACAAATGGCTGTCCAGTCTTTCTTAAAACAAACAAACCCTCCAGTGTGTCAGGTCCCCAAATCCTTATTGTCTCCCTTGCATATCCTCTTGTGCTCTTGCATTGGGGTCTGCCATTCTGCTGGGGGGGCGGGTATTTGCTTTCGCTTGGGATAACTTTTGCTTTCTGCTTTCTTTCTTCCACCTCCATCCACTTGAGAAAGGAATGTGTCTCTCTTATCAGGGAGACGGTTACAGAGAAATGAAACTGGAGGAGACCTTGAGATGCACGCCAACTGTGCCAGTTACCCGCACATCGTGCCACCTGTGGATTGGCTGGATTTCAAATGGACATTAAAACTTTGGTGGGAGAAGAAATATTACTGGTTTAACTCTTCCGTTTCAGTGGGTGTTTCCCCAGATCTCACTTGACTTCTTCCCTACTGTCACTGACCCCTAATAAAAGCATCCTTTTGAGACAATGCCTGTTTCAAGAGTTCTGCTTTCTTGGGTGGTTAACTGAGGTGGGTCCTCAGTGTTGGAGCACCCACAACGTCTGAAGGCAAATTGTTCCATTGGTTGTTCTCACTGTTGGGAAGTTCTTCCTTAGTTCCAGGTTGCTTCTCTTCCTGATCTGTTCCCATCTGTTGTTTCTTGACCTGTCTTCTGGTGCTTTGGAGAATGTTGAACCCCCCCCCCTTCTCTGTGATAGCATCTCAAATACTGGAATACTGCTATCATGTCCTTCTTTCTCTAGACTGGCCATACCCAACTACTGCAACCGTTCTTCATATGTTTTTGTTTCCAGGCCTTTAATCATCTTAGTTGTTCTTCTTTGCACTTTTTCCAAAGTCTGAACATTTCTTTTGTAATGTAGTGACCAAGGTTGGATGCAATATACCTGGTGTGGCCTTACTAAGGTTTTACAAAGTGGTACTAATGCTTCAGGTGATTTTGACTCTGTGCTTCTATTTATACAACCAAGAATTGTATTAGCTTTCTTGGCTGCTGCCGCACACTGCTGGCTCATATTCAAGTGATCTTCCACTAGGATTCCAAGGTCCCTCTCACAGTTACTGTTTTTGAGTCTCTTCTTTACATCACCCCCACTTAATATTTGAGATGTTGTAAGCAGCTGCACCAGGACCCCCTTGCTTGCATTGCTCCAATTAACTGCTAACATCGAATGTTCTTGCTTGACAAGAGATGAAGAAGCAGCTATTTCATATGTTAAACTTGTGTATTACTGTAAGAGCTAGAGTTAGATTATAGCTGGGAGGAGGGGGGAAGAAGATTGCACCTCAAGGCTGCCTGAAAAAAGAGAAGAACTTGGCGGGTTGTCTAACAAAAGAGAAACCGATTCTTCAAATTAATTGGAGAATGTGATTCATGACAGAAATAGAAAGGTGGAGAATTGTGTTTAATATATTGTGCAAAGGGGAGGGGAGTCAGATTCCAGCTTCCTCTAGCAAGCTTTTGTCAATATATAGGGCTCATAAAGGACTTTTAAGGTAAACAATGCCTCACTTGAAAAGCTCATCCCTTGGAAACTTGACTAAAACAGGAAGTCTAAAATGCAGGTGGAAACAGAAGCTCTTTTGAGGGAGACTGCCTGGCTCTTTGCTGGCGGGAGCTGAGACATGCCTCCCCCGGCAGAGGGGTCCGGATTGCCTGTCTGGAAACCCCTTGAAAGACCTGACCTGCCTCCGGCTGCTGAGGCAAACAAAGGAGAATGAGCAGAACAAGCGTGGGGGGGGGGGCCTGCCAGGGACCCTCTGCTTTGGAGAGGAGCTGCCAGCTACTCTGTACCAATGGGAAGCCACAGCCCTTCTGAGACGGAGATGGCAATGCCGCCGAGGGCAGCAGATGTACAGAAGGACTCCTGGCCCTGGCAAGGGCAGGATTTGGCAGACCTTGGCAGCTGGAGGAGGTGCTCCAGAACTGGGTGGGCCACACACAGCGCTCCTCGGGGGTGGAGAAAGACAGTTTTTCTCAGTTAAGGCTGAAATACATGCCCCCCCAGTACCCGTAGGAGAACCGAAAGCATCCCCCCCCGGAACCCGTGCCCCCTTCTCCCAGCAAAGGCACCTGCTGGAGCTCTGCCAGGCTGCCTTTGGGTTGGCTGGGACTTATTTCACAGGAAGGAAGAGGAGACAAGAGGCCACCAAGAGAGACTCTGGGAGAAGCCACGTGCTGAGCCTCAAGTACCCGTAATAGCAGAAACCTGTGCTTTATTCAGGGGAGGGGGCAAAACAGCCAGGGGAGTTGAGGGATGGGGACCTCATACAAGAGGACGTCTCCGAGGTTTCATGACTGCAGAGCTAGAAAGCAGATGCCCTCAGTGCTTACACCGTGCTCTTTATAAACTCTATT
This sequence comes from Vipera ursinii, assembly GCF_947247035.1. NCBI lineage: Eukaryota > Metazoa > Chordata > Lepidosauria > Squamata > Viperidae > Vipera > Vipera ursinii. The sequence goes on along the minus strand of NC_139526.1, from coordinate 1,552,867 downwards.
TCTATATATCAGTATGAAAAATAAAATCCATCCTTGGGCCTCTCATACCCTGACTGCACCACTGAAAAGTTCCTGAAGGCCTCCCCAACCCCGGCAGGATGGCCGTGTGCTGCAGGGGCCCTGGCCGGAGGGCTGGGCTTTGGCCCGCTGGGCCGGTCACCCACGGCCACAACGGAGGCAGACCGCCTCTCTCATTCCCAGCGGAAGTCTCGGCCCACGGCCTCATAGAAGCGGATGTTGTAGGGGCGGTAGAAGTCCTGCAGCTGCTCCAGCACCTCTGGGTCAATCTGGACGTGAGGCCTGCCTTTCGATTTCCCCAGGCAGCGGGGCAGCGGGCCTCCCCCGGCCTTCTTCAAGCAGGGGAAGCCCTTGGTCTTGTTGAAGAAGAAGTGTTTCTCGGTGATGACCCTTTTGAGGCCCAGGAAGTCCTGCACTTTAGCCATCTCCTCTGCAGGGTCCGTGATGAGCCGCTCCCCGCTGACAAAGTGGATCTGGGAGAGCGGGAAGTACTGGAGCCAGCTCTCCAGGTGCAGCGCGTAGAGGCCGATGCGGATGGCGCTCCAGGAAGTGTCCACCAGGCCGAGGCTGCGGTTGCGGAACGAGAGCCCCTCGAAGGTGGGGATGCCCGGCCTCTTGGAGAGGGTCTGGGTATAGTCCGAGATGGCCCTGGTGACAGGATTCCTCACCACCACAATCAGCTTCGTGTTCCGCGACATGTTGAAGATGCGCTGGGGGGCCTCTCTGGTGATGAAGTAGCTGGGCGTCTTCTCCATGGTGATCTGGCTCTCCAGGGTGCGGGGCATCAGGTGCCTGCAAAGGAAGGGCAGGCAGGAGTGAGGGGCAAAGGGGAGAAGTGACATGATGGGAGGAATTCCCCCACCACCATCTCGGGGTCTCCTTGGAAGTCACCAAAGAGATGCTATGAGAAACACCTTTGGCCTTCAAAGAGTGGAGGTGCTTCCCTCCAGGCAAGTTGAACATCTCCTAAAAGAGACAATTCTGCGGAATTATTTCACTATATTGTATTCTGCCTCAATCGATGGCATAGTAGTTAACACATAAATGGAAAACAATGTTAAAAATTCATAGTAGCCATAAAAACTAAACAATAAAATAACAACTCACAAAAATAAAATAAATAACATTAGAGATGGGCCATAATGAATCAAACGCTCTTCAGCATCTTTCAAAACACAATCAAGGAATCTTGGATCTTCTGACTGGACTCCTTGACCAGTAAACCTTCCATCCACGATGACCATCTAGTTTGTCTTTAAATATCTCCATCAAAGGAAACTTTGCCACTTCTCAAGGAAACCTCTTCCACTGCTGAATAGCTCTAACCACAAAAGAACCTGGTGTGTTTTGTCCCGTACTCTGGAACATCCCTGAAAAAGCTTGGCCATCTTCCTCGTCACAGTGTCTCAGATACTTGAGGACAGCTACCATGTGTATCTCCAGTCTTCTCTTCTCCAGGCTAAACATACCCAGAACTTCTGCATAACATTTTCCTTCTGGCCTCTGATCATCTTCCTTTCTCTTTGGATATGCCCCAGTTTGCTAATATCCTTCCTAAAATTCAGTGTGGACACAATATTCTAGTGCGGTTTGTTCAGTTCAGAATAGAGTAACAATGCACTCTTGATCCTGACATTATTCAGTGGATGCAACCTAGAACTGAATTTGGCACATGTGCATCTTGTAATCTAGCGCAAACCACACTTTGATAAAAGTTCTGCTAGAATTTCACGCAAGACTTCATGAGCTGAAGTCAAGGCACATTATTCCAACTAGGGTGGTCAAGAAAGGAGATCAGGCATCAGGTCTGATGGCTTATAGGATTCCCCTGCCCTGGTCTGGGCCACAGAGATCCACCACATCCTGTAGGCAGCAACCACCATTAAAATGGGGCTCCTGAACTGCGGATTCCACCCGGGCGTTAGAGTGCTGGGGACATTTTGGAAGAACAAAATCCCTGCTCCTAATCTCTTAGGAAACCACAATAGGGAAATGGTCTTCCGGATCCAAAGCCTGGCCTCTGAGGGCCCCGGGCCCCCTGTACTTCCCAGTGCTGCTGGCTGGGGAGTCTGCCTGGGGGCCCCAGTCTGGGATGGCTTCCTCCTCGGCTTTTGCAGCACCCCCTTCGCATCAGTAGGGAAATGCCCCCCCCAGTTTGCAAGGCAGGGAGGGCCTGCTGCAGCCTGGCTGAAGAAGCAGCTGGGAGTGCCTGAAACTGACAGAAAGCCGGGCCAGCTCCCTATTTTCCGAATGAGCCAATCTGGAAAAAAGATTACTGATCTAAAGGCTCATTTCAGGATGTTGTTAAAGTGGATCAGCACAAGAACGTGGCCTCTCCTCTCCCAGGTCAAACAGGGCCCTCTGCTCTCCTGCTCTGCCTGGTTAGAGAAGAGAGCGCTGATGCTAAGGGCAGATGCTAGGAGGCAAACGACTGGTGGAAGGCGGCGAATGCTGATTTCAGAGAGGAGGGGGCCTTGTACTTCTTAGTGACTCTGGTGTGGGGGGGGCACTTCAGCTGACTTGCCTCCAAGGTAGCAACTGACCACATTACAAGTTTACCTGCCTGACAACTGTGGTTGGCTTGGGCCGCTTTAAGAAGGAAAGTGTTACTTTTACCCAGACACAGTGAGCAGCATCGTCATCCTCTGATTGAAGGCAAGATGAAGCTCGCCCCATAAGGAAGGGTGGGGGGCAGGATGGGGATAACATCTGCTCAAGTGGAAGAAGGAACGTGGCTTTGAAGCAGCTTTGCCTACTGCCCTGGGCAAAAAGACCCCTCGCCTGGGGTGAAGGAGATTCTCCCTGTAATGGCTCAGGCCTCACCCGGGGGGGGGGGTCTGAAGATGCCCAGAACCTCCGTCATTCTGCACTTTGCTCCGTGTTCTCCTGATCGCAAGGCAAATGCCGGTGGGAGCTGCTGTACAGGTCCAATGGGAGAGGCTGGCCCTCTAGAAAGAAGGCTAAACGGCGTAGTGAAGGATTTCATTTAAAAGAAATATTTGCCCAATGGGATGGGACAGTGGGGAACGTCAGCAGGAGCAGACAGTTCCATCCAGGGCTTACTGGTTCTGCACCTTCTGAAGGAGCCACTCTAGAAGACCACGGGGACCTCCAGAGAAGATGCTTCCAGATTGGCTCCTGAACCGCCTTCCCACAACAAAAGCCTCTCAGCGGGGACCCTTGGAATGGACCCCCTCCCCAAATGCCCCTCATTCCACTGAGCCAGGTGCAGAGGTGCCCTTCCAGAGCAAGGCTGGTTGCCCAACCCCTCAGGCCTCCATTGGGCTCCCATGTTCCATGAAGGGAAATCTTAGCTTACAATTAGAACCACAAGAACATTAGAGGCCAACCAGTCCACCCACCCGCTGCTCTAGCACAGGAAAGGCCCTGCTGAGCTTCCTCCTCCAGATCAGACCAGCTGGAATGCAGGCTGCCTCTCGGCTCCCACTCCTCTTCTTTCCCTGCCCTCCCTTTGTGCCAAACGGAGGCGGAGAGGATCTTGGCGCCGTCAGAGCTGCAGAGAGTTTGAAGCCTCCTTCTCAGCATCTTGAGCCAAGGGGAGCGAAGGCTGCACGGGTCGCCTTCGCGCCCTTTGAGGGCTTGGACAGAGGATCTAACGCAGGCAGGTGTGGAAGTGCCCAGAGTGAGGCAGCCATGGACTGGCTGACTGACTGGCACACCTGGTGGCGGAATCCACGCCTGTCATTTGGAGACCTCCTTGGGCAACTGCCACGCCTGGGCCCTCCGGACTGGGAGTCTCACTCCTGGCCTGGAGGGAGGCGCTTCCCTCGGCAACTCAGGTGGGAAGGTAAGTGGGCTTTCTGCGAGGGGCGGGGCGCTCTGGAGGTCGGAATAGCGGATTCTCCCCGCCTGCCTAGATGAGGATTCCCGGGAAAGCCGCAGTCGGGAAGACGGCCCAGAACCCGCCGGCCCTGGGGCACCTGCTGGGGCTCCTGTCGTGCAAGAAACCGCCAGGCCGAAACGTGGGGCGGACGGGGAGCAGAAGCGCCGCTTCCTGCCGCCGCCACCGTCCGCACGCGCCCCTGCCCGGGGGTGGGAAGGCGGAGGCTCGGCGGGGCAGCCGGTCGCGCGAGGCGCCTCCGAAAGCGCGCTCCGGGCGCCGGGCAGGGCAGGGCAGGGTGGCGGTGGAGCCGGAGACGCGGGCGCCGCTGTGGGGTGCTGACGCTCCGGCCCCGACGGAGAGCAGAGCGCCGTCCTGGGCGCCCGCTTCCCGAGCTTCGCCCCGCCGCCCCGCCGCCTCACCTGTACCACTCCAGGCCCCGCTCGTAGTGCCGGTCGAAGAAGTGGGGCTCGGTGCCCAGGGCGCGCACGGCCGGGTGGCCGCGGATGAACTCCAGCACGGCGCGGGTGCCGCCCTTCTTGACGCCCACGATCAGCGCGTGCGGGAGCCGCTTGGCCACGGCGGGCTTGCTCCGGCCGCTCCCGCCGCCCCCGGCCCCGGCGGGCCGGGCCGAGGGGGCGGGCGGGCCCCGGGCCGAGGAAGGCGCGGCGGCGGCGGCGGGGCAGGCGCGCCACTTCTGCAGAAGTTTCTTGCGGGCGGCGGCGGGCAGGGCGGGCGGGCAGCGGGCGGCGGCGGCGGCGGGGTCGGCCGGCGGCCCGGGGGCGCAGCAGAGGAGCAGCAGGCGGTAGCAGAGGCAGCTGCCCGAGAGCGAGAGCAGCGCGCCCAGCAGCAGCGCCCGGCAGCGCCGCAGCCGCCGCCTCCGTCGGCCAAGCGCCATGGCTCCATTGCCGGCGGCGGCGGCGGCTCCCCGGCTGGCACCGGCGCGGGGTCGGGGCGCGCGGGGCCGGCGAGCTCGGCGGCCCGCCACTACCGGCCCCGCTCCCGCTGCGGCGCCTCTTTAAGGGGCCGCCTGACGTCAGCCGAGCCGGAGCCGCCTCCTCCTCTGCCGGCAGGTTGAGCCCCCGCCCCGAGTGGCCGCGGGGGCAGAGCGCGGGTTCCGCGGGGCGCCGCTGCCCGCGGGCTGCCAGCTGAGAGGCGGAGGGGGGGGGAGACCCGGCGCGTAGGGTAGCCGGCGCGGGGGCGAGCGAGGCGCCGCTTCTTCCCGGGGCCCCGGACGACGGGGCGGCTGTGCGCCGGGGACGGCCCCGCTTCGCTTCCGCTGGCGCTGCCTGCAGGACGGGCGTCCGCTCGGGGCGCCCCGGGTCCGGGGGCGGCCTCGCCCAGCCGCGCGAGGTTCCTGTGCTGCCCGCACTCCCGGCTCCTTCGTCCCTGCGCCCCTGGCTCTCGGGTCTCGGAGATGGACGGGCGGTTGCGCTCCTCCGACGGCTCCGCTTCCGGGATGGGCTGTCGGCGCTGGAGGGAGGGCTAACGCGGGCTGCTGCGCCGGCTGTGGAGCAGGGCCGGGGAGAGCAGCAACGGCCAGCTGAGGGGATCCCCAGCTCCCCTCTGGACTCAGAGCGGCCGGTTCCTCTAAGGCAGACCCAGCCCCATTTCCTCCGGCATCCTTTGGAGGCCCCGGGCCCCCGGGAGGGGCTTCCCAGAGCGGGCTTTCCCCCAAGCGATGCCTCCTGCGGGGACCCCGGCTGACTGCAGGCGGAGGTGCTCTTCTCACCCGGAGGGATGCAGCTGGAGGGTCACGGTGCCCATTTGAGGAGGAATATCTTGCCAGGGCTCAGAAGTGGGCAGCTCCTCCTGACAGTGTCCGCCCCCTCGAAGCAAAGTGGGTGGGTGGGTTTCCCTCCCTCCTCCTTTAAAGAAAGGGGTCAGTTCTGAGCAGCCTCCCCTGGCGTGAAGCAGAGCCAGGCAGGAGTTGGGCGCCTTGTGGCTGGGCGGAGCTGCAGGAGGCAAGGAAGAGTTTTAATCCCTACCAGTTGATTACTGAGATGATTCAGGATTAATTCTCCCAGCTCTGTCACTGATGGGATCAAACCTAGGAGCTGCTGAGGAAGAGAGTCTCTTGGGGCGCCCAGGCCTTGCTGCCCACACCACAGAGGGGGCAGCAGCTTGCCTCCTTGGGGCTGGCCTGCAAAGATCCAAGGGGAGGGTGGGCAGGCCTGGCCAAGGGCACCGTGATGTGACCGCCACCTGGGATGTCCCCCCCCCCGCAGGTCTCAGGATGAGAGGATCTTGCTGCAAAACCCCTTCCCGCTTGCTGTCTCACTCCCGCCGCTGCTGCACAGATACCACTCTATAAATGTCATTCCTGTTTATTACCTGGATTTAATTGGGGCAAAGTTTTAATTGCACCACTACACTGGGCAGAGTTTGATAGATTTGCTCATTAGTGACCCGGCTTGGAACCACTAGTCTTGTGCAGCTTTCAGAGAGTGAGTGGGAACTGGTAGGTGGGGTGTGCTGGAGAGATAGGCTGCCATAAGGGAGGCAGCCATCCCTAGCCCCCCGCCCCCCTAAAAAAAAACTCTGGAAAGAAACTGTCAGTCTCCTTAACTGCCCCTCCCCAGAGGTTATGCCCTTTCACCTTTTTCTAGGGAAGGGGCACTTTTTCAAACCAAGCATGGGGTGGTAGGGATTCTGTGGGCATTCCTCTCTAAGGGGGCCTCCTTGGAGAGGAAATCAGGGGTGCAGCCTTCCAGCCTGCCTTTCCTTTGTGGTTCATTTTCCAAATAAACTAATCTTTGAAAAAACAAATTAAAAAGCTAATGCGATGCAGAAAGGGGAAATCCCCAGGAGGGGACCACGGGCACTTTGAATTTATTGGCTGCCACATCTAGTAAATCTCTGTGTGTAAAAGGAGGGCCAATGGCAAATCCAGAGGGGGGGGCTTGGGTCGGCCAAAAATCTCAGCAGGTGGTGCGAAGGAGAGGCTGCTCTGGAGGGGGGGTTCCCTCCTCCCTTCCTCCCAGTGGTAATGAGGGTTGGGGGCCTGAATCGCCCACCAAGAAAGTTTTAGGGTTCTGAAATGATGTGGGCCAGCTTCCCTCGCTGCTCCTGGCCTGGCCTTCAAGAGGCTGAAAACAAATTCCGAGCATTTCAAAAGGCCAGCAGTTCATCTGCAAAAGAAGGGAAACTTGAAACTTCCAGCAGGGCCAGGAGAGGTTGTGGGTCGCCTGAATCCTGCAGGCTCTGGTGGACCAGAACGCAGCCCTTCCCGGGGCTGAGCAAGGGCAGCGGGGGGGGGGGGGGCTTTGCAGGGCCAGCCATGGCTGACGAGCAATTGTGGGGCAGGTAGGTAGGGGACCACCAGCAATATTGGGGGGGAGGAATCTGCTCCCCCGTCCATTGTCCCCAGCTGCCCTCTGAGAAGACCCAGCCCTCTGTGGAGGCCTGCCAGAAACACCCGGTCAGGGATGGTTGCTGGGGGCTGTTGTCCCTGGTGTGGTCCCTGGGCAGTGCCCTGAAGACCCTCTTCTGGAAATGCCAGCTTCTCTGAAGGCAAGGGGGAAGATGGGAGGGGGAAGAAGGGAGGCAGGGTGTTGGGTGTGTGTGTGTGTGAGTCAGGAATCTGAGGAAATCTGCGCTCAAACCTTCCAAGTATCTATTGATGGCCAGGAATTATGGAGGAGGAGGAGGAGGAGGAGGAGGAGGAGGAGGAGGAGTATCCTAAGTAAAACCTATGCACTTTCTCTAATCTTGAGGGCTATTTTCATTTCTGCTTTCTTGGGTCTTGTTGTCCCACCCAATTGTGTGTCTTGAACAGATCTGAAAGACAATCCCTTTTCCCCAAACATCAGTGGGAACTTTGATAAGGACCTGGGGCTGGCCTTGTGACAGCCGGCACCTCCGTGCAACATGGTGGGGAACATTGGCACATCTCCTGGCCCTGCATAGCCCTGTCCATGGAGCGCCCTTGCCTGATCCAGCTCACCTGGGAGCATCCATGGCTCTGGATATTATGTCGTGGGCTCTGGTGAGCAGGAATGAAGACATACAGGGAGTGCAGAATTATTAGGCAAGTTGTATTTTTGAGGATTAATTTTATTATTGAACAACAACCATGTTCTCAATGAACCCAAAAAACTCATTAATATCAAAGCTGAATATTTTTTGGAAGTAGTTTTTAGTTTGTTTTTAGTTATAGCTATTTTAGGGGGATATCTGTGTGTGCAGGTGACTATTACTGTGCATAATTATTAGGCAACTTAACAAAAAACAAATATATACCCATTTCAATTATTTATTTTTACCAGTGAAACCAATATAACATCTCAACATTCACAAATATACATTTCTGACATTCAAAAACATAACAAAAACAAATCAGTGACCAATATAGCCACCTTTCTTTGCAAGGACACTCAAAAGCCTGCCATCCATGGATTCTGTCAGTGTTTTGATCTGTTCACCATCAACATTGCGTGCAGCAGCAACCACAGCCTCCCAGACACTGTTCAGAGAGGTGTACTGTTTTCCCTCCTTGTAAATCTCACATTTGATGATGGACCACAGGTTTGCAATGGGGTTCAGATCAGGTGAACAAGGAGGCCATGTCATTAGATTTCCTTCTTTTATACCCTTTCTTGCCAGCCACGCTGTGGAGTACTTGGACGCGTGTGATGGAGCATTGTCCTGCATGAAAATCATGTTTTTCTTGAAGGATGCAGACTTCTTCCTGTACCACTGCTTGAAGAAGGTGTCTTCCAGAAACTGGCAGTAGGACTGGGAGTTGAGCTTGACTCCATCCTCAACCCGAAAAGGCCCCACAAGCTCATCTTTGATGATACCAGCCCAAACCAGTACTCCACCTCCACCTTGCTGGCGTCTGAGTCGGACTGGAGCTCTCTGCCCTTTACCAATCCAGCCACGGGCCCATCCATCTGGCCCATCAAGACTCACTCTCATTTCATCAGTCCATAAAACCTTAGAAAAATCAGTCTTGAGATATTTCTTGGCCCAGTCTTGACGTTTCAGCTTGTGTGTCTTGTTCAGTGGTGGTCGTCTTTCAGCCTTTCTTACCTTGGCCATGTCTCTGAGTATTGCACACCTTGTGCTTTTGGGCACTCCAGTGATGTTGCAGCTCTGAAATATGGCCAAACTGGTGGCAAGTGGCATCTTGGCAGCTGCACGCTTGACTTTTCTCAGTTCATGGGCAGTTATTTTGCGCCTTGGTTTCTCCACATGCTTCTTGCGACCCTGTTGACTATTTTGAATGAAACGCTTGATTGTTCGATGATCACGCTTCAGAAGCTTTGCAATTTTAAGAGTGCTGCATCCCTCTGCAAGATATCTCACTATTTTTGACTTTTCTGAGCCTGTCAAGTCCTTCTTTTGACCCATTTTGCCAAAGGAAAGGAAGTTGCCTAATAATTATGCACACCTGATACAGGGTGTTGATGTCATTAGACCACACCCCTTCTCATTACAGAGATGCACATCACCTAATATGCTTAATTGGTAGTAGGCTTTCGAGCCTATACAGCTTGGAGTAAGACAACATGCATAAAGAGGATGATGTGGTCAAAATACTCATTTGCCTAAAAATTCTGCACTCCCTGTACAGCTGAGTACAGAGAAACTCATTCTTTTATTAAGCTGGAACTGTACTGGGGACTTGGGGTGCACCTCACCACAATATATAGCCAAACCCTCTGGTAGCAACCAATCAGATTGAACCCATGCTTGCTGCCCAAGGTTGACCAATTGCAGGACCGGAGACGTCCTGTCTGGGTTGCTGGAGAGCCATTAACTCTCCAGCAACGAATGTGGTGAGGTACCAAAAGACCAGTACATAACACCCCTCCCTCCTAAAATCAGGCTATAATTCCCTTGACAATAGTCAAGGCTTAAGAATCACTCCCAACAACCAAAATACATAATAATAAAATAATAACAATAATGCTTGTTAAGCCAAGGTAGTTAGAATGACATTACGCGACCTTTACAGACGTGCCTTGTTGAATAGACTACAATAAGATTAAACAATGGATCAATGGCTAGTCAAGGTAGTAAAGACTACAAAGAGATGAAACAACATCTCAGTGAACATGCTTGTCAGCAGTTACAATTCACCCCCAATTTCTGTAGGTAGTGGTACAAGTGTCACTTTATTTTACAGAACAGTCTGTAAGATATGCCAGGGGTTTGTGTGGTCTGGAGGAACGCCTTGGAGTTCCAGTCACTTTATGGTCTACCAGCTTACCCGGTGGGCTGGGTAGACCCATGTCCCCTTGTGCTCCATCGTCCAGGGGAATTGGAACGCTCTGGCTGGCCTCCCCAGGTTGGTCCACCCCAGAGTCAGTCTGTTCTGCAGAGTAGGCACAGCGGTTGCTGAAATTCGGCTGGTTCGCCTGGTCAGGGGTCCCATGTTGCACTTCTGAGCTTCCCTGTTCTTCCTCGGAATCAAGTTCAGCTGAGAAAGGAAAACCCTGGTGGTTCTGGTGTGGGCTGACTTGATTGCCAGTTTGAGGACTTCGGGAGGGACTTGTGCCATAGTCCTCACTTAGTGACCATTCTGGAAACCTCTTCCTAAGTTGGTCAATGTGTCTTCTGACCAGTCGCCCTCCTTCCAACCCCACTACGTAAGATAGGGGTCCGGAACCCACAAATTTCCAGGCCCATAGTTTCTGGCCCAAACCCAATCACCCATTTGCAGCCCCCTTGGGGGCTTTGGCCTAAAGGCTTCGGATGCCACTCTGTCTGGATGCAACCTGTCCAGTTTAGTAATTAAACGCCTTCCCCAACAAAGCTCAGCAGGACTTTTACCTGTAGAGTGTAGAATGTTGACAGAGCAAGAAATCTGCCAGTCTATGATGCCAGTCACCTGTGATAATGTGCTTGAGTGCCTCCTTTGTTGTCCTCACCATGCTTCTTGAGGAGAGGTCTCACCACTGCCTCCTTCAAGACGGCGGGGAAACTGCCCTCACTCAAAGAGGCAGATATAACCGCCTGGAACCAGCCTCGTGTCCCCTCCCGAGCCACATAAACCAGCCAGGAAGGGCACGGGTCCAATAAACATGTGGTGGAGCTCAACCTCCCCATAATCCTGTCCACTTCCTCCAGAGTCACAGGATTGAACTCCTCCCAGATAACATTGACAAGGCCCCCGTGTCCTGATCGTCAGACTCTGCCCAGTCGGAGTCCAGACCGGTCCGAATCCGAGCGATTTTGTCCAACAGATGTTGACTAAACTCCTCGGCACGACCCTGCAAGGGTTCCTCCCTCACCTCCTTATTAAGGAGGGAGCGGGTCACCCTGAACAGGGCGGCCAGGCGGTTATCTGCGGACGCGATAAGGGTAGCGAAGTGATTAGACCTCGCTGCCCTTATCGCTGCGAGATAACACCTAATGTAGGTTCTTAGCCGCAATCGGTCGGATTCGGATTGGCTGGACCTCCAACAGCTCTCTAGGCCCCGTCTCCGACGCTTCATCTCCCGAAGCTCCACGGAAAACCATGGAACTCGCTGGGATCTGCACCGGGTCAGGGGCCGCAAGGGTACAACTCGGTCAAGTGCCTCCGTGGCCGCCCTTTCCCAGGCTTCCACTAAGGCATCCACCGAGTTGTGACCAACGGAGGCAGGTGGGGACCCCAGTGCTGCCTGGAACCTATCAGGGTCCATTAAGCGCCTGGGGCGGAACCATCTAGTTGGCTCCACACACCCACGGCGGGGAGTGGCAAAACGGAAGACCAGCTGCAGGAGATGATGATCGGTCCATGACAGGGGCATAACAATTGGGGAGCCCCCACCAAGATCATCTAACCACCGTCCAGATAAGAAAACCAAGTCAAGGGTGTGGCCTCCCACATGAGTCAGTCCATGAATTACTTGCGTCAGGTCCATGGCCGTCATGGAAGCCATGAACTCCCGAGCTAACTCAGATGATCCTCCCAGGGATGGTAGATTGAAGTCACCCAAAACTATAAGTTTGGGGAACTCAATCACCAACCCTGAGAGGATGTCGAGAAGCTCAGGCAGGGCTGCTGCTGCGCGACTAGGCGAAAGGTACACCAGCAGCAAGCCCAACTGCACCCTAGGACCACATCTCAGGAGGAGAGACTCACACCCGACTATCTGGAGAATGGTGGCCTCCCGCGGACACAAGGTCTCCCTCATAACTACCGCCACTCCCCCGCCCCTACCCTGAGCCCGAGGCCAGTGTAGCACCCAGAAACCTGGTGGGCAAAGATCAACCAGAGGGATACCACCCTCTGGGCCCAGCCAAGTCTCCGTGATGCAAGCCAGGTCCGCATGCTCACCCTCGACCAGATCCCGGACGAGAGGAGCCTTATTAACAACGGACCTGGCATTCAAGTACACCAGCCGGAGCTCAGGTGGCTGCACATCCTCGCTCCCGGGACCTCGGGGCGAAAGCAGAGGGTCGGAGCACCTCACCGCTTGTAAATAGCGGAGATGCCCTCCCAGATGTCGATACGGCCCTCTGTTCGTACACCTGCTGCCATTCCCCAACGTCGTGGGAATAGGTAATCCCACGACCCGCTCCAGAGCTCCGGAGGCAACCGACCCCCGCTCCCCCCCCACGCGATCAATCCCGGACCTGGCCTGAACAACGGTTGATGGACTACCCCCCATTTCCAAACAACCATGAAAGATTCCCACCAAGGGATTCCCACAAATAATTTGACTAAAAAACTAATCAGGGGCCTCTTATTAAATTTGTACCGGAGGCCCCTACCCCTGCCCAGCCATCTCTCAGGGTCCCAACAATCGGGCCCTTCATCAAGATTAGAGGTGGAAAGAAAGGCGGGTCGCACCCAGGACGGGGGGGCACCCCTGTGGGCGAACAAGTCCGTGCTGGTGTCCGTCCGAGCAAATCCAGGGGAAGGCAGTCCCATAATTAATTAGTTAGTCAGCAGGATCTAAAACAGAGGGTGAGTGGGTGTCCAGACCGTCAACCCAGCTTCACTGCCACTCAAGCTGGGTGAACCCCCAGAACAGGCCAACCACCATCCTCTCACGACAGTCGCAGCTCTGATCCCGGGGGTGGTCTGGAACACACACCCTGGGTAGGGCATACCCCATAGATCTCTCACCTCTAGGGGGCAGCAGATGTAAGTCTAAGCCACTCTCTCACCGTGGCTTATACCCAGGTCCCTCTGAATCCTTTGGGGGCATGGCAGGCAAGAGAGTTAGGCAGATGTTCGTCCAAGGCAAAAAGCCTGATAGGCCATAAAGTAGTAAAATCCCGTCTGCTAATGGCCAGCCGCTCCAGATGCCGCCACAACTCCTCCGCCACAATGCTGACCCCTTGTGACTTCAGCCTTTAGGCAGTGAAGCAGGATCCCATTCTTGTCACCACTATTATGTCATGGGCTCTGGTGAGCAGGAATGAAGACACACACAGCTGGAACTGTACTGGGGACTTGGGGTGCACCTCGCCACAATATATAGCCAAACCCTCTGGTAGCAACCAATCAGATTGAACCCACGCTTGCCGCCCAAGGTTGACCAATTGCAGGACCGGAGACGTCCTGTCTGGGTTGCTAGAGAGCCGTTAACTCTCCAGCAACGCACGTGGTGAGGTACCAAAAGCCCAGCACATAACACTGGAGACCTGTTGTTGTCTGAACCACACCTTGCTGTGTCTTCTTCAGACTGTTCCTCTGGTTCCTTTCCTGCTGCTGCGTAAGACGAAATCTTCCTGAGCAAATCTTTCTGTCTGTCTGCCTGGCTTGGAGTGGGCCTTGCCCCCCTCAGTGTTCCACTCAAGGGAGAGTAACCACAGTCTCTAGTGACAATACCAGGGCATCCACATCCTGACTTGTTCACATGCCATGCACGGCTAACGCCCTGTCCCTCTCACCACAAGGAGAATATTTGGGGAGGGAAATAGGAAAGAGGGGGAGGGCAGGAAGTTCTCACAGGTGCCAGAAATCTCACATCTTACCAAATTGCCAAAATAATTCAAGGGACTGGTAAAAGAATAAATGGGAAGAGTGACACCTTTCCAGAGCTTTTTGAGATTATTCAAAACATGAGCTTTCTTTTATAGCAGATCCATCAAGCTTAGCCGGGTCCCAGGAGGGGTTGGAGAATCCTAGAGTGGGGTGGTGGAATCAGAATTGGGGCGGGGGCTCGTGACAGGAATCCAACTCAGGCGTGCCAGGCAGGAGAGCCATTAGCCTCTCCCTGGCTCCCCCAGACCCAGAGGCTCCAGTAAGGTCACTGAGAAAGGTTCCGAGTAGCAAGTGTTGAAGAATGTTGTGTGTGCGTATGGACGCTTGAGTGAATGATGAAATGTACCGTATACACACACACACGCACATTGTTGTTGTTAGTTGCGAAGTCGTGTCCGACCCATCGCGACCCTATGGACAACGTTCCTCCAGGCTTTCCTGTCCTCTACCATCTTCTGGAGTCCATTTAAGCTCAGGCCTTCTGCTTCAGTGACTCCATCCAGCCACCTCATTCTCTGTCGTCCCCTTCTTCTCTTGCCCTCAACCTTTCCCAGCGTTAGGCTCTTCTCCAGTGAGTCCTTCCTCCTCACATACACACTTAGAAGAGAGTGATCAGGGCATGTTCAGCCTGCAGACCACTGTCTGAGAAGATACACAAGAGCAGTCCAGATATCTGAAGAGTTGTCCTACAGATGAAGGAAGGGACTTTTCTGTGCTGCTCTGCAGGGCAGGAGCAAAAGCGGTGGATCTTAATGGCAAGGAGGTAGATTTATGTTAGGCATTAGAACTGTCCTGAGGGTAAGAGCTATCAATTAGTGGAACTGGCTCCCCTCAGTGGAGCCCTCGAAAGAGAAATGGTCTGAAATGCGTTAGCAGAACTTGCACTTAGCAGGGGATTAAATGATATGATCCCTGAAGTCCCTTCCAACACTGGGATCCTATAACTATGGCCTAATTTCTTGAACCCCCCAAGATGCTGTGTTTGCTTTCTCCTCAACTTTTCTCTGCTTTTACCAATGGTTTGTTTGCTGTTTTTATCTGCAACATACCTTCTTCCTCCTGTTTTCCCCACCCTGTGAGGTGGGTTGGGCTGAGACAGAGAAGAACTGGCCCAAAGTCACCCAGGGAGGACTTGAACTCATGGTCTCCTGGCTTCTGGCCTAATGCCTTAACCACCAGACCGAACAGCTCCTTATTCAACCAGCTTTTCTACATCGGTTAGGATTAGGTCTTAGAGAATGGATCCCCTTGTCCTTTCTGGGGAAAAAACTGGCCAATAATTCCAGTACCCATCACGTTCTCTTCTGCAAGCATCTTTTCCCTGCCAGAGCTTGTGAATGCCTCTTCCTCAGGACCCAGGAAGCTTTTCTGAAGCTCAAAGGTGTGTGTTTCGCAAACTGCAAATTACCAGCTTGCTTCTGGGTTCAATTCAAGGTGCTGCCAATGACCTATAAAGCCCTTTGTGGCACAGGACTGGTTTACGGAGGGACTGACTCTCCCTGTCACCTCTACTCACCCCACTAGGCCTGGCAGAAAGAGCAGACTGTGGATCCTATCAATGTTAGTACTGCTTTATAACGCCCTGGTTAGGACCACACTTAGAATACTGCCTCCAGTTTTGGTCACCACAATATAAACAGATGTTGAGACTCTGGAAAGAGTGCAGAGAAGAGCAACAAAGATGATTAGGGGACTGGAGGCTAAAACATATAAAGAATGGTTGCTGAAATTGGACGTATCTAATTTAATGAAAAGAAGGAATAGGGGATGACACGATAGCAGTGTTCCAATATCCAAGGGGCTGCCACAAAGAAGAGAGGGTCAGTCTGTTCTCCAAAGCACCTGAGGGCAGGACAAGAAGCAATGGATGGAAAATGAGAGAAGCAACCTGGAACTAAGGAGAAATTTCCTGACAGTGAGCACAATTATCAGTGGAACAACTTGCCTCCAGAAGTTATGGGTCCTCCAGCACTGGAGGCTTTTAAGAAGAGACTGGACAGCCATTTGTCCAGAATGGTCTAGGGCAGGGGTCGGCAACCTAAAAAAGAAAAAGAGCCACTGGGAACCGGTTCCATCACAAATTAAAAAAAGAGGGAGCCGCGTGCGTGTGTCCATGCACGCGCATGCGCAAAAAGGTTTTTTGCGCATGCGCGGACGCACGCGGCTGCCATTTTTTAAAAAATGAGATGGAACCGGTTCCCGGTTGCCTGATGGCGACGGCCCGTCTGCAAAGCTGCCGCTTTCGGCAGCTTTGCAGACGGGCCGTGGCAGCTTCCGCAAAGAGCGGCGCCCCTGCCCATTCCGAGAGGTGCGCGCGCACCTCTCCGAACGACCGGAGGTGCGCGCGTACCTCCGCGCGAATGGGCAGCGGTGCCGCTCTTTCAGGAAGCCCGCCGCGGCCCGTCTGTGAAGCTGCCGAAAGCGGCAGCTTAGCAGACGGGCCGCGGCAGCTTCCGCAAAGAGCGGCGCCCCTGCCCATTCCGAGAGGTGCGTGCGCACCTCCGGTCGTTCGGAGAGGTGCGCGCGCACCTCTCGGAATGGGCAGGGGCGCCGCTCTTTGCGGAAGCTGCCACGGCCCGTCTGCTAAGCTGCCGCTTTCGGCAGCTTCACAGACGGGCCGCGGCGGGCTTCCTGAAAGAGCGGCACCGCTGCCCATTCGCGCGGAGGTACGTGCGCACCTCCGGTCGTTCGGAGAGGTGCGCGCGCACCTCTCGGAATGGGCAGGGGCGCCGCTCTTTGCGGAAGCTGCCGCGGCCCGTCTGCTAAGCTGCCGCTTTCGGCAGCTTCACAGACGGGCCGCGGCGGGCTTCCTGAAAGAGTGGCACCGCTGCCCATTCGCGCGGAGGTACGCGCGCACCTCCGGTCGTTCGGAGAGGTGCGCGCGCACCTCTCGGAATGGGCAGGGGCGCCGCTCTTTGCGGAAGCTGCCGCGGCCCTTCTGCTAAGCTGCCGCTTTCGGCAGCTTCACAGACGGGCCGCGGCGGGCTTCCTGAAAGAGCGGCACCGCTGCCCATTCGCGCAGAGGTACGCGCGCACCTCTCCAAAGGTTTGGGGAGGTGCGCGCGCACCTCCGCCCATTCGGGGAGGTGCGCGTGCACCTCTCCAAACGGGCGGTGCCACTCTCCATTTGGAGAGGTGCGCGCGCACCACTGCCCGTTGGAAGAGGTGCGCGCGCACCGGGCGGCTGGGAGCCGCAAGAGACGGCTCAAAGAGCCGCATGCGGCTCCGGAGCCGCAGGTTGCCGACCTGTGGTCTAGGGTTTCCTGCAGGGGGTTGGACTAGAAGACTCCAAGGTCCCTTCCAATTTATTATTCTGTTATTCCTTTAATTAAGTAATGGCATCTGATGGGATCCAGGAAGAGAGCCTTTTCTGCTGTGATCCTTTGGAAGATCATCTCATCCCCCCCCCCCAGAGATCAGCTTGGTCCCAACCTTGATGGCCTCCCAAAGGGCCTCAAGATGTGGCTTGGGGATCTGGTTACGGGATCTGGTTTGGGGATCTGGTGCAATCGGTACAGAAGCTGCAAAATGGTTGGACTGTTAGAAAATGAATGTGTTTTCTGCACATTATGATTTTTATGGTTTTAATATATTTTTTATTGTTTAGTGGTTTTTGTTAAATTTTGTGGGGGTTTTTTGAATTTGAAGGGAGTGTGAACTGCCCAGAAGTGAGATGGACAGCTACATATATTCAATAAACAAATACAAATACTTAAACAGGTTTGACCACAAATAAGTAATATTCCTGATGTAAAGGGACTGATGAAGGTGAGATGGAAAAGCCTTGGGGAGGGAACCAGCCGCTCTTGTCCCAAGGCAAAATGGAGATGCACCCCGCAACGCTCAGCCTCCAGGATTCCGAGGACCAGAATTGTAGGGTGACTGCTCCAAATCCAAGTCGTTTCCCCCAAGAACCCCTCCCTTATCACTCTGGTTGGAGGCAATAGGCAACCGGTGCCGAGGACTGACATTCACACCATGCTCTAGCCAAGGCTGCATAAATGCTTTAAACAAAGAAAGAAGGTGTTTGGCTTCTGGTTTGGCATATATGGCAGTCTGGCTGCTGACCTTCTTTTAAACTTTGCTACTTGATGGGATGGAGGAAGGTGGTCTTTTGGGGGCTCTCTGTGCGCTGGAAGGATTTCCCTCTGATACACGATGGGCCCCAGCTCTGCTCACTTTCAGGGGCCCGACAGAGACTTGCCTTCCTCCCCAGGCGCTTGGCTCCAGTTGAGCAGAGTTCCTTTTTGGCGTTTTCTATTATTGTGTTCGGTCATCTTTCTATTTTTTCTGTTTTACATTTATTTGTCGTGATTGTTTTATGTTCTTTCACTTTATTGTTTGTGTATCTGCTGCATGCCAGAATCGCATTGCCTGAGGTGGGCAGCCTTGTGAATCCAGATAAATGTTGGTGATTCATTTGGTTGGGGATGGCACGTCTCGTACACAGCCTTTTTTCCTTCGCTCGTCTTCTGGCACAGGTGCTCTGGCTGCTCTTGGGCCAACCTGGCAGCATGCCAGGAGGCGGGAAAAGCAAAGGAATGTGATCTGCCATTTGAAAGACCAAATTCTGGCCTCCGGGCCATTGCCAGGAGTGGATGGGAGAGCTCTCATGCACAGCAGCCAATGGCTTCCCTTAGGAGGCTTCTTGTAGCTCAGCTCCCCGTAACTCACGTCGCCTGGAAGCTAAAAAAGGACTTCTGCTGGCACATTCTTCAGTGTTGTGGGGGCACCATCCTCTCCTGCACACCGAGAGCCAGAGCAGCATTACAGGCCCCTTCGCTGCCCACAGCAAGGAGGACTTCCGGTCGCCTTACTGAGTGCCTCTTGTACAGTGCTGGCCCCCCACCCCAAGCCCCACATTCAGGAACTGGACTTGTGCACAGCATGATGAGTCCCAGCTTGCCCTGGGTGGAACCTGGGATGGGAGCACAATGAATAGAATGGAATGGAATGGAATAGAATAGAATAGAATAGAATAGAATAGAATAGAATAGAATAGAATAGAATAGAATAGAATAGAATAGAATAGAATAGAATAGAATAGAATGGATCTTGGAGGTCTTCTAGTCCAGGAGAACCTATACTATCTCAGACAAGTGACTGTCTAGTCTCTTCTTAAAAATCTCCAGTAGTGGAGCTCCCATGATTTCTGGAGGCAAGCTGTTCCACTGGTAAATTGTCCTCACTGTCAGGAAGTTTCTCTTTAATTCCAGGTTGCTTCTCTCTTTGATTAGTTTCCAACCATTGTTTCTTGTCCTGCCCTCTGGTGCTTTGGTGAATAACGTGACCCCCACTTCTTTGTGGCAGCCCCTCAAATACTGGAACACTGCTATCATGTCTCCCCTATTTCTTCTTTTCTTTAGACTGGCCAAACCCAAGTCCTGCAGCTGTTCTTTGCATGTTTCAGTTTCCGGGCTTTAGTTGAAGTTACATGGAGGCGGGGGGGGGGGGGGGAGGAAGGTTCAAAAGTGTGTGGTGAGGAGGGTTCATTTCAACCGCAGTTTTGTTCTTCCATAAATGTTGGTATTTCCTAGCTTCCCTCTTGTAAAATTCTGCAGGCAGCTGAAGTCAATAATGTAGAATTTATTGCTCAACCCAATGCAATTGGGCCATAGAACTGCCCTTTTGTTTGCTCTCTCTCTTTACTTAATGGATGAGCTTGGCTGAAAATTTTTGTTCATTTCAAAACCTACTCGCTTAACTAGTGATGCCCTAAATTATAAAAGTGAATATCCCACATAATACTGACATGTTTTATGACAGCAGATTAAATAGACCGAAATGCATAATCTCCTTGAGGCCTTCTGCGGCTCAAGATAGTGAAGGAAAATGGCAAAATCTTCTTTGCCATCAGCTGGCAAAGAAATGAGATGTTTCAGCTCAGCATCATTTATGCCCCCAACACAAACTTGTGGGTGGTGAATGCTATGTGGGTCTGAACAGCCGGAAGGTGGTGGGCATCCTGCTCAGGCAAGGGCTGGCTCTGGTTGGCCTTCAGCAGCAGCAGCCAACAGCTGGACTTGAGTGAGCACATCCAGCCCTCATGGCTTGCAAAGCCGAAGTGGACAATTCTACTTCGGTGGTGGCTGAGTGCTTGGAAGACAGATGAGACAGGCCAGGAGAAGAAACAACCCAGTTAGGGCTATTCATTGCTGTTTAGGATTGATGAATGGCCCTACCTGGGTTGTTTCTTCTCCTGACCTGGCAGAAGCTGCCATCTGGAGAGATGCCCAAGATATTCCCCGTTACGTGTTTATGATTGGCAAGCATCTTTTTTTTGCTTGCATTCAGGTTCATGCTCAGACTAACAATGCTGGAAGACTCCTTCAAATGTGTTCAGTCAAGTGCTTAAAATCGCGGTGCCAAGTACTGAAAAATATCCAGTGCAAAGAAACCAGGGAAAATTGCTTTTCACTAGCTTGCAAATGACCCTGTGAGTGTGTGTTCCTGAAATATTCATGCCTTGTTTCTCCACCACAGATCTTTGCTGTCTGGCAGAGACAGCCGCACTGAATAACACCCACCCTCTGAAATGCATGCAGGCGCAGCAGACAGTTGTGCGTAGCCAGGTGTTTCCCCCAGAGCCAGGACTGGGGCCTGGAATAGCCAACCTCTCAAGGAACGAGCCGGCTCTTCTGGAAGAAGGGAAACTTCGGGTACGCAGCCATGTGAGTCGAAAGCAGCCTTTGGAAGCCTACCCAGAAATGCACTGGAAGCCATGGGCATCTTTTAAATGTTCATTGCAACAAGCACACCCCTAGGCAGCTGTATTCTGAAGCACTGACATTTCTGGCAGCATTGTGTGTAAGTCCTATCTGTAGAGCAGGGTAATCTTGCTACGCTCTAAGGACCACACTAGTCAGGAATGTTGCCAAACCAAAACTGGGAATGCTGGGGTATGCTCAAGCTGTCCGATTCCAGATGTGTTCATGGTCGACAGCAGGCCTGACCACCTGGATGATGTCTCTTAGGAGTATTGGCATGCTCCGAGGAAGCCTCTCCTCCATCCTGTGATAGGTTTATCCCCAAATCATCACACATTCACGTCTTCCTCCCAGCTCCTTGCTGAACATTCACCGAGGGTCCCGTTTGTCCTCTTGCATGCTTGATTTCCATCCTTCGTTGCTCTTACGCTGTTCAGCAACCAACCCTCGATTTCATAGTCCTGAAAAATGGTCCATATTACACCTTGTCACGTGCTTCTTCTAAATCAACAAACATACAGTCAACTTTCTTTCTCACTTTCATACATGTCTAAATGATCTGCTGTAGAACAAAAGTCTGGTCTGTACAACTCCTGCCACAGGATGCTATGTTACTAGCTGTAAACCTAAATTATTTAGTTTGGAAAGATAAAAACATACAAAGAGCCGTAATGACTTGTGTTGCTACACCATTTTTTTTGTTTACTCTTACCTTTTACCTGAATTTTGCAAAATGTTATTTATCCAAAAAGGGAATAGGGTGATGAGTATGTATGTATTTACATATGTGTGACTTCTAATTTGGAATATTGGCAAATAAGATGAAAATTTCCTCTACCTTTTTACCTTAGTAATTAACATTTTTTTAAAAAAAGCATAAGATTCAGAAGTGAACTTTAATACATTCCTACTTTATACTGATAGACCACAGTTTGAAATATAATTTTCAATCCAACTTTTCTTCATTTAATTATCCTATAGTACACACTTGAGGGTCAGAATGCATGAATGCTTTGTCAAATCCTCTGCTTATGTCTAATATTCTGTATCTCTAGCATTCCCACAGTCTGCTAAGGAAGTTACTGAGTTAAACAGTGTGGCAAGGCTGCCTTGGCACAGTCGCTCTCAACAAGCCCCTGCCAATTTCTTTACATTTTGCTTCAGAATCTTGCCAGGCATTGAAGTCGGCGTGATCTGTGGCTCCCTCTTCCCCTAAGCCAGCTGCCTGGGACAATGGTTGGCCTCCTTCAGGTGTCTGGACCTTCTCTCGTTCTCCAGGTACGGGGCTTCTCACAGCAGATAGGAGCCGTGGAAATAGCATAGCCAGAGACAAATGGATGCATATGTCTGATACATAAATTAGATTAGAAGAAATGAAGTCATCAGTGCTTTTTTTGTAAAAGAAAAAGGTGCCGGAACTCACACATGTCATACAACCCGCCTTGCCTACCCTACAAGGTTCCATCCAAAAAAGGTGCCGGAACTCCGTTCTGAGCGTTCTATGACAAAAAAAGCCCTGGAAGTCATAATGAAAGAATTCCATCAACTGCCATGCATCAAGTGTGAGCCCTATTTATATTGAAATTGAAGTTTAAATTCTT
The DNA here is from genome assembly GCF_947247035.1 of Vipera ursinii. Lineage (NCBI taxonomy): Eukaryota > Metazoa > Chordata > Lepidosauria > Squamata > Viperidae > Vipera > Vipera ursinii. Next base: position 1,530,769 of record NC_139526.1, on the reverse strand, counting down.
GTGTTATTTTCTCTCACCCATGCAATGCAAGGGCTTGAGGCTTATCTCTTTGTGGACGGTTTCCTCATGCATCTTGTTACAATTACAGACTAGTCTGATTTCAGGGTGTTTGCTAGAACTGGGGGATGGGTGGGAAGGGAGGGTCACTCTGAAGTTGTGCAGCTGGATATGATACACACCTCTTTTGTGTATGTGCATCACCATATGGCATACATGCCCAAAGGCGGCTGGACTTGAATGTGATGTTGTACGTTCTTCAGCATGACAAAAGTAGTAATGTCCTGCAGAGGCTACAATCTGACTCTCCATAATTTCAGCCATACAGTCCATCTCTAATTACAGTTATCTTATTTTGTAATATCCACAAATTGTCTTTTCCCTCTGATGTTGGGCAAACAACAGCCAACATTTCCAAGAAGGCCAGGACTGTTTGTTTAGGTAAAGGTAAAGGTTCCCCCGCACATGCGTGCTAGTCGTTTCCGACTCTAGGGGCCGGTGCTCATCTCCGTTTCATAGCCGAAGAGCCAGCGTTTGTCCGAGGACGTCTCCGTGGTCATGTGGCCGGCATGACTAGACGCCAAAGGCGCATGGAACGCTGTTACCTTCCCACCGTAGCGGTCCCTATTTTTCTACTTGCATTTTTACGTGCTTTCGAACTGCTAGGTTGGCAGAAGCTGGGACGAGTAACAGGCGCTCACTCTGCTACGCGGCACTCGGGATTCGACCCGCCAAACTGCCGACCTTCTGATCGACAAGCTCAGCGTCCTAACCCACTGAGCCACCGCGTCCCTAAACTGTTTGTTTAATTAGTTCCAAATAATGTTAGAAACACTTTCATCAAAATATTTCAGATTTATACAGTCCTCTTTACCTATTTATGGATTTCTTAAGTCAAAATCCTATTAAGTTTTTTACCGTTAAAGTCTTTCAAATATTATTTTCCTCTTTTTTTTCTGTAATCCAGAAGAAAGGCTGGCTCACTGAGTGGTTTTTTTATTTATTCTGCCAGTGTGATGATCTCTCTTCAACAGTAGAATAGGCCTTCTAGTCCAGCCCCCTGGTCAAGCAGGAGAACCTACACCATCTCAGACAGATGGATGTTCAGTCTCTTCTTAAAAATCTCCAGTGATGGAGCGCCCACAACATCTGGAGGCCAGCTGTTCCACTGGTGGATTGTCCTCACTGTCAGAAAGTTTCTCCTTAGTTCCAGGTTGCTTCTCTCTTTGGTCAGTTTCCAAATGTTGTTTCCCGTCCTTCGCTCTGGGGCTTTGGTGAACAACCTGGCCCCCTCTGCCTTGTGGCAGCCCCTCAGATACTGCTATCATGTCTCCCTTATTTCTTCTTTTCTTTAGACTAGCCAAACCCAAGTCCCGCAGCCGTTCTTCGTATGTTTTAGACTCCAGGCCTTTAATCATCTTAGTTGCTCTTCTCTGCATTTTTTCCAAACTCTCAACATCTTTTTTGTGATATGGTGACCAAAATTGGTTGCAGTATTCCAGGTGTGGTCTTACTAGGGTTTCAAATGTAAATCCTTCCGTTCCCCACCATCCAGTCAGAGCTGAAGAAGCTTCTTGGATGAGAAGCAAAACGTCTTCAAAGAAAAAACAACAATGTCCAGTTGCCTCGTGAAAAAGCACCTTTGGGATAAGACGATAGCTTCAGACTGGCGAGATTCTGTCTGTCAAGTGTAAGCAAATAAAGAACTAGACTTGATTGCATCTCAATGAGTCATCTTTGGGTTTAGGCCTCACGGGTATCTTTTTTTTGCTTAAGCTTGTCAGTAAAAAAGAATTTTTTTTAAAAAAAAAACCCCATCTCTTTTCTTTTATGTGTGTCAGCTGCAAAAAACCAGAAGCCAGGATAAAGTTCTAAAGCACTGTAGGCCTATTCCATGCAACCTTTTGACCTACTAACATCAAGGCAAATTGGCGTAAGATAAGAATCAAGAGGGGGGGGAGCTGGACTGAGGTCTCTTTTGGCAGTGTGGAGACTCCAGACTGATGATGTGTTTGACCCTGCCCTTGGGCTCAGCCTGGTCATCTCCTAAATCACAGTATTCTAATCACAATTTCTTTAAGTGTAATTACACCTGTATTCTTAATCTTCAATCTTAATATTAAAATATTGCTGCAAAACCTGCAGGTCTCTAATGCTCTTCCCGACAAAATCCTTTTTAACGCCTCTTTGGAATGGTTGACAATTGTCCTGTCAGAATTTCATTTAGATCCCACTCTTGTTCAGCTCCTGCCATGGATGGAATCCTACTCATTTTGCTCTGTGTTTATGAAAAGAGGTTCTTTTTGCACTTAATTACATTCTCCTTTAGCCTCCCTATAAAATCAAGGACTCCACGATGACTTTCATCCCTGTCACCACCAGCCCTTTGGGCTAGGTCAGATCAGGAAACGGGCTGCCCAAGTCTCCCTGGGACTCTGCTTTATTGATCTCGGAAGCTGACAGCTGCCCTGGCTGAATCTTCCCTCATATTTGGTGCAGAAGGGAAGTCAGTCCGAGCTGCTTTTTCCAGCTTTCTTGGTTCCCCCTCTGTTCCCGTTCCTCCATAGTCGGTGGGTGACTCTCTGCAGTCCCTTCTCCTTGCTCAGCTGACCCTCCTGGGCTCTTCAGAGGAGAAAGTGGCCAGTGAGGCTGAGGGCAACCCAGGAATTTCCGGGAAGGACCAGGCTCCAGCTGGGATGCCCCTTTCCTCTTTCCCCAGGACTTCGCCTTCCTCTCATTCCCGGCTCCTAGTGAGGCAAAGAGGAAGCTCCGCTGGCATTAAAGTCAAAAGCCGGAGGGGATCTAGGGGCAAAGACGTGTTTTATGAAGTGGCAGCAGCTTTGATGAGTCCCTCCCAATTTTTTTTTGGACTCTCCTCCTGTTAAAAGAAGTTTCCCCCTTATTCTGACATTGTCTTAGGGCAGCATAAAGGTATTAATTTTCTTTTGGAATTTGTCATCTCTTTACCTGAGAAGGAGATCCGGAACTGGTGGTGATCTGAAAGGAAGATAATAAAGTCAGGAAAGGACCAGGGGATTGAGGACAGAAAGTTGCATGGTGGCTTAAGGATAGGTGGAGATTGCTTCTGCCCAAGCAGCAGGAAAGGGCCTTACGTCTTCCCACCATTACTCTGCCTAGGTTCTTTTTACAGATTTTTATTTTTGTGTAAGCAGCCCAGAGATATGCCAGAGCCAGGCAATCCCTAGCTCAAATATCTGCATAGGTACATGGATACTGTTATGTATTGGGCTTGTGGTGTTACACCATGTGTGTTGCTGGAGGAGCTAACGGCTCTCCAGCAACCCAGACAGGCCGTCTCCGGTCCTGCAATTGGTCAGCCCCAGGTGGCAAGCGTGGGTTCAAACCTATTGGCTGCCACCTAGGGGCTAGACTATATATTGTGGCTGGTTGCGGCCCAAGCTTCAGTACAGTTCCAGCAAGAATAAAAGAATGAGTTTTCCTGTACTCAAGCCTCGTGTCATCATTCCTGCTCACCAGAGCCCACGACTTAACAGATACAACATCAGGCCTCTTTGATCATTTGTTTTTGGAGGCTTTGTCCAGGTCTCCTCCTTGGTAAGGTGGGGAATCACAGACACCAACAACAACATCACTTTTATTCATGCCTGCACTTGTAACCAAATGCTCTCTATTTAATTCATTTGGACTCCTGAACAGAAGCAGTTTTGTTCATCACAGAGCACGATTCCCCCTCTCGTTTCTATATCTTGAATAAAAGGAATTCTCAAATGTGAGGTAATTTCACTGGTTCTCCATTGTTGTATCAATTAAATCATATTTCATTTCCTGCATTAGAAGTTCAGGCACATCTGAGCATTAACTTGTAGACAATGAAAACCACAAACTTTATGAGCCAATGTTACTCCTGCTTTTTACTGAATGATTTAGTAGCCTCCATTACAGCCACATATCCTTCTACAGCGTGCAAGTCTCTATTTCCTTCAGGGCTTTTATCTCCCAGTTGAAAGCTCTTCTGATGCTGCTTGCCATGCTCTGGCCAAGCACAGTTTTGCAGACTTCCTGAGATGCCAGCCATCTTGTGCCACACGCCCATCATCCAGATTCCAGACAGTCCGGGCCCTGGTTCCAAAACCGGGTTCTGCTGTTCATCTTACTGTGTTCTTGGCGTCCCCTTTCTCTCCTGACCCAATGGCTGAAAATATGGAGGAGGCCACCATCTGGATGGCTCCAGGAAGGCTCCTGCTTCCTCAAGGACAGATACGGTACAAAAAACACCTTGAATTTGTCAAAAAAACCAAATCTTGCCAGTCAAACAGTACCTTTTTTTAAAAATTCCATTTATATCCCGCCCTTCTCCGAAGACTCAGGGCGGCTTACAAGCTTAGCAGTAGCCTTCATTCTATGTATGTGCCTGCTTATTAGGGCTTTCACACACACACCCCCAGGCGGCATTATTACAAAGTCAGCTTAATTGCCCCCAACAATCTGGGTCCTCATTTTACCTACCTGGGAAGGATGGAAGGCTGAGTCAACCTTGAGCCTGGTGGGATGCGAACCTGCACTAATTGCAGGCAGCCGGTGTTACTTAAGGAGGCATTAGCCCACTGCTCCACCAAGGGTCTGGGTTGGACTAGAAGACCTCCAAGGTTCCTTTTTTTTAAATCCCATTTATATCCCGCCCTTCTCCGAAGACTCAGGACGGCTTACAATCTAAAGCACAAATCAAATGTGCTTAGCAGTAGCCTTCATTCTATGTACATGCCTGCTTATTAGGGCTTTCACACCCCCCCCCAAGTGGCATTATTACAAAGTCAGCTTAATTGCCCCCAACAATCTGGGTCCTCATTTTACCTACCTGGGAAGGATGGAAGGCTGAGTCAACCTTGAGCCTGGTGGGATGCGAACCTGCATTAATTGCAGGCAGCTGGTGTTACTTAAGGAGGCATTAGCCCACTGCTCCACCAAGGCTCTTTTTTTGATGGGCAGGATGTGTAGTGAGCCAGGAACGCAACTTGAATAAGCAAGGAGGGAGGGAGATGTGAAACCGACACAGATTGCCACTCACTGTGCCAGGCCAGACTTTCAGAGTGGGGGTGGATGAACCACTAAGAAGATTACAATAAGAATCAAAGAAACGGTTCTGTCATCCTGGAAGATGAGCAGGACAGGGCAGTGGGCAAAGGGAAGAAAAGGACAGAGGCACGACACCCCTTTGGGGGAGGGAACGAGGAAGAGGAAGGCAGGTCTGACTCCATGGGGAAGGCCTGTTGATGGGACTGCAGATTTTCTACTGGCTCCTTTCCTGGGCCATCCATGGGTCTCCAGGTGGCGACACATCCAGCTGTTGCTCCAAGTGAATGGGCAGCTAGGAAGGGGGCAACTGTGGGGCTTGTTCCTCTGCTACGTGGGAATGAGGGGGGATCTCTGGGATGTCACGTACTTCTGACCCTGTTTTGCATGTGGGTCCAAGGCAGGATTGTCCCAAGTGCTTCCACGGCTTTCTGGACTTTTGGTCTTCTTGCTGGCTGGAGAATTAAGTCGGCTCACGATTCCCACAAAGGGACACAGAGCTGGGGAAGCTCCCTCTGGAAAGCCGTGGATGGCCCACCATTTCAGTCATGCTTCTGCTTCTCAACCCTCAAGGTAAGCCTTTACTTTGCCTGCAATCATGTCGTGCTGTTTCCAGAACTGCTCTCCATATTTTTCTTAGGAACAAGCAAAAGTCGCTGACAATTATGGGCAATTTTGCAAAATCCTTTCATCTTTTCTTTAGGCCTAATTATGAAATGTTCCACCATTGTGATTCCCTGTGGATCTGTACCATATTCTTGGAAATTGCTGTTCATTACAAGGAATGGCAATTACTGGATACATGCCAGTGACACCAAAGCCTGAGATGTGAAGTTTTTAGGGCACCTGGTCAAGCCACACTATCTGCTGTCCGGGACAAGGCAAGGGTTTGAGTCTTTCACCTGAATGGACCTTAGACAGCTGATGCCCAAACTGGGTTAGGTAGGAGGGCAGTGATAATGGGCTCTCCCGCAAGTTTATCCTTTCTTCATCCTTGAGGCTGGTCTCTCAAGGTTCCATGGCACACCTGAGTAGAGACGGATGGGGCAGGGAGGTCCTGCTCTGATCTCAGGGCCCAGGAGATGGAGCAGAGCTGGCTGTGCCTTCCACCTTGGGCTCCTGGAAGAGCATCCCTTCCTGGATGGGGCTGAGCCTGTTGCCCCTTGCTTTGGCTTGCTGTGACCTCTTCCCCAAAGCAGGGCATCTACGAAACAGTTTGGGGACACCATGCCACAATCACCGCTTACCTCTTGTACAAGGCCATTTACAGAGGCGAAGCAGTCTCTCACTTTGTGGCTCTGGGTGTTTTGACCCCTGGCGAGGCCAGGGACATGCATGCCCAGCTCAGCACCGTTGCAGCTGGCTCTGCTCCCCCCCCCGCTGCATCTGCAGGTTGGCAGGGACAGAGATGGCATCTGCCCATCGCTGGAGAACTGCTCTTGTGTCACCTAAGGATGGAATGTGTTAATTGGAAACATGATTTCCCCCCCCCCTTAATACACAAAGAAATGGAATGGGAGATGGAGCCCAACTGAGCCGTGCCGCATTTATAATTCATGGGGGAGAGAGAATTTTCGCACTTGCTTGGTTTGCAAGCATCCATTATTGATGGAGCTGCCTTCAGCGACAGCCATCAGCTGCCCTTGGCAAGGCTTGGCAAGGGGGAGGGGGGCTGCAGACCCAGCAGCGGTGCATTTTTATTCGCCAGCTTCAGCTGCAGGCCAGGGAAGGTTTCAGGAGAGCGGAGAGCGGGCAATAGCCAGGCCTGCCCTCCAGCAGGGGCCAGAGAAGCTGTCTGCCGGAGGGGCCGCCCTGCCCCTCCACTTGCCTGATTGGAGGCAGGGGGTGGGGAGGACAGAGTCCGCTCCTGCTGGCTCTCAGGCAAGCCCTCCCTCCCCCCTCCCCGTCCTGAGCAAGACCCAAGTGGGGGGAGAGCCAGGCAAGCAGGCATGAGCTGCTTTTCCAATGCAAGCTGGAACCTTCCTTCCACGTCATCCGTGGACGGCGGTTTCATTCAGATGAATGGAGCCAGGCTGAGCTATGCAATGTTGGGGCGGCTGGGTAACCAGTTTGCTTCCTGCCGTGCTGCGGTTGTATGATATCTGTAGGTCTTTGGGGACCCTTCTTCCAAAATGATTGTTAGGCTGTGCACAGAGCCTCTAATTGCAAAGATGGGTGTGACTGTCTGGGGGCGGCACAGAATCAGTACCAACCGGGAGAAACAGGGGCAAGTCGAGCGGCTTGAAGGAGCTTATGTGCCCCAAAGGAGTCTGTCTTCAGGGCCGAGGGGAGGCCAGCTCTGCCAAGGCCCTCTGGAGGGAGAGAGGAAGGGAAGGCTGGCTCTGCCGAGCTGCCAGGCATGGCTCAGTTGCAGCGGATGGCTGGAGAGAGGGAAGGCAGGCAGCCAGCTGGGCCCCCAAGCTAAGCTCTCCCTTGCAAGGAACAGGGGGTCCCCGTGGCCCTCTGCTCTGCCCTGAACGCCTTCCTCTCCCCCCCGCACGGAGGAGGAACTGCGGTGCTGACTGACCAAGAAGGACAACCTGCTGCACACGCAACACTAAGCTGTGAGGGTTTGCTTGGCCAGCTTACCACACCTGCCGTTGCAGAACCTCTGGATTACCGTGAGGTTCAAAAAAGCCAGGATTCTCTCAAGGAAGCTTCTTTTCTCACAAACCGTTCTGGCCGGGCACTTTCAGGACGGTGAGATGCCGAGGGGCTGCCCAGGCTGGCAGAGGACCCAGAGGGGGCTGGGAGGGTGAGCTTGCAGAAGACAGAAAGAGCACCCAGAAAGGTCCTGAGCTGGGCCGAACATTACGAGAGAGCCACGCGGAGGAAAAGCGATGCCAGGGCAGAGACACGAAGCACCGCAGGAGGCACAGGAGGGCTCTCTCCCCAAGATAAGTCTGTCCGCTTCTGTGGGGATCGTGCCCCCCCTCCTCAGGGAGCTCCTTGTGTGTCTGTCCCCAGCCCAGCGATCTCCAATCTTCCCGCTGGGCACTCTTGATTACTGTTCCATGACTTAAATGCTCTGCACTGAATAACTTCATCAAGATGTCACCCTAAACAGATTTTCCTCCTCCAACGGCCTGGCTTGCGCAGGCTCTTAATGAAAAATATTGATTGTGGGGATTAGCCGTAGATTTGTGTGGTGGCCGCTGATCCCTTTGTCACCTGAAGGGGACCTGATCTCCTGGCAAGTCTTCAAAAGCCACCACAGCCCCGCAGGAGGAGCCGCTTTGCCGAGAGCCGCGGTCGGTGGCTGCAGGGCACCCAGAGTGGCACTGGGGCTGCTGCTGCTGGAAATGGTGGCTGCTGCCTGGCAGGAACCGTGCCTGGGCACCAAAGGCTTGCCAGGAGCAGCCGGGAAGCGGAGGCCCACAGCCACAGGGCAGCTTTCCTTGCAGCCCCAGCTATGTTCTCTTGTCGGGACAGGGAAGCTGACTGGTGCCAGGCCTTGGCAGGGGCTTTTAGCGAGGCAGCATTGCTGTAGGAGAAGAGAGCAGCTCCCTGGTCCATGCCAGTGGGCAAAGCCCTGGCCCAGTACTGCGCATTGGAAGGGGCCACCGCCAACCTGGCTGCAGGAGCCCTTGGCCCTTCTCTGGTCCTCTTTACTCAGTGGATGGGTGTGTCTGTGGCTTTGGGGGATGGGTGGAATTGTTTCTGACACACCCTAAAGGCCTCTCAAGTGAAAAGGCAGAATAGGAATGTATATTTGTACCCTTGGCCCTAAAGGAAGATGGAGAAGGCCCCAGTGAGGAAGAGTTCTGCTACCACGTTTGTTCCAAGTCTCCTCTTTGAATGGCAACCATTCCTGGGCTAACCAGAGTCCGTGAGCTGTTTTTGCAGCCAAGACCTTGAAGGCCCATTAGCCTGTCAGCCAGCTCTTCAGGGCTTTGGCAAGGGAGCCTTGAATTCGCTCCATCTAGAGCTGGCCCACCTGATCCCCTCAGAGGATGCTTTTGTGTGGGAGAGCCATTGTTGAGATCCGCAGGGAGCTTAAGACTCCCCTGGACACCAAAAGAGGCTGGCCACAAATGCTTCCGTTATGGGGAGCTTGAGTCCAGCTTTCTGGCTTTGTGACCGTGTTGGAGAATTTTGCAAGTGGGGCCAGTCCTGGAACAAGGACAGGAGGGTGACCTTTCCTTGAGCTGTGGTCAAGACTGTCCAGGCAAAGGTCCAGAGGCAAAAAGCTCAACATGAGCGTGTTAAAAAACATTTCCAGAGGTAGAATCTTAGCTAACAAAGGGCATCCCTCCATGCAAATTATGGGATGTTAACCTGAACTGTGCATGTTTTCAATAAATCTGGAAGAAGGGATGACATATCAAAAATTTCTGATGTGCATGTTTGGTTTTACAGTATAAAAAACATCTTGTTGAATACCAGCAGTGACACTTGATCTGCATTTGGGTCACAAATATCCCACTTTCTTTGGGGCCCCACAGAGATCATTGTCCTGTGTGTGTTAGTGGGTGCCCATGGGTGAATGTGGGGTTCTTAATTGCGGTGCCCCTTTGTACTGACTGCCTGGGTGCTTATTAAGGCTGATGGCATGAAAACGGCAACGTTAAGCTGGAAGGACTGCGATTCCCTCCCTGCAAACACACAGGGGGACCCAAAGCTTATTTTGGCTGCAAAGACACATTAATGTCTTCTGTTCAGTGACTTTCTCTTTTGACTTGAAAAATGGGGAATTAGTAGCTGGTTTCAGCACCGTTGAGTCATGGGCGCTTTGATTTGGCAATTTTATGATCCAGGATAAAGAAAAAGGTTGAAATTGCTATTCCAGTTTATTTATATTCGGATGCCCTTCATAATCCAGAGACTTAGTATTCATAGATTTACCTATCTGTGGCTACAAAATGCAGGCTACACTTATCTGCAAGAAAAAGTTTCAGGTATCTGAGCTTTTGCAGTTTGTTTTGTGTCTCTTACAGAGGCATATAAAACAGGAAGTGAGGTGAGCATGGCTGAAGTCCATTTTTCTTACTCAGACGAAACACCTCCTAGAGTATATATAACAAGGTCCATCTTTATGTTTGTGTGAATGTGTCATTCCTGCTGCACTGAAGTCACACAATACATTTAATGATAAACAAGTAAAGGGCAGATTTGCATGAAGTGCAACACTATAAAAACTAACCAAGATTAAAAGTAACCGAGTTTAGTATGTCATGTCAGTGCAGTTGTCAGCTCTTTCAATGACACAATTTAAGCCCATTGCATGACAGCAGCCCCTGAGCAGAAACAGGAGGCTCGCATTCTCACAGCATACTAACCCTAAACAAGTTCAGTAAATCACCCATGGCTGCATACGCCACAAACTCTTGCGGACAGATAAACTAGAACAGTGTTTTTCAACCTCAGAACTTTAAGAGGCGCAGACTTTAACCTAGCCTGTTGGCTGGGGAATTCTGGGAATGGATGTCCATGCTTCTTAAATTGCCAAGGTTGAGAAACACAGACGACTTTAGCAAGTTGGGGTGATTCACGCAAGATGTCCTAGCTGGGAGCGGGTTACCTTCTGTACCTGGATTTCAGCCTATTTTGTGTGCCTTGTCTATCCAGCGAAAACTGAGCAAAATTAATTGCAAATTACAATGTGTGTGAGAGAGACCAAACTGCAAACATATTATGGAATCACACACTGAAATTATCACTGTCAACCGGTGAGTAGGGACCAGAGAAAGAGGTCAGGATCCAAGCACAAAAAGACATGGTAACAAAAGGGAAGCAAATGCTTGTGCCAGCCAGATGATGTCCTGGCAGCTGAATCCTGGAAGGACACCTGGCCGGTTCCTTCAGAGACTCTTTTCCTGCCAAGCGCCCCAACCTGCATTATGCTTGTTCTTTGGGGCAGCTGGGGCTTCTCCGCACTAATTACAGTCTGCTCTAAGGCTGCGTTTTCTGGGAGGGGCTCAGAGCACCCGGAGGGGGAGGAGAGGGGAAGGGAGCCTGCCAGCCCGCCAGCCAGCCCAGAAGAGTTCTGGCAGCGACAGAGAGAACGAAAGGGGGAGCGGGAAGTTCGTTTGATGGGACGAAAGCAAAGCAACCTGCATTCCTGGGGCCAGCAAAGTGCTTATTTCTGAAAGGAAAGGTGCTGTCGCCAAGCGCTCTTTTTTGGGGTGGGGGAAAGAGATTTAGGGACAGAACATTTGTGATTTTTTTTCAAAATAGCTATTTCTAGTGTGCACACACAACTGTGAACCTTTACAAAATTAACACTTAATTTTAAAACATAATTTAGCACATTTGCAAATCTTTAATGAACTTTATTTTTAGGAAAAGGCAACAAGCAAAACCTGCAATTTTGGTGAGAACAGCTTGTAAACCGCACATTACCTTTTCAGCCCCTTCAGCTGTGTGAGTGTGTGTGTGTGTGTGTGTGTGTGTGTGTGTGCCTTGGCCTGGGCCTCTCGCTGGCCTGCTGGGATGCGGCTGCCTCAGCTGCACTGCCAGGCTTCCAAGGGGCTTGGGGGTGGGGGGGAAGGTTACCTGGCGAGGAAGGGCCGCCTTGCAGGCAGGTGAGCGGAGCTGAAAGAGCCAGTTGGAGCACCAGAGCAAAAGCAACAGGCGTTCCTGAAGGGGGAAAAAAGGAAAAAAAATTAGCATTGCAGGCTAACAATTCAGTTGCCAGCAACAAAACCAGAGGAACTTGGTCCTTATTCTTGAGGTTCGGATCTTAACGGCTTCCTGAGCAGCTGGGAAGCTCTGGGAATCTGGGCTTGTCCTCGTTTTTGGAATAAAGGAGGAAATGTAGAACCAGACGCATTAGTTGCTCTTAAAGGAAGAGGGAAATGGGCATCAATTAAGTTCTTGGAATTCCAAGAAGCTTCTGATCAACGTAAATTAACGTATTTTTCTTGAGGCTAAATAAAAAGCACATAAACGTCTAAAGAGTTACCACTTGCTCAAACTGAATTCCAACAAATCTGTCCAGCAGGCAGCCTGACCCTCCATTCTCAGAGGGTGGGAGACCCTCGTCTGCATACTGTTTGCTTGCCCTCTTTGCTTTAGTATGCTTTAAGAAAGGCAGAGTTGGAAGGAGCTGCCTTTTGGTTACGGCCACCCCAAAAGTGCCACCACCGATGGCCTCCGTGGAAGCCTGCCTTGCCCCCCTGTTGCTGCAGCCAGGGCAGGTAAGACCCCCCACCCTCTGCTCTGGGTCCCGAAATAACGTGCTTTCCCCAGGATACGGTTTGCAGCTGTTCATGTTTATTTGGAAGCCTACAGCACAGGACCACAAGATTCCCCGCTCCCCACCCGGTTGGCCTCCAGGGGAGAAATAGGTGGGCCTCCTATTCGCCTGGCCATCCCTGCCAGGTAGGCCATGTAGGCAACTCTCCTTCGGCAGCAACTCCTTCTTGTCTGGGGCAGCTGGGCTGCCAGGGGAGATGCACGTCGTGTGGCCAAAAATCTCACATGGGACCAAAGTTCTATCGTGTTTTTTTAAAAAATGTACTTTGTGGAGGAAGGGTTCAATCACACCATCATGGCTGCCATCTCAAATTCTCTGATCACACCTTGTGGACACCCCCTGGATCACTCTGCCAAGTGATACTGGCTTTCTGTGGCTGCCTCACGCTGCAGTGGATACCTGCTTAAGGCAAAGGCAGGAGAAGAAGGGAGGGCAATGCAGGAGTGATAAAATCCTGGTTAACAGGCATGAAAAGCATTTCTCACATTGTCTGTCAATTGACACCAAATTCACACCTAAATGAAATTGTTTAATTGGGTGGATTTGTTCTAGGCAATCTCTGCCCCATATTTCAGCCAATACTAAGCCAATACCTACGTCGGTTGCAGCACAACAAGGAGAAACAAACCGAATGGGCCCTTTCAGACCTACGCAGGGCCTGCAGGAGCCGAAAGCAAATGCAGAGCAGAAGGGAACCTGTCCTGGGCCTTCCAGGGGCTTAAAGGCCAGCCTGGCATCTGGATTGATGGCCTCACTATCAAACTCCTCTGGTCCTTCAGTTACTCCCCTAATGCACAGCCGAAATCTGCCTCCTGGAACCGCCTTCTTGTCCCACCTTCTGTGCTCGTCACCAAGAGGGACAGTTTGAACGAGGGCTGTCAAGGCAGCTATTCCAGTTCTCCCCTCGGCACGGGACTTACTTCTGTTTGGCCATCTTGCACATTGCCCTCCTTGGAGCTGATTCTGGTTTCTTGAAGTCCTCTCAAAGAAGCCAGGATGGGCCAGGCTGCCTGACCAACGCAAGGGAGTGCCCAGATCCTCAGAGCCCATTAGGGAAGGACGGGCAGCTGCGGGCAGGGCTGTTCCACAGACAGAGACGTGATGCGATGACTGGGCCTTAAGAGATGAAATGAAAGGCTTCATTGCACTCATTAACCAGCAGGAAGGAAATCAATAGGCAAATAGCTGAAGCTGAAGCGGCCGTGTCAGAATAGCCAGGAGAAAGGAATTCTGATCCTTCAGCTCCCCATGTGCAGCAAAAGAGCAAAAGGGTTACGAGGAACAGTCAGAATAGTGTAAACCTTAAAAGTGGTCACATAAAATTCAAGTAAATAAATACAACAATACAATGATCCAGAAGGAATCTGGAGATTATCCATGTCACTCAGAGGCCCCTGTTGAATCTGGGAAGGAGATCGTAGTATAATTGTGAAACAATATATTCTTGTCCTTAGAACAGACGCTGATCAAGGAAGCCATAATCCTGTTAGCGTAACTACACGTATTCCCCGGTGACTGTCTTAAAGAGGAATGTATTAAAGTCCTTGTTTAAGCAAACATAGTCTTGTCCTTAAGGCAGATGATGATTGGGATAATTATATCCTGTCTACACGTACTACAAGTAATTTTCTTCTGTAAACTGTCTTCGGATAAGAATGTGTGTAGAATACTAACGACATAAGTAACAATGTATAACTATGTATAACAATGTATAACTAGGAATTAGAGGTGTATAAAAATGTTTATGAGCCCTCTGGGATTCAGACCTTTTGCTTTGTTCAAGCCTTCTGAACCTGCGCATTAAACTTTTCCTTTCCTGAAGAGCTGGCATGAGTCTCCTCTTTCTACAACAGTTGAAGCTGGGCCTGGGCGTTGTGGGGTCTCCGGAACCAGCCGGGCTCAATCCCCCTCCTCACCCTTTGCCTTCTAGGAGCAGCCACTTCACAGCCAGGTTGCCTCTGCTGGGCTCCTTTAGGACGGAGGCCAAGACCACAGCCAAGAGCCGAGAAGACACACCATGAGCCTGGGTTTCACAGAGCCCAGCTGTGCAGCCTAGACCTGCTCCTGAAGGCCACTTCTGGGTGTGAGCAGAAGGCCGAGATAAAGAGGTTTCAAAATTTTAGCCAAACCACAGGGATGATGGTCCTGATATACAGATAGTCCTTGACTACAAACTTTCACTTAGTGACCATTCCAAGTTACAACGGCCCTGAAAAAGTGACTAATGGCTAGTTTTCACATGGCCATTGCAGCATCTCCAGGGTCACATGATCAAAATTCAGACACTTGGCAACTGGCTCATATTTATGACGGTCGCACTGTCCCGGGGTCATGTGATCCCCTTTTGTGACTTTCTGACAAACTGAGTCAATGGGGAAGCCGATTCACTTTATGACCATGTTACTAACTTAACAACTACAATGATTCACTTAACAGCAATGGCAAGAAAGGTCATAAAATGGGGCAAAACTCACTTAACAACTATCTCGTAGAAATAAAACTTTGGGGTTCATTTGTGGTTGTAAGTCAAGGACTAACTGTATGCCTTTTAATAATGGAGTTAAATAATCCTTTATCAAAACTGTGTCTTTACCTGGAAACATCATTTTAGTAAACACATTTTCACTCTTTTTATTCTAGAAAAATACTTTTTTGTGGAAAAATAATTGCCATTTTTGAGCACATACAATCTTTATAGTCTAAAAGATTTTTTTTTACAATAGGGAACCTCTCATTATAAATCAGAGTGATAAGTTACTGGGGTTTTTCTGGAATTAAATCTCTTCAGGGCAACAGAATGTTAGAGTTTCATTAACTCGGTCTTATACTATTTTAAAGAAATTAATATTTAATGCCTTCAACCAACCAAAAGGAGCACTCTCAAAAATTTTTAGGTGATTATTGCAACTATAAATAGGGAAATCCTCCCTATGGTTTAAAGGAAGCTTGTGGTGCTGATGTTATGTACTACATTGACCATCCAAGAGCCCAATTGGCAGCAATGATGGAAACCCCCCAGATGGATCCCCCCCAGCTGTTAGTACCACTTTATAAAGCCTGGATGCTGCATCTAGTTTTGGTCACCACGATAGAAAACAGATGTCGAGACTCTGGAAAAAGTGCAGAGAAGAGCAACAAAGATGATCAGGGGCTGGAGGCTGAAACCTATGAAGAACGGTTGCAGGAATTGAGTTTGTCTAGTCTAGTGAAAAGAAGGACCTGGGGAGACACGATAGCAGTGTTCCAGTATTTGAGGGGCTGCCACAAAGAAGAGGGGGTCCATCTATTTTCCAAAGCACCAGAAGACAGGACAAAAAGCAATGGATGGAATCTAATCAAGGAAAGAACCAACCTAGAGCACTGAGGAGAAATGTCCTAACGGTGAGAACAATAAACCAGTGGAGGAGCTTGTCTTCAAAAGCTGTGGGTGCTCCATCCCTGGAGGCTTTTAAGAAGAGACTGGACAGCCGCTTGTCTGGAATGGTGTAGGTTCTCCTGCTTGAGCAGGGGGTTGGACTAGAAGACCTCCAAGGTCCCTTCCAACACTGATGTTGTACGTTCAGCTTCAGTGCCAGAACCGCGGTGGGTGATTCTCCATTGACTCTTGTCAGATTGGCATATATATCAAAATGATTCTTCTAAATGTTGGGGTAGAGCTTGGAGTAAAAGCCGTTCTTGCATTTTGTGGGCAAATAGTTTGGGTAGATAAATAGCATTACTAAACAAAGAACTAAATGCTCCCCAGAGGTAGACTTTCTGCATCTATTTACAGGACTGAACCACAAGCTTAAGAGTAAGGAAATTACTATTCAATTTTAGAAACTAAAATAATAATGGCCCCACATTGGGTAATAGATAACATAATAACTAGGTAGATAATAATTTTAGATGCCATAGCAATTGAGGTGTGAATTAACAAGGCCTCTTAAATTGCCACATTAGAAAAAAGATCACAAAATAATGAGACATCAGAGGCAGAAAAGCAGAATTCTGTCAGATTTGGATGGATGTTATGATTTATGCCAATAGCAATAGACCATAATATGGTAGTAATTTGAATATACATAAATTTGTACATATACAGCATCTGTCTTTTTGCTTTTTAGTTGTTTTTTATATATATTTTTTTCTCAATGCATTTTGAGTTTATATTAATTTATTTGCATGATAATGTTTGCTAATTATAGTTTAATAAAAAAATGAAAAAATGTATGTCAAAGAAAGTGAAACCCAAATGTAAATTTTATTTTTAAATTTTATTTTTTAAGTTTAAATTTAAGGAATATAAAAATGATTTAGAAAAGCATCTTGCAAGGCTGAAAAGAAGTTAGACTTCTTCTTTACTTAAAGCAACTTCCCAGGAGATCCAGAAGTGCGCATTGGGAGGGTCATAGTCTTGTCTGAAAGGTTCAACGCCAAAGATGCTTTTTGTTCGTGGCTCAGCCTGCGTGGCTTTTTCTAAAATATCAAAATGTTTCTTTGTGTTGCTCCTCAGGAGTTGCACGCAGCGGATCACCTGCACCTGACAGGCAACTGATTGAACTGGCCTTCAAACTGGTTTCCCGCTGATCTGGGCTGCCGGGCTTGCAGCCTTCCTGGGGCTCAGGGCTCTGTGCAAGAGCAAGCAGAGCAGCAGACTCAGGGATCAATAAGGCGCAGAAGGTGAGGACGGAGGGCCTTTGCAGAGAACCTGTATGATCTCTTCCCCTTTGTTGTAATCCATAACTGGAGCATTTCCATCGGAAGGCCACCCAACCTCCGCTTCCTAGCATTTTAAATCCCTTTTTCCTTGCCTGTCTAGTGGGGGAACTGAACAATTCTGCCCCATCTCCTTCAAAGCTTCTTCATAATTTTTCCTTCCGGGCCCCTTAGGATCTGGGCTGTTCTTCACTGGAGATGCTTCAGCTGGTAAATACCTTTCCTAAAGTGTGGTGTCTAGCAGTACAGGTAGTCCTCAGTTAATGACCCTAATTAGGACAGAAATTTCAGTCGCTAAGCGAAGCGGTCATTAGGTGAAACATCACATGACTGCACCACTTAGCGACAGCAGTCCTGGCAGTCCTGGTTGGAGCTAGCATGAGAACCTCACGCTTCTCCCATTCTACCACACTCGAGTCTGCTTCAGCGCCACCTGCCTCTGCCCTTTGGGCCTCCCCGCCCACTGCTGGACCGCTACTCCTGCCGCCCTCCACCGCTCTTGGCTGCCACCTTCTTCCTCCTGGTGGTAACAACTAGTGCTCGCAGTTATGGTTGGGAGGACGCACTAGGACAGACATGTCAAACCCGCAATGTCATGTGACGTCAGTTTGACATCCCTGCACTAGGAGGAAGGAGATGGGGCAGGTCAGCTGGTGGGGCAATGGCAGGGGGGGGAAATAAGGGTAGATGGCAAAGTGCAGGGTGTAAACAGCAGAGATGGGGGGAGGTGAGTGGGTGGGCGGAGTTGAAAGCATGCAGTGATCATATATGTGGGCAGCGCCCAAATTTGGTTCACATGATCTCAGGGGCACCACAGCAGCCATAACTTCAGCTGCCATTCGTTCGGCCCATTGTGATGACAAATGCTTGCTGCACAAATGCAATATTGTAGTTGGAAGTACAAAACAATCAAAAGGAGTGACTTCTCTTGTCGATTTCTGCTATTGTAGCTTGGGAGTGTCCAGATCCTCTTAAAAATTGTTACTGGTACTGTCCTCTAAGTGAATACTATCTCTTCCACTTTTTGTGTCTTCCAAAACCTGTTAACAGTATTTTCTCACCTTTGGTCCAAGTCAATTATGTGCATGTTAATTAGCATGGGACAGAAAACAGGGGTTTGTAGTGTGCTGCTTAACACATCCACTTGTTTGGTGTGATTGTTCAACCACTCAGCCTCCATCCAATAGTAACAAAAGTTGCCAATTTCTCTTCTCCCTCCTCCTCCTCCTCCTCCTCCTCCTCCTCCTCCTCCTCCTCCTCCTCCTCCTCCTCTTCAGACTGCAGCCTGCTTAAACGGGAACTAACCTCCCCTTAAGGTCAGCAGAAGTCTCCCCACCACAGTTCCTAGGACCTGCCGCTGTTTCTCTACCAGGAAAGCAGAACTCTTGCAACTGGCATCATTTGAAAAGGAACTTTTATTGGCAGGGACAGAAAGCAGGAAAGCTAGGCAGGATCTGAGATCTTCCCGCCCAAATCAATAGGTTAAACCCGCGAAGTAATAACTCCACCCCAACAGTCCATCCTGTCAGTTCAAACAGGCCAACCCACAGGTGACATTGAGCTGTGGGAAAGCAACCGATAAAGATGCCTCTCTCACGGTTGTTAGGTCTTCTCTGGTTCCTCCCTCCATGCTGAGATACGGCAGATGGCCCGAGGCATTCCTTTCACAGCCCATAGAGCAGGGCTTTTCAACCAGTTGTACACATACCACCTGTGGTACTTTGCTACATGGCAGGTGGTACGCGACTGCTAGCCAAGTGTAGCAGGTGAGGGGAATGAGCCGAAGCAAGCCTGAGGGAGAGGCATCTGCAGCTGCAGGACTGTCTGGGCCTGGCAGAAGCTCCAGGAGCCAGCAGGGCTCCAGCTGATTGGCGCTTCCGAAAGCAGTGCGGAGCTGGAGGTGAACTGAAGAAAAAGGGGGGGGAGGAGAGGAAAGGCTATAAAAGGAGGTGGTTTGGGTGGGAAAGGGGAAAAAGACATCGGGGAAAGAGAAGGAAAGGTCAGCAGGCAGGGAGGAAACAGGGACAGAGAAGAGCAGCAGCTGTTGCTGGAAGAAAAGGTCCCCTGGTTCGTTTTCTCCAGTCAGGAGAATGCAATCAGCGCTGATGAAATGAAAAGCCGGCATGTCGGAAAGGAGGTGGGTTTATTTAGTTCTGGATCAGTTGGCAGCTTGATTGGGTTACCATAAGGATTTTTGTACAGTTTTTACAGCATTTTGTAATTCAGAGGCTCCTTTGTGTGCTTTGGTTATTGAAATATTTTAGTCTGTATTTTAGGCTAGCAATGAGTCCAAAGTGTTGATTTGTGTAGGTTTAATCCCTTTAAAGAAATGTAATTAGTTTTACCCCCTTATCTTGAGTCTGTCTATGGCAGGGGTGTCAAAGTCGCAACGTCACGTGACACGACATATTGCGACTTTTTTGGCGTGATGCATCTGGCCTGTGGGCCGGCAGTTTGACACCCTTGATCTAGAAAGTTTTTAGAAAGTTTTCTTTGAAAGTAAACAGGCTTAATTTAAGGCTAAAGCTTTTTGCAATTGCCGCTCCTTTCAGTCTAGGGGTTGCAACATTGTGACACGTGATATGCCTGAGGCAGCTTAAAGAAAAAAAATGGACTTTATGTGTTTATTTTGTGAGCCTTTCTTGCTTTTCGTTTGATTCCTGTGTCTTTAAAGAGCACAGGGAAGGGATTTTGTGTGTGTGTTTGTGTGTGTGTGTGTGTGTGTGTGTGTGTGTGTGTGTGCATTCTTACTGCTTTGTGGAAAGAGCTCAGAAGGGAGAGTCCAGCTAGCTCAGGGGTCTACAAACTTAGCAACTTTAAGACCTGTGGACTTCAACTCCCAGAATTCCTCAACCAGCCATGATAGCTGAGGAATTCTGGGAATTGAAGTCCACAAGTCTTAAAAGTGCCAGGTTTAAAGACCCCTGAGCTAGCTGGTAGTGGTGTATATTAATAAACATGGATAAATTCATCACACATTTGTCAGTGCAAAGGGAGAGTGATTCAGCAAAGGAACATCCACCGAAGAAATTAAAACTGGTACTTTTTTCCTTTTTTCTACAGTTTGTAATATTTTATTAGATTATAGAATAAAATACAAAAAATACAAAAGCAAATAGTAGGACACAGTGGGGAGGAAAAAGGGGGGGAAAGTGAGGGGGAGAAGGGAAAAAGAACATACTTCCTCTGTTGCAGTAGAAGGAAGCATTAACATTGAACCTCAACTTTTTACTTTTCCATAATATTATAAAATAGCCATTTCTATAACAACAAATGAATCTAATCAGTAAAACCCAAAATCCCCCCCCCCCTTTTTTTTAGTCATCAAGTTTTTGACACCTTGGTAAGCACTGGTGGAACCCAAATATTGTCATAAGTACAATCTGGGAACAGGTTGAAAAGCCATAGAGCCATAGAGGATCCATCAAAGCAAACAGAGGAAACGTTCTACCTGCACTACAAGCCCCCTGGCCTTCCCCACCCCATGGGAGAATGGCAGAACCCAAATAACCTAAACCCAGAGAATATGTATGATTAATAACTGAGGGCTCTGACAGCCAGTTTGGTCTAGTAGTTAAGTCGCCAGGCTAGAAACCAGGAGACTGTGAGTTCTAGTCCTGCCTTAGCCTTGAAAACCAGCTGGGTGATCTTGGGCCAGTCTCTCTCTCTCTCTCTCTCAGCCTAATTCACCTCACAGGATTTGTAATGTATTGGCCTTTTGTATATGTTGTGTTTGCTCTTGTTGCACTGCTTGCTAATTGCTTGACTTCAGTTGCTAAGTGCTAGTTCACGTGTGTGTTCTAACCATTGCTAGCCGGGCCAGACTGGTTGTCTTCAGCCAGCTAAGTAGGTCTTTGGGTGGGAAACCTATGCTTCAAACCTATTGGTCGCTGCCTATCGGCCAACCGTATAAATAGCTGCACAGCAGCTCCCTTGTTGCTTCGATTCTGTTTGACCTTCAATAAAGTATGTTGCAGTTTTGAACCTTCCGTCTCGCTCAATGCCTGCAAAAATCCAGCTACACAACAGGGTTGTTGTGGTGGGGAAAATAGGAGAAGGAAGATGTGTTGGATATGTTCACTGCTTGAGTTATTTTTAAAAAAAGAGAGAGAAAGGTAAATAAATAAATGTCGGAAAGAATATAGGATGCCTACGAGGAGTTCCATCTGAGGAAGAAATAGATGTTACGATGTGCCATCCATCTCGCCTGGAGCAGCTCCGGGCTATTCGAGGACTGAGCTGCATCTCTGCCTTAGTAATACAGGCTGGCAGCTGCAGCCGGGAGAGTTGGCTTGATGGCAAGTTGGAGGGACCCGGGCGAGTGTCTGCTGCTCCCTGACCGTGACTCCCCTACAGGGAAGGGAAGGCAGGAGAGAAAAGGGAGAGGGAGAAAAGAGGAGAGGAGAGACATGCTGGAGCTACTCTTCCATCTGAGCCTGGCGACCTCCTTGCCTTTGTCTGGTGTGTGTGTGTGTGTGTGTGTATGTGTGTGTCCCAGAAGGCAGAGGAAGCAGCAGCCTGGTGCCTTCGGTCCAGTCTGGCCTGGGGCTTCCTTGCTTTTCTGCATCTGTTTCTGGCTGAATGGACAGCGCTGGTTTCGGTTCTTCAGCTAATTCCCAGAAGGAACACAGCCTGGGTGGGGACTGGATGGGGGTTTGCCTACGGCACGCACGGGGTTCTCCAGCGCCCAGCATTTGGCAGGTGGCAAAGATGGCTGCTGGAGGAAGCCCCGAGCCTTGTCCATTTCCTGCTGTTTGAGCCCCCCAGAGGGCTACGAAGACCTGGCTCTTCTCCCAAGCTTTCAGCTAGGAGGGGGGCCTGAGATGCCAGGAAGGCTGGTCTGGCGCTTGGGGACAAGGGTGCCTGTGGCCTAACCAGGTTTCGTGAGTCGCTTGAGCCATCTAGAGTCTTTATATGAGACGGGCAGCCACACAAGTCCTGTCAGTAAGAAAATACCTCCACCAGTCCAGAAAAGCAGCAAGAGAAAAGAAAGGCACCCTGGGGGCTTCCGGGGTAACAGAAAGCAACTTCACTGCTTTCTGTAAAAAAAAAATGCTTGTGGTCCTGCAGGGCTTTTGGAGTGGTCCACACCTCCCCCCCCCGGACTTCCAGAGGTCTCACTGGCCCAAAGCATCTTGGTCTAGAGGGCATTCCTCTTTGATGCCCCCCTTCCCTGCTTCATTAAGCAGCAAGAAGCTCTTCTAACCTTGATACCCCCAAGAGTGTTGTCCAAGTCCCTCAGAAGCTGACCTGAAGCCCAAGGTGGTCCCTGCAGCTGTTGCGTTGGCCCTTCTGGGGCCCCAGAGCCAAAATGATGCCCTGCCCACCTGCCAGACCTTTTCAGCCCTCTCTCCTTCTCTCTCTCTCCTAAATCAGGGTGGCTGGCAACAAGGGGCCTTCCCCCTGTGCCAAGGGGCCTTCCCCCTGTGGCTGATGATTAAGCACCCTAATCACCATGGCTCCGGGATGCCCTTTTCTGGAGAGGGGAGGAATTTATCACAGGCAGGCTGCTGACACAGGCTGGGGGAGGGGGGAACCTGAGACAGCTGTAATGTAATTATTCAGCAAATGTAATTAGCTACAGATGTACTGAATAAGTAATATGCAAAAGATATTTATCCCTGACTACTGCAGCCCATTAAAATGCATTATTATGGCCATTTGTCAGGAAAACAGCAACATTTATTAATGCATTAGAGCTAATTCCTGGTGAATTAGTAATTGGCTAAACAACAGACTGAGGGCACAGCAGCTTCCTCGGTGAATAATTCCCCTCTGCCCAGCAGCCTTTGGAAGACCCCTGCTGTTTTCCTTGCCCCCTCTTTGATTCAGTGGGCAAACAAGCTGCCTGGGGGCAGGGAAATGATGGCTGGATGGGACTGAGGGAGAGAGAGCGGAGCAGCCAGGAGAACCCTCAAAGTTGACCTGGAACTTAATGAGGAAGGAAAACACGTGTACCAAAGAACAGGGCTTAACAGCATCGCTAAAAAGATTAATAATCTAGAAATCTACTGGACAAAAAATAGTAGAAATGTTCAGAAATATTTATTCACAGATCTGGAAAAATATAAAAGCAGGGTATTTCAAGATGCTGTCGTTAGCTGCGAAGTCGTGTCCGACCCATCGCGATCCTATGGACCACGTTCCTCCAGGCCTTCCTGTCCTCTACCATCTTCTGGAGTCCATTTAAGGTCACGCCTACTGCTTCAGTGACTCCATCCAGCCACCTCCTTCTCTGTTGTCCCCTTCTTCTATTGCCCTCCACCTTTCCCAGCATGAGGCTCTTCTCCAGTGAGTCCTTCCTTTCCTTCCATTTCAAGTTGGGGAAAATTTAATTTGTCTTGGAAGAATTGCTTCTGTTAAATTGGATGGCCTATCTTGAGTATTAAATTTCTGTTTCAAATGATTCTAATAATAATTAAAAACAATGATTGGCTGAGACAAGAAACAAATAGTTCAATAAAAGACCTAAGATTAAATGTAAGATGCTACAGGATTTAAAAGAATGAGGAGATCTGCCGGGCCCAACTGAATGAAGCAGTGAGCATACTTAAAATTTGAGATTAATACAGGAAAATAATTTATCAGATTCTCCACCTCGCTCTTGTTACTGAATGGAACTGTGAAGAAATTTGCTTGGGGGAGAGATTACAACTTGTATAGAGATCTGAATATTAACAAGAGAAAGGAAGACCTTTTTTGAGACATTCTCAAAAAACCACCCAGCTGGTTTCAGCACCTTCCGTAACTGGTCCAAGAGAACTGCAGAACCAGAGAGAGACACCTAGGGACTTCAGAAGCTTCAGAGCACTTGTTGGACCTTATTTATGAAATATTGCTGAAATGTGATTAAAAGACTGAACAAGTTAAAGACTATGATCAAATGGCTGCAAATTTAGTTATAGTAATTAATATACAACAATAGGAATTTCAGTAGGTGAAGAGTATTACATTCTCACCAAACATTAAGAGAAAACTGGTATAAGAAGGTTAATTGTTGGCATATTACCCCAGTATTGATGGCTAACATGAACAATTCATTTTTTAAAAAAAGTTGTTGAAACTGCAATCATTTTTCTATACGGTACTTGTTAGCAATGTTATAAAGTTCAGCAGTTTTGGAAAATAATTTATAATAGAATGTAAAGAATCCTAAAAGTTCATTTTCCTTTCCAATTTGCTATTTTTAAATTAAATATGACTAAAACTTACATTCCCACAAAGTATACGGAACTTGTTTTGTACAGATAAATGCTGCAAGGAGATTTTGTACTTCCTATTGGTAAGTATACACACTCCTGCAGCAGAATGCCTAACTAAGCTCCAGGACTTTGCCTTTTTTCCAAAATAAATTCAAATTTCAAAAATAAATCTGTCATGGAGTCTAATTCAATTTGGAAACCATCTTTTGGTTCTTTCAACCATTCCGTTGCTATTCAAATATGACAAAAAATATTTTTGGCCTTTCTATAAAGGTCAAGGTTTCCCTGTCCAGTTGTGTCCAATTCTAGGGCGCGGAACTCATCTCCGTTTCTTGGCCGAAGGAGCCAGTGTTGTCTGAAGACACTTCCATGGTCACTTGGCCAACATGGCTACATGGCATACCGAACACTGTTACCTTCCCATTGATGTGGTACCTATTTATCTACTTGCATTTGCATGCTTTCGAACTGCTAAGTGGATAGGAGCTGGGGTGAGGACAGGAGCTCACCCCATTGTGTGGTGCTCCAGGCTTGAATCCGAGCTGTCAGCTTTCCAGCTGACAAGCTCAGCATCTTTAACCACTGAGCTAAAGTGCCCCCTTCATACATGCAAATTAAAACAACAACAACAAGGCATTCATACAGTACTATGTATACTAAATTGAGAGAGGCTGGATGGGTGTATCACGAAACTGCAAAGCTGAGAAATGGAAAGGGAATGGTAGCCAGTGTGGAACCTCTAAGTCAGGGGTCCCTAACTCCCAGGCATATACTGGTCCCAGTCCACAGCCTGTTGGGGACGGAGCCACAAAAGCAGCAGGCGAGCATGCGAAGCTTCATTTGTGCATGCGTGGGATCTAGGTTGCAAGTGCCAAGCCATCCCCTCCCCTCCACCACCACCGTGGCTGCCGGTGCATGGAGAA
This sequence comes from Vipera ursinii, assembly GCF_947247035.1. Classification (NCBI taxonomy): domain Eukaryota; kingdom Metazoa; phylum Chordata; class Lepidosauria; order Squamata; family Viperidae; genus Vipera; species Vipera ursinii. The sequence continues at coordinate 1,505,699 of NC_139526.1, read as the reverse complement.
AGGTTGGGGGCTGCTGCTCTATGTCATGGTGTTCCATGGAACCAGACAAAAATTTGAAAGGAGGATTAAAAACTGAACCTTTTGTGATAGTTATGATAAGGAAAGTATCCATTCTACCTCTAATCCATCTCTGAAGTCCAAGTGCAGTTTGAGAAGCTGGTTAGTATCAATTCTACCTCTAATCCTAATATACCTTAAGATCTGAATGTCTCAGATACAGGGCTTTAAGCCATTGCCAGCCCTTTGAGGCAGGACAGTGAAGACATGGATCCTGCATGCAGTTTTATTGGCATTAAAATCTTGGAACCTCCCTGCCTTTCCCGACTCTTTGGAAGGACCGCCAGGCCAAGGTGGTGGTGGTGGTGTGTCTTCTATATCTGTTTCTTGTGCTTCTGAGCACGTGATTTCCCCTCCCACCCTTCTGGAGACCCTCATCCTGGAGGGCTTTCTGCCAGTCCAACAGAGTGACCAGAGAGTTCCCACTAAGGGTCCGGGCATACCAGGAGGTGGGGTGATGGAGGGAAGGGGCAAATATGACTTTGGAGGGTGGCTGGATATGTATTGTGTGTGTGTGTGTGTGTGCAATGATTATTTGATATTACTTGTATTTTTTTGTTTTTGAGGCATGAAGATGTATTTTTATTGTTATTGCTGTTTCAATATTCGTAAACTGCTTGGAGTTTGAAAGTGGTTTACAAGTATTAAATACCTTATGGAGACGGAGGTAATAAAATAAACACAGTATGGAAATCAGAGCCACCAAGCCTGGGAATCCTGCCTCTCGGAGACAAGACAAAATGAGCATTTTCAGACATTAGACCTACCTGCTGTTGACTTTTTTTCCTTCCCAAGCCAATACACAAAGCATTACAAGGCAGCAATTTCAACAGTAAATTCAAAATACTAATAAGTTAAGAATACGGTTAACATCCAGATTTCATTGGAGCATGAGATCCTACTGTTGCTGCTGTTGTTAGTTTTGGAGTTGTGTCCAACCCATCGCGACCCCATGGACAACGTTCCTCCAGGCCTTCCTGTCCATTTAGGCTCACGCCTACTGCTTCAGTGACTCCATCCAGCCATCTCCTTCTCTGTCGTCCCCTTCTTCTCTTGCCCTCAACCTTTCCCAGCATGAGGCTCTTCTCCAGTGAGTCCTTCCTTCTCATCAGGTGGCCAAAGTATTTGAGTTTCAAGTTCAGGATCTGGCCTTCTAAAGAGCAGTCAGGGTTGATCTACTCTAGGACTGACCGGTTTGATCACCTTGCAGTCCAAGGAACTCGCAGGAGTCTTCTCCAGCACCATAGTTCAAAGGCCTCAATTCTTTGGTGCTCAGCCTTTTTATGGTCCAACTTTCACAGCCATACATTGCAACTGGGAAGACCATAGCCTTGACTATACGCACTTTTGTTGACAGGGTGATGTTTCTGCTTTTTAGTGTGCTGTCTAGATTTGCCATTGCTTTCCTCCCCAGGAGCAAGTGTCTTTTAATTTCTTGGCTGCAGTCCCCATCTGTGGTGATCTCTGTCACTACCTCCATTTCTTCTTCATCTATTTACCAGTAATTGAGAGGGCCAGATGCCATGATCTTGGTTTTCTTAATGTTAAGTTTCAACCCAACTTTTGCACTCTCCTTCTTCACCCGCAACAAGAGGCTTTTTAGTTCCTCTTCACTTTCTGCCATTAGAGTGGTATCATCTGCATATCTTAGGTTGTTGATATTTCTTCCAGCAATCTTAATTCCAACTTTTGATTCATCTAGCCCTGCCTTTCTCATGATGTGCTCTGCATATAAGTTAAACAGGCAGGGTGACAGTATACAGCCTTGCCGGATTCCTTTCCCAATTATGAACCAATCAGTGGTTCTGTGTCCAGTTCTCACTGTTGCTTCTTGACCCGCATATAGGTTTCTCAAGAGACAAATAAGATGGTCTGGTACTCCCATCTCTTTAAGAACTTGCCACAGTTTGTTATGATCCACACAATCAAAGGTTTAGCATAGTCAATGAAGCAGAAGTAGATGTTTTTCTGGAACTCTCTAGCTTTCTCCATGATCCAGCGTATGTTGGCAATTTGATCTCTAGTTCCTCTGCCTCTTTGAAATCCTGCCTGTACTTCTGGTAGTTCTCGATCCACATACTGCTGGAGTCTAGCTTGTAGGATTTTAAGCATAACTTTACTAGCATGTGAAATGAGTGCAATTGTGTGATAGTTTGAACATTCTTTGGCACTGCCTTTCTTTGGAATTCGAATGTAAACTGATCTTTTCCAATCCTGTGGCCACTGTTGAGTTTTCCAAGTTTCTGGCATATTGAGTGTAGGACTTTTACTGCATCGTCTTTTAAGATTTTGAATAGCTCATCTGGAATACTTTCACCTCCACTAGCTTTGTTGTTGCTCAGCTTTCCTAAGGCCCACTTCACCTCACATTGTAGGATGCCTGGCTCGAGGTTTAGTGACCACCTTATTGTGGTTATCAGGGATGTTAAGTTCGTTCTTGTATAGTTCTTCTGTGTAATTTTTCCACCTCTTCTTAATCTCTCCTGCCTCTGTTAGGTTCCTGCCATTTTGGTCCTTTATCATGCCCATTTTTGCATGAAACGTTCCCTTCATCTCTCCAATTTTCTTGAAGAGATCTCTGGTCCTCCCTATTCTATAGTTTTCTTCTGTTTCTTTGCATTGTTCATTTAAGAAAGCATTCTTATCTCTTCTAGCTATTCTTTGGAATTCTGCATTTAATTGGGCATATCTTTCTTTTTCTTCCTTGCCTTTCGCTTCCCTCCTTTCCTCAGCTATTTGCAAAGCTTCCTCAGACAGCCATTTTGCTTTCTTGCATTTCTTTTTATTTGGGATGGTTTTAGTTGCTACCTCTTGTACAATGTTGCGAACCTCCATCTGTAGTTCTTCAACGAGAAGCTCATGGTCTGAGCCGCAGTCAGCTCCTGGTCTTGTTTTTACTGACTGCATAGAGCTTCTCCATCTTTGGCTGCAGAGCACATAATCAATCTGATTTCTGTGTTGACCGTCTGGTGATATCCATGTGTAGAGCCGTCTCTTGGGTTGTTGGAAAAGAGTGTTTGCTATGACCATCATATTCTCTTGACAAAATTCTATCAGCCTGTGCCCTGCTTCCTTTTGTACTCCAAGGCCAAACTTGCCTGTTATTCCGGTTATCTTTTGGCTTCCTACTTTAGCATTCCAATCCCCCATGATGATAAGGACATCATTTTTTGGTGTTAGTTCTATAAGGTGCTGTAGGGCTTCATAGAACTGGTCAATTTCATCCTCTTCAGCATTGGTGGTTGGGGCATAGACTTGGACTACTGTGATATTGAATGGTTTGCCTTGAATTCGAACTGAGATCATTCTGTCATTTTGGGGATTTTGGGGATTGATTCTACTATTAGAGGGATTAAAATCAATTTAGAAAGTGACCTAAAACAATAATTGAGGAGTTGGAATAAGATTTGGTTTCCAAGGCTATATTCTCATCTTTTGCCCAAATGAAAGAAAATTACATCAGAATAATGGTGGATAATACATGACTCCAGTGAAGCTGGTGCATATAACTAAAAATAAACCAATTGTCTGCTGGAATATTGGCAGTGAGCAAGGCAAAGATTTTATTATGTGCTGGAGATACCCAGAGATTAGAAACTTAGCGGTTTAGTACAGTATTTACAGAAATGTGTAAATCAAAGTGAACTCCCAGTTTCATTGGAGACAAAAGACCATCAAATCTAAAAAACTAGTGCCTTATATATTGATAATGGCAATAATGCCCTTGAAGAACATCTGCTGGTCCAGAATGTGGCAATGTGGGCAGTCTGAGGTTCTGGTTAGCATCTCTGCTTCACGCACTGCTTTGGCTCCCGGGGGTGCAATTGAAATGGCTACATAGCTCCTATACATCTCTTCGAGCACAGGACCAGAAGCCAACGAAGGTACTGTGGCCAGAACCCCAACGGATGGAGTGGGTGAGCAGGTCTCCCTTTCAGGTCAAGGAACTGTAGCTGTGTTTTTCTCTTTGACTGGATACACTTTTTCCAGTTGGCCATTTGCGTCTGTGATCTGCCAGCATTTTCAAATGTCTCAGGGATCATCCTACAGTAAGGGGTGGTGGTGGACAGAACCAGCAGGTTGAACCTTGGGAGGCTGATTCAGATCAGGAAGGGCTTCTGCTGCCTTACTGCCTTCTTTGATAAAGTGTCTAAATTAGTGGAACAGGAAAATGTTGTGGATATAGTTGGACTTCAATAAGGCATTTGACAAAGTAGACCATAGCCCACACTTTGGTAAAATAGAACAATGTGGGATAGACAGCATCACCACTAGTTGACCAATTGCACTCAACGTGCAGTCCTTAAAGGAACTACATCGACATGGAGGGAAGCATGGAATGGGGTAGCTCAAGGTTCTGACTTAAGCCCAGGGCTGTACAATATCTTCATGAACAGTTTGGATGGGGATAGAAGGGGAACTCATCAAATTTGCAGATGACACCAAGCTAGGGAATTACCAATATTTTGGTATGGTCTAAGAACTCCTGCCTTGGGTAGGGAATGGATTAGAAGACCTCCAAGGTCCCTTCCAGCCGTAGGATTCTATGATTCATTAAGTGCCATGTTCCCCCTTTGCCAGAGGCCTTCAAACAAGGGCCTAAAATGCTTTATCAAAATGATCAGGGGTTATAGTAGACCAGGGGTAGGCAACCTTGGCTCTTTTATGACTCGTGGACTTTAACTCCCAGAATTCCTGAGCCAGCATGGCTCAGCTTGGAAACCTCTCCCTTTCCCCTCAGCATGGCTGGCTCAGGAATTCTGGGAGTTGAAGTCCACGAGTCATAAAAGAGCCAAGGTTGCCTACCCCTGGACTACTAGACAATCTCTGAAGTCCCTTCCAGTTCTAGAATGATTCATTAAGAATTTGGCAGTTGGTCTGTCTGGAGAGGAATCTCACTCAAATGCCTTTTCTTTCAGCAATGTTTTGTAGAATGTGTTAGTGTTTAATTTTAGGAAACTATCTTTTTTGCTTGAGACAAAGCCGTTTCCTCTGATGTGCCCAAACTAGCCATTTCAGGGCCAGTGATGAGAGCAAGCAAGCCAGTGGTGGCATCCAAATATGTGAACCACCGGATCTCTGTGTGGATGCCGCTTCCATTCTGGGCCTGGGCAACAAAAAATTAGCTACCAGTTCTGCTGAAGTGGTGAGAACCGGCTGAATCCCACCACTGAAGCAAGCATTATGGTGGTTAAAATCCTGGCTCAAACTGAGAAAAAAAACCTGGTGGGAAAGGAGGAGATGCAAAATATTTTACAAGAGACAAAAGGGTTCCTTCACCATCAGCTCTCTCAGGTGACATAAATTTGCCACTTGAGGAATTTTATCTATCAATGTCCGCCTTTTCTTACAAACAAAGCCTATATTGCACACCAATGGTTTGTCGCTTTTTGATACACTTACTGTATCATACTGTATAACACATGCATGTAATAACTGTTTTCCTGCCCCGAAAAGACTACCCCGCAACACTTTGATTTGTCTGAAGTGGTTTATATTTTCAGGGAGCAAAAAAAGCCACTTTGCAAAGAATTGGGTGTTCCTCTCTCAGACCCAGGGAACAGCTTTCATCCAGCTCCAGGCCAGCTCAAGAGCTGGAGGCTGACGGGCAGCAGTAGGGCTGAGCACAAGGTCCATGTTCTTGGCTTTTGCATTTCCTTCTTCATTTAGCATATGGCATCTACAGAGGTCATGCAATCACTGATACACAAATTTAGTTTAAATAGTGTCAGCAAACACTACATACAAACATACAATATAGGACATAATATATAAAACTAAGATAAAAGAGTAAAATCATCACAATTTTATTATTATCATTATTCTACCAGGCAGAATCTACCCATGCGGCCCACGTGCCCCAGGCAGGTATGCCGATGCCTCCGCCCACCTCCATGGCAGATCCCGGTGGGCATCTTAACGGTGGCCCTGATCCTTGGAAGCAGCCTTCTTGGGATTGCTGTATCCCCTGTCTCTCCTAATATTCAGGAAGCGCTTTCAGTGACAGTGATCAGGTGGGGACACTGGTATTTTAAAATGGTGCATTGTTTTAACTGATAGTTATGGTGTTGTTCTATTGTGTATTGTGCACCACAAGGGTCCTTCGCCAAATAGGGAAGTATAAAAGTACAGTAAAAATAAACAAAGGAGGGTCACTGAAGATTAATACCTATCGACCCACCTGGCGATGGTCTCAGTTTATGAAAGAGGGCAATTTTGGAATGTAGGAGAGTTAAATGGTAAAGAAAACACACTGAAAATGAACTTGGAGAAAGAAAAATAGGTTGCGTGTTTGTGAAATTGGAAGAAAGGCAAAGAATGTAATAGAGATGAATAAAGGTGATCAGATCCTGCAAAGCACAGTTGAGGAAAACAAGCAGGGAAGTGAAGGTGCAGGTTTAATTATGAATGAAAGAGCTAAAATTATATGAGAAGGTATGAATTCATGTCACTTAAGTTGAGGTAGGTGTGGATGAAAGGAAAAATCCATAGAGGGATAATCGTGGCCCATTGTGCTCCAGTGAATGGGGATAATGAAATCACCAAGGATGAATTTCAGGAAAAATTACTCTGAATGAATGGAACCTGGGGTGGGGGTGGGGGGTGAGGAAGGTCATCCTGTTAGGTGAATTGAGTGGGAACAAAACATGAGAGCCTGGAAAAAGTGATGGGCCCGCTCAGAAAGTCAAGAATGAATGAGAACGGTATTTACTGAGAAAAAATCTCTTTGGAGTAAGGAATTTTAGCATAACTTCATCCACATATACCTACGGCAAAGGAATAAATACAAATCTTTTAACTGCTTATTATAAAAAATTGAATGAGATGAAAATTCAGTGAAGGCTACAAGGGTAATGAAAGATTCTGAATGGGACAGAGATCCTCCTTAAAGCGTCAAGAATAGATATTTGGGGGGAATCCACGCAGAAGAAAAGGAAAGAAGAGAGTGAAATGAGAATGAAAAGTAGAGGAAAATACAGATGCTCTATAAAAAAGAGGATTATAAGACCGATGAACCTTCCAACAAAACGAATGGAAAGTGGACATCAGGGATATGGAATCTACCTGGAACAGAGTTAAAAGAAAAAGATTACACAATGCCATAACGGTGCATAGAATTATGATAATGCATAGAATGAAAAAAAAAGAAAAAGATGTTTGGTGGAATGGTGGAAGTTCTGGATCAAAAAAACAGATATAAGAAAATGGTTGCTGCAAAATGGAGGAAATATTATATAATGTGCTACAGCCAGGAAGATCAAGAAATAAGAGTGGAAGATGTAGAATAATTTGGTGGGGATGAAACATTGTTTGGGGGGCGAATTAGGAGAGCCAAACTCGGAGCTCTCGGCAGCCTGAACCCGATTAAGAATAAAGGGATGATGTGGACAATGTGGGACAAACCTGGACGCAAAGCGGAGATACTGAAATTCGGGGGGGGGGAGGAAAATGGCACTAAAAGAGTTTCCTGCCCAGTTTAAAAGGGATAAAAAGGAAGCTGCAAATGCCTTGAGAAGGCGGAAATGGCCGATAGGACAACTGGTGACTCCAGAGCTGCCCTCTTCTCCAAAGAGGAGGCTGCGTGAAGAAGCCACCATGGGTTGCCAAGTCTGCTGGTCAGAATTTGGATTGGAAAGACGGGAGAAGTGACAGAAAGATTTGGGTCCAATCTGCACATGCTCCGTTGCATTCTTCTTCCGGGCAGAGTCAAGAATACTTCCCTGGACCTTGTTCTCCGGCTCCAGAGACTTCCGGCTGCTCCTCTTCATCCAGGAGTTCAGGAAATCATATGCAACAAGCCACTCAGAGAGAGAAGGGTGGGCAAGTGTGCCTTCGGCTCTTATCTTACACGTGTTCCCCGAGGCTTTTCCCCTTCAGGATTTCCAGCTACTGGATCTGGGCCACCTTCTGCCCCAGTTCATCGACATCCAATCTTCTGGACGTTGAAACAAGGATAATTCTGTGGTCCTTCTCTCCTCAGGTGCTGCTCACATTCAACTAATTCCTCTCTGTTCCTTCAGATAAGGCCTGAGTTAGCAGACCTGCTTGTTCCTTCTGTAATGTATTGGGCCTCTTTCAATTGAACTGTACCACCTGTCTTTGGATGCTGTTTGAGATTGCTTAATCAGGGAGTCTGCGTAACAGTCGCAGGCTGCCCAGACAGGCAGTCTCCAGGACCACCATTGGTCGACTCTAGGGTGGCAATAGGCTCCTTCAAATCTATTGGCTGCTGCCTAGTGGCCAGCAGTACAAATAGCTGCGTAGAAGCCTTGGTTACTAGTTCAGTTCCTCTTATTCAATAAAGCATGTTCCTGCCTGAACTCTCTCGCCTCGTCTCCTGCTTGCGAAGAACCAGTACACAACACTTTCCTTCTTGATTGATTGATTGATTGGCACCTTACGCAGAAATAAAGCAGGAACATATACAAAATAAGCAACAAAAAGCAAAAACAAAACTGGAAGGCCTGATACAACTGACTCTAGTTCACAGTCATAATCTCAACCATCACAAAAGCTCAGGCTCAACCATCGTCCTGACCCAAAGTCCAGGGCAAAAGCAGGTTTCCAAGCCTTCGTGAAAGGACAGCAGGGTTGGGGCTATCTGGGTCTGTTTTGAGTCTTGTCTAAGTGGATGGGCAACTCTTCTGCCTCCCCCTCTTCCTTCTCGAGGCTGGTCCAGCCGCCCGATCAGCCAAATCTTCCTGTTCTCAACAGGGTACTAGAGGGCTAAGTGTTAGATGTTTTGTGCCAGCCATGGCAGTTCCCCAAAAAGGTCATCAGATGGGAGCAAAGAGGCTTCTTTACTTCCACTGATGAGCCAAGGGTCTCAGACCCCGACAGCCCCATTGGCGAGAGTGTTTTATGGTCAGGGAGGGACCAAGACCCCCCATAAATACCTCTGCACGAGGGGCTGCTTTTTCTTCTACTTCTAGTTCTAGCCTCTTAAGATTCTACTCCTAGCTTCTAGTTCTTCTTCTGTTTTAGTTATGTAATGCTAGCTTGCTTTTATTTTATTTCTCTCTCAAATGCAGGCATGAATGCTTTCATGCCAAGTATTTCTTTCTCTTTGATCTATCATTGAATAAAGCTAATATGATTGCATCTCTGCGTGATGCTTTTACTTGGAAGCACCTTTAACGATCCATCGTCCTCGTGAGATCCCTCACACTAAGGTTAGAGGTCTAAATCAACACACACCCCTGCCGCCGCTGCCCTTGGAGTTAACAAAATGGCAACTTGGAGTTGCCTTCCCCCCTTTGTCTCCCATCTGGAAAGGCGAGGCATCCCTGATCCAGCCTCTCCTCATCCTCTCCTCACTGTTTCACCTGTTCTTTCCTTCAGGTGAGCTGCATGGAAAGGGCTCTGCCCAAAGAGGTTTGGCACAGGGCATTCTCCAAACCTTTTGAGTATTGCTGTGACGTCAGAGGGCTGCTGTCAAAGGGGTGAGCCTGATAACCTGTTGTGATTCAGTGTCAGCCTGTGATCCCAGCAGCTGCGTCCGATGAATCTGAGGAGCAGGAAGAGGGGTTTGGAGAGCCTTTGGTGTCGAGGGAGGCTCTGATGCACTGCAGGACTCTCAGCCTGGCCCCTCCAGTCGTGTTCCTCATGAGGCTCAGCTGTGTGAGGAGGAGGTGTTGGACTCAGAAGAGTCACAGCTGAATCTGTTCAGAGACACTAGAAGCAGAAGGCAATCCAGCAGAGCAGAGCAGAGAAAATCAATGAGGCAACTCAGTGAGAGGAGGAGAAGGCAGTGAGAAGCCACGCCTTGGGACTGATAATAAAAAGGGAAGGTGTGGGCGGGGCTGGTTGCTGAAGGCAACCGTTTGGAGACATTCTAAGAGAATCCTGGTCTGTCCTTGCTACTTCTGTTTAACTCTTGTTTGTTGACTCTTGTTTGATATTTTGATTCATTTATTGAAGGAAATATTCTGTTGCTTTTTTGTTTGAACTGTAAATAAATTTGGGTTGGGTTTTTCCAGCCTATTGACTGTAAAATGAAAAAGGGGTTGTCCCTGACACACAAACAGGGCCGGTTGTAGGCTGAAACAGAGCACAACCACTGCAGCTGCCCACAATCCATTCCTACTGCCCCCTGGGGGCCCATCTCATCTGAAACTCTGCCTAGTTGAAAAGACCGGCCCAACTAGGTGCATGATTGTTGCCACGAGAAGGACGTGAAGAACCATCAGGTTGTCCCAGCTGCAGCACCAATTCTTCAGCAGCTGAAGCGAGCAGTTGATTGTTGCCACTGCCGTAGGCTCACTATACCATCAAATTAGCTGTGCAGCCCCCCAGCCTTAGATCACACTCTGGTCACTGGACCCCCCCTCTCCCTCACCAACTGCCTCCGAGGGGTCTCTTTGTGGCCACTGTAAATCTTGTTTGCCATAGCTCCAGGCCCAAGTTCTTCAGACACAACCTGCGGACCTCACAATTTCCACAGGCCAGCACCAGTAGTGTCTGTGCCCTGTCCCTCACATCATGACTGAAAAATAACAACAGTAGGAGACCTGTTAGCATATTGGCATCTGACTGTTTTGGGGCTTCCTGATCTGGCTCCCCAACTTTAGAGAATGTGGGGGGGGGAGCAGTAGGTTCCTCCTCCTTCTTAGACTGTGCAGTGCCCATCCCTGGCTGGCTTCCCCCTCTCCTCTCCCACCCCATGAGACTCTGTGGGGAGGCCCGAGGGCGAGTCAGGCCCAAACAAGGCTGACTGACACGGGGGTTTGTCCTCAATGGCAATTCAACTCAGGCTGCCAAAAGCCTGTGAGGAAGAGTTTTTGAAATGTCTGAAGAGAGCCCTCCTTAGCGAACTTGCACTAAATGAGAGCTGGAAGTGCCTATCGCGGTTTCCAAGATTTTGTCCCTCACCCGTTCCTTGCATTAAAAGACCTTGTTGAAGTTGGTGTGATTTTTGCTCCTTGATCGCACAGGACTTGAGGCCAGAGCAGGAAAGAGAACAGAGGCTTCCCCTCTGCAGCCACTTCTAGCAGGAAGTTTGAGCCATGAAAACGGCAATTAGAAGCTGCTGTTGCTGGTGGTGGGGTATTTATTTATTTATTTTATTTTATTATATTTATATACCGCCCTTTCCCTGAGGACTCAGGGCGGTTTACAGGGAATTAAAAATCAAAACATACAAAAGTTAAAAACCAGTTAAAAATATTAAATTCACCCTGTACATTAAAAACCCCAGTTAAAATTTTCTCCTCAGCCTGGGCCCGAGAGCTCGAAGAGCCAGGTCTTCAGGCCCCGGCGGAATGATCGGAGGTCGGGGGCAGTCCTCAGCTCCACCGGCAGCTGGTTCCAGAGGGCAGGCGCTCCCACTGAGAAGGCCCTATCCCTGGGTGTCACCCGCCGGCAATCTCTCACCGGCGGGTAACATTGCCCCTCACAGTTGCACCCTGATCTTCAAGCATCCGTGGTCTGAGTGCTGAACTCTTCCTTAGGGGGCAGATTGTGCCTCCTGCCCAAGTTGAAAAGGTGTCCCAGGGGGATCCGCTGCACCTCCCTCTGCCAGCTAAGGTCTCTGACAAATGCCCAGCCCTGGCATGGAGCAGGAAAACCCACCAGCTGGGCACCCAATAGGGCAGCTTGTGGCCAGTTGGAAAAGCAGCAGCGCCATCTAGTGGCTAATCCCTGCCCTCGCAGATGCACAGCTGGGATTGGTGGCCAAGCTCAGAAAAGGGGAATTCAGACTCTGCCACTCCTTCAGACTCTGAAGGGGAATTCAGACTCTGCTGAGAGGGACCAGGGTGGACTGGGAGGGGGCAGGGAGAGGGGTCGGCCCTCCCACCCCTGGCAGCAGGGAGCCCTCCCTGGTAAAAACACGCCAGAGCTCAGACTGACATTCCTTGCCCAATCCTCCCTGTGTTGGTGGGGGGGGGGGTTGGAGGTGGCCTCAAAGGTGAATTCATCCGAGTCCCACGTCAGCCCCTTTCCCAGACTCCCTGCTTTGCACCCTTCTTTCTCAGGCCTTCTCAGGGTGCGAGCTTCCGCGAGGCTCCCACCCCAAGCAGAATAGGTGACTTCTGGATCTGGGTGCCCAAAGGAGCAGGGCCTGGGTGCTCCTCTTGACACTGTGCACCCGTCCTTTGTTCTGGGGCAAGACATGGACGCATTCTTTGACAGGCGCACGCTGTTCCGCATCTCTCCATCACAGCTATTTGCAACGCTTAATCCAAGAAGGAGAAACCTGAGACGCCCAAATCCAAATTAAACAGGGTCAGCAAAGTTCAAGGTACTTGAATTACGACAACAATTGAGCCCAAAATTTATGTCGCTAAGTGAGACATTTGTTACGGGAGTTTTGCCCCATTTTGCAACCTTTCTTGCCAAAGTTGTTAAGTGAATCACTGCCGTTGTAAAATTAGTAGTTGTAAAGTAAATCTGGCTTCCGCATTGACTTTGCTTGTCAGAAGGTCACAAAACGTGATCACTTGACCCTGGGACACGGCAACCGTCGTAAATATGAGTCAGTTGCCAAGCATCCGAATGTTGATCACGTGACCCACGGGGATGCTGTAATGGTCGTAAGCGTGAAAAATGGTCCTAAGTGCCATTGTAACACTGAACGGTCACTATATGAACTTTTGTAAGTCAAGGACCACCTGTCTAGAGCTTTTCTGGGGCACCCAGCTTTGCCAAGCACTTGCCCTGCCACTGGGTGCGGGCAGCCCGGGCCTAGGCAAGGCTGATCCAGGAGGAGGAGGAGGAGGAGGAGGAGGAAGAGCAGCAGCACCCCCACCACTGGAGATACTCAGTACTTGGTTGAACAAATGCCAACTCAACCCAAACTGGCACCAGGGGTGTGGGGAATGTGGGGTGAGGCTGGCCTGGCCCTCGGTTGGGACAAGAGCAGTTGGGTCGGGGGCGGGGGGGGGGCAGAGCATCTCTTATGGGAGGAAGCAAGGCTGCCCCCTGGTGGCGGCGCCTTCCCAGCTGGCCGAGCGCAGCCGGAGCGCCGCCCGCCCGCCTTCTTCCAAGAGCCCCACAGGGGGCGCCCTCTGCACGCCAGAAACCCTCGGGGGCTGCGGCCGCCCAAGCCGTGCAGAAGCGACGCGAGCCCCTCCGAGGCGGGGAATCCCCCGGCCCCGAAGGCCCTTCCCGCAACCCCCCCCCCCGAGTCCCTCTGGCTTTCTCCACCCCGGACCCCCCCCCCGGCCCTTTCCGCGCCCCTGCCTGTCCGGGTCCTGGCTCCGAGGATTCCCGTGGGATCTACGTGGCCGACGAAGGTCCCGCTGCTTTAGAACGGAGCGCTCGGCGCGTTTCTCTCGTTATTTGGTCCTCTCCTCCCAAGGCCCGGGGAGGGGTTGGGGGGGTTGGGGGGGTTGGGGGACCCGCCCGGGAGCTACTTGGGGCAGGGTCGCCTTCCAAGTCTGCGCTGGGTGTCGCGGTGCTCTGCGCCCTCCTTCTCCGTCCGGTCATCGGCTATTTCTTATTTTTGCTCCAATAAGGTTTTGTTTTATTTATTTTATTATTTATTTATTAAGTAAATTTATATAGCCACCCAACTTACATACAGGTGACTCAGGCAGCTTACGGTTTAAAAATCCACCCTATAATAAAACCCATCCGTAGAAGCCCCTCCCCCACGGCGGCAGAAAGGCAGTCAGATCAGCCGCTCGATCAGCTCCGTCTCCATTCCGGGCTGCCCTTTGGGAAAAGGGGCAGAATGAGGCAACCATACATTGGGGGGAATGTTGCCCCATAAAGAAGGGGCCATCGTCAAGAAAGTCCTTTTTTGTGGTCCCACCAGATGCCAATCCCTAATCGATAGGACTACCAATATCCTGGTGGGCCAGGTGGGTGTAATGGGGAAGAAACAGTCCTTCCAATCACAGACTGGAACAGAGGACAGCAAATAACATCCCCCCCCCAGCCCCAGAATTCTGTAGGTGGGGGCCTTTGTGGCATGCCCAGGGTGTGTGTGTGTGTGTGTGTCTTGGGGCTGCTGAAGGGCACACAGCAGGCAGAAAAGCCAGGTTGGAGAGGAAGGCTGGAGACCTGGGCAACATATCCTCTGTGCTTGTGGTTTAACTGCAAAACTGGCAGGGAAAGAATCGGATCCTACAGGAGGTCAGCAAGAGAAGGAAAGAAGGTGTTTCTGTATGGTTCTCCATCCCAAATTAATTAAACAAATTAATTAATAAAATTTTATCTTAGAGGAAGATGGTGGAGGCAGATGCCAATGGCCGAGACATCGTCTCCTGCTGCCCTTCTCTTCTGACCACAGTGCCAATTCTGACAAGCTGATGCCTGGACGAGTCCCTGCAGTTTCTTGGCAGCCTTGTTTGGAAGTGACTTGCCCTTCCTTCTTCCAAGGGCTCAGAGAGTGGCTGGCCCAAGGCCACCCAACTGGATTTGTGCCTACGATGGGACTAGAACTCACCATCCCCTGGTTTCTAGCCTGGTGCCACCACACAAAGGCCAGGTAGGGAATTAAGAATTAAGAAATTAATCTCTTCAGTTTCTCTCTCTCCCCTTTGGCATCAGCCTCTCGTCTCCAGCTTGTGGTCCCGACTGTTTCCTTGACTTTTTTGGACATACCAAGTCAACCCCCTTATTTTTGGCATTTTGAGCTTAGCCTGTCTAACTGCATCCTTGCAGATTTGGCTGTCTTCTATTATTTTGTATGTACCTCCTCCCACTTTTCCACTGTTTTTTAAGTTCTCCTTTTTCTTTCTCAATTTCTCAGAGAAATCGGTGCAACGTGAAGATAGGGAAGCTCAAGACAGCGAAGTACGAAGTGAACCAGCTGCATGCTGACCTCTCTGTGAATTGAAAGGGATTGGAATTGGCCACTTTCAGTCAGAAACGCATAATATTTGCTACTTGGGGCGTGAAAAGCCAAGAAGGTGCAGGTAACTTTCATCCTCGGAAGGTTTAACAAAGCAGTACTTGAGTACAACAGGCAGCAACCAAATAATACCTCCATGGACAAGCTAAGGCTCCCTTTAACAGGACAATTATCCACCTTTATGCTGCAATCAGTGATGCAGAAGAAGAGAAGGTTGAGGAGTTGTATGGTCAAGTTCAATTTGAAATCGATGGCACACGCTCGTGAGATCTGCTGCTGATGACCAGAGGCTGAAATGCCCAAACCGGCCAGGCTAAAGAGGAAACCACTGTCCAACTGTGTGGCCGAAGAAACTGAAATGAAGCAGGAGAGTGACTCTTAACTCAATGATTCATAATTCAATGATTTCTGCATTGCTAACACAGTTTTCAAACACCAAATTGTGCTTATATACATGAAAATCACCCAAGGGAGCACACAGAACTCAAATATCATTGACGGATCGTCCCTATTTACGTCTAGTACTACAAGACAGGAGACGTTGTTGCTGAGGTCCAGCCATGATAGTAAGTGAGAAAGAACTTGAGGGATGAGGTGAAGAAATGCTGCCTGTCAGATAAAAGAGGCCCAGCCCAGAGCTGCATGATGGGCGGAGAAAAGAGGCCCAGAAGGATTCTCCCTAGCTCCTCAGCCTATAAAAGGGCGTTTACTTTCGTACTGGCAAGATTCTGTTAATAAAGCCTTACAGTAATGTAGACTTAGCTCATCTGGTGGTCTAGTCTACCTGGGAAGGCTGACGTGTGCACTGGAGAATTGCAAAAGCAAAAGAATGCTAAAAAGGAGTAGAGTTTTGCATAATTGATTATAGAGAACGGCCTTCGGTTGTGTTGGCTGTGTCAAGCAGTGAAGAACTGAAGAAGCTGCTTAGATGAAAAGTGATATTTCTTCAAGGAAACCCCCCTCCCCAAGAAAATCCAGTTGCCTTTTGGAAAAACACTTTTGGGACAACCATGACCTGAGATGTCAACCAGTGAAATGTCCAATGGGAATCCCAGAATCTCACCTCTTGAATCTCACCTCTGCTACCTGGATTAGGGAAAATTCTGACATGAGATCAATTGGTTGAGTGCCAAATTTAAGAACAAAGGGTTGCTACCTTTGTTCTAAGGGCACAGAGACCCAACAAAAGCAAAAAAGTGTGAAATATGCCTCTTCTTGCACCCAGACGTCACCTGTCTGTCCTGGCATACGTCTGCTGCCCTAGGGCATATTCCATCCCCTCTCCCCATTGCCTTCCCTGAGGTGGCTCTGAAATATAAATTCCCCTCTCCCCCCTCTGCATGGCTTGTGTCTCCCTCGCTCTCGGGGCCTCCCCCAGAGGCCTGGCAGGTTGGGGGTCCTGCGCAGCACCTCAGCTCTTCCTGGCCTCGCCCCTTCTGGACAGAGAGCTTGGCTGTCCTTCCTGGAACCTGCCGGAGCCCCCCTCCCAGCTCAGGGGTGCTCCCACCACCCCTGGAACCATTTTGGCCTTGACTCTCACACCCTCTCCACTTCCTCCTTCAGGCCCTGCTCCTTCGCCAGCTTCTCCTCCTCCCCCACATTGCTGTCACTTGGCACCGCTACATCTATCACCACCGTTGCCTCCTGGTCTACTCTCACAATGTCAGCTTGAGTGGCCAGTACTTGCCTGTCTGTCTGGACCTGGGAGTCCCACGGGATCTTGGCTTTCTTATTCTCCAGGACCTTCTGTGGGATCTTTCATTTGGGCTTAGAAGTATCCAACCTATATTCTATGCAGATGTTCCTATGCACAATGCCAGCTCTTGGATTGTGCCATTCAGTGTATGCTGTCCCTGTCTGCAACTTACACCCTGCCACTGTGTGTCAGACAGTCTCGGGTTTCTCTGCAAAGTCTGCACTTTAGATCCTGTGTAGTGGGGTAGCTTCTATGGATCTGGTGCTTTGTGCCTGCTCTTGAGCTGACATATATAACACACACACACAAACACACAGAGCTGCATTTCAAGTTTTGCATAATGGATTGAAAGGAAGGATAAGTTCTCGAGTGTGTTTTATTCTGTGAGATTTTGAAGTGGTTTTAAAAGATAATGTTACACTGCATTTAGGCATGTAATATTCTAGTGTGCCAAAGAGGTTGGGGCAGTGCTAGGATCCAGAAAGCTGTAAGATAATTTATAAAAAAAATGATATACTGTAAATGCTTTGGGAAACACATCATTGGAATTCTGGGCAATTCAGAGATAAATACGATTGGCCCCATTCTGGCCCCTCCCCGTAATTGCAGGGTAATTCTCTTGTTAATCAAGTGGACATGCCAAAAACATGTTAATTGAGGAGGCATTTTCTTGGTGTGATCTTGAGTCATGTGGAACTAACTTTCTGCAATTCAGCTGGTTTTCCCTGATTTATTTAATTTATATAGCCACCTTCTCAAAAGTGGATTAGGTCAGTGTACAATTAAATTAAAACCTAAAGCGAACCAATCAACACAAAACAGCCAACACAGGTAATTCAGTGCTCAAGCCATTGTGCTGGGCAGGACAGCAAGTCACCCTGGCTGGTGTGGGGGCCAAAACAGGCTTTTAGAGCAGGGCTTTTCAACCTTTTCACCCTGTGCTGCCACCACGTGGCTGTTTTGGAGAAATTACAATGTGGGCAGTCAGACCCTCCTACCCTATGATGTATTTCCTCTTCCCTCCTCTTTCTGGGATGGACTTCCTCCTCCTTTGTCCCTAGAGACTTCTCCATTAACCAGCAAACATGTGACAACAGAAGAATGTGCAGACGCTGGGAATATTACCATTTTCTGACCTTGGAGATACCTTGGAAATATCTTGGAAATGCTGTACAAACATCATCTTAATGCACCCCACCTACTGTATTCAACTCTACATGCAATAAAGTTATTTCTATATGATAAAAGGTGTTTTCCACGAGTTCAACTATCTGGAGAGAGCTGTTAATGTTAATGACATCTGCTTATATACACCATAGAAGTCTTAACAAGAGATTAATTAAAGTACAATGCCTTGGATCCAGAATACACCCATTGTACCACTTTTAGGATATGGCAACATCCAAGTACCACCAGTCGCCTAGCAAAGTGTCAAAAACTTGATGAATAAAAAAGAAAAGAAAAAAGTGATGAAGCACAGGTAGTCCTCGACTTACAACAGTACGCTTAGTGACTGTTCAAAGTTACAATGGCACTGGAAAAAGTGCCCCCCAAGCCACAGCCAAGCAAGACACCTGTCTGCCCACCCAGCGGTGCTCTTCCTCCTGTCCGAGGTTTTCATTGTTGTGAGCATTTCTGTTGAAGATTGGCAGCGGGGGTGGGGTGGGGTGTTTGATTTTTATTCCCCCCCCCCCGCTGGGTGGTTGCAGCAGGTTTTGGTCCCTTCACATGACCCTGGGACACTGTGACTGTCATAAATATGAATCAGTTGCCAAGCATCTGAATGTAAATCACAAGACCTTGGAGATGCTGCAACAGTCCAGCTGATCGGTGCTTCTTCTGGGCTCAGCAGAAGTGCTGGGATCAGTGCCGAGCTCCAGCTGGAGCCTGGCACTGATCCTGGCGCTTCCGCTGAGCCCTGACAGCCCTGCAGCTCCAGCCATCTCTCACTCAGGCTTGTGCGGTGCTGCCACCAGTTCAGCTCATTCCCCTCCCCTGCTACCACTTTTCTAGGATGGCTGTGTACCACCTGCCAGGTGCCAATGTACCACAGGTGGTACCCATAGCACTGGTTGAAAAGCCCTGCTTTAGAGAAGGCATTTGCTGGGCCCATGAGAGGACCTGGTACCCACCAGGTGTGGCCTGAGAGATCTTATGGGAGACTCGGCTGAGATGCTCAGAATCTGTCCTGCACAAAAGGACTTCTCGTTCTTGGAGGTGAGACAGCTCGGTTGAGAGGCATCTGTCAAGAGACATCTATTGTATCCCATTCCAATGATTCTTTCCAGGGATCCCCATATCTTCCCTTCATTAAATGGGAAGACCTCAAACCTGTTTCCTATGAAACACCCACTAGATGGTCACTCTAGCCTGAGTCTTCTCTCTCCTGTGTTAAGTGTCACGAATGAAACTTTGGCATCTGTGTGCCTCTTTGTTTCAACTTGCCTTTAGCATAAGGAGGGGTGGGTGGGGAGCTGTTGCTTTAGAATGGGTTAGATGGAGAAATGAAATCTCTACGATTCTGCTGAAGACAGTGAGAGCCTGAAATCTTTCCAAGGACATCGTAGCAGGTGTGAAGCAGACGGTTCCTATAACAAAGTGAAATTATTTATAAGGACTACGAGAGAGATTGGGGGTTTGGCTGGAGAAATTATTGTTTAATTTTATGGACTGGTATCTGGGAACCTCAGACTTAGTTTTGCTTCAACATTACCATGCCGTGTATTCAATAAACAGTAAGATTTTCAAAAACAGAATGAACCTGGATTTTTATTTGGATTTTCGAGCTGGTTGTTGACATTAAGCTGTGGTACAGAAGATCCTTCCTCTTATTATTTATTGCCCTGTTCACCGCCCTGAGTCCTTTGGGAGAAGGACGGTATACAAATTAAATAAAATAAATAAATAAATAAAAATATTATCCTTCAGGTTGCCAGTATTTCCTTGAGGATGTTGCTGCTGGGGCTGCAGCCTAATATTGGAGAGTATGTGTTGTGTCCGGTCGGTCAACAGATAACACGGAGACGGTTCAGGGTTTAAACCGTTTATTCTAGCTGCACGTGGTAGAACTGGGCTCGCATGGCCCTGTGTTGCTTACATGTCCGGCAAGCACTGGACGCTAGCGAACCACCCGACTGGAATCTCCTGCCTTGCCTCAGGCACCCAACCCAGTGTCCAGGAATTCCCGCCGGCTGGATTAGCCAATCACGAGGCTGTGCAGTTGTGTACAGAAGATTATGAAGGTCAGATCTCTGCTTGCTTCCCTTTTGCCATTCCCGACTGGTTCCAAATATCGGAGTGGTGGACAATATGAACCCCGGGTTTCACCTCTGGAAACTCATGGACTTTCCTGTAGACACTTTCTGTCTTGTTCCACAGGCCCCCTGTTTTCCTTTACAAAGTTACTTTCGGCCTTCATCAATAATTCCTCCAAAATAGCAATGTGGAGCACGGCCCATTAGCCACCCTGTGAGGATTAGCCATTGCCTCTGAGGCAGAACTTCACCACTGCCATCCTTTGCTTTCTTAAAAAATCAGAAGTTTCACCATTTAGAGGTTTTTTTTCCCCCCAGAAGGCCATTAAATCAGAAGGAAAGGAGACCAGATGTGGTTTAATGAAAATCCCACGCCCTGGGAAACTGGCTGGATGCCAGATCAGACGCCTTTTGTCACTAAAGGCTTCTTGAGTAATTGTGTGACGTGCCAATACTGCTGTGTTATGCACAAGACAGGGTTTTGAATACGAATTATAATCATACGTAACCATGAGGTACAAGATGGGAATTCATGGGAAAAGATCAGTGCCGAACTTCTACCTGGTTCCAGTGGAGCAGGAGAGCACGGAGAGGTCCAGGCTGCTGGGAGGGATGAGATTTTAACCAAATGGACAATTTGCCACCATATTTGGAAAAATTGTGATTTGTCATGTTTGATTTTTATCCTTTAAAATCAGGAGGTAGCATGATTTTTTTTACGCTTAATAATCACGAGGTAGCAGGATCCTAGGTGCCATCATGAGTCTTGAGGACTGCTGTGTCATAGATCCTGGAATCATTATTTTATTGCTCCTGAAACAACTTCCTCAACCAGACAGCTTCAGCCTGAAATTCCAGTGGTCCCAGATGACCCTGGATCTCAGCCCCCGGGGAACAGGCAACCGGTCCTGGCCCTATAATGAAACAGGCACAGAGGGAGAAGAGGCCTTCAGATTTAGTCCAACCCTCCTCTCAGAGGTGGGGGGCATCCCCTGCGGCACCTCTTATTTATTTCTCATATGGCGTCTATAGATGCCATGCAGTCACTGACACATAATGGGGCATCTCTGCTGATTGAAAAGAAGACCTCACCGCACTGGGTCACAGTTGGTTTCTCCTGAGGTCTAGCCTGAAGCTCATTCCTTGCTGATCCTGGCCCTGCATTCTGGGACAATGAAGTGTCTTTCAGAAGAACCCTCCACCAGTCATGTCTGAAGACTGCCATCGTCTCTCGCAGGGCTCTCAGCTGCAGGCTAGACATACCCAGATCTTTCTGGCCATTCCTCGTTGGGCTTGGCCACCTCCGGACTCATTCCAATTGGTCACCGTCCTTTTGAGTGTGGTGCCTGGAAATGGACAGAGTAGCCCAGATGAGGTCTGATCAGGGCAGAGTAAAACAGAAAATTACTTTCTATGATCAAGGTTGGATAGCCATTTATCCGGGATGGTATAAAGTCACCTGCCTTGGGCAGGGGGTTGGACTAGAAGTCCTCACAGGTCCCTTCCACTTCTCGTGATTCTCTTCCAGACCAGTAGAGTACCTGCTAGGCCGAGCGTCTCTCTAGGAAAGAGTGCTTATGAGCAAGAACTTGCCATATTCAGAGATGTTGCAGAATGAAAAGGAAAATGTCTTTATTAGTTCAGCATTATTTCTGAAGTTTCACAGAAAGGGATTATTTCAATTTACATCTTCGAATGAGCAGGATATAAGAGCTAAGAGCAACAACCAGGGTTCTTTTGGGCTATGCCGGTAGTAGTAGCAGTAGTAGTAAGTAGTAGTAGTAGTAGTAATAAACCCCCAGTGAGGCACTGCCTTGACGTGGTTGTGGGGCTTGTGTACTCTGAGGAAGATGAGAGATATGCCAGAGGTTCAACCATACTGGACAGGTCTCATCAGAGGAGTCAGACAAAAAATAGGGTGAGATGTACATTTCAGAAAGCCATACAGGCTCGGATGTTGCCAGGGTTAACAAAGTCCATGCTAGATGTTGGGAGTTCCTGGATATCTGGTGAAAAATGGGTTACAGGACTCAGGACTGTTGGCTGAGCAACCAGGGTCAGCAGCTGCAGAACTACTGGAAGAATAGGTGTTTACCCATCGCAAATACGAAGTAATTGAAAACAAAGAAGTAATGATCTGTTATTACAGATCAAGTCCAACAAGAAGAGGATATCTAAAACGAATGCACCAGTTCTGGAAAGAACAACACCCAGAATCAGAAATAACAGAACAGAGACTAGCAGATCAACGCCGATTTATAATACGAAATAAAGTATTCACAGAAACGGAATTGGACGAACTGCAAAGGTTTATCCAGGGCAAAGAAATCAAAGCCTTGCCAGAAGTAATTCAGAATGTAGAGGCAAGCCAGGGGGAGTTGGCAGTGAAGGAATCCAGCAGAGATATACAACTGTTCTCATTTGGAAACCAGGCAGCTCTTCCTCAGGAAGAACAAAGCCCTCTAACTAAAGAAATAAAAGAATTGAAACAAAGAATAGCTGAGCATCTAGAACAGCACAAAAACAACAGAATAAGGCTGCCTGCATTGAAGCTTGTTCCAAAGAAACAGCTAGCATAAGCATTAAAAGATGCAAATACTGCACTATCAAGTATAAGCACCAATTCACTGCAAGAAACCAACCAACCAATGTACAGCACAGCGGCAGTTACAACTGAATACCTGGGATGCAAAATCAACAAAGAAAAGAAACAAACGGTGCACCACAAAAATGGAAGGTTAGACTGGAAAATAAGATCAGCAAGTTAAGATCACATGCAAGCAGGCTAGAACAGATGAAACAGAAGAACCTCAAGAACAAGAAGACCAAAGAATACCTAATCAAGAAATACCACTTAGAAACAAGGAAGATCAAGGAAGCACTGGAAATAATAAAGCAGGAAATAACAGCTATAGCCAGGAAAATCAGTAGATACGAAGCTCGAATTGCAAATTATAGGCTGAACCTCCAATTTCAATCCAATCAGAAATGTTTCTACCAATCCATCAGTGGAGAAACTGCCATGAATCAGTCAGTACCTGACAAAGAAGAAACAGTGCAGTTCTGGAAACAGATATGGGATAACCCAAAGAAATACAACAAGGATGCGACTTGGTTAAAAGAGGTGGATGCAAATAAAACAGAAGTTGAAATGAAAGAACTAGTAATAACAACAAAAATGGTAGAAAAAAGAGCAAGGAAGATCAAAAATTGGTCTGCACCAGGTGAAGATGAACCGCATGGGTTTTGGTTGAAACATTTGTTATATACCCACCATTGTCAAGCAGTTCAACAATATACTACAAGGAGGAGAAATTGAAAAGTGGCCAACAACTGGGAAAAACTACCTTATAATGAAAAATCCAGCAAAAGGGGCAACACCAGGCAACTACAGGCCAACTACCTGCTTACCAATAACTTTCAAATTTATAACTGGTGTGGTAGCTGATGCAGTACAGCAGCATCTGGTTGAAAACAATCTCTTTCCACCTGAGCAGAAAGGATACCACCCCAGTAGCAGAGGAACAAAAGATCAACCCCTAATAGACAAAATGATCTTGGAAAACTGCAAGAAAAGGAAGACCAACCTGAATGTGGCGTGGATTGACTACAAAAAGTCATTTGATGCTCTGCTACATGACTGGATAATCAAGTGCCTAGAAATAACAGGAGTCAGTAGAAACATCAGAAAATTTGTGCAAAGATCCAGGGCTTTTTTTTCTCGTAGAACGCCCAGAGCGGAGTTCCGGCACCTTTTTTGGATGGAACCTTGTAGGGTAGGCAAGGCTGGTTGTATGACATGTGTGAGTTCCGGCACCTTTTTCTTTTACAAAAAAAGCACTGCAAAGATCGATGGCACAATGGAAGACACAGTTGATGGTCAATGGTGAGAGACTGGGAGATGAGAAAGAACTGGAGAAGATAACAAAATACAAAGACCTACAAATAGAAATAGAAAGACTGTGGCAAAGGCTAGCAAGCGTAGTACCAATAGTAATAGGCACCTTGGGTGCAATCCCAAAACAACTGGAGCACCACTTGAACACCATTGGCACTGACGAATTTGCCATTAGTCAATTGCAAAAGGCCATACTAGGAACTGCTTCCATCCTGCGATGATATCTGTAATACCATCAAACATCCACCACATTCAAACATCCAAACATCTGCCTATCCCAGGTCCTTGGTAAGGACTCGATAGGTAGGCAAAAATGCCAAATCCAATCTGAACATCTGGCTGACTGTGCAATGAATAACAATAACAATAACAATAATGTTGGAAGGGACCTTGGAGGTCATCTAATCCAACCCTCTGCTCAGGCAGGAGACCCTATACCACTTCATACCAATGGCTGTCCAGTCTCTTCTTAAAAGACTCCAGGGTGTGCACAACTTTTGAAGGCAAGCCATTCCACTGGTTAATTGTTCTGTAAGGAAATTTCTTAGTTCAAGATTGCTTCTCTCCTTGATTAGTTTCCATCCATTGTTTCTCGTCTTGCCTTCTGGTGCTTTGGAAAATAGGTTGACTACCTCCTTTTTGTGGCAGCCTCTCAAATACTGGAACATTGCTATCATGTCACCCCAAGTCCTTCTCTTCATTAGACTAGACATACCCAATTCCAGCATCCGTTCCTTGTAAGTTTTAGCCTCCAGTCCCCTAATCATCTTTGTTGCTATTTGCACTCTTTCTAGAGTCTCAACATCTTTTTTACATCGTGGTGACCAAAACTGGATGTAGTATTCCAAGTGTGGCCTTACCAAAGCCTTGTAAAGTGGTATTAACACTCCATGTGATCTTGATTCTACCCCTCTGTTAATGCAGCCTAGCACTGTGTTGGCTTTCTCAGCAGCTGCAGCACACTGCTGGCTCATATTTAAGTGATTGTCCCTAGGACTCCAAGATCCCTCTCATAGTTACTACTATTGAGCAAGGTACCACCTAAATTATACCTGTGCATTTGGTTTTTATTGTCTAAATGTAAGACTTTGCTTTTCTCCACATTGAAACTCATTTTGTTGGATAGCGCCCAGTGTTCAAGTCTGTCCAGAACCTCCTGTATCTTAAGCCTGTCTTCTGGCTATTCCTGCCAGCTTGGTGTCATCTGAAAATTTGATGCTGAGTTCCCCATCTATCCCCTTGTCCAAATCATTGATGAAGATGTTGAAGAGCACTGGGCCCAGAACAGAGCCCTGGGGCACCCCACTACACACTTCCTTCCATGTAGGAAGGTAGTTCCATTGAGGACCACACGCTGAGTACAGCCGGTCAGCCAGCTACGAATCCATCTGGTGGTGATGCTGTCTAATCCACATTTTTCTATCTTATCAAGTAGTAGGTTGTGGTCTACTTTAGCAAATGCCTTATTGAAGTCCAAGTAAATTACATCCACAGCATTCCTCTGGTCCACTAATTTAGTCACTTGGTCAAAGAATGCAATAAAAGGAAGGGCTGATAGAAACAGGTGACAGGCCATGCGCAGAGCTTTTAAGCCCTCCTGGTCTTGTCCCAGAAGGAGAACGGTTACCCAAGTGGAGAAATCGTCGGAAGGAAGGAGAGTGATCACACAAGGAATGAAAAGAGGCAGCCGGGGAGTCCCGGGTTCTTGTGGGCAAATGCAGGCTGGCAGGACAGACCAGTTGTATCCACAAACCTTGAAGGAGCAGGTAGATGCCATCTCGGGGCCTCTTGTTGTGACTTTTGAGAAATAAGGAAAGATGGGTATAATTCCAGGGGACTGGAGGAAAAATTTATTTCTTTATATTCCACTTTTGTTATTTTTATTAAACAACTCAAGATGGTGAACATCTCCAACAGACGTTCTTCCTCCTATTTTCCCCACAACAGCTCCGTGAGGGGGGGGTCAGGCTAAGCGAGAGGGACTGGCCCGAACTCACCCAGCCGGCTTTCGTGGCCAAGGTGGGACTTAACCACTAGGCCAAACTGGCTCTCGTGGCTCCTCTCTTCAGGAGGAGGGAACTGCTGGCCCATCGGCCGGTGCTGAGGCCAGGCAGAGCTCTGGAACAGATGTCCTAGCGGTTGGCTGGGTTGTGAGTTTTTAGGGAAGGATGTGTTGCTTGGAAGGAACACAGTCTGGGTTCATCAAGAAGAAATCATGATTTAGCGATTCCATCTCTTTTTTTGGCACAGAGGCCAGTTTAGTTGACAGTGGGCAGGCAGTGGATGTAGAGTAGCAGACCTTCCCTGAAGTCTATCCTGAGATTTTAGCAGAGAAGAAGACAAAGGGTGGGCAGGGCTCTGCTGGCACCAGGTGGACACAGAGCTTCCTGAACATCGTTAGCCAACAGGTGCGACAGGTGCAAACCAGGCTGGGAGCAGAAGGGCCCGGGGCTTCTATTATCTGTTCTAGCCCTCTTTGTTTAGCCTCTCTCTATGTGACTTGAAATCAGAGATCAGAATATATGAATATCACATTTGTAGAGGACATACTGATGTAGGAGAAGTTAAAAGCATCAGAACAAGATGGGTGAGGGGAACCATTACTGGACAGCTCTGCATATAAAATAGAACTGGGTGTTTTGGAGGATCAAGAACAGAACAGAAAACCACAGAGTGGTAACGTCAGTTGCTGCTGACGTTGCCAGAAATGCCATGTCATGCTTGAGAGAAGTCTTTCCCTTGCCTTCTGCGCTGGCCATCCGTGTCTAGATTATTGTGTCCAGTTTCGAGCATCGTATTTGAGAAGGAGGTTGACAAGGCAGGCCTGGAGAGCAACCAGGCTGAAAAAGGCCCTGGCAGGAAAGATTTACACGGAGCCGTTGAAAGCACAGGGAATGTTCGGCTTGGAGAAGCCAAGGGGAGAATGCAATTCTTGCCTTCAAGTGTTGGGGGCCCAGAATGGAGCCCCAGGTGCAGCAGATGGGACGGAATTGTTCAGGGTTGTTCCACGGCAACAAACAAGTTACAAATATCTATGGAGATCCTCAGCCATCCAGCTCATGCTTGTCCCAAGGGTGCTTTTTTCAAGAGGCAACTGGACTTTTTTGTTTTTCTTTGAAGACATTTTGCTTCTCATCCAAGAAGCTTCTTCAGCTCTGACTGGATGGTGGGGAATGGAAGGATTTATATTCCCTGCAGACAGCTGGTCATTTCCATTCTTTTGAATGCAAGGAATATAAATCCTTCCGTTCTCCACCATCCAGTCAGAGCTGAAGAAGCTTCTTGGATGAGAAGCAAAATGTCTTCAAAGAAAAATAAGAAAGTCCAGTGGTCTCTTGAAAAAAGCACCCTTGGGACAAACAAGTTACAAGCAAGCACACCTTCGTTAGATGGCCTGCGCTGGGAAGCTGTGGGCTCTAATTCACTAGGGTCTAATGGAGAGGCTTAATGACTGTGGTGCAACATTTTGCTCTGGACAAGGTCATTTTCGATCTTTAAATAGCAATAGCACCTAGACTTATATACCGCTTCATACTGCTTTACAGCCTGCTCAGTGGTTTACAAATGCCCCCCCCCCCAACACACACACAGTCTGGGTTCTCATTTTACTGACCTCGGAAAGATGGTAAAGCTGAGTCAACCTTGAACCAGTCAGGATTGAATTCCTGGCTGTGGGCAGAGTCAGCTTTCAATACTGCTGAGAGGGTTACCTACTTTACTCTAAACCTTGATTTGTTAAACTGATTTTATTGAATAAGCCACAATTGGCTGAGTTCACACATTCCACTAAGCCATAAGCCATAGTTTGCTAACTGCAGTATCTGAACTGGCCCACTCCAACCAAAGGTGCAGAATGCCAGATTTTAACGTCTTTGCTAAAACGCCATATTGTTATTTGGATTAAATAGCAATCCTAGAAAAACGTCTCATAAGGCTACCTATTAACATGTTATCTTCTCTCCTCATTTACGGCAGTGAAATGTGAGTTTCCTAAGGCAATTAATCTCCATTTTTTATCCTTAAGAAGACCCCCTACTTTCTCCTTGACTGGCTCTTTGGCAACAGGCAAAGTCTCCGATTGTTCCAGCCTCTCCCTGATATAATTCCTTGGGCCTCTCATGGGCTGGCAGTAATTCCCACGAGGCCTTTGCCTTCTGCCCACAACCCAGGATACCCCTACTTTTATCGGTGCTGGGCCTGGCAGGACAGGGGCCAGCGCTCTCTCTCCTTCCCTCCCTCCCAGTGAGGGTGACAAAGCAGGGACGTGGCTGGGCAGTGGCTGCAGCGACAGCTGTCCAGTTGCCTCCCAGCTGGGTGGGGCTTGCGCTGCCTCTTAGCAAAGCAGTAGCCCAAGGCCACTGGCCGTCGGTCCGTCCGGCGCTCCCTGCCTTTGTCAAGAGAATATTAATGCTGCTCTTGGCTGCACCGTCTCTGCAGCACAGGATCTTCTGACTGCGGAGACATCCGCTCTGGGCCGCTCTGAGCCTCGCCTTGAGGATTTAATAGAGCTATCAGAGGGGCAGAGGCCGTGATTGATGCTACGGCTTCTTTGAGAGGCAGAGATGCACAGAATGAGATTGGGGGGTGGATGGGGGCTGGCTCTTGCTTGCTTGCTTGCTTGCCAGGGCACATCCTGGGCCTCTCTGCAGTGGCTGCCTGCACATGGCAGTCCTTGGATGGTGCAAGAATATAAACTATGGGCTGGAGTAATCCTGCCTTGGAAAAAGCAGCACTGTGGGAGACAGAATAGGAATGCAAGTCCAAATAGGCAAAGAACTGATAGAGAACGCCTATCTGCTCTGGATGAGGTCAAACCTCCAGGACCAGATGGAGGGGAAGCAAGGTTCTCTTTTAGGCCCAGTATTCTTCAACATCTTCATGAGTGATCTAGATGAGGGGATTGAAGGGGACTCATCAAATCTGCAAATGACAGCAAGCTGGGGGGAATATCCAACACTTTAGATTCAAGACTCGGAAGGATCTTGAACACTGGACCCTATCCAACAAAATGCAATTCAGGGATGAGAAAAGGAAGGTTTTACATTTGGGCAGTAAAAATCAAACACATAGGTCCAGAGTAGGTGGTACCTGGCTCAACAGCAGTAACTATGCAAAGGATCTTCTAGGTGTTCTGGCGGGTCTCTGCTTAAGTGAGCCAGCAGTGTGCTGCAGCTGCCAAAAATGCCAATGCAATCCTGGGCTAAATCAGGATCATGACAAGTGACAGCACTGCTCCTATACTGCACCAGTGAGGCTGCATTTGGAATACTGTGTTGAGGTCTAGTTTCCCTGATAAAAAAGATGTTGAGACTCTACAAAGAGTGCAGAGAAGAGCAACAAAGATGATCAGGGATCTGGAGGCCGAATTGTACAAGGAACAGCTGACGGAACTGGGTATGTTTAGCCTAATGAAGAGAAGGCGCAGGGAGACGTGATCGCAGTCTTGCAGTACTTGAAGGGCTGTCACAGAAAAGAAGGCGATTTATCCCCTATAGTATCTGAGTGCAGGACGAGAAGTACTGGTAGCCTGAGAAGCTCATCGGAGAGAGATTCAATGTAGAAGTAAGGAGCAATTTCCTGACAATATGAACGAGTATCAGTGGAACAGCTTTTCTCCCACAGTTGTGGGTGCTCCATGACTGGAGGTTTTTTTTAAAAAAATGGACAACCATTTGTCCGGTATGGTGTAAGGACCCCTGCCTTGGGCAGGGGGGTGAACTAGAACACCTCCAGGCCCCTTCCAGCCCTAGGATTCCAGGATTCTATGATGATGGTCTTTTGGGACCTCAACCTCTTTAGCTTTCTTTCTTTAATTGCTTTATTGGGTTAAGGTGAAACATTTTGTGCACTTATATTGCTGTGATATCCTCAGTTATAATGATGAACGAAAGCTCTAATATTTATACATTTATGTATTATCTGTCTGTCTGTCTGCTGTCTACCTAAGCTGTATAACTGCCCTTATGCAAAGGAATTTTGGGCAGCATGCAATATTAGAATTAAAAATAAAAAAGTAAAATTGAGTGAAATGTTGTCCACTCAAAAATGACATTCTAAGTAGCTGCCAAAAATTAAAATATAATCAAATTCTTCCTAACCTATCCAGATGATCAAAGCAGTCTCGAAAAGCTGGGCTTTAATAAGTGACCGCTATTAACAAGGAGGATTTGTGAACTGATTTTCAGTTGCTTCAAGTATATCTAGCAATTTCCTGGAGGATGAAAATACAGTTCTGACCATTCTCCAGGGAATAGCACCCCTTTCTCAAAATGAGCCCCTTCTCCTGTTCCTGGAAAAGCTGCTCCGGCTGAATCTGAGAGCGGCAGTGCCCCAGGTCCGGGGGCTCCTCCATGTGGCTGTGACCCTCTCATCAGCAAAGGGCCCCTCCCAGGAAAGAAATAGCCACTTTGGGGGTTGCAAGGCCCTGCCTCAACTCCTCCTCCCAAGAAAGCAGAACTCTCGAAACAGGCCTTGTTTCAAAAGGAACTTTGATTGAGAGGCAGTGATAGCAAGAAAGCAAAGCAAGATCTAAAAGTTTCCTATGCGAATTGCTACATTAAAACTTTCATTTCACAGAAACCCACCCCAGAGCCCAACTGTCCAGTTTGTGTCCAGCCAATCCACAGGTGCAAAGTTGTTAAGAGAACCGGAGGTGATAAGGGATGGTTCCTGGGCTCTGGCAACGGTGGAGATAAGGCAAATGGCCCCTGGCACATTCCATTCCCCATTTCAGGCCCAAAGAGATACCTCAAAGTTGAGGAAGAACAAAGTAGAGGAAATACATCTACAGGCCCCCCTCCCAGCAGAGGAAAAACCTCCCCCCTCCCACTAGAATGGCAGAGCCCCAAAAAGAAACAGTGAAGGGGTGTCTGACAGGGGCAGCTGGAGAGGCAGAGCAACACGCTAAGGCAGGACCCTTTGTGGACGAAGTACTCTTGACCAAAGAGGCCCTTTTTCGGGAAAGAGAAAAAAGCAAGTCTGTTCTCCAGCTGCCAGTTAGTAACGCAACGAGATTATGCTTGTGGCACGAGCCGTTGCCCTAAAAAAGTGGGCACTGATCACGAGGCCCTTAACCATAGAGGAAAGCAAAACTTTGGTAGATCCCTAAATCAAAACACTCCAAGAATAGAAAAGAACCCAGGGCCAAAACTGCGCAGGATAGTCAAAGTCAGAGAAGAAGAGACACCCCCCCCGAAGGAAGAAACGGAGAAACGGAAGCTGGAGGAAGAAGCCGCATTCCCCACAGGTGCACAGAGCGAAGCCACCAGAGGTGGGGCAGGAAGACGCGGCCGAGGAGGTCAAGGCAGCTGCGGCCAGCAGAAAGCGGATGACATGAGATGAGTCCAAACGCCCCCCCCCTTCCTGGGAATGTCGACCCACAGCGGCTGCTCATCCTGGTCCATGGGGCTCCCCACATCTGCTGGAAACATCTGCAGGAGCACAGGAGGGTCTGTGCATGTTTTTTCCACAGACAAGTTAAAGCCATCTTGGTTTTGTCCATAGTCATTTTTAGGCGTCTTTCCATGTTTCACATTGAACGTTCCTTCACTCTGTTCCCCTCAGGGTGGGGGTGGGATATCCTGGGCATATTGAAAAACCCAGCAGCAGCCCAAGGCCCCCCCCCACACACACTGCTCCTTTGGCTGCACCGTGTCCACCCTAGGGAGTGCTGGGGAGGGGGCTTCCTAGGCTTTCGTTCAGAAATCGGATGTGTCCACCCCAGCTGCTTCCCCCCCCCACTCCGACAGCCGTAGGAGCTGCTGCTTTGGCAGAAGGAACAGCTCCACTGCCAAGCCCGCCTCCGCTGGGCAGCCTTAAGAACTGCCTGGGCTTCAGGAAATGACCTTATGTTGCTCTGGGGTCAATGCCGAATCTTGGAAAGGTCAGAGAAATTTCCACCTTCAGTGAGTTCCCCGTGGCGGAATCGCCGAAAGAGTTGCAGCTCTTCTTTGGGTTTCTTGCCCCTGGCCGAGCTGCTCTGGATGGGACCAACTGCCAGCTGAGTCCCGTTGGGTCTCTCTGGCGTTTGCATCCCTTTCCAGTTTCCTGTGACCTTTTCCAGTTGCCTGCAGAGCCATCCTCGGATCTCATAATGGGGGAGGGTGGGGTGGAGGTGTGCCGAGGGACGGAAGGATTCCTCTGAGCCAGAGAAAGCTCCTGCCGGCCCTCTGACCTGGAAGGGCCACCTGCCTTCCCTTTAAAGGTTCAGCAACGTCCTAGGGATGCCTGAGGTAGCAGGAGAAGGGCCGGCCCCCTTCCCAGCCAAGGGAACTGCACGAGCCCTCCTGCTTCTGGAGTCTGGGAATTCTCCAGAAAACCCCTTCTCTCTTCCAAAGGGGCCATTTTGCTAACCATTTAACATCTATAGGGAACCTCTCGGTGGCATCCTCAGCCAAGATAGGATCCAACAATATCCTCGGGATATGCTGGTAATATTCATTTGGGTATCCGGAATGCGGTTGCACAGGAGTTGGTGGGTGTCTTCGATATGTCCATCCACAGCGTGAGCTGAACTGGTGGCTGGTGTGTTTCTGGGGGGAATTCAAGGTGATGGGCCTGGCCTATAAAGCTAGACCCTCCTTGCATAAAATACACTGTTTTGGAGCACATGTCTCTGGAAGGAGAAAATGCAGTCTGTGGATTCCCATCTCCTCCTCTGTCCGCTTTCCAAGGTCAGCTGTGCTGCGGCACTTTATGCATATTGTGGGTGCTGCATCACTAAGAAGGGATGGGGCAGCCATTTGTCTAGAATCGTAGAGGGTCTCCTGCTTGCACAGGCTGGTTGAACTAGATCCCTGCCCGCTCTGTATGCTGTACATGTTGAGGAAGAGGCCAACAGTCTGACCTGAATCCTGGGCTGGGCTGAAGGCCGCTCTTTCCTTTGTGTCTGATGAACATGTCTGCCCACTGAGAAGCCTGAGAAAGCCCCCGGGGGAGGGGGGGCAGAGAGGCCCAGCCCAGGGAGAGAGAGCGGCCTCCCTCCCAAATTGGGATCATCCCAGCCGCAGGTGGGGCTGGCTTCCTTCGGAGTTCAGCTGGAAGGGACTGCAAAGTCAGAAGGGAACCCAGGCTGGGGACGAGGGACCATGAGGTTTGGGGGTGGGGGTGGGGCGCTGCCTTTTCTTCCCAACTGATCAGTCCGCTCTGCAATGGAGGTGCTTTGGTTGGGAGCAGGGCCCGCCCGCCCTTTTCCTGCAAGAGGAGGAGGAGGAGGAGGCACATCTAAGGGCCTCTGAGATGTTCCTTGCCATAGCAGAAGCAGGAAGAGGCAGCCTCTCTCTCTGCTGCAGGAGTGGGGGGGGGGCTCTCTCCTTTTGGGAAAGGCTGTGTCTCCAGAGTCAGGCTTGGGCGGCTTTGGCCCCTTTTGGTGCAACAGATCTGGCCTTGCCCCGGGTAGCTGTGGCCAAAGCAGCCCAGAGGAAGCTGTCCTAAGTCCGCATCAGAGGCGCCTCCCTCAGCAGGGAACTCAGATGCTCCTGGTGGGGGGGTCCCATCGAGGAGAGGCAGAAGGCATTGTCCGAGGGAGGGGGGTACATCTTTAACATAGCAGCAGTGTAAACTCAAGCGCCCCCCCCCAAGAATTTAAATTTTGTAGGGATCGGTGTAAATGCTAAAGAACATCCCAAGAAACATCCTCCCATCTGTTCCATGCCAGACTCTCTTTGCATCGATCACAAAAGCACAGAGCGAGGAGCCTTCAAGCACCAATACTGGCCCTTTATTAGTTATTTATTACACTTCTGCGCTGCCCTTCTCGCCGTGGAGGCTCCTCGGGGCCAAGGCTGCCTCTGCGCCGTCCCAGGGTCCTCCCGCTCTGCGCTCGGGGCCCAGGCAGAATCTGGAGCAGGGAATCCGAGGACTTAGCAGAGCCCTGCCAGCCCCCCCCCCCCCGCCCGAGACCACGATTTTACAAACCGAGGTTTGGCGTGATGCTGGCGTTCTCCCCCTCCCTCGAGGCCTCCCGTGCCCCCTCTTTCCTTCCCTCCCCTCCTGCCCCGTTTCGCCTCTTCTGGGACCGGACCGACGCGTGTGTGTGTGTGGGGGGGGGGGGGCGCCGTGGGCCAGGCTGCCGTCCAGCGGGGCTTCGGGGCTTCGGGGCTCGTCTGAACGCAGCTCTTTGAAACGCAGCGGCCGTTCCTCTTCTGGCCGAGGCTCCAAGGACAGGGAAGTGACACTGACTAATTGAATTCTGAACAAGCCGACGCAATGCAAATATCTGACAAATGGATTTAATTGCATTCACGTACAATAAAGCTGAGATCTAAAGGTCAGTGAGAAAATGGGAAGGATCCCTGGAGTGCTAACAGGGAGAAGTTGACTTTAATACACATTCATCACATTTTATCATCTAATTAGTCCACACAATGCCAGGCTGACAGACAAGGGCCTCGGCGAAGGTATCGATTGCTCCTTACCCGGGCATCGATCATCTCGCCTTCAGCCAGGCTGGCCGGGCACCGGAGCGCCTTGGCAGCCCAGCCCGAACGGGGCCCGGGTGATGAATGGCTCTTCCTCCCGCGGACTCGGAGCCGAGGAAGCGCTTCGCGCCTGCGGGAGTGATGAAGAGATACCGCGCCGGCTTCCCACAGCCCGGCCTGCCGCCCCTTCCTCGCCCCAGACCTCGGCGGGCTCGGGGAGGCGGCGCTTCCGCAGCGCCCGGGAAGAAGCCCCCGAGAGCCGAAGTCGGACTGCCCGACGGGACCGCGGCCCGCCTTTCCTCCTTGCCCCGGCGCGGCTGAGTCTGCGGGAAGAGCTTGCGGGAGCCCCCCGCCCGCCCCTCCGCAAAAAGAGAGATTCCCTTGGGCCACTTGAACATCGTGACCACGGTCGGGGGTGGGTGGGCAACGTGGACGGAGCACCAAGGATCCGCCCTCCTCCAGGGGAGAAGGCTGAAGGCACCCCCGCTCATCCCGCATAAGGGCAGGCGCCCCACGAGCCCAGTTCCAGGGGAAGGGAGATGGGGAAGAGCAGGCCTTGGCTGGCTGGACCGCCAGGGGAGGCCTGCCCCTCCCCGCTTGCTTTGACCCGAGCAGGTTTGACCAAGTGGTTGGCGTGAGACTGGTCAGGCCACCGCCAGGGACTCTTAGGCAGGGCCCAAGAGGAGCGCAAAGGGGCCAGCCCATAGCTGAAAACCAGCCCTTGGATCTTGCTCCCGGCTTTCTCATCCTTCCAGCATGGGTGAAGAACTACAGTCTCCCCTTTCACACCAATATAAAGGCTCAGAGTAACTCTTTTTCCTGGTCCCGGGAGGGGGAAGGGGAGGGGGAGAGAGAGGCTTTGTTTTTGAAAGCTAGAATGTTTGATGATAGTTATGTGAGCAGAGAGAGTGATTCAGCATATTCTGGGAATGAACATTGCACAAAGCCATAATACGCTATATTGCCTGGGGATTAGTGTGTGTATGACAGAATAATTGACTCAGGTTAGGATTACACATCTTGTATGAACCCAGACATGACACGGTCTCTGTGTGCTCTGGAGAAAGGTGGCATGTTTGCATAAACCAATTTATTAGAAAAGTCCTGTTGAGCTAATGAGCCATTCCCGCAAGCAATAGTCCCTTTTTGGTATCAAAATGTGTTGACATTCTGAATCAATTAGATCTATAAGTAATTGTATACCTGGAGTGGTTATCTCTCTGGCATTATTAGGAACACTGGGCTAGTTTAGTTTCCCAATAAAGAGTCTCCCGCTAAGATCTGGTTGGGGAGGAGTCTTAATCAAGGCTCGCTGGGAGACCCGCGTGATGGACCAGTGCCAAAGACAGGGCCTTCTCTGGAGTGGCCTCTGGCCTCGGCTGTCCCTTTCTAAAGCATTTCCTCCTGTCCTTTGGCTCTAACAGAGACCTGGCTGTGAAAACCATCTTCAACCTGCCTTTGAGACCCTCGCTCAGGGACTGGCCTAGCTCTACCCTTTTGATCACCTGTAAAACGTATGGTGCCTCCCACTTTATGTAACCTGCTTTGGGAACAGGTATCCTTAAACAGTAGCTTCAAGTATTTGAAATGAACAACCAATATTATCCTCCATTTGGCACGGTGCAGGGCAGGGGCATCTGCAAGGCAGTCGAGCACAACTGTGTGGCCAAAGATGCTGCTCCATAGCCAGGAAGCTCCTGCCAAGCTGGGTCAGAACGAGGAGCCCCAAACTCTTTGGAAGGCTTGTTTGCTCGGCATCCTGCCGGCTCGTCTGCCTGCGCTTGCTGCTCTTCTGGCTGAAGCTCGTTACAAGCCCAGTGACAGCTCCTTGTCTGTGAACCTCTGTTTGCTTGGAAACATCTCCTATTGACTTTTAGAAATTGATCCCTGCCATGCAAGGAGGACGGCCCCGTCCCCCCTCCTGACATCTAAATAATCCAGTCTCTTTATTAACATTGAGGAAACAGAGCAGGAATAAACAGCAGGGCCAGGAAACCTATTGATTTTTCTGGTGAAGAAAGAGCAAAGTCAGAGCTCCTCGGTCTTGTGGAAGTGCCTCAAAGTCCCCCAGTTGTGGGTGCAGAAGCAGCTTTGGCTGCCTTTGGATCAAGGGGAGATTTGGCAAACAGAGGCAAAGCATCAGGACCACCCCCTTCCTTGGCAGGAAGCCAGGGAAGCTGGCAGTTGCGGTCAGGAGAGCCTTTGCACAACTTTGTTTTGTACGCCATTCCAGCCTTTCCGGGATCAGGAGTTCTTGCACTCAGTCACTCAAGTCTTGGTCATCTCGTGCCTGGACTACTGCCACGCGCTCTAGATGGGACTACCCTTGAAGAGCATTTGGAAGCTACAACTGGTGCAGAGCGTGATGCCATGGGCAGCCTTTGGGGCCCCTAGTGTGGCCATCTTAGACTGCTCTTCTGCCAGATGCAGTGGCTGCTGGCTTGCTTCCAGGTGCAACCTGAGGTGTTGGTTATCACCTTTAAAGCCCTGCCTGCCGTGGGTCCAGGCTACTTGAGGAAATAATAATAATAATAATAGTAATAATAATAATAATAATAATAATAATAATAATAATAATAATAATAATAATAATGATGATGTTGGAAGGAACCTTGGAGGTCATCTAGTCCAACCCCCTGCTAAGACAGGAAACCCTATACCATTTCAGACAAATGACTGTCCAGTCTCTTCTTAAAAACTTCCAGTGTTGGAGCATTCACAGCTTCTGTCTCAGCCCAATGGGACAGGCCTGCCCCACCCATGCTGGCAGAGGAAGCATGCTGTGGATCCCATCGGTCAAGGGATTCTGGCTGGCATGGTCCAGGAGAAGAGCCTTTTCTGTCATGGGGGGGGCCCTTTGGAACCTCCTGCCCTCCCAGGATGAGATCTGCCCTCAACCCACGGACTTTCGTAAGAGCCTGAAGACCTGCGGGATCCCCAGAGGGAAAATCACAATGGAGGTGGTTGATTGACTAAGAGCAGCTCCCCCTCCCCATACATTATTCTCCTTTCTTCCCCATCTTTTAGCTTTAGTCATAATTTGTACTTTTGTTATTATTTTATCTGATTTTATACATACTGTATTTTTTTGGTTTTATTTCACTGTTGTATGCTGCTCAGAGTTGCTTTGTAGTGAGATAGGTAGCAAAGAAATTTAATAAATAAATAAATGAATAAAAAATAAAAAATGAATACCTGTAACCAATAACAAAGGATATAATGCAGCTTTTTAAATATTTCCTTGTTTTGCGGAACAAATGGAAGGTGCAGATAATATCTGAGAAACACACGTGAATGTGAGAAAGTCATTTGTTGACATAGAGAAAGTATATGATAGCAAGCAGGCCATGGTCAGGGGGGAATTTTGCATAAATAAATCACTGAAGGTTATTCACTGATTGATTGATCTGATTTATATGGCTGCCCATCTCGCAAACACAAATCTGGGTAGCTAACCAAGTTAAAAAAACCATACAACCAACGAACTACAAGCCATAAGCAAAGACAAGCATAAGTAATACGCAATGGGAGCGGACGAAGCAGCAACCCACCCACCGAGGCTCAGCTGACTTCCTGACCCCACCCCCGGGAGAAGGATTTAACAGTTTTCCAAAAGGCCAAAGGTTTGACAATGGAATATGGGGAAGGAAAGGGATGTGCGAGAATAAATAGAAAACTTTGGGAGCGATTCAGCCCTGAACAGGGAGTAAGACACCAAATGTGTGGTGTCCTTTGGTTGTTTCGTTTGTTTGGGCTAAATGCCCAGGGAATGCTTGTGGTGCTGCTGCTGGGGACACGAATGTGCCTGGAGATGTTGTTGGCTGAGAAATCAAAGGATTTGCAGAATCTGAAAAGGACTGTAGGTTGCGGTGAGGAGGAGAAATGTGAACCTCGAAGTGTCAAAGATGAAAATGACAGAAGATAGACTAACATTGCAAATAGGAGCAGGAGGATTTTTGAGATGTGCAAATTGTCAAGGTGATGACTTAAGAGCTGACCAGCTAGCGCAATGATGGGAATGAGTCAGCAGGGTCTTTGGCTGTTGTCGCTTTAAGAGCCTGTGCGAAAAAGGGGAGGCTCTGCTAGTGTGTCTTCTCTTCTGTTCCCTTTCCTGCTGCATTTGTTTGTTGGGTTCTGCTCGTAGCACGTGTATATTGTTCCTAGTGATGCTCCTTGTATGGCTCTGCAGATATTGTAGATAAGCCACCATTTGTTACAAACCACTGTTTGCTGTGTCTGACAGAAATGAAAATGGCCGGGTGTAACAGGGCGCTTTGGCCCAGGCGATAGAGTTCAGGATGTCAGGAGAAATATAAAATAAGCCAGATGCAGCAGGCATGGGATATTTAAATGGATGTGGTGGAGAGGAAAGATGAAAGGTCAAGGAGGAATGGAGGCTGAATGCAAAAGTATGAAAGATACACTGAGGTGGTTTGATTGTACAATACAGAGAGAATGTATGTGAATCAATTTGCAAAACAAATATATGAAGGCAGAGCAAATGGGTCAAGAGACTGAGAAACCTCTGGGTAGGCAGAGCGGATGAGCGGGTAGACAGTCACTTGTCTGAGGTGGTATAGGTCCTCCTGCTTGAGCAGGGGCTAGACTAGAAGACCTCCAAGGTCCCCTCTGGCTCTGTTCTATTCAAAAATTCTCCAAAGAGGCAGGAGAGGAGATGGAAAAAAGAAAAGGCCAGCACGATGGGTGGGAGCAGGAGCGATTTGCAAGGAGAGAAAATACAGAAAAGACAGTGAGGGAGACTGGGGTCATCTCTTCCCCCCCTCCTCTTATTGCTTTCATTTCATTTCCTTTGATAAATGGATGGATGGATGGATGGATGGATGGATGGGCGGGTGGGTGGATAGAGGGATGGATAGGT
Source organism: Vipera ursinii (assembly GCF_947247035.1). Taxonomy (NCBI): domain Eukaryota; kingdom Metazoa; phylum Chordata; class Lepidosauria; order Squamata; family Viperidae; genus Vipera; species Vipera ursinii. The sequence continues at coordinate 1,466,697 of NC_139526.1, read as the reverse complement.
AGATAGGTAGATAGATGATAGATAGATAGATAGATAGATAGATAGATAGATAGATAGATAGAGGAGTGGATAGAGGGATAGATGGATGGATAAGTAGGTGGATAGATGGATGGATGGATGGATGGATGGATAGATAGATAGATAGATAGATAGAGGAGTGGATAGAGGGATAGATGGATGGATATGTAGGTGGATAGATGGATGGATGGATATAGATGGATGGATGGATGGATGAATGGATAGTTGGATGGATACGTAGATGGATAGATGGATGGTTAGGTAGGTAGATGGATGGATGATGGATGGATAGACGATAGATAGATAATCCATTTGCCACCTATAACGGCAGGCTGTGGAATTCCAATGTATTTTATTCTTGCCCTGTGAACCACCCTGAGTCCTCAGGGAGAAGGGCGATATAGAAATATTATTAAATTAAATTAAATTAAACCGAGAGCCAGGACTTATGCAAAACTCAATTCCAAAATACTGATAAATCCTAAAAGCTTTAACTATTATCTTAGTTCGTATACTGAGTTTAAAAATGCCTAATTTTAACTGTGGATTTTTAATATATCATACTGACTTTGGATTGTTTTTCAACACAAAGACATAAATCATAGTTTACAAGTCCTGTGAACTTATAGAATCAGATTTGGAATCTGGAAATCTATCCAGTTGTGGGCTGTCCATCCAATGTTTCCCTACAAATCAAAATGGAGCCATTAATGACCATTCTTGGGTCTGCTCATAGAGCCAACGATGGTGCGAAGAGCGTATCTGATGGCATCCTCTAGCCCAGGGGTAGGCAACCTTGGCTCTTTTATGACTCATGGACTTCAATTCCCAGAATTCCTGAGCCAGCTATGCTTGCTCAGGAGTTCTGGGAACTGAAGTCCATGAGTCATAAAAGAGCCAAGGTTGCCTACCCCTGCTCTAGCCCATGGGTAGGCAACCTTGGCTCTTTTATGACTCGTGGACCAACTCCCCGAATTCCTGAGCCAGCATAACAGTAAATTGCAAATGCATACTATATGGACACGTTAACATGTTTAGGTATTTCTCAATTAAAGTATAGAAACTAGAAAGTATGACAGCCCATCACGTACATGGTGAATGGTTGTGCCTTCAAGTTGTTTTGACTCGTTGATGCCCGCTACATTTTGTGGCACTGGTTTGCCACTTCTTTCTCCATAGGGTTGAGGAAGTGCCCGCCTAAAGGTCAGCCCGCTGGCTTTGTCCCCACTCTGAAGTCTAAATCTCTGCACCAAAATGGTTCTACACATATTTCTTTACAGACTTTAACCAACTGCTTGCTGATATTTTGTAAGCATTTAAAATGATTACTTTCTTGAAATTTGTTATAGTAATGAAATAAACATTAAGGAAATCGAAAGAAAAGCTTTACACAAAAAACATTTATATGGCCAACTCTCTTTCATTTTTTCCTGTTCTTCTTTCTCCAAACATTTGTAAATTTTAATTATTATTAATTTAAAAACTGAATGCTTCATAAGGTTAGTAACAATTATGGGCCAATTATGAGCCAACAGCCACTTATTAAATGTGGGGGGGGGTGTGGCAGGGTGGAAGGAAGAGCTCCTTGGGCAGCAGGTTCTGGAGCCCGATGCAGGGGCAGGAGAGGACAACCTGCCGGCTGCCTCAGGATGCCCCCCCGCCCCCCCCCCCCGGAGCTCTGCTCCATCTGCACCCAGCAGCCACGTCCAACGAGCAGTGGCTGCTGCAACTAACTTCATTTTGTGCACACTTGATTTTTAGTGTGTGGGTGTGAGTTTGATGAGTAATGTGCACAGGAACCATGTACGCTTCAGAGGGAACATAGAGATTTGTTTATTTAAATTTCGATGCTGGCATTTCACTGCTGGCGACACTGGGCAGCTTCAGTGGTCTAAATCCCCCCCCCCCCGTGCCAGGCCTCTGGCCTCGAGGCAGGAGCCCAGTGCTCTCCTACTTCCCCTTCTTGATCCACAGCTGCAGTTGCCGGCTCCCCAGAGGCAAAACGAGAGAAGGGAGGAGTGAAAAATTCTGCCTTCTCTCTGGCACCCATCCTTTCCCCTTCCGACGGGCCTCGCCCTCTCTTCCTTTTCTTTCCAAAATAATTACCCCCCTCCCCCATTTTGGTTTTGGTAATTCTTAAAGAGGTTCAGCTCATTTTGGCCTTAACTTTTCTGAGTCGGCTGCTAGAGTTTCCCGAGATTCCTTTGCATCCTTCTGGGACTGGTTGTTCTGGCCAGGTCCCCCGGGGTTGCCACTGCCAGCTCTTGGCTGGCTGGTGCCCGCCGTGTGCAGAAACATCGGAGGCTTTGCATAGCACCACCTCCTGGCCCGTCCTAGGCAAAGCTTGGGCTGAAAGCAGACGGGTGGGGGTGGGGGGAGAGGCAATTTACACACGTCTGAGCTTTAATTGGCTTGTTGTAAATCTTTCACAGTAGCAGAGAAAGAGATAAGCTCTGGCTAAGAGTCATAAATTAGGCAGAGCTCGTTGTAGGGCCGAGATCGACTTCTTGCCTGGAGTCTATAACTGTGAATCTTGGGCAACTTGCGGGCTGAAAGCCTTGACGGTGGCAGGAAAGCCAAGTCAGCTCGGAAGCCATCTGCAGGTGTGGAGCTGGACGGGCCCAGAAGCCACAGTCCTTCCACCCATCTGTTGGGCAAGAGCAGGGCTGCAGGGGAGGAAGCGGGGGAGGTCTTTCCAGGCCTGGCTTCAAGAAAGGACCGAGGGCCTCTTCTCCCGAGGAGCAGTTGGGCTGCTTTGTCCCTTGCCCCCCCCCCGAGGGTCCTCTCCTGCGGCTCCCTGGCTGGGAGTAGAAGAGCAGCCTGGGAGGGGCTCCGGGTTCCACTGGCACTGAGCCGCTTTAGGGGGGGGCTTGTTTCTCCCCATCTCTGCCTGGGCGAAGGGCCCCTTGCCTCCTCCTGCTCCTTCTCTCGCCGCTCCTGCTGGAGAACTTGAGGGAGCGTCTGGGAAGCTCTTCTCTCCTCTGCTGTGGGGCAGCTGGAGACCCCCCCTTCAAGCCGGGCCCTTTGCAGCAGGTGCACTTTGGACCCCGTCCCTGCAGCTCTCTTGCCTTCTCCCCAGTCGCCTCTTTCGCTTGGAGCCTCCCCACGGATTCCCCTCATCGCCCCCTTCGCTCTCTGGGGTCCCCAGCAGCCAGGAGGAGACCGAAATAAGCAGGACATTAAAACAGCAGCAGCAACAACAGCTGTGCCCCCCCCTTCCAGGCCTTCCCTCAGGTTCTTCACTCATTTACTTGCCACCTATCTTGCCGTGGGGGCAAATCTAGGGGGCTTACAATAGTAAAAAGGAAGGAAAAACAAAAGGCGTGTAAAATAATAGGACAATAAAGCAAACAACGGAGCGCAACAAGAATAAATACATCAATATGATAACCACAAAGATGGATGGGTGCAGAGCAGAGAGCGGGGGGAGGGGGGAACCTGCCATCAATCCAGCAGCCCCCTTCCTTTGCTCACTCAGCCGGCTTATTCCTTGCATGTCCCTCAGCTGCCTCCCCTGGACCAGCCCAACGTGCTTTCCTGCTATTGAGGCTGGGCAATGCAGGCCCAGAGGGAAGCAGGCCAGGGTTTGGGTTTTTTAAAGGAAAAAGGCAGATTACGTTTTGAAAGTGGAGTGATGGGATTCACAAAGCTGAGGGTTCCTCTCCATGAGGCTGGATGTCATGGGACGCGCAACAGAGAGAGATGCAGACCTGAAATAAGGAAGCATTTCCTTGCTTGTTGGGCTCGTGGCTGCTCCATCACTGGAGGGTTTTGAGAAAAGACTGGCCAGCCATTGTTTGAGGATAGCAATAGCAACGGCACTTAGACTTATATACTGCTCCACAGAGCTTTACAGCACTCTCTAATTGGTTCACAGAGTCAGCATTTTGCCCCCAACAACCAGGGTCCTCATTGTACTGACCTTGGAAGGATGGAAGGCCGAGTCAACCTTGATCGAACTCCTGGCAGTCGGCAGAATCAGCCTGCAGTACCGCATTCCAAGCACTGGGCCACCACGGCTCCTTGCACAGGGCCGGATGTTGGGCCAGAGACCTTTAAGGTCTCTATTGAACTGCAGGATTCGGTGGCTTAGATTTTCCTAAGGAGCAAGAAGCAGCAACTCCAGCAGATGATGGTGATTTATCACACCCTTTTTAATCTATTTATATACGGTATATATAGATTACATGGCAGCAACTTGAGGAGATGGGGAGGTGGGTCTTGCTGAAAAGGAAGATCATGATTCATGCTCTAGAGGAACCCTTGAACTACCAACTCCTCTGCGATAAAGAGGCAGAGGTACCATTAGTCTGGGACAGCTGGTGGACAAAGCAGGACCATTTTATGTTGCATCCATGCTGCTTCACAATGTCTCCTATGACTTGGCCCATTGCGGTTATTACATCAGCTTTGATTGGGGGCTGCCCAGAGTTGGTTGAAAGATGGGTGGCTATATAAACAAACCCTTGCAGGGGGGGCTCTGTTTCCCTTTACTGGACATCTTCAGAGGCCTTTCTCAATCTTGGGCTGCACCAGCCTCCTTCTTCAATCACGTCAAGAGCTTTTTCCCACTGCTGGCAGGTGGTGGCTGATACTTCTAGTCAACTGGCCAATTCTTTCTTCCAGCCCAGTTAATTTTCAGCAAATATCTGGGGTGGCTGAAGTCTCCCACCACCACTAAGGCTTGAGAGTTGATTTGGGAAGGGACCGATATGACTCTAGGATAGCCACAGTGCTGCCTGGAAGGGGCGGGTGGCCACTCATGAAGTCTGCTGAGGGTGTCGTGTTTGTTCCTGCTCTTCTGAACCTTATCCAGATGGCTCCAAGGGGGTCTCCATATTTAATGTCCTCGCCCCATCGTGATCTCATCCAGCCATGTTTCTGCATGCCCGTCAGGGAACATTTCCTTTGCTCTGATAGGATCCTGGGTGCTCCTCTCGACTGCCCAGGTCATGCCCTGCCGCCTCTGCTGTGGGGATGGCAGACGCCCCCCCCTGGGGTTGTCTGGTTTTCCTGCTGCCCTGCAAGGGGGACGCCTCAGTCTCCTCCTCACCTTGCACCACCTCCGTGGCCATGCAGCCGAGCTCTTCACACCCAGCCCTCCCCAGCCCGTGCTCAGCCTCCCCTCTGACTCAGCAGCAAGCCCTCTTTGGCCAGGCCTATTTTCCCAGCCATGCCAGGGGACCCCCTCTTCTTGGCCAGACATTCATCTCCACATTCAGCCCCTTCAGCTTGCTAAGCAGGCCTTTATTGTGTCTTCTTATCCCCTGAAGTGTTTGTCTTCTTCTGGTGATGTCCTTTGTCCCCAGGTAGATAAGCAGGAATGAAGAGAAATTAGTTGGCGTGATGCTCCTTAACAATCTTTCCCCTCTGTCAGGGATACGAGCCCCGGGAAGACGGCCGCTTCTCACCAATGCTTATTTGGGGCACACCCAGCCGCCTTTGTCCCAGCAGCCAGCAGCAGCGGTCCCCTTATCTTCCTCAATGGAGAGCTTTGGTTTCATGATCCTCGTGATCCTCTGGAGCTGCTCTTTCGGCTCTTCTGGAGAGGCTGGGATGACAGACTGTCTCAGCATTCTCCTTCCACATCCAAGGGTTTCCAACTGAGCCTCCTTCCTGACCCCAGGCATCCCTGGTCCCTCTGGAATGTCTCCTGCCCTTCGACCTCTGCTCTTGGACAAGGTCTGTGCTCCTCCAAGCTTTCTCTGCAGAGAGAGGTCTCTGTGCCCTTCCCCTTCCCTGTGAGCCTTCAGGGCCTCTGGAGGCAAGCTGACGTGTGCCAGAAGGACACCTGCCTTCCCTTCAAGTCACAAGACAATCCCAGAGCTACAGAGCTGGAAGTAGCCCCAGAGATCTCACCTGCACAGGGCTTTTGCAGGCTCCCCACTTCCCAAGACAACCCGTTTCACCGGCTGGCAGCTCTTACCGTCACCGGCTCCGCACAGCTGACCTGCATGTCCTTTCCTGCCATTTTAGTCCATTGGTTCCGCCTTTATGGGGAGCCAGAGAAGGTACCCCAACTCTTGAGAGACCTAAAAGCTGCTGCCACAATCATCTCTCCCCTGGGCCACAGCCCCCCAATGTCTTTTGGGGTGCCTCAGGCCCAGCTTCCAGCCCCCTCCCCTCGTATGTTCAGAGCCCCCCTCGGGCCCACTTGAGGCAGAGTCTGATAGCGACCTTTCCTCTCATGGAGAATCCCTGTTTCACTCCTGGATGCTGCCCTGATCCAGAGGACCCGTGAAAGCAGAGCTGCTGGCTGAGGCAGCCAGGGGGATTCAGCTGCTGGTCAAGTGGATAAGAGGCACCAACCACAGGCAGATGGCAAAGGCATGAAGGGTGGTGGGGAAGGGAGGAAGGGCTAGGTGGGGACTGGTTCCTTCTGGTTAACGGGAAGGGCTCTGGGCGAGAGCTTTGCAGGTCCTCCCCACCTGCCCAGCGGGGGTGGGGTGGGGGTGTTTGGTTTTTATTCTCCCCTCTGCTGGGTGGTTGCAGCAGGTTTTGGTCACTTCACATGACCCTGGGACACTGTGACTGTCATAAATATGAATCAGTTGCCAAGCATCTGAGTGTAAATCACAAGACCCTGGAGATGCTGCAACAGTCCAGCTGGTCGCCGCTTCTTCTGGGCTCAGCAGAAGCACCAGGATCACTGCCGAGCTCCAGCTGGATCCTGGCGCTGGTCCTGGCGCTTCTGCTGAGCCCTGACAGCCCTGCATCTCTCTCCGTCTCTCGCTCAGGCTTGTGTGGTGCTGCCACCAGTTCAGCTCATTCCCCTCCCCCGCTACCACTTCTCTAGGATGGTCGCGTACCACCTGCCAGGTGTCAATGTACCACAGGTGGTACCCGTACCACTGGTTGAAAAGCCCTGTTCTAGTAAACACCTCCAGAGTTGGAGCACCCACAGCTTCAGGAGGCAAGTTTTTTCTCTTTTGGGGGGTGGGGCGGGTTCCCACCTGTTGCCTGGTCAGCTCCAAGAGCAGCAAAGGAGGCTGGAGGCAGCCCAGCCAAAGAGCCAAAGCAAGCAGGGCTTGGCTGCACGGGCTCCCTCCCTTCTTGGGGCCATTTCCAGAAAGGGCAGGCAGGGCAGACACGCCACAGCTGCTTGGCCCATGGCTCCCTGCGCACCACCTGGGCCCAGGGGAGCTCCTGGATCCCAAGAGCAGCGGGGCTCCATCCAGCCAATGTGGCCATGACTCAGAGGCAGGTGGGGTTGCTCCTGCCCACCTGGCAGGCTTTTCGCGAGAATGCAGCACAGAAGGGCTCTTGTGCCAGTTGCGGGAGGAGTGAGTGTCCCTGATGATCTCCGTGGCCTCCAACTCTGAAGAATTTGTTGCTCTGAATCAAAGCCTTCGTGGGCTGGCTTTGCTCCCCGCGGGAAGCTGGCACGGAGCCCAATAAGCAGCAAGTGGCGCTTCAGCACCCCAGCGGCCGTGCTAGTAGTTGCCACACCGAATCTGCTTCTGCTGAGCCAGGAGAGTTCTGCAGTGGCCCAAAGAGCCGATGCAATACGTCAACATCGGGTCCCCATTCTGCTCTCTGCTGCGCTGGCCAGACTGCGCCTCTGTTTCGTGGACACGCGGCAAGAGGGACGCTGAGGGGCGGGAAAGAGGGCCGAGGAGACAGCAAAAGGGTGGGCCAAACCCTCTGAAGGAGAAGAGAAGGACCTGGAGCTGGACAGGCCAAGGGAGAGAGGCTGAGAGGGGGCAGGATGGCCGTCTGCCTGGATCGGAAAGACAAAAGGCCCCCAAAGTCTCTTTCAACTCTGTGATTCCAGGAAGAGAGAAAAGGCAGTTATTTCCAGCTCTGGATTGCTGCCTGTATGCCTGGAGCAAGGCCTGGAGCTGGGCAGGAACTCCTCCTCCGGCCCTCTTTTGCCTAAAGAAGAGAACCGGAGCGGCAGGGGGCGGGGGGGTGGGGGTCGGAGGGAAGAGAACACGATAGGAGCCTTCCCATCCTTGGAGAGCAGCCCCGGGAGAAGCTCTGGGTGCGTCCGGCTCAGGGCTGAGAGCAGGGCCCAGCTGGTGGGGAGAAGCTCTAGGGAGACCTTCCAGGCAGTGGCATCTCCAGAGCAGCAGAAGGTGGAAGAGTTGCCTGCCTCCCGTAGACAGGGGAGCTCCCCCTCCCCTCAGGTTTCTGGCCCTGGGCAGGGGCTGGACTAGAAGACCTTCAAGGTTCCTTCCAATGCTTCCATTCTGGGACCGATGAGCCAAGCAGCACCTGTGTCTGGAAAGGGTGGGATGTTGGTGCATGAATGCCAGCCAGCTGTGCTTGAACCTTTGCCACAGCAGGACCGTCTGCAGCTCTCCAGGCCTATCATGAGAGAGTGGTGCCCGCTGGGCCAAGCAGCTTTGCACATTGGCAGGGCCTGCAGGTGTGTGTGTGTGTGTGGGGGGGGGGCGGCTCAAGCCACACCAGCCAGAGCAGGGAAGAAAGCGCAGGGCAAACAGTATGGGGGTCAATCTCATGGGGTGTTACCAACCCCCCCAGCAGGAGGAGGAGGCTGCCCTGGGCGGAGATCATTTGTGGAAGGAAGCTGGTTGGGCAGAAAGGAGCCCACAACTGAACCAGAGGGGGGGGGCTTCAGGGACCGGCTGCCTCCTTTAGACCCCCTCCCTTGCTGGCTTTCCTGCCAATCAATTCAGCAGCCAGACCCAGCTGCCCCCCATCTCCAACCGCCTTCTTGCTGGGCAACCTGCAGTCTTGGCAGCGGCACCCATCCTGCTGGAACCACACAAGCCAGGGAAAAAGCAAAAAGAGAGGAGGGCTCCAGGCCTGGATCTGACGTAGAAAAGCATCCCCCAAGTTGGAGAATGCCCCCCATCCAAGCCCCAAGGGCGCAAAGGGGTGCAGCCCCTTGGAGCTTTTGGGGGGGCTCCTCATCACGGCGCTGCTGCTCCCCTGCAGATGAGAGCTGGCAAGACTGCAAGGGAGGCTTTGGAACCCAACTGGAGACGGGCACTGCCAGCCTGAAAACATGCCCGGCCCTCTGGGATCGGAACGGAAGCTGGGAGGAGGTTGGGGGGACCAGGTGCCGGCATGAAGGCAGAGAGGGAGGGGGCCCCTTGGCCCTTGCTGGCAGCTGCACTCAAGGGGGGAGATGCCAGAGGGCTCCCCCAGGACAGGCTGACCAGGGCTTTGCTCTGCAGGGTCCGAGCGGGGCAGCTTCCCCCAAACCTGCCAGCTGGCGGGCTGGCAGCGGCTCTTGGGGGCAGGTTCCCTGGCACGTGGCTGGCACAGGGCTCTGGGCCAGCCCTGCAGAGAAGGCTCCCCTCGAAGCCCCCCAGGACCTGCATGAGAAGTGGGGAAGGCAGTGGGTGCGTGGGGGGGGGGGTCTTCCCTGAAGCCCGGCTCTTTTCTGCTTTTCCCTGAGAGCGGCTGGGTCCTCACGTGGGGCTCAGGGTCGGGGCACGTCAGGTGGGGGCGATGTTCCAGGAGAGCGGAAGCCTCTCCTTTCCACGCTGTACCAAGCAGCAATTGCCGAGATCTCCAGAGATGTTTAAATTACTGGCCATGTCATAAATCAGCGGCAGAAACAAGATGAAGCAAGACTCCTGCCTGTTGCTGAGCTGCAAAAGGCTTCATTTATTTACTGCAATGGCCAAAAGAGCAGGCAGCTGCCACCGCAGTCAAAAAATTAATCGGCTCCCGGCTTGGCTCGTCTGCCCCCTCCGTAGCCTCTTGGGAACGAAGTGGTGAGATGCGCTTGGGGGCTCCGCACCAAGACTGGCCCTCCCAAGGAAGGGGCCTTCGGCAGCCCTGCAGCACAGCGCTGGCAGGCCCCCCCGGAGCTCGGGTTCAGACCCCTTATCCCATGGGCCAGCAAGGGGGCCTTTGGGGACAGAGAGAAAGGGCGCCATCGGGCCTTGTCCACACTGGGGCTGACTTCTGGGGGCTCCTGCTGACCTGGCCACAGGGGGCAGGGGGTTGCTTCCCAAGCCCTGCAACAGACCTTGGTGCCCTTCCTCCGTGGGCGGGTGAATACCTGGCTCTCTGCACCCTTCTGACCAGCCAAAGGATGAATCTGCCAGCACTGAGGGGGAGGGGCCCAAACGCTGCCCGCTTGGAAGGCACCACTGGGCTCGCCAGCAGCTCTCGCAGTGCCCACCGAGCTCCCTGCTCATCGGATGAAAGAGGCATTCATTAATATCACTGGAGCATGGGGGGGGGAGAGGCTGCCTGAAGCAGAAGGTTGTGACAAGTGCCAGCATGATCAAAAAGGCCACGGGCTGCTCATCGTCCACCCACCTTGAAGAGCACCGGGGGCCAAAGAGCAGCCATGGCTGGGGTCAAGGGCCTCTTTGTGCTGTGTTGAAATTGGAGATTTCTTCAAGGACGGTCTTAGCCCCAGCAGTGTGTTGGGCACGCGTAGATGGTCTTCTTTTGCAGAATTCGAACAGGAAGCTGGGTGCCCCCAGCCCTGGTGGCCGCCTGGCCATCTGGACCCGTCCACATGGATCCCCACAGCTTTTCTGGGGGCCACTTGCTGCCTCGACCCCCTGGATTCCCTGGTCTTTCATTTTACCTTCCAGTCATCAATATTCAACCAGATTTTTCACATGTCGTTTTTATTTTTGTAAGGGTTGCTCATTTTTTTTTATTATTCTGAACCTTTCCCCCCCCCCAGCTCCTCTCTTACAGCTGTTCTTGGTCATTGCACAGGGTCCTCAGAAGCACAAGCAGCTATTCTGACGCTCCCGTTAACCTTAATATGTTCCAGATCTACCCAATCGAAGGCCTGGCTGTGAGCGATCAATTCAAAAGCGAAAACGGACCCTTCTCCGCCTCTGGCTCTCCACTGCCACCGGGGGCCGGCTGCCTGGCCCCGGCTCTCTGCCTTTTCTGGGGCAGACTGTTCCCCTGGGGCTTTTCTCCCCACGCCTTCTGCCCTCCCTAATCCTTGTGTTCATCCGCTACCTGATGGGTTTGGATTTTAATATTGTTTTAGTGCATTTTAACTTATTGTTGTTAGTTTTGGGCACCTTGTTTAATCTTTTTTAAATATTTGTATTTTTATATGTTTGCCCTGTTCCCTGCCCTGAGTCCTTCGGGAGAAGGGCGGTATACAAATAAAATTATTATTATTATTATTATTATTATTATTATTATTATTATTATTATTATTATTATTATTATTATTATTATTATTACCTTTCAGTACCACGTGCCCCCACCCCCCTTTTTTCTCAGGGAAGGCTGTGGATGCCAGCTCCCAACTTAAGGAGATCTGGGACCATACAGTCGGTCGCAGCCTCCTTTCATTTCTCAGGGGCGGGTGGGGGGAATAATCGGCCTCCTGCTTTCTCTCCCACGCCTCCTAAAAGCTGCAGACCATTTGGAAGAAGACGGTGGGTAGTGCAGCCATGGAGTCAGCTTGGCTCAGGGCCAGACGGGTTGCTCCCTCCCGGCCTGGTGTGGACTTTCTGGGCGGCAGACTGGCCAGGCTGACTTGGAAGAGATGGATTACGGACAGCCCTTTTAATTCGGGTTCAGGCCTAAAGCTGGCCTTGTCCTCAACTGGCCACTCTCCAGAGCTGCCTGGGTGTGCGGCCCTTTGCTCTTGGCTCCCCTCCCCCATAGGTCATCTTTCAGGGCAACCATGGTGGGTTTTATTAGCCGTGTTCTCCTCTTTGGGGAGGGGGGGTGCTGTTTGCACGGAGTAATTTCTAAATCTGACACCCCACAGGCTCTACCTGCCCTTCAGGCAACCGGGGCTCTCCAAGAAAGGGTACTGAGGCCTCTGGACATTACCGATACGTGGATGCCTCCCAGTGGTGTTTGTCTTCTCCCTCGGAGCAGAGAAGATGGCCCGACTGCCGGACAGCTGCTTAAGACTCCGTAATGGATGGGATGATGATTGACAGGCTCAGACTGGACACAGGCACCGAACTCTTTTGGGAAGAAGCTCCCTGGACAGGCTGAATTGTCTCCCGCTTGGGACTGCCCGCATGCTGTGGGAGTGAGGGGACTTTTAAGGGGAGCTAAAAAACGGCAAGGGAAGCCATCCCAGTGCAGGAGAGCGGAAGGCCCTGAAATATCCCGTCCCCTTGACAAGATGAGCCAGCTTCATTCCTGCTTTTCTCTCAGGGCTAATTGGGGCACCAACCCCTGGGTGCGGTTGTTTGGCACAAAGCCCTCGGTTTCCGTGGCCCGATGGACTTGGGGAGCAGGGCGGAGGGGAGTAGGCATCTGTGGGGCCCATCCGGAAAACCTGCATTCTGCTCTTGGTAAATTAAGAGCCCAATCCTTTTTTTTTTTTAAAAAAACCCACTGATCTTTGGGAAGGAACACTTGCTCCCTCTTTCATTTCTTGAAAAGGGGCTTTCTGAAAGCCCTCCTGGCCGGATTGGCAAGTCCTGGGGCTGGGGTCCCTGCTGATGAAAGAGGCACTTTTTGAGTCACAGGGCGGGGATCCAGGAGGGAGACGCTGCCAGGAAGCCACCAGCTCAAACCTGCCCCTGCTGTGCTTTTCAGGGGAGACCCGGTTTTTTTTCCCTCCTGGCCTGTTTTGCAGGACAGAGCAGAGAACCAAACGGTCAGGTGAAGAGCCGCAGAGTCCGGAGGAGGAAATGGGACTGCGGAGCCCCTCCTCCCCACTTACCGCAATGTGGGAAGATGGAGGAAGCACCAGCCTGGGGGGCTCCTGGGCCACTGCCTAACCCCGCTCGCCTGCCAGGGCCGGCTCTTTGCCCCACCCAACGGCGGGATGCAGGCCCGGTCCACTTGCGCCCACGAAGTCTGGGGCTGCCCAACTCCGCTGTCCGGAGGCTCCCAGCGACCAGCGGCAGCTCCGAAGGGAGGGCTCCTTGCGAGCAAAGGGCGGCCCAGGGCTTGCCCAGCGGAGAGCAGCAGGGACTTGCATCTGCAGGCCGAGGAGGGCAGTCAGGCGAGACCCTGGCACGCTGCTCCTTTCTCCCTGGGCGCCGCGTGGATCCCGCGCAGCCCCTGGATCCGCGGCTCGGAGGCGCCCCATCGGGCCAAGCTGCCGGTGCCAGCCCTCTTCGGGAAGCGGGGAGGCAGCCCGGTACCGCCAGTCCCGGAGGGAAGCTGGGCCGGGCCGTGCCGCTTGCCCATCCCGGGCACCGGTCGCGTCGGGCACGGGGCTTCTGCAGCTGCCGCCGCACTTTGCACGAGCCCCGAGACACGCCGCCCGTCCCCGCTTCCCGCGACGCCGGCAGCCCCGCCCCCCGAAGGCTGCCTGCGCCGGGTTGGCGGAGCCGGAGGGGGGGGCGGGGGGCGGGGGGCGGGGCCTTCCCCTCGCCAGCCTTCCAGGAGGCGGCCAGCCGGCCGGCCGGCGTCACCGCCCGAGCTGCCTCCGCCGCCGCCCGTCGCGTCCTGCCTGGCCCCGCCCCGCCCGACCCCGGCCCAAACTTTCCCTGCTCGGGCAGCTGGCGCGGCGCGGAGCCTGGGCCGGCGCCCGGCTGTGCCATGCGGGGCTTCCCTGGGGCGGCGGCGGCGGCGGCGGGGCGGGCGGGCGGCGGCCGGGCGGCTGACACGATGCGGCCGGGGCTGGGCGCGGGCAGGCGGCATGGCCCCCCCGCCTAAGGGCCCCCCCGCCCGCAAGCTGCTCTGCATGTGCAGCCTCTCGCTCTGCCTGACCTACGCCTGCTACAGCCTCATGGGCGGCCCCGGCCCCCTCCGCTCCCCGCTGGCCGCCCGGGGCTCCCCCGGCCCCGCCGCGCCGCCCGCCAGCCCCGCCGGCCCCCGCCGCCCCGCGCAGCCCCAAACCTCGCCGCCAACGCCGCCGGGCTCCACGGCGGCGGCGGCGGCAGAAGCGGTGCAGGCGGCGGTCCGGAGCAGCTCCGCCGCCGCGCAGGTAGCCGCCATCAGCCCTCCCGCCGCCGCCGCCGCCGCCGCCACCGTCCCCGGGCCACCTGCCGAAAGCCCCGGCGACGCCGGCACCCCCGCCGCCGCCCGCGCCGCCCAGCTGGCGGACGCCACGGCCACGCCGGCCTGTGGCGAGAAGCGGCTGCCGCAGGCTCTGATCATCGGGGTGAAGAAGGGGGGCACCCGCGCCCTGCTGGAGGCGCTCCGGGCGCATCCCGACGTCCGCGCCGTGGGCACCGAGCCGCACTTCTTCGACCGCAACTACGGGCACGGCCTCGACTGGTACAGGTGAGGCGGGGGGCTGTCGGGGCGCGCAGGCACCGGGCTCCGCCACTCCGGGCGCCTCCCTGCCGGGTTCGCGGCGCGCGAGGCTGCTCGGGCCGTTCGATCGCCGCCGCTGCCTCCGCCCGCAGCAGGAGCCTCGGGGCGCCCCCGCCTTTCCGCAGGTGTGCAGGTTGCCCGCCGGTCTGGACAGCCGCCCGGGCCGGAGGTCGCGTGGCCGCCCGGCTCGCCCACGAACGGCGGCCGGTGGCTCGGGGAGTGCCGCGGAGCGCCGACTAGCCCGGCGGCTGCCTCGCGCTCCCCAGGCGCTCGCCCAGGCACCTGGAGGCGGCCGGAGGCGCGGAGGGTGGTCGAGACCCTGGGTGCTGGGCGGGGCGGGGGCTGCGGTAGAGTTGGGATCGGCCGCCTGGGAGGGAGCGTCCCCGGGTGGGGAGGACGCGTTTGCTTTCTTGCCCCGAGGAGCCTCTTCGTATCTTAAGGTGCCGTAGGGCGAGCTGCTGTGTGTGTGTGTGTGTGTGTGTGTGTGTGTGTGTGCGTCGGGTGGGGGGGGGAGCAGACAAAACTCGAGGCTGTGGAGCAACCCTGGCCGCTTTGGGACAGACTCCCCTCCCTCCTCCTCCCGCCACTTGATGCTTTTGCCCACCGCTTGGCAATCTCCCCCCTTGCAGAGTGGCTGCTGCTTGGCTTCCTGGTGCTCGGCTTCAGCCCTGAAGAAAACGCGAGCCTCTTCTCGGATTCCCGGGGGGTTCTAGAGCAAGCGCTCTGGGTCGGAAGGTGTCATCTCTGGCGGGTGGCAGCTGCTGGGAAAGGCTGGCCGGGTCATTCGGCTGCTCCTGAGTGTGCAACAGGAGCCTGTGGAGGTCCCCGGCTGCACGAGGCTCTCTGGCCCTCCCGAAAGTTGTATGGGAGACGAGCCGAGGCTCTGTGGGGCCCTGGAAGGAGGGGGGTTCCCAGGAGAGCCTCCTTCTTGGAGGGGGAGGGGGATTGTCTGCATCCTTAGGACTTCTGGGATGGTGGAGGGTTTCCTGCCTGAGCAGAGGGCTGGACTGGAAGACCCCCAAGGTCCCTTCCAAGTGCTCTGCTGTCTGCGGGAGGCTTGGGCGCTGCTGAGCTGAGGGGCCCAGAGGGGCTACGTAGGGCTGAGCTTTGTTGGCTGGGTGGTCCAGGGCTGCACCCATCGCTCAGTTGCCTGCTCAGTTTCCGGCATACCTTTCAGTCCTCCTGAGGGGCACCGGGGAAGAAGTCAGAGGTGCCCTAAAAACAGGGGCTTCCCCAGGGCGGGTGGCAAGAGGCAGGAAGAATGTCCCTATCCTCATCCTTAGGCACTTTGCTGTGCTTGTGTGTGTTTGTGTCGATGTTTCTTGCCTAGAGCTTTGGGGTGGGAGAGGTGCCCCTTCACTTTCTGATGTGCAGTTTGCATCTAGCCACATCCGGCGTGGGCCAGGGACAAGGGCTCCAAGCCAGGAGCTGCCTAGCCTACCATGCGCCGAGACTGGAGGGGCCAATTCTGTTCCCAGACTGTTTTGCCCTGTGCGGGAGCTGCAGCCGGCGGGTGCTGCACGGAGAGGCTGCTGGCCATCCCTGGGACACCCTTCCTGCTTTTGATGTGGTTTGTGTCTCTCGTGTGGCTTAGCCTGTCTGCTTTGGCTCCCCTGCAGTGGGGCTCGGTGCTTTTGGAGCATTTGGGACTGGAAGCCTGCCGTGGGCAGGTCCTGTGCCCCCTGGCAAGCCCCTCATTCTTCGACATTGCCCCGGCACAGGGATTCTCCTCTGGTTGTGGTCTCTTGCTGCCTGGAGTGCTTAACCTTAGCCCAGCCCTGTGATTTGGGGCTGTGACTTTCTGGGGGAGCATTGTGCACCCAGAAGTCGCCTTCTTTATGCAGCTGACCACCCCTTCTCCCCTGGCTTCTAGGAAGTAGGTCAGGAAAGTCCAGGGCATTTTGCATTGAGTGAAGGCTCCAGCGTGCCTGAGATGATCCTGGATTCTAGCAAAGGGATTGCCAGTGACTCTGTCCAGCCAGTTCAGCAGATTTGTAGGACAGCTCCAGCCTCTGCCATAGGTGGCCATCCAGTGCCAGTGAAGGAGAGCCCGGCCATCCCATCCCACGGCAGCTGCTTCATTGGTTAACAGCTGGGCCTGTTTCTTGCCTTCTGCCCCAGCAGCTCCCCCTCCCCTGCTTTGGCTAATGCCGGCAATGGGTGGCCGAGGGGCCTCTCTGCTGTGAGTGGAGGCTTCCTGCAAAAGCAGCTCGCTCTCGGCTGGTTTTCTGCTGGCCCTTTGGCTCCAGCTGAATTGCCTGCTCTGTGGTTTCAAAACTCAGGCATTTGTTCCACTCTGACATTTGCTCTGAGCGGTGTGTCTGTGCGTGGGTGTGCATGTCCAGCTAATGGCTCGCACAGCAGGAGGTGACACTGCTCATCGGGCTTCGCTTCGGCCCTTCGTGGCCTCTTAAGGTTACATGCTTGGGAAGACGTGGGCACATAAGCTGCGGTGGGGCCAGGGTGGGCCAAATTCCTGCAAGATTTTCACAGCTTTGCTCCTCAGGCGCTGCTTTTCTAAGCCAAGGGAGGGTCAGACTTGGCTTTGAAGCTCAGCGTGGCTGTCCGGGATGTCCGTGGGCTTCGTGCTGCCCCTCGAGATGGGGGAGGCAGGACTGCTGTAAAAGGCTGCCTGGAAAGCCGGCAGGGGAAACATTGGGGCGCCGCCGGACCCAGAAGCCTTCCGCTGCCAAAAAGGAAATGCCAGAGGTGGGGATGCCGAGCAACCTGTTTGGGGAGGGGGCAGGCGGGGCTGCTGGGAGTAACGACCAACCACCTGACCCATGCTGGGAGGAGAGAGAGAGAGGGGAGTTGAGGGAGAAGGCCTGGCCTGACTGCTGACCCCTCAACACAACGCACAGCCTCCTGAACCACAAATGCATCTAATCACTCTCATCTTGGAACGCTGTGCAGTTGCAATGCTGGGTCTGTGGCTGGCTTGGCCGAGTGGGTCACATAAGCACGGCCTTCATTGAACACTGGGGGCCAGGAAGTGGGGAGGGAGAGCGGGAGAGCTTCCTCTTGCTCTGAAATCATCCAAAAAAATAAAAGATTGTCGGAAGGGCCCCTCCCTTCGTCCACCCATTTACTCTGCATCGTTACATTCCGGTGCCCGCGTCCACCAGACCTTTCACCAGGAATAGACCACAGAGGGGTGCAGCCGAGGGGTGGGTGCTTCCGGGCCACAGGAAAGCAAACTGTGGCCTCCTTGCTCCTCGTGGCCTCTCCTGGCCACGGGGCTGGCTCCTCTGGCTCAGACTCAGCTCGGTGGAATCGCCACTTTCTGGGGGGTTCTGGTGATTTGGGGGGCTTGACCTAGGTGAGCTCTTGTCACTCCCATCCTTAAAATTGAGCCCTGCCACACCCAGCCGGGTTCTGGAGTTTGTGAGCTTTGGGCTCTGGCGAGGCGACGGGGGGGAGGTGGCTGCTGCCGACTTCTTGGAACCCCTGAGATTGGCCATAAAGCAGCGCATGGTGGAGGTGGGGGGGAGCTTAATTGCCTCGGGTGCTGCACGCAGGCTAGCGTGTTCGGCTCCTCTGCAGTTAAATGAGTTGAGATATATCTGGGTGTCTCCCGACTCGGGCGTTGAGTTTTGGAGGGGAAGCGGCAGGATTCTGGGGCACACAGCTGCCTCTGGGGCAGACCAGGGGGTCAGAAGCAACAGTGTACTGCCAGCTCTGCCCCTCTCCTGCAAGAGTCATGCTCTCTCACACATGGCCTTAGCAAAAGATCCTGGGGACGCCGCTGGCAACCTCTTACTTCCTAATTCACCAGGGTGATTCTCTGATTCTCCAGGTGAGGACAGCAGAAGCAGCCACCGCCGTCAAAATTTGCGGCGCTTTGAATGTGTCAGAAAGGCATGCAAAGTACAAAGAACTAGCCTCACCAAAGAGCATTTGAGCTACGTCTGCAGGAAGGCAGAAGGCCTGGGCTCCCGTGGGGCTCTGCTCTTCTCCCTAGAGAGGGACGGAGTTGGCTTCAGAAAGACGGGGTGGGCGGGGGGGGGAGATCAGGAGGTCTGAGCTAAGTCCTGTTCACTTGAGGTTGGTACTGGACAAAATCTGGGGACAAATTATTAAGCAGTCAGCGTTTGGAAAAGAATGCTATTACTTAGCAGATGTCAGCATGGATTTATCAAGAACAAATCGTGACAAATTATATTTGCTACTGAGAGTTCAGTTGACCACAGGAGAATTGTGGATGGGGTGAGTAAAAAATTTTCCTGTGAGTTTTTGATACAGAAATTGGCAAAATGTTGCCGATGATTAGCTGGGCCCAGAGCTGGTCGTGGGGCTCTGGGAGGCTCTGTTTTAGGCCAGGGGCTCTTTTACACATTTGCCAATGGCCTGGAAGAGGCATTACAAAATATCTGCGGCCCACACAGAGGGGCGGGAGTTCCAATAGCAGAAAAATATATAGCCCAGGGCCGAACTGTGGAGACAGAGGAGAAAATATCCCCGGAGAGAATCACAGCTCAGGAGGGCCCTGACAAGCTGGAACAAGAAGCCAAAGCGGGTGGGGGGTCGGGGGGGGAGTCGACAGGGACAAATGCAGCATCTTACCAACCCGAGCAGAGAGCGGTGCAGCTGCAGAAGAAAGAAGGGGGTGCAATGTGAGGCACCTTCTGCGTGTCAGAAGCAAGCGCAGTCAGAGGGGCTGTTTTACCTTGGTCCGGCTACACGTAGGATATGGTGTCCAGCTCTGGGCAGTGGTCAGGGGCTTAGCAAAGGGCGTCCTGGGAGTCACAAAGATGATCCGGTGCCTGGAAGGATGATGTGGAAGTTCTGGGTCTCTTTAGCCTGAAGACGAGAACTCTGTAGACAGGAAATAATTGTCCAGACCTGCTTAGAAGTCGGAGAAACCAGGGCTTTATGATGCAAAGAGTGATTTTGTGTCGGCTGTAAGAGCTATTTGCCAGCGGGACCTATGCTCAGGAGGGGGTGGGCTGTTTTTCCTTGGGGTGTCTTCGGAAGTGCTGCTTGGGTGCCTCCCAGGAAGCCTTCCTTAGCTAGAGCTCAGTTGATGCCCCTGCTCTCACCAAGGATGCCCCGGGCCAGTCCTGCCTCCTTTCCTCGTAGCTCTTCTACTGGGCGCTTCAGCAGACATTTCATGGCTCCAGGGCTGGTGAGGTTCATCTGGAACAATCCCTACTGCTTGTATATAGCGGTAATTTCTTTCCGATGATTTTTGCTCGGACAGGTTTCCATGAATTTAGAAGGCCTGGGGTATGAATAAGCAGCCAAAGGGCCTAGTATGAAGAACTGGGAAGGGAGACAGATCAACAGTTCACTGTAGGTATTACATTTTGGTAGCTTTACTTATCTGCAGTAATCCTGCTTTTGTGATTGATTACTTGCAGTCCCAGCGGACCATAAAGCTTCCTTGGCTTTTCATTTTCCTGTCCAGCTGCTCTCCGAAGTTGCAACCTTCATCCTGCTGTGCTCTCGGTAGGAGCTGCGGGAGGAATTCTGAGGTGGACTGCAGGATCTGTTTTGAGTGCTCAGCTCCCCAGAAATCCCACTCGAACCGCCCCCGGGTTCCCCCAGAAATGGAAGAGTGAGAAGCGGAGCCCCTTGCCCGCTGCAGCTGTTGGGGGTCGGGGCTCCTCGCAGGCAGGCAGGAGGGCTGGTTGGTTTCCACATCTGCTGGAGAGGCTGCAGCCACCGCCGTTGCCCCTCCATCCCTTTCTCCAGCCCCCCAGCAGCCCCACGGCCTTCAGTGGCTGTCATTCGTGGCCTCAGGCCCCACTGAAAGAGCCCCTCGGTAGTGCAGACCCCAAGCTGCCCCTGAAGGGGAGGTTGGGAGAAGCAGCCCTGGACGCTTCCCTGGCTTTCTTCCAGATGTGCTGTGTGCAGAGGCTGCCCTCCCCCTCCCTGCATCCACCTCTGCCCAGGAGTGAAAGTGGGGCTGGCTGGAGAAGGAGGAAGCCAAGGGCCGGCAGGTTTGCTTCTGTCCACATGGGCAACGTTTAGAGGCCCCGTGTGATGTTGCTCTCGACATTCGCCAAGGTGGGAATCTGGAAAAGGTCAGCAGCATCTGCAGTCCTGGCCGTCCCTTCCCAGCAAGGAGCCCTTGGCCTCCCGGGCAAGGTGTGAGCGTGCAGGGCTGTCCGCCTTTGGAGTGGCTTGATTCCTTTGTTCAGAATTATTGATTACATTTTAATAGGGAGTTGTGCCTTTAATTTAATTGGCTTTGCGTTTTATTCCTTTTGCTGGAGGCCCTTAAGAGCCAGGCGAAAGTGCTGCCGGTGCCTTGCTTCTCACAGGCATGTGGGGTGAGGAGGGGGCTCCTCCCAAGGCAGCCCCTCGCCCCCTTTCCTTGGCTCTGCTGCCGGGACCCCAGGTGGAAGGGTGACCTCCTGCACGGTTGCCTTTCATCCCTACCTGCTGGGTGGGTTCAGTGGGACCCTGGAAATCCCTGGAAGTCCACGGTGGGCTGGTCTGGATCACGTTTTTGCTGCTTGGACTGGATTTTCTTCTCATCTGGCACTCTATAGAGGTTGTGGATCACACTGTTCCTGATGCTCTTGTCCAAGAGACCGAGGAAGGCCTTAGACCACGGATGTCAAACTCGCCGTGTCACATGACATGTCGTGACGCATCGTGGCTTTTTTTGCATTGCTGGAGCTGGGGTGGGGCGGCCTCCTTATCAAGCAACCGGCCCAGGGCCTGGCAGTTTGACACCCTTGCCTTAGAGGACCCTTCGGACGTATTGTGTTCTGCAAACCTCAGGACCCGTTTGGTCTGGCAGGGCTGGAAACCTGAGAAGACCTTTGTGGCTGTGATGTGCAACCAAAGGCTGCTCATCCACCTTCCCTGCTGGTTTACTCAGCAGAGAATGAGTATCGGTATTCTGTTCCTTGGAGACAATCCAGTCTGTTCCTCCCTGTTGCCTGCTCTCCTGGTGCGTCTTGGTGGGCTGTGTAACTCTAGACATCTTAAAGCTGTATTTGTGAGGCTTTGCCAGATTCTCCTTCTATAAGCGCCTTTGCACAAAAAATGTCAGACAGGAGCCGAGAAGTCAGGAAATTGCTTCTTGGTTCTGGAACCTTTTTATTGGTGTTTGAGCTGTGGCTGACAGGAAGGCTATTGCTGAGGTCTCTGATCCATAAACAGAGTCCTTGGTGCTACTTGGTGCTACTGCCCAGCGTGGGCCTTTCTCTTTGTCAGTACGTTGCAGTTGAAAGTGTGTGTGTGTGTGTGTGTGTGTGTGTGTGCGCGTGTGAGAAAGGGAGAGGGGGAGAGAGAGAGGAATGCATTGCAAAAGCTTGGTGAGCAGAGTGGGCCTTACTGCTTTTTATTTCCAAGCTTGGCAGTTTTATTCACTGATTCATTTTATGTCATACGTAAAAAAAGAGAGGGGGGGGAGAGAGAAAATCTTTTTAAATATGCAGTGTTTGAGAGCTGGAGAAAGTGTGTGTGTATTTGAGAGAAATTAGCTGTTTTTCCTTTTGTGCATGAAAATGTCCAACTTAGAGAAAGCATCATGTCAGTTTTTACATGCTGCCGGCGTTGAGGATGGGTCATAAACTCCTGGGCTCTTTATGACTTCAACTATTACTAACACCACCGCCCTTATGTAGTTGAAGGCATTTACCTTGACAAACTCTCCTGTGAATTCTTTAAAGAATTGTAATATAAACAGAAGAAGACTGCACCTTAAATTAATGTTCACCTCCAAGATTATATGATGGGTACGGTGAATAAGATGAGCGTGGAAATTATCTGAGGAGCAAAGTATGGGAAGGAAGGCAAGAGGGAGATTGGGGCTGATGCAAACTCTGGAGCAAAGGGGATGTGTGGCTCCACAAACGAACAGCCAGTGGACCGTCCCTGAGTAAATTCTCTGCAGGTGGGGAAGTCGTATTATCTCAACGTGAGCTTCTGAGTATTCACGCTGGATCAGAGACCAGCAGTCAAGTGACCTTCAGCTCAGCTCGAGTGACCTTTAGCTTTGTTGAGAGGCTTTCAGGTGCCACTGCTGGATACTGCTGATAGGCCAGAGTTGACCAATGATCTCATCCCCTCTGGTCTCCCCATCCATGACCTTAAGCCATCCTGACTATTTGTTCGGAAGGATCTGTTCTCATGTTCCAATTGCCCATTGGAAGCAGCCAGGAACAACCTTCCACGAGAAGTTTGCCTTATCGCCAGTGGCTTTGCACTACTCTAGAAAAAAGTCATTAATATTTTCAAACCCTGAAAACATCGTATTGGATGGGTACAGAACATCCTGTTGAAATAAGGCCCAGTCAAAGACTACCTTGAAACTTCAGCAATCATAAAGTGTGGTAATTGATCCTAGCTACATGGAACATCTCTTTGGTTTCCTGTAAATTTCCTGGTTACAAGTCTGATCCACAAAATGATGGCAGCTGTTGCCCAATTAATCTATGCAGCTATTCCAAAATCTGAAGTTCTTTTCTGGATGCCCCCACCTCCAGAGGTGAAGCCCATGAGGTTAGCCTGAGAGGCACCCAGCAGGGCAGGAAATATTTCAAAACACGGACATTTCAGTCCATTGCACTTGCCAAAAGGCTTGATGGTTCTTCAGTTTAGTAATTCTGAGAAACAAATTCAAACAATTCACAGAGACTCTGTCTTAGCGAATTCACTCAAGATTAGGACTGGCAGTTTGATTATTCAGTTTTTAAGATGCTGTGTCCTGACACCTTTTTCCTGCCATTAAACCTGGTTTATAAATCTCTGTGTAAATCTTGTTTGGACCTTGACAAAGAGTTGGCTTGCTACATTTTGAGAGCCATGTTATATTGATCTTCCCTATCTAGATTTCTGATGAACAGAAATACAGCTTTTATTGTTGCGATTAATGTTCATGGTCATGTTTGTTTTATCCTGCTGGCCCTCTATTAATGTCAATCTTTGCAGCAATTTTCAGGTTGTTTTCAGTGCAAGAAGATTGCCTGCCCTTTTTTTTGGGCAGAGTTAATGGGTAGCTTACAAATATCAGGAACACACACACACACGTGTACCTTCTCAGCCCAACATTTCTGGATGGCTCATCCCTCACCCCACAAGCAAGGAATGCTTTTCCATATTGCCAGATGTCTTTTGTAGCAACTTAAACCAGGAACAATGGATCTCAGCGCAGGACCTCGGAGCTATGACTAGTAAGGGCCATTAGAAAAGAGAGTTGGGATTATGACCAAAGAATTCCAGCAAGAGCGTTTCCTTTCGAACGAGGCCTCTGCATATACGAAATTACCGGCCATGAGAGCTTTTAAGGGTGGCAGACAATTTACTGTTATCAAGAACCTGCTGCATCTTTCCTTAGAATGCAGGTGGGCATCCCGTGATATCCTGACATTCAGCCTGTGGGTGAAGGTAGAGATGGATATGCGAAGGCTGACAATAACACTCAGCCTCAAGTGATTTTCTAATGTCCCCTTTTTCTCATTTCCGGGTCAGTCATAATTCAAAGCATCATCCCGCTTGCTGTCTTTGCCCACAGCTGTCAATTTTCAGAGAACCCAGGGCGTCCTCTTCTCCGGCTGAAGCTGGCTGTTTGCTGCAACTCTCTGCTGTGTGTCTATAATTCAAAGCATCGAGATTCCTCTTGCACGATTTCACCTTTTGTGATGAATTTTGAGTCCCTCCGAATGCAGAGTAAAAGGACAGGACTCCCTTTCTCAGGAAAGTAGGTTGCCCGCAGGCTGCCCTTTTCCCTGCTGGGTGCCTGAGAGGACGAGGCAAAAGGCCAAAGGGAGACGGAGATGGTAAAGATTCTGCTGTGCAAACCTTTTTGTGTGGAAGGAGGATTGCAAAAGAAAATATCACCTTAGGGTTGATGAGCAGGGAGGTGTGGCATGATGAAGTTCCCAGGTTAGGAATGTCTCTAGGTTTTTTTGCTTCCATGCAGAGCCCTAACACACCCCCAAAAGCTAATTGTAGCATTTAAATAGGAGAAATAAAAGCTTTTTCGGAAAACCTAAAACACCCTCTTCATGTTCCTTCTGCTGAGGAAATAACATGTGCGTGTTCTCCCCCCCCCCCGCCCTTTTCCTGGCCATCTGAAACACCTGGCAAGCAGCTCTGATGGGAGCAGAGCCTGCAAGGGTGTCTGTTCAAAATTCATGACGTATCCTCAGTCTGTACTGATCGTGGTGGAGCAGGTAACACAAGTGCTTCAGGTGCTTGGCACTACATTACCCACACTTCTGAACGTTGACCACGGTGGCGTGGCTTATGGGAGCTAGAATCTAAAATAGCTGAAGTCTTTGGGAGTACTTTTCTTCTATCTGAGGGGATGGATTGATAGTTCTGTCCCAGGAGAAATCAGATGCTTCCCTTCTGGAAAATTTCCCATCTACGGTATTTATTGGAGTGTTTACTACGTAGAGCCAACACTCCCCAAATCCCTGGTTTTGCCACAAGCCACCTGGTGAGCTCTTGGCGCAGGGCTCAGGCTTCTTGGCCAGATTTCTGGGCATCCGGCGGGCAGAGTTGGACTGCCAGGCTGCCAACCCACAATGTGGCAAGTTGGGGAAGAGTCTTCCCTGCAACCTCAGCCAGTCAGACCAATCAGAACAGTTGATTGCTCTTTCTCAGCACCAAGGCCCAGATTCTCCCTTCAGACCGGGTCCTTTTCCCCACAGCCTGTCCAGGCAGTCTCTGCTGGGCTTCGTGGTCCTGAAGCTGCACAGCTGTTGGCCGGTGCTGCAACCGGGATCTTTGCCCGGGAGCCCATGGCTCTCTGCCTTGGAAACTCTCCGGGTGCCGGCGGCCAAGGAAGAAAACGGGGCTGACTGTGGCGTGCGGCAGCAGCTGGGTCTCTGGGCTGCGTTGGGTAACCGGATTCCCCCTGCTTTGTCATTCCCCAAAGATGAGAACTGCTGCCTTCTTAGGGCTGCACACGCACTGAGGTATAGGGGACCATTCAGTGGGCCTGGCATGAAGGAGAGGGATCCCAAAGAAAGGAGGCCATGGGAGATCCTGTGCCAATCAGCTGCCAGGCTTCCTTCCCCCCCCCCTTGTCCTGAGGAAGAACACTGTCCCCCTTCTCTCCCCCCCCCCCCCCGCTCCGTGGGTCCCTGAGCTGCATCACGATGGGCTTGGTTGTAACAGGAAGCAGCCCTCCTGCCCCATCAACTGTTCTGGGACTTAGACCCACAAGTAGGTAGGTGAGGGGTCGTCTTCTCCCCCCTCCCCAGGTCAGGGAGAGAATAAGCCCTGATGGGGGGAGCTGTTGTCAGGCAGCCTCAGAGAGAAGCAGGCCCCTCCTTGCTTAGGGCTGTTAAGCACACCAGCCAGCGAGAAAAACTGATGCCGCCTCGAAGCTCCAGAAGCTGCTTCGAGGCCATAATTGAAGCTTAATCCTGCCTGATGGGGGGGGGATGCTGATCTCCCCCCCTGCAGAAACTGGCTGTGGAGGGATCTTTCTCTTGTCTTGTCTGTCTGTCTGTCTCTCTCTCCCTGACACTGGGGGCAAGTATTCCCCCCTCCAGGAATATTTAAGGAAAGAAGGAACGTTGGGGGGGCATTTGTGATGGTTTGGGGGATTTTAAGAGGAGTGAGGACGAAAGGCATCCAGCTGCAGCTGTTTCTTATGTTTCTGTGTTTTCAGAGAGAATACGTTGGTCCTTAGGAATCCCTGTTTTTTTAAAAAAGAAGGGAATTATTTGCTGGTACTCATTACAACCAACAGGGGAATATAACATAGTCAGTGACCAAAATTAAATATAATCTTTAAACAATTAGGATATATGGACTATTGTTAAGTAAAATAAAACAATTCTAAAATATACCCAGATAATTTGGTGGATTACTAAAACTATTAAGCAACCACTAAATTACTAGAAAAAAGGAAAAACAGTCCTCAACATAACCGTTCTTCAGTGACCGTTTGACGTTACCGGGGCCCTGAAAAAAGTGATCCATGACCGGCCGCACTTACGACCAAGGCAGCCTCCTTGCGTGGTTGTGTGATCACATTCTGGGCACGTGGCAACTGGCATGGAGTGGTGAGGGTTGCCGTGTGCTGGGTTCAGGGGGTCCCCTTTCTGACAAGCAAAGACGGGGGGGGAGGCCAAAGTCCCTCAACAACCTGGCTACTGATGGCCTTTCTTTGCTAACTGACTTAAGTGGGACAGATGACAAGAAGAAAGGTGATAAAATGGGGCAAAATTTACTTAAATTTACTATCTTGCCTAACAACAGAAATTTTGAGCAATTCAATTGTGATCCTAAGTCGTAATACTTACATTTGAATTCAGTAGCGACTAAACTTTTGAACTGCTTAAATGATTAGCAACGTCTGCCTGCGTTTGTGTCAGAAGCGCCTGCAAAGCTAACCAAAGGCTGCATCTGTGGTTGAAAGGATTTGTCAGCGACAACACTGTCGCCCAGGGGGACGCCTTATTGCCAAAAGTAACACAATGTTTCATGTCCCCAATTAGTAAGGTAGGCAAAAAGGAAGGCATTCCTTCAACTCTGCTGGTTGATAAAGGTGTGCAGGAAGTTCTCGAGATACGACACTGTTGGGAAGAGGCTTGCTGTCTCTAAGTGGGGCAGTCAACATGTGTGATGTCATGTGGCCATGCCCGTTGCCATGGTAATACCAGGATGCCTGGGTCATTAAGTGGGAAGCAGCAGAGTCCCAGGTAAGGTTATTGGATGCTGGTGTGTGTGTGTGTGTGTGTGTGTGTGTGTGTGTGTGTGTGTGTGTGGAGCCCTGGGGCCTTCAGTGCAGGCTAGGCAGGGGCTGGGAGCAGGGTGGCCTGCTGAACGAGGAGGCGAGGGGGACTTAACGCAGCATCTTGCGACTTTCTCTGCCAGCTTCCCACTGACTTTGCTTGAGGGAAGCTGGTAAGGAAGGTTGCAGGTGGCAATCTTGTGATTGTGACTGTTGTGAGTGCAAGCTGGTTGCCAAGCGCCCGAGCGATCATGGGACTGGGATGGCTTGAAATTTGAGGAAAGGTTGTAACTACCGCTTGTTCTTCAATACCATCG
Organism: Vipera ursinii; assembly: GCF_947247035.1. Lineage (NCBI taxonomy): Eukaryota > Metazoa > Chordata > Lepidosauria > Squamata > Viperidae > Vipera > Vipera ursinii. The sequence goes on along the minus strand of NC_139526.1, from coordinate 1,439,565 downwards.
CAGCTTTGAATGGTTGCTAAACAAGTGGTCCATAAGCGAGGACTAAGGGTAGTAATTAGGCCTTAAAGACTATTTAAATACAAAGGGCCCCAGAGAAGGGCGTGTGGTTTTGATCCACTCTCCTCCCGGGGGCCTGGCAGGAGAGGATGGCCTTGCCCGGGGAGCCCTTCTCTGGAGCTGAAGGTCAGGCCCTGAGTTGGGCTGGCTGGCAAACCTCTCTGGGGGTAAGAGGACTCCTTGGCATGCCTCAGGTTTAGAGTGTCGAAGCGGTGTGAAGTCCTGCTGTGGGTCCAGCTCAAGGGTCCTCAGTGGTGCTTCTGACGGAGGAAGTGTCCTCGTGGCCAGGCTCCACGGGGTCTTAGGAGGGACTTCCTGTCAACTGGGCCCTGGAAGCGTAAAGTCAGAGCATCGAGAGGCCTTCCGACTGAGCCAGTGATGCCCAGGCAAGGGTGGAATCGGAGCAATGGAAATCCATGGAAATGCACCTTGAGTTTTTTCAAAAATTCGGCAACTATCAACCCTCTAGAGCAGGGTTTCCCGACCGGGGGTGTGAGACAATATTCCAGGGGGTGCAAAAACTTGGGTTTGGAAGTTTCAAAATTATAGTGTACATGCATAATTCATTTTGAACTTTTGTAAGGGGTGCAAGAATATATCAGAAGCATTCTAGGGTTGTGGGGTATAGAAAAGGTTGGGAACCGCTGCTCTAGAGTGAGTGTGGCCAACTAGGTTTTCGGAATGGATTTGGTTTAAGCCATTATTAATTCACCAGACAGGATAATTCTGTAACCATCTTTTCCAATAAAACTGCATTGTACTTGTTTGATATAATCTAAATACATTTTCTTCAGCACGGTACTTAAAATGAGATGTAGCTATCAATTCTGGAAGTACATGGTGAATAGAGAAATGATTTCGTCAGATTTTTCTCCAGATTATTTTTCATTAGAAAATGGAAAGTAATCATTGTGTCAAGCCAACTTGTGAGAGATCTTTCTGAGTCACCAGGCACTAAACAGCACCAGCTCAATTAATTGTTGTCGATGCTTAGAGGATTTTTTGTCTGATATATGTGAGGAGAACAAACATCACCGGCTTTTCAATTGTACTAATAATATTTAGGTTTTTTAAACAGCATTTTTTAAAATGATGTTTTAAGTTAACCGTTTTATTTATAAACTATGTTTTTTTCAAGACAAAAAGGACGCAATTTCAACTAAGGCAGCACCAGTATTTTCAGCTACCGGTAGCAGGTATTTGGTGGAGCCTCCCTTTGTCTGTGTCTCTGTCTGTATTCATGGGAAGGAAAGACAAACTTTCTGCTTTTTACCAGGAAGGAATGTCTAAATCCAAAGTTCAGGTGACTCCTGCCATTTTTAAAGCTCCCCTTTAAAAGAGATGCCATTCTCTCTCAAGTCCATTGGGAAGAGGCTGCCCTGAAATTTATTACACTCAGAATGAAGGAAGGATGACTGTTTAACACCCAAGGACAAGTCTCAAAGAGTTTGGCGTTTCTCTTTAGCTCTGCTGAGAAGGCTGCCCTGATGCTTCCCTCCTTTTCTCCGTGATTTTGATTCCCAAGACCCCTCTCCCCCCTGCCCCGACTGCAGGGGAGGCATCCCAAGGGCCACGGGGCTTCCTTTGCCCTATCCCTTGCAGGACCCCAAGAGGAGCAGCACGGATGGGGCTGGGCCCCCGAGTCTGTGAGCATCTCTGGGGCCGGCCCCCCTTCCTCCTCTCTTGGTCCATCGCTGAGAGATGAGCTTGGCTCCCTGACGGCCCCTTCCCTCCCTCCTTGCTCTCGGTCTCCTTACAGAAACAAGGGGAGAAAGACTTGCACAGGGCTGGGTGTACGAAATCATGCCTGGTGCGGAAAAAGTGGACACTTGCTCCTTCCCCAAATACTGGAGCAAAAGTCTCCCAATGCAGCTGAATCTTGGAAGAATCGGGAGAAAGAGGTTTTTTTTTCTTTTTTTACACCACTCGTAATTCAGCTTTGGGATGGATTCATTGCCACGTGATGTGGTGGTGCTGGCTGGCGTGGCAGGCTTCAGAAAGGCTTGGGCCGATTCACAGAAGTCCTGGGGATCTATGCCTGTTAGCCTTGATAGTCGTGGGGCTGCCTCTGAAGGAGGGCCCTGTGAGGACAGACAGCTGGATGAGATGGGCTGAGAATCCCACCCAGTAGCTACCATTCCTGAGTGAGGGTCTCCTAAAGGAGTTGGCTTGAGGCAGTTCCCCCAAATCGAATGGGTGGAGAGATTTTGTATGCATGGGAAGGCAGGGAGGGGAGATGCCTGCAGGGCCCACGTGGCTTGGGGGGAGGGGGCAGAAGAGAGGAGCTGGAGCTCCGTCTGCCCTCCGGTGCTGCAAGCTGGCTCAGCTTGGCTCTTCAGCTCCTTCCCTGCCTTCTCTTGAGGAGGAAAGTCCAGTTTTATTTGGGGCCCTTCCCTTGGGGGCCCTCAATTTGATTGTTTATTTTGTTTGTTTAATTAAATTCCTCAACAACTCATGGCAGCAAACATAGCTAATACTCCTTCCTCCTCCTATTTTCCTGCTAGAGTGAGGCTTCCGTGCCCAAGTTGGGACTAGAATTCACTATCTCCTGGTGGTTGGCCCAAAGTCAACCAGCTGGCTTTAATGCCCAAGTCAGGACTAGAACTCATGGTCTCCTGGTTTCTAGGCCAGCACCTTAACCCCTAGGCCAAGCTGGCTCTGCCCAGGCCCTGGCCATAAGAACAGCCCATAACAGGGGATTCCAAAAAGGCACTTGGCTCCATCTGGCCTTTTTTTCAGAATTGCCATAAAGGAGTATTTTGGAGGGCTTGCCATGTCCACTGCATTAGCTGTGTCTTTTCAAGGAGCTGCATTAAAGGATTTTTTCAACTGGATGGCATTAATAATAATTCCTTGCTTTTTAAAATAAAATCTGACCTTGGATACAGTTATGGCATTACGCGTGAAAAAGCTGCAGATGGAGATTAGAAATTCGTTTAGCAGAACAGAGGTCAAATTTCGGTTGTCTTCTGCGCTTGGGTTTGTCATCCAGCTCAGGCTTTGGCTTTGGAGACCAATGAAGACGCCGGAGCCAGCTTAGGAGACCAAGCCTCTGCCAGGAGCACTTGAAGGATTTGGGATGATCGGCGATTATAAGTGGGTGAAAGGGGGTCCCGTGCAGGGAGGGCGCGAGAAAGACTCAGTTGCTGAGATTCGGGTTGGGAGGAATTCCTGATGGTAAATTCCAGCTGAGCTATTTAAAATCTTAAAAGTCGATGCAGTAAAAGTGCTACACTCAATTTGCCAGCAAATTTGGAAAACTCAACAGTGGCCACAGGATTGGAAAAGATCAGTTTACATTCCAATTCCAAAGAAAGGCACTGCCAAAGAATGTTCAAACTATCGCACCATTGCACTCATTTCACATGCTAATAAAGTTATGCTTAAAATCCTACAAGCTAGACTTCAGCAGTATGTGGATCGAGAACTACCAGAAGTACAGGCAGGATTTCGAAGAGGCAGAGGAACTAGAGATCAAATTGCCAACATATGCTGGATCATGGAGAAAGCTAGAGAGTTCCAGAAAAACATCTGCTTCTGCTTCATTGACTATGCTAAACCTTTGATTGTGTGGATCATAACAAACTGTGGCAAGTTCTTAAAGAGATGGGAGTACCAGACCATCTTATTTGTCTCTTGAGAAACCTATATGCGGGCCAAGAAGCAACAGTGAGAACTGGACACGGAAGCACTGATTGGTTCAAAATTGGGCAAGGAGTCCGGCAAGGCTGTGTACTGTCGCCCTGCCTATTTAACTTATATGCAGAGCACATCATGAGATAGGCAGGGCTAGATGTTTCAAAAGTTGGAATTAAGATTGCCGGGAGAAATGTCAGCAACCTAAGATATGCAGATGATACCACTCTAATGGCAGAAAGCAAAGAAGAACTAAAGAGCCTCTTGTTCCTTTGCCCTATCCCTTGCAGGACCCCAAGAGGAGCAGCACAGATGGGTGCGGATAAAGAAGGAGAGTGCAAAACTTGGGTTGAAACTTAACATTAAGAAAACCAAGATCATGGCATCCGGCCCTCTCAATTCCTGGCAAATAGATGGGGAAGAAATGGAGGTAGTGACAGATTTTATTTTCCTGGGCTCCACGATCACGGCAGATGGGGACTGGAAGCCAAGAAATTAAAAGACGCTTGCTCCTCGGGAGGAAAGCCATGGCAAATCTAGACAGCACACTAAAAAGCAGAGACATCACCCTGTCAACAAAAGTGCGTATAGTGAAGGCTATGGTCTTCCCAGTTGCAATGTATGGCAGTGAAAGCTGGACCATAAGAAAGGCCGAGCGCCAAAGAATTGAGGCCTTTGAACTATGGTGCTGGAGAAGACTCCTGCGAGTCCCTTGGACTGCAAGGTGATCAAACCAGTCAGTCCTAGAGGAGATCAACCCTGACTGCTCTTTAGAAGGCCAGATCCTGAAGCTGAAACTCAAATACTTTGGCCACCTAATGAGAAGGAAGGACTCACTGGAGAAGAGCCTAATGCTGGGAATAGAAGAAGGGGACGGCAGAGAATGAGGTGGCTGGATGGAGTCACTGAAGCAGTAGGCGTGAGCTTAAATGGACTCCAGAAGGTGGTGGAGGACAGGAAGGCCTGGAGGAACGTTGTCCATAGGGTCGCGATGGGTCGGACACGACTTCGCAGCTAACGACACAACAACAATGAGCGGAACTGTTTCCTCTACATCGGAGCATTTCAGGTGGTCCCCTCCAGAGGAGCCGTTGGTGTAATGGATCTAGCAGGTCTCTTGCAGTTCAGATTCCTTCTGTTTCATGAATTATACCTTTCACTGTTGCTTGTCAATATTTAGGCTTCCTGGCAAAGCAGGCAAAACGTTGGAGAGATAGCCCCTGGATTCCTGGCAGCTCAGAATCTGCCTTTCAATCTGGTAGAATGTAACACTCTCTGCATGTGTTCTTAAGATGTTGGCCAGTGCACTGCACATGCTTCCTAGTTGGGGGAGGGGGAGAGATCCAGGCCAACACAGGTTGGCTTGCAACCTTACGATAGAATAGAATAGAACTGGAAGGGACCTTGGAGGTCTTCTAGTCCAGCCCCCTGCTCAGGCAGGAGAACCTATATCGTCTCAGACAACTGACTGTCTAGTCTCTTCTGAAAAATCTGCAATGATGGAGCACCCATGATTTCTGAAGGCAAGCTGTTCCACTGGTTAATTGTCCTCACTGTCAGGAAGTTTCTCCTTGATTCCAGGTTGTTTCTCTCTTTGGTCAGTTTCCAACCATTGTTTCTCGTTCTGCCCTCTTCTTTGTGGCAGCCCCTCAGATACTGGGATACTGCTGTGGGTTCACCTGGTGGCAACCATGAGTATAATTTTGGCACCCTGGAATGGGTGGGGGAACAATTATAAAGAGTATGAATTAGCAAATCAAAGAAAGGAAGAAAATGTATATGTGAGATTAGCAGGAAGAGAAGGATGTAACAGATCTGAAGATGGTTCATGTCTCCTGGGGCAGAATGGAAGAATATGTGCAGGTACTGGATGGTTAGTTATGAACAGAAGGGTTCAGATCCATGTCAGAGGATTTGAATTGGCTTGAATTGCATGTTAACACTGAATGAAGATCATCGAGGAAGCAAAATTTGGTGAGAATTACACCATATTCTGAAATAAGGCAACCCAGGTGAAAAAGGTGTTTTGCTAAGTGTCAAGAGATGGGAACAATCAGGAGAACCTAGATAATTATTGGGCATTTGGAGGCCCAGTCTGCACCTGTAGCAAAGCATGGCTATTTGATTCTGTTTGCTGAAAAATTAAGAAACTTTATAAAGGGTGCAAACTTAATGAGAGACTCTGGATGTGATGCAGGCCAGTTTTTGATAGTGTCAAGTACAAATATTGGGTAAAAATGGACACAGGAGGAAAGGAAAGAAACCAAGGAAATGAGAATGAAAGTAGAATGACTGCCAGTATGAGTCCTGTGTGGAAAAATACTGGAAGCTAAATTAATTTCCCAACAGAGCAAATGGAAAGTAGACATAAGGAAACAGGATGTAAATTCTAGCTGGAACAGAGGGAAAAGAGTCCTTTTTATGTTGGAGTCCTACCAAACTGTGTAGAACTACACTGGTGGGAAGTATGAAAAATATTTCTTGGTGGAATGAGAATCATAAAATTAGAAGCGATCTCAGAGGCTACCTGGTCCAACTCCCTGATCAGCCCAAGATCTGCTGAAGCATAGTGAACAGGTGGCCGTCTTGGCTCTGCTTAGAGAAACCAGTGAGGAGTGACAGACATCTTCATAAGGCAGCCTCTTCTACTGGTTGACGGCTCTTAATTATAAATGCCTCCTGATATTGAAGCTGATATCGAAGTTTCAGGCCCCTTGATTTGGTTCTGCCCTTTGCAATGAGTCCATTTCCTTGTCTAGTTGTATTTTTTTCCCCTCCTGCAGGGGCTGGAGGCTTTTGCCCAGCCTTCTTGCTCCTCTTCTGCAGAATGAACACATCCAGGTGCTTTTAACTTTTCCGCTGAGGGTTGATTTCTAGCCCCCCCCCCAGTTGTCAAAGTCTTTTTAAGTCTGTGCTACTCAAAAGTGGACACGGGAGGAAGTGGACCTGTTCTCTGAGTCACCCCAAAGGGCAGAAACAACAAAGTCTAGAGGGGGACATCTACTTCCTGCAATCTGGTCCACTGCTGCCAGTCCAGATCTCCCCCGTCCCAGGCTTGTGCCTTCCTTTCTTTTTTTCTCCCCAGATCCAGATGTTTCTCCCTGTTAAATCTTTCCTTTGGCCCAAAGTCAGTGTTGAACAGCAGAAGGTCCAGCAAGAGCCTCGTCGCTTCCCGCCGGATATTGCTCTCCAAAATGAGGTGGAGCCAAAGAGAGGAGATCAGCCTGCCATTTGTGACCAATTCATGATGGTTCCTGTTCATTCCAGCACATCTGTCCAAATGCTCACAATCCTGATGATTCATAGGCTGGTTGAGGATTTGCCCATGGCAGATGTCAAGCTGGCTGGTCTCTTGTTTCCTGGGCTCTCCTTCAGCAATGGGAACATTGGCTCTCCTCCAGGGGCTCCCAGTCCTTCAGGAGGTCCCAAAGAGGATTCTGCCGCCTCCTCTTCCCCCCTTCACTCCTCCGAGATGCCATCCATCTGGACTGAGAGGTCAGTTCCTTTGAACTGGCCAAGGGAATATTAAAAAGACAGAATATATTTCTCCAAAGGAATAATGTAGAAGATCTTTAAAAAGGCAGAAAATTCTCCCTCCCCCCAGCCAGAAAACTCAGCGGAAACCAGAATTTAGAAATGCAGCTGTAATAATCCATTCAGGAAGGTTGGAGCCAGGAAGCTAGAAGCTGATGAGATTAGGAAGACAAAGACCTCTAAAATCTACACACCCCACCCAAACTCTAAAAGACATGACCTTTGGGGACATACGTAATAGGATTAATCTACCGATACCATAAGGGCACACTCAGACTCAGGTCAAAGTACATGACACGGGAAATACAAAGCCTCAAACAGGAACAGGAAACAACCTCAAAAGCCCAAGAAGGTATAAAAACCCACCAATCCCAGCTACGTGGGGGGTCAGCTTTCCCAGCGACACGATTCTGTCTGGCTCTGCTCTTCAACCTTCCTTCTAAAGCAGTCTCCATTTTGTTTATTCCCGGCTTGGACTGGACCCTTGCTCCCTCCTTGTCCCTCCTGAGCTGCAGTTCCCTCCTGCCACTCTGGCATGATGGTGGCCAGCTAAGGCTTTGTTTTCCTTCTGAGGGAAAAAAAGTCATAAAAGAGGTTCTCATTGTCACCTTGTGATGGGTTCAGCCTTTCCCCCCCTCTTTTTGTTTGTGATATACCTGAAAAAGCTTTTTTCTTGATTGGAGCATTTCTTACAAGCCTCAGTGTGTGTGGTCTCCAGCCTTTTGTACACAATTCCTGCACCTTTTTTCCTGTACGTGTCAGCCCTTTGAGGCAGACCAGTCAATACAAAGGTTCTGCAGGGGTCCCTAGAATGCAATTTTATTGGCTTTGCGTATATTTGCATAATCTTGGAACCTGCCCAAACTCTTCCCTGTCCCTTTTCCTGGACAACAAGGTCAAGGTGGGGCTCTTTGAGGCCTCCTCGTTGATGTCCTCCTTTCCCAGGACGAAGCAATTGTTCTGTCTCTCCTACCTGCTTCTCAAGGAAAAAGTTAAGTTCCTGTTCATCTCTTTAGAAAACTCTCCATGTGCAGTTCTTAAATGCCTCTCTTGTTCTCCCTAATTAGGAAGAGTTTGTGACAATTGTGAGGATATTCCTCCCTCCGTGAACACTTTTCTTCTTCCGGGGTTTTTAAGCCATTTGGCTTTCTATCCCAGCTGATCCAAATCTGCTCCTCCAGAGTCTGCAGGTCTGGCTCTCTTCTCTTCCTCCTCCCGTTAGTAGCAGCGTGGACTCCAAGGGGATCCGATGGCTTCCTCTCAAGGTCCCAATCCTTTTCACTTCTTTAATTAACGCCTCTTTGTGGATGAGGATAAAGTTCACAATAGCAGACCCCCCTGCTTCCTCTTTCGTCTTCTGACAAACGTTCAGCAAAAAGAGCAGAAATGAGTTGATCGCCGGCAGAATTGGATTTTTAGCGGGATGCCAGAGTCGTTGAAATTGTCACTGATGGCCAGAGTGACTTCTGTAGTTCATGCCTCTGCAATAATAAATTCCCACAGTGGTATCCCTTTTGTTTTAATTCTTACCGAAGACACTCTCTCCCCCTCCCCACTTTTATTCTCTCTTTTTATGAAAAAATATTAAAAAGGAAGAAAAAAGGAGAAAGACAAAAGTAGCAAGAAAGGAAAATACAGTAGAAGAAAAATAGAAAAGAAAGAAAAAAAGAGGAAAATATAGCAAAAAAAATAGAAAAGAAAGAAAAAAGACGCTGGTACCTTGTGGCTCCCAATCTTCTTTACAGCAGTTATAAGTACAATTATAAATTTACCTCTTTCTCTACAGTTCCAACATAACTCTTCTTTTTATAATCTATCCTGTCTAATCATCAAAACCATAAATCATAAGTTCATTTTTCTGTTTTACACAAAAGGTCTGTCAGGGGTTTCCAGTCAGCAATAATCATACATATTTCATTCTGACTGAAGACATTCTCAGGAGGATTTCCATGTTTTAGAGTGTGAATTTCTAGGCAAGTTGTCTTCCTTCATGCAGATTGCAACTGGCCCTCCCTTCCCATTGAGTTTGTTCCTTTTGATTGTTGTAGCCTCCTAGAGACGCGGTGGCTCAGTGGGTTAGGACGCTGAGCTTGTCGATCAGAAGGTCGGCAGTTTGGCGGGTCGAATCCCGAGTGCCGCGTAGCAGAGTGAGCGCCTGTTACTCATCCCAGCTTCTGCCAACCTAGCAGTTCGAAAGCACGTCAAAATGCAAGTAGAAAAATAGGGACCACTACGGTGGGAAGGTAACAGCGTTCCGTGCGCCTTTGGCGTCTAGTCATGCTGGCCACATGACCACGGAGACGTTCTCAGACAAGCGCTGGCTCTTCAGCTTTGAAACGGAGATGAGCACCGGCCCCTAGTAGTAGTAGTAGTAGTAGTAGTAGTAGTAGTAGTAGTAGTAGACTTTATTGTCATTTCAACAATATACAATACAGCACACAGTGAAACGAAACAACGTTTCCCCAAGACCAAGGTGCTACATCAGAGGACATGAATCAAAAGAAGAACAGAACAACAAACTACGCATAACTCTAAACTAAAAACTTAAAAGACTGCAATACAAATATTTATAGTTCCAGTTTCTTGATGTTGAGAATTCTAATGACCTGTAAGAAGAAACTGTTACACCATCTGGATGTCCGAGCCGGAATGCTCCTGTACCTCTTTCCAGATGGCAAAAGAGTGAGGAGTGTGTGTGAGGGGTGTGTGTAATCAGCCACAATGTTTCTGGCTTTACGGATGCAACGTGTGCTGTAAATATCCATGACGGAGGGAAGAGCAACCCCGATGATCTTCTCTGCCATCCTCACTATTTGCTGTAGGGTTTTGCAATCCGAAACGGTGCAGTTTCCAAACCAGGTAGTAATGCAACTGCTCAGGGTGCTCTCAATAGTCCCTCTGTAGAAGATTGTGAGGATGTGTGGTGGAAGCTGTGACTTCCTCAGTTTGCTCAGAAAGTGAAGACGCTGGTGGGCCTTCCTTGTTATGGAACAGGTGTTGAGGGACCAAGTGAGATTCTTCGCCAAGTGAACACCAAGAAATTGGGTGCTCCTTACGATCTCCACGAAGGACTCTGTTCCAATCCTAAGTCATCATCCCTGTGTTAGATGTCAAATTTCCGACGTGTGGGCTTTTCAAGTGACTCAGAGGCATTGTTTACCTTAAAAGTCCTTTATTAGCCTAATACACCGGCAAATGCTTGCTGGAAGGAAGCTGGAATCTTCTCCCTGTGCGAGTCCCCTGTTCTGTGCTTTGGTGTGCAGCCATCTGTATTCCCTTTCACCCTGCTGCTTCCCCCTTCCCCCTGTGTTGTTGGCTCCAGTCCTTCAGGGACTGGTGTTTGATTCTGGATCTTGGCCACCCCACCTTTTGCTGTAGTTTAGTGCCCTCCTGATGAGCTGGGTAAAATGCCTGCCAAGCACATCCTTCCAGTCTGTGTGAGGCTCCTCTATCTGCTTGAGTCCTTCTTGTAGAACCCTAATTTCTCTTGGGAGTACCGTCTGTAGAGCCGGTTCTTTTCTCTTAGACCCTGACTTCAATGCATAAATACCTCACTTGTGGTTTGCAAGATCTCCCACTGCCTGTCTAGGGCCTCATAATTTCTGGAGATGTTCAAGGACTGTTCTGGAAGCACTGCTGATCCCCACCTGTAATAGGTAAAGGTAAAGGTTCCCCCGCACATGCGTGCTAGTCGTTTCCGACTCTAGGGGCCGGTGCTCATCTCCGTTTCAAAGCCGAAGAGCCAGCGCTTGTCCGAGGACGTCTCCGTGGTCATGTGGCCGGCATGACTAGACGCCAAAGGCGCACGGAACGCTGTTCCCTTCCCACCGGAGTGGTCCCTATTTTTCTACTTGCATTTTTACGTGCTTTCGAACTGCTAGGTTGCCAGAAGCTGGGACGAGTAACAGGCGCTCACTCTGCTACGCGGCACTCGGGATTCGATCCGCCAAACTGCCGACCTTCTGATCGACAAGCTCAGCGTCCTAACCCACTGAGCCACCGCGTCCCCTTGTAATAGGTAGGAAAGGATAATTATTAGTGGATATGAAGCATCTCAGAAGCCCATCTGTCCCCTTTTGAATACAGGCACCTGGAATACAACACACCTCCTGAAATGTGGACCAGGTGTGCACGTGCCTTTCTTATCCCTCTCAGCTTGACATGCCCCACCACAGCAACCATGCCCCTTCTTCCTGAAAGCAGCCTTCTGAGTTTTTTTAACTCGGGAGGGCCCAGGAGACAACTCCGTTGTTCTTTGAGACCAGAATCTTTTGCTTCCATTTCGTAGTTGGCTTCCCTTTCAGTGGAGTTATTTGGGATGAATATGAAGGGAGGGATTGTTAGTGATTTGTGTGGGAGAGAGTGAAATTGAAATTAGTGCTCTAAATGTTAATACTCGGGGAAGAATGATGACAAGGGTTTCATAAAAACAATAATGTTGGAAAATGAAAGGACTGCAGGTATACATGGTGTACTCAGATAAATATTACAGTACGCATAGGATTTGCCTCATGGATTAGCTGTACAGCTTGCTTAACATATACTGTACAGTACATGGTCTGAATTTTTGCCTGAGAATTGGAAGAATGATGTCATTCCCCATTAAAAGGGAAAGTAGCAAAAGTGAATGCAAAACTGTAGGGGGTGAGTTTGCAAGGCAAGGAAACTTTGCTTTGCATGTGGCAACCTTGGAGTAAGTCACAACATGTAAAGATAAATCAAATTATTTAAAAGTGTGAGATTAGAACATAAAGAGAAATAATAGATTGGCCACATTCTGATTGAAAGACTACAGCCAAGGTCAATAAACAAAGTTTGGGAAGATGGAGCATAAAGATCAGATTTTTGCTCTTTGGCAGGACACGTTTGTACTCTCTGGAAATGTTATTGTTCCTGCATTGACTTAGGGATGACAAAACAAATGGGCTCCAGTTATGGCACATGGGGCAGGCGCGTGGAACGGAAGGTTGGCTGTTGAATGCAAGGAGAGCAGGGGTAGGATAGGAGAGTGAATACAGGTAGTCTTGCCACATTTGTTAAGTGAATCACTGCAGTTGTTAAATTAGTAACACGGTTGTTAAGCGAATCAGGTTTTCCCATTGACTTTGCAGGTCAGAAGGTTGCAAAAGGTGAAGGTCACATGACCCCGGGATCGCGTGACCATGGGAATGCTGCAGTGGTCATAAGTGTGATAAACAGTCATAAGTCACTTTTTTCAGTGCTGTTGTAACTTCAGTCACTAAATGAACTGTTGTAAGTTGAGGACTATCTGTAAAATGTTTGGGAAGCGATTCAGCACTCCGCAGGGAGGAAGGCAAGAATGCACGATACCTATTTGGTTGCTCAATTTGGGGATAAATAGATAAAAAAATGCATATGAAAGGCCTGTGGCGACCTTAGAGGTACGTTCCTGTATTTTTCAATGCAGACAAAGCCATGTTTGTTTTGCAACAAATATGAGATAGGATGCAATAAAAAGGATGGATCTGGAAATAAATGCTGCATTGTGCACAGAGACAATGGATTGGATGATGGGAAGTTATTCATCAACAGGAAAAATCTAGAGCAGTTAGATGGATTTGTATCTCAGTAGAATGTTTACTAAGGATGGGAAAATGGGTGGAGAGACATCTGGGCATATAAAGAGAAGCTTGCAATCAAGTGGAATGCTGTGGGGATGCGTGTGGTAAAACAAGAACGAGTGAGGGCTGAATACAAAGAAAGAAGTAGTGCAAACAAAGTTCACTGAAGTGGTTTGGTCGTACAGAGAGAATGAATTAGGATCGGTGTAAAAATAAAAACACAGCAGAAGAGTGGGTGGGTTGAGAGGAAGGCAAAGCTGAGATTTAAAGAACATAATGTACAGTATGAAGGTGGTCCCAGCAAAGATGGGGTGAACGGGTAAAGTGAATGGTTTTGGTGCAAACTAGATTTTGCTCATGTTTCCTTTTATTTCCTTATCTCATGCTGTCACACCTGCCTCAAGCTGAACCTTTAAGTAAGAATGATCCTTGACTCCATTTGTTGAGAAAGGTATAGTTTACTAAAGGTCAAGTGAAATGCAGTAGAGCAAAGTGAGAACTGAGAAGCACAAGTGCCCAAATCCCAAAGAGTAACTTTCCCTCCCTGGGGCCCATCCCCATGCTGGTCACTTCTCAGGTAGAACTCTTGGTTAGCCCTGAATCCTCCCCAGAGTTCATGGCACCAAGCGACAGAGAGCAAGCTTGAGGTGGCAGTTGTTGTTTGATTTACTTTGCATAATGTTGCTTACACCAGAAAGGAACAGGGTGATGAGAGCAGCTACGTGTATCTATCCCATCCTGATGCCTCCATTGTTTCAGCATCTTTGTGGATGTTGCTCCAGCCATCAGAGCTCCAGGTAACAATTTCCTGGCCTGGATTATTTGAGGTGTCTTCTTTCTGCGTTGCATCCGGCATGCCTCTGAAAGGCCTGTTCCGTTGGGTGTGTTGTATCTTGATAAGAATGACTAAGCCTCCGCCACTGAAGGGTGTGTTCCCAGCCATATGGACAGGAGTCTTTGCTGTGTTCCATCAGTTGCTTTATTTTTATTCCAAGTTATCTATTTTCACATGATAGGGCTTGCCTTCTCAGGTTTGGCTGATATATTAAGTCTTCCTGACCTACATGCTGTGTCCAGAGCGCTGCTACTAAATAATGGATATAATTCGTACCAAGGATGGTATTGAAGGTAGTACAGCCATTCATTCTGAGGATATAACCACCCAAAGTAAATAAGTCCATGTAATTACTTATCCTTGGTTTGTTTAGTATTACCGAGGAGGGATGAAATTGGGGGGGAAACTCTGCTTTGTTTAACTTTCATTAAACTACCTTTAAAAAAACAAAACCATATTTTAATCAGGAAGAAGGATCCTAAAGCGAACTTGAGAAGCCACTGCAGAACAGACAAGCAGACAGTCCTTTGTGTAGTCCCTCCGAGCTGAAGCATTGCTCATAAGGAGGCTTTGGGGCCCTGATTTTCTTTGTCCAGCTATTGGGATGTTGTGTATTTGCCTGTCATAGCCTGAGTGTATTCAATATCCCTCAATGGGAGGAGGAGGAGGAGGAGGAGGAGGAGGAGGAGGAGGAGGAGGAGGAGGAGGAGGAGGAGGAGAGGAGGAGGAGGAGGAGGAATTCTACATGCTCTCTGAGCTTGGTGGTTTTCTTGCAGACATTTCATCACCCAAACTAGGTAATATCATCACTGTTAGTATTGTGTAGTGGGTCCGACGCAAGAGAGACGCCAGCCGGTGTGTGAGTTCAGCTCTTTATTGGAAGGGGAAGTGAACTGAGGAATGAGGGCTACCTGGCCTCCTTATATACCTGGCCAGGTAAGCTAACAGCCAATGGGGTTGGCCCTAGGTTTCCCGCCGAAACTGTCCAGGCCAACGCCCCCTGATGGCTGTTGCTATGCAGATGCCTGCATACATAACAGTTAGTATTGATATATTGTATTGATGCATTGTATTTTGTTCTTTTGGCTTTCCTTGTCTTCGGACTTTCCTCTCTTGGCAGGCTTGTTAATTTCTCTCTCATTCCTTGGGCATACGTGGCTTTTATTGTTTTACCTATATATAAAACGATGGTAGAGAAGAGGAAGGCCTGGAGGAACGTTGTCCATGGGGTCGCGATGGGTTGGACACGACTTATCAAATAACAACAACAGCAATATGTAAAACAAAGAGAAATAAAAATGGGAAATTAGGGGCAGGAAAAAGAAAGGGGGAAAGAAAATGTAAGGTACAAAGGAAAAAAAGGCACTGATTTCCGACTCTTTTTAGCACAGTACAAGATAGAAACACTCCAGCCTCAACTTTTTGCTTTTACACATCAGTATGTAAGTAGCCTTTTCTATAAAGACAAGTCTGTCTAATCAACAAAACCAAAGATTCATTTTTTTTTCATCACAAGCACAAAATCCAGAAGTGATACCCAAGTGAAAAAAGTACTTAGTGTTTTCTC
This sequence comes from Vipera ursinii, assembly GCF_947247035.1. Taxonomy (NCBI): domain Eukaryota; kingdom Metazoa; phylum Chordata; class Lepidosauria; order Squamata; family Viperidae; genus Vipera; species Vipera ursinii. The sequence continues at coordinate 1,424,354 of NC_139526.1, read as the reverse complement.
CTCTTTGAATAAAATAATCAATTTAACCATTTCTGCTTTATCTTCCTTGCTATGGAAATAGTGTGTATTTCTGCTTGCACCAAGGAATCTTTATAAACTATCACCATTTGTTATAAACTACCACAAGGTTCACTGTATTCTTTCAGATTCTTTGATCTTACAGGGAAAAATACGTTTTTTTCATCCTTTTTTAAAATACTAAACTTTTCTTTAATCAGTTCTGAAATCAAAACTTTGTAATAGATCTTTTCCCTTTAAGTTCTTAACATACATGCTTTGAAGCACAGTGTTAAAGTCCCTCCCTCCAAACTATCCTCATAGAATATTTCTTTTGTATGCATCCTTTTTAAAACTCTATTTTTTTCTTTAAACTAATACATCATTTTCTTTAACTTTCTCTTAACACAGATACTCTCAAATACATTTTCATTAACATTTTGCATACTTTAGGAATTACTTAGGCATTATATATGAAAAAAAAATACATTTTCTAATTTTAGATTAAGACTTTCTTTCAATTACAAATATCAACTCGGTAAACATCCAACCTAGTTCCAGTTAACTTGTTAGATTTAAGTCACTCCTTCCAGCTTATCTTCCTGGAGTAAAATCTTTTTCTTCTCTGGAAAGTTTATCAAGTAGTGATAAACTTACCTTTTTCTCAAGGATTTTTCAATCTTGTTAATGTCCTTAAAGAAAAAGTCCCAAAGTTTTCCTTTTAAAAGTTGCAGAAGCTGTTTTCTTGAAGCTGTATTGAGAGAATTATATTTAAACCATCATAATAGCTGTCAGCTTTATATTCCAAAATTACAGTTGATGCCTCTGCATTTTCAGCTGCTTGTGAAGATGCCTCTGTAGTTTGGTAACTTTCTACACGTTTGCATCTCTAAAGTAGTTCGAGAAGTATTTTTTATTTTTGGAGCACAACTGATCTACAAACTGGTGGATTTTATTTAGAAAATTTTTTCAAATACATATCTAATAATTTGCTCCTCCATCTTGACTCCCTCTTTGGTCAAAGAGTGGCTTTTTTGTAAGTCACTTAGAAATTGCTAGCCATTCAGGAATCATAAAAATCAGAAAGTTTTAGCCACCCACAACAAAGCAGACCAAGCTACAACTTACTACAAATAATAAACTAAAACCACAACTTTCTGCCTTTATGTTTCTCCATCATTTTTTTTCCTTTTTTCTCCACACTTCCTTATTTTGGCTCGCCTCAGCAATCGTCTTCCTTGTTTAACACTGAAGGAATCCCCCAAATGGCACAGGTCTTCAAAAAGGAGTAGCAGGCTGTGACTAAAAAGAGCCTCTTTTAACTTAGTAAAGATTAATACTCCTTAAAGGTGATTAAGAAATGAAAGGCACAACTTACTGTCTGTTTGAAAGCTAAATTTCAGAGTGGCTGCTTCTTCAACAGGAGCAGATCGCAGCCCCACCTCCCCAGCTTTCCGGCGTGCAGTTGCTTCAAAGCGCAGCTCCTGAGGTTACTGGCAGACCTCAGCTGTATCGGAGGCTCTTGAGGGGTAATTTTAAGACTTTCTCTAGGCAGGAGAGTCATATAAAACTGAGGGAATGCCAGTTCCTTCTGTTAGTAGTTGAAGAGCTACGGTCCAGGGGAAAACCCTTCAGGCTATTCAGTTGGCCATCTTCACTCGAAGCGTGAATTTCTCTCTCATTCCTATACTAGCAAGAGCAGTGGAATGAAAATATAATTTTTGTTCATGATTATATTTTGAACGGTATATTCCATTAAACTTTTTAAGGAGTTTTAGAGGAAAAACTGCATTTTTGTACTGTGTTTCTACAACAGTGTAGTCTTATTCGTCTTATTATGGTGAGGGACCACAGAGAGGGCCCATCACTGGCCCTTGGATCAAGCAGGGGTGTGCAGCTTGCAACTGATTTCAGGCTCTTCACCTGGTTTCGTAAGCCACCCCCCCTCAGGTGATCAGCTGAGGCTTCTGGCCTTTCCTGGCCCTGGAGAACGGAAGAGAAACGGGAGGGGGAGAGAAAGTGATGGTCTTCACTTTGTGTCCTCTCACTCTCGCCTCTGGATTTGCCCATTTCCTTGGTCCCTCCCAAATGCCATCTTGCCCACCTGGCAGGTGCTTTTCGAGGCTCGGCTGCTTAGAGTATTCTGGGGGACCTCCCATCTGGAGGGTGCCCTGATGGAGAGCAGGAATGGGGGCAGAAGGTTTGGGGGGAGACTGGTAACCACCCCAGTTTCAGTATAGTGGCTGGGTAGGTTTCGCACCTGTCTCCATCCTACAGTCAGCTGTTTCCTTTTGATGGACAGAAGTCCATCAGAAGTACCCTGAGCCCCGACTGCCAGCAACACATCCCCTTCCAGACGCTGGAGCGGCAACACCTGGGAATCCAATGCTGGTTCCTATGCAGAAAAGGTGGCGACGGTGCTAAATGTTATTCTGCATCATTACTCATTGCAGGGAGGTGATGGCTGGCCTTGTTTAACAGCTGAACTGTGCAACCTGAGCTGAAAGCTTATTTGCACTGATTGGGGCCTGATGCTTTATTGCTCTAATTGTACTGATGATGTTAGAGCACATGTTGTTAGGCCTTCTGTTGCAGTCACTTAAAGCTTTATACCAAGACTTGGCCTGCCTGGCACACCCCTTTTTCTGAAAGCACAAAAGCTGCTTTATTGCTCCGGTCCAGGAGGGTGCCTGTGTCAGCAGGAGAGGCCAAGAGTGGTTTTGCTTTAAACGAGGCTCCTCCACATTGCCTAGAATCCCAGAAAGGCCCCCTGGAGCTGTGGGGATCAGGGCAGGGACCCCAAAGAAGGCAACCCCTACCCATCTGAGTGACCAACGAAGGATGCCCACTGCCCTCCCATTAAGAGGTTCAACCAGAATCTCTCTTCCTGGAACATCAGACCTTGTGCTCTGGGCTCTGGGAATAGGATTGTGTCCTCCCCACTGTGGCTGAAGTGAGGCTGCACTTTTATTCATGACCCACAATTAGCTGTGTGCTTGTTCTTTAAAGGGTCCAAAGTGATGCGCAGTCAGGTGTCCACAGAAGGACCTGAAGCTGGTGATCAGCTTGACAAAAGCTGCCTCTTGTTTTCTTGGTTACTTTCAATCCTGCCTCTCCTCCAGAACCTCAAAGTGGCCTCCAGGCACCTCCTCCCCCAGCTTCTCCCCACGGCTACCATTGGGGAAGGGGGTTGGGTTGAGACAGGGGCTGCCCCCAAGGCGCGTCTCCCAAGGTGGTTCAGGGGCTTGAACTGATCTGCCCCTCAACTTCTGCACCAGCGCAGGCCATTCCTCCCCCCCCCCATGCAAGGCAGCCCAGGCCTTCTGGAGGCCAGAGGGGCCCTTGGCCCCTGCTTGTCCAGGGAGAAGCCTGTGGAAGGCCCTGGGGGGTTGCTGGATGGCGAGCAGGGGCCGCTTCCCAGAGCTTGCCGTGGGGCCTCCAGCCCAGGGAAGGGGAGAGGGAGGCAGAGATTGGAATGGACCAGAAATAACCTGTAAACTCTTTGGGTTGCATATTTCTGAGCAAGCAGACACAGTCACACTTGTGGTGGCAGCTGCTAGTGGCAGGAAGAAGGCCAGCCCTGCTTAAACCCCACTGAAAATTGAGATTTGCACAGCAGCAACCTTCGACAGGCGAGATTTAATGTTAACGAGGGGAGGAGGGGAGGAGTGGCTGACCGGGCCATCCAAGAGCCTTCTTGGCTTGATAGCTGTGGAGGAAACAGGCTGAGGGACAGATCTTCTGTCTCTTTGTCCTCTCCTACGTAGCCCGTAGCCTTGCTGCACCCATTGTGATATTCTGAGCAGAACGCCTGCATTCAGAAAGGGGAGGCTGACCCCCTAGGGCCATTCTGCTGGCATCCGAGTGGCATCCAAACTGGGATGGATGGTCTCAAGGTTTCCCGGAAAGGAGTGTGGCCCTGAGTGGCCTTGGGATAGAACTGGTCAGGGGCTGGGGGGAAGAGGCCTCTCCTGCCTTGCTTGGGTGCCGAAGGGTTTGCGCTTGCAAGCCAGGCAAGGAGAGAGAGGAGCTTGCATGCCTAGGGGGGCTGGGGAGGTGGGCACAGAGACCACTCTGCCCTCCTGTCAAAGGTCTTTGTGGGTGGAAGGAGGTTTGTGAAATGAAGTTTGTTCAGAATCACAAACCACAAAGAATCTCTTTTGTGTGAGCATTTTTATTGCTTGACTCCTTGGTACTTAATGAATACGCTGGCTGTTAGAGTAATGCATGTTTTTGTGTGGTAATTAATATTTGTGTTGCCCTTGAAAATGCAGGCCCCGCATGGCCGTGAGTCAGAGATTGAGGGACAGGTTGAGTGGGAAAGGACTTGCCCATTAACTAGCCCCCCAGGGTGGCCAGCGATCTCCGCCCAGGTTAGCTTCCTGCCAGGCGGATGGAGGGATGCAAAGAGATTTCCAGCTGCTGAACATCTGGGCCATTGAAGGACTTTCATGCAGAGTCACAGAGCTGGCAGTTTTGCTCTGATGCTTGTCAGCAGCGCCCACGGGTCAAGTGGGAGTGGGCAGGAGAGGCTTCCTCGGCACAAGTTGTTTTGTGCTTCTGGCAGGGCCGATCGAGTGTGTGGAAACACGTTTCTTTGCCCGAAAGGCTCCCCTCAGAGCGGCTGTTGGCTTGGCTGAAGGAGAGCCTCGTTCAGGCAGCCATCTTGAAGGGAAGCAGACGGGCCTGAGGAGTTCAAGGGACGTGGAAGAGGATCAGGTTGGAGGCCTGGCCAGTGCTGGTGCCCCCCTCAAGGCCCGGGCCCTCTTCTGGTACCCTATTTTAACGAGCTAGAAATGCCACGAATGGAGGCCCGAAACCAGATCCCGAGTGGAGAAGGAAGGAATTGGGCAGTGAAGTGAAGTGGAAGCTGAGGACGGAGATGGCAGCATTACCCCACTGTTGCTGAGGGGCCAGCCAAGGAAAGGGCAGGATGTGGACCCATGGATCTTAGTTAATGCCAGGCAGATGACGGGGGTGAAGGAAGTTCAGGTGGGAACTAGGCATCTTGGTTTGGGATGCTGGACCGGACACCCACCCCAAGGGGGGGGATTCGACTGGTTGGGCTTGAGCCCCCTTCAACTGATTTATCGGGGATGGGTCCCCAGGTTGGCCACTGAGGCTCCTGACCCCCTGCCCTTTCCCTCCACAGCCAGACTCGGTGTCTGCTCATCCTGAGGCTGACGATGATGGTTATGGCTGCCCCACTGGCCTCATCCTCGCTTGGCTCCTGGCTGGGGGCTCGGAGCGATTCTGCCACCACTGGGCGCCCCATGTTCAGCCAAAAGAGGTAGGAGATCCTCCTCCTCTGGAAGGTCTGTGACTATTTGCCACGCCGACTCACTGCGGGACAAGAGTTATGGCAGTATCAGAGAAATGGTGGGACAGAATCATTCAAGGAAGGATGCAAAAGGAGGAACAAATGAAATGTTTATTTTATTTTATTTGAATAATTGAATTGTTCACTTGTCCTGCAGTGAGTTGTCCCATGGTGAGTTGTCCCATTCTGCCTCTGGAGGGCTTCTTCTCAGCAAGGAAAGACTTGCAGGCTACAGACGGCTGCTGGCGGGGACCCTCTTCCTCCTAGCGGTTGCTGGGGAGGCCCCCACCTTTCCTCCTGCTCCCCTTTGATTTCCTCTGGTGGGGGAGGGGAGGGAGGAGCTGCCCTTTCACTGCTTCTCTGAGCACCCTCTTTCCTTTGGGTGGCATTGGATGATGGGCTTCCTCCAGGACAGTCTCCAGAATGGGGCGACTGTTGCACAACCTGCCCTCCTGTGGAATTTGACAAGGGAGCCAGACAAGGTTTGGCTGGTGGACTTTCGGCTGGGCCCCCAACTCCTAGTTCCCCAGGAATTCAGCCCTGGCCAGGACAAAAGGGATTCACCCCCGTTTTAGGTGAAAACATCTTTCTCCCCTTCTCTCATTTCCTCTTCTTAAATGGCAGATTCATTGAGTTCTATTTGCTGCTTTAGCAATAAACCAATTCCCTCAGTGGCCTCAAAACAAGCTTCTCTCGTTATTGGAGCTCCCTTGTACAATGAGCAGGAAGGCCTTGCTGACTGGCCCTGCCCCTCTACTGCCCCAAGAGAAGCCCCCCTGGGCAGGGCAGCAGCTGGGCTCAGAAGCCCTGGAGGGATGGGGAGAGGAGGAGGCAGCCCTTCCAGACAGCCTTGCTGGGACTTTGGAGAAGTAGGTCTCCTCCCCCTGCAGCCTTCAAGGGGGTCCTGGACTTCTCCATCCAGTCAGCAGCTCATGATTTCCTGGTGGTCTCCACTCCAGACTGGCCAGATGGTAAAAAAGACATGTTGCACACCCACCAGGGGCTTCGGACATTCCAATCTGCACCTAGGAGAAGAACGGGTCTTTGAGGCCCTCCAGAACACCTGAGCCCTGGTGGCACAGTGGTTAGAATGCAGCATTGCAGGCTAACTCTACCCACAGTCTGGAGTTCAATCCTGATGGGCCTCGAGGTTGACTCAGCCTTCCATCCTTTCGCGGTCGGTAAAATGAGGACCCAGATTGTTGAGAGCAACATGGTGACATTGTAAACCACTCAGAGAATGCTATAAAGCTCTGTGGAGCAGTGTTTTCACACCTTTAAGTGCTAGTGCTATTGTTACAGGGTGGCAGCTCCTAAGATCTTGGGGAGATGCTCATTCCAGAGTGAGGTTACCATGATAGAGAAGGCACCCTTCTGGGGTCTTGATAGATGGCACTGCTTGATGGGGTTGGTCAGCATATGTATTTAATAGATGATGGTGGTGGTGGTGGTGGTGATGATGATGATGGTGATCTAGCAGTTGAGGTGACCAGGGTGTGAAAGACTTTCTGAATGGGCTTCCACTCTAGGAGATGGCATAATGGGTGGACCAAATGAAGCTGTGCAAAGGCCTCTCTGGCCACAGCTGCCCTCTGCTTACTTGGGAACTGAGTCCTGGAAGACCCTCACATTGTCTGCCACTATTGAAGGGAAAGTGCATCCCATCCCAGATATGTCAGAAGGTACGTATCTCCAGATTTAGGTGCTTCTTCCATCCATAGCCTTGGTAGGATTGAGTTGGAGATGGTTCCTCCCCATCCAAACACTGCAGGCTCTGGGACAGGATCTAGACAGTCTCACTTGGAATAATTGGGTATCATGATGCTAGTGAACCCCAGACTCACCCAGCAGTTTCATATCAATGTTGACTACAGGGGGAGAGGGAATCAAGCTTTGTGGTACTCCACAAAGGCCTTTGGCAGGAGTTAGTTTGAAGGTAGCCACATTGGGCAAATGGATGCGGTCTCTGTTGGTGCAGATGCAAAGAATCCCTTCTTCCAGATTGGCCCGGTGCTGTCTGTGTTTGCAGTGCCACTGCCCCACAAAAAATGGCTGGGTGGTTCCACGGCATGCAGTTCCACTAAGGGACACTATATGACAGTCCTATGCCCACGTCCTACACCCACCTGTGTCTTCCTTTCCCTCTTGCTTCTTCTTTTTCCTGGGCTTGGAACTGACCACTGAGACCTGTCTCATGCAGCACCCGCCCATCTGTCCATTGGCCTTGCCCTCTTCAGAGAGAATTCTGCGAGTCCCTTCAGGGAATTCAGCCAGGGTCTTCTAGCATGGCTCAGCTGGCATGGTCCTTTTGCCCTTGGGGCTCTGCCTTGGAAATGTCTGGAGAAGTTTCCCTCAGAGAGCAGGAGGGTGGGTCCTGTGGTCCTCTGAAGGTGATTTTCTAAGGGAGGCCGAAATTAGAAATCATACCGGCCTTCTGCAGAAGAATCTGGATAGAAGACACCATGCAGTCATATCTCTGGAACTGGGTTTCAGCTGATTGGAAGCCACGATTAATAATCCAGTGCCATGACAAAGCTACACAGGAAGAGTGTCCATTTGGGGTGGGAAGAAGCCACCCAGGAAGAGCTGAGGTGCTGCGCAGGACCCCCAACCTGCCAGGCCTCTGAGGGAGGCCCCGAGAGCACTGAAACGGCGCTGAGGGTGATCAGGAGTTGGATTCTGAAAATGGTGCAGTTCTTCCCCGGGATTGAGCTAATTTTGTGGTGGTGGAAGTTGGAAGGTCATAGGCCACTTCAGGCCTTCTGGTCTCCTTTGTGGCCTCCAGTCAGTCAGCCATCTTGCCTGTCTATCTAACAATTTCTTCCTCTCTATGTTACCGAGTCATTCCAGTATATTTCTTTCATACTAATTACTTTTATCCACAGTCATTCAACACCTGTTCATTCTTGACTGGATCTCTTTTTATCTTCCCACACGTGTTTAAGTAACCGGTTTCCATCTTGTTTCAACACACATCCAGCTCTCCCCTCCAAAGAATAAATGGAGCAAAAGGAAGCTGTTTCACACAGCTATATTCATTTATTCAGACAAACAATTCTTTCTCAGAACACATTTACCTTTTGCCAGTATTTGCATACCTTAAGATTTCTCCACCTCTAGGGAACTTTCTACTAAGATACATATAAGCTTATCAAATGGGGTCTGACCAAGGCAGGGGGGAGGGGGCTGCCTCGTGTGCTCAGCACACGATGCTTCTCTTGGGGCTGTTGTCTTTTTAGAGCCTTTACGTAGGTCTGGCCTCCTGGCAACTGCCTAGACAAGTCTCTGCAGTTTTCTGGGCAAGACTTTCAGAAGCGGTGCACTGCTTCAATAAGCAAATAATATGCAGAATCACTGTAATTGGGCAGATTTGTAAATTATGAAATATAGTGTGCTCAAATATTAGTATTGCAAATGTATCATGGATTTATGTCTTAGCTTTAAAAGCAATGGGATAAAAAAAATCACAAAAAATCTTGTCAGGCAATAAAATTCATTAGGAGCAGCTACAAGTGTGAAAAAGCTCCATGTTTGTTCTTCAAGTTCTCCATGAGGCTGGATACGAATCCGCAGAAGCCATGCCAGGAGGAGGGAAAGAAGGAGGGCATTGCAACTAACAAACTTGGTTTGATTACATGGTTGCTTCTGGGATAGGCTGTTGGAAAAAAATACAGCATAATTTAATGTCCTGCATCTGTGAGCCCTCGCATCAGTATCTCAACAGAGAAGCAGAAAAAAGCATGTAAAAGCCATTGAGAAACTTAACAGCTGCAAAGTTTTGTTAGGTCTTTCAAACAGGATAAATTGGCATCCCTGTTTTAAAAGAGTTAAGGTTAATTGATGAATTAAATAGTAGAATGTATTTGCTTACATGGAGTTAGGTAATGAAAGCAAATTTTGAACAAGCACAATATTTATCTCACATCTCAAATGACAAAATATGGGGAATCATGAATATCACGCTTTCCCCCCACAATTGGCTAATTTATAATCCCCTCCCCCCCCACCTCCGGGTGGTCTGTGTCTCCCTCACTCTCTGGGCCTCCCCCAGAGGCCTGGCAGGTTCTAAGGGCACAGACACCAACAAAAGCAAAAAAGTGTGAAATATGCCTCTTCTTGCACCCAGACGTCACCTGTCTGTCCTGGCATACGTCTGCTGCCCTAGGGCATATTCCATCCCCTCTCCCCATTGCCTTCCCCGAGGTGGCTCTGAAATATAAATTCCCCTCTCCCCCCTCTGCATGGCCTGTGTCTCCCTCGCTCTCGGGGCCTCCCCCAGAGGCCTGGCAGGTTGGGGGTCCTGCGCAGCACCTCAGCTCTTCCTGGCCTCGCCCCTTCTGGACAGAGAACTTGGCTGTCCTTCCTGGGACCTGCCGGAGCCCTCCCTCCCAGCTCAGGAGTGCTCCCACCACCCCGGAACCATTTTGGCCTTGACTTTCACACCCTCTCCACTTCCTCCTTCAGGCCCTGCTCCTTCGCCAGCTTCTCATCCTCCTCCTTCCCCACATTGCTGTCACTTGGCACCGCTACATCTATCGCCACCGTTGCCTCCTGGTCTACTCTCACAACGTCTGCTTGAGTGGCCAGTACTTGCCTGTCTGTCTGGACCTGGGAGTCCCACAGGGCCTTAGCCCTGTTTTTCTCCATGACCACCTTTGGAATCTCCCTTCTGGAGCTGGAAGGCTCTAGTCTGTACCCTGCCAGCTACTTGGTTGTGCCACTCAGTATATGCTCTTCCTGTTTACATCCTGCACCCTGCCACAATGTATTGGACTGTGCCTAGTCTGCACCTTGGATCCTGTCTGGTGGGGTAGACCTCTGCTTCTATATCGATCTCCTGCCTGTTCTTCTGCTGCTGTGATCCGTGCCTCCATGCTGTCTTTTAGTCCAGCCCTTTCCAGCCCCCGATAGGATTTCCCAGTGCCCATTACCTCCGCTGCCTGTGGACGATGCCCCACATGCAGGGCCTTGCCATGCCGTGGCACTTCCTCTGTCCTTCCTCCCGTCTCTGCTGCTGCCTCAGGCACTCTCAGCAGCTCCTCTTTGGGTTCCCCCTTCACTGATGCCCTGGGCTTCATCCAGGACAGGCTGTTGGCTCTTTGACACTTTCATGCTTTTTTCCATAATTCAGTCATTCTAATATACATTCTGATAGAAACTGGTGTAAGAAAAGGAAAATTAAAAAATTAAAAAAGAAAGCTAAAAGTGCAAACAAGTAAAAAAAAAGTAAAAGAAAAATAGAAAAGAAAGAAAAAAGATTCTAGCACCTAGTGGAACCCAATCTTCTTTACAGTGGTTATAACAACAATTACAAATTTACCTCATACTGTATGGTTACAACATCTTCTTTCTATAATCTATCCGGTCTAATCGTCAAACTCATAAATCATAAGTTCAGTGTTTTCTCTTTCACACAAAAAGTCCATAAGGGGATTCCAGTCAGCCGTAAACATAGATACAGTCTTTTCTCTGATAAAAAAAAAAGTCAGTTTAGCTATCTCAGCGAGTTCCATCATATTCACCAACTATGCCTCCGTTGAGGATAATGCCAAATCTTTTCATCTTTCTGCGAACAATAATCTCACTGCAGTTTTCATGTTCAGAAACAAAGTTCCATGACTTTTTTCCATCTGTGTGTCCATCAGTCCCAAAAGAAAAATTATCTTGTCTTAATTTCAATGCTTTTCAACCTTTTATCACGACGTGTGTTGCCCCAGTTCTGTGTATCTTGCTTTGGACAGACTGTAACATTTCATTGCGTTTTAATCATTCTGTTCCATTGAGGAATATTGAAGCTGAGATGATCCTTCTGTTGAGCTGTGTTTTGGCTTGTGGAAAGCTTGGTCTGAGATTGTAGCCCAGAGTGATTATATGACATTGCCATTAAAGCACACCCAAGTCATCCCATTTCAAGTTGTGCCATACTGCATCTTGTTAGCTCTTCCCTTCTGCCTAATTGCCGGCTTACCTGCTGCCCACGGTGATGGCTCAGGAAGTGTCAAGGAGCTGTTGGCTCCATCGCCAAGAGCAGAGTTCTCTTTTTCCTGATCCTAAAGTCTTTTGGAAATGGCGACTTTTGCTTATACAGCATATACAGCAAATCACGGATGGTCCAGTGCTGTCCTTGGTGCTGAAAAGACAAAGTGGTACTGATGGAAGACACAATGGTGCGATGGCTACTTCTGCTCCTCTTTACACACAGGTGGGCATTGAAAGAAGGTTGTGGGGCAGAGACACCCCCCCCCAAGGATGATAGGCCATGCCAGGATGTCTGGGCACTCACAAAGGGAAGGCAGCCAGCTCCCGCATCTTCCTTGCAGAGTGAGTCCTACAAGTGTCTTTGCTACCTTGATGGGCATCCTGGCTGAGGGCCACACATCATAACTATATGTAATGGAATGTGAGGATAACTTCGAGGACCAGGGGAAGAGATGCTGCCCAAGAAACAATCAGACAAGAGAGTGGGGAACGCCCCCCCTTGCTTAATAGTCAGAGGAGGAAACTTAGGAAGAACCCACCCTAATGGATCAGGCAATTAAAAGTGGAGGCAGGTGGGAAGTTTGTAACTTCAGGCTGGCAAGACTCTGGTAATGTAGCCTTACAGTGAAGTAGAATTAGCTCATCTACTTGTGTTTCCTGTCTGGTTTACCTGACACTGTCGGAAGGCCAAGAGCTATGGGAGCTGAGTGTAGGGGTGGTGACACTTGGATTTCTTCAGGAAATGTGGGACTTTTCTTTGTTCTTTTTAAAGGGAGCTTTGCCTACATTTTCCCATCGCTGGTGAGCAAATAGTAGTACAATCCATTTCCAGCATTTGTGATCAAAAGAGGATCGAGGACTAGAAAAAGGAAAGTTTGGGTGTTGGGGGGGGGGACATGCTGCTCTATCTTTTTTGCATGCTAAAATAGTCATTTGCAGGGATGGCTCCAGTCAGGCTTGCGGAAAGAGCTGCTGCACTGACCAGTCTGCTCGGAACTCTCTCGCTTGTTCCTGCCTGCATCCCTGAGCCCAGGGATCAAACACAAGACTTGGTTTACTGTGACATCATCCCCCTTTGCCTGTCCACTTGGCAAAGGGGCCCCTTGGAGAAAGAGAAGAAGGCAGCCCACCATGGCAGAGAGGGAACCCAGCGCCAGGGTGTTTTTGTTTCAGAGCATTTTTGTGTCACCCCAGGCGGGAGGCGAGATAGGAGGGCAGCCCTTTCTGGCCTGTGGCTCTGATGCAGCTCTTCAAATGCTGTATTTTAATAGGCAAAGAACTAGATCCTATTGACGTCCTTGAGGAAGCAGTTCAGTTCTGTTGAGAAAGTGCTGGGTTTTCTGAGAAGTCTGGGTCTGTGTTTGGAGGGAAAATACCCACAGTGCCTTTTCCTGCTCAGGCAAGTCAAAGAAAGGCTCTTGGTGATGCTGATGGTGCTGCTCCCCGTGGCCTGAAAGGACCAGCACAAGGAAAGATGAAAATGCCTGTCCACGGGCTTTGGTTGCTTCGTGACTTAGACTTAGGTCCCTCATCTCCTTCCTCTTGCTTTGCTTCTCTGATGCTCCTAGAATTTCCCACTCTCCCCCAAGCTCTCTTTCTCTGGCTCCAGCAGAACCCCCGAGTTTCTTTTCCGCAGAGCCACCACATCAAAGGGTTGTTTTCAGGAGATTGTCCCAAAAGATGTTCACTGACCACGAAACACTACAAATCTGTCCTTCTCATCTGCATCAAGATCTAGCAGTCCTCTGAGATGCAACAAGAGGATTGGAAGGGGCCCTTGAGGCCATGCAGTCCAGTCCCTACTGCTTGTAATTTCAGGCACTCCTGAAAAATGGCTACCTAGTTTCTGCTTGCACACATTTAGGGAAGAGGAGCAAAATGACTGCATCTTATGTCAACTTCCCCAACAGGTTTCTTAGGAGGCCACAGGTGCCTTCGTAGCTGAAGACCATTTCCTTCAACTCTACCCTGACTAAAAAAAGAGGAGCCAAGTCTCAAAGCAGCTAGATGGCCTCCATGTCCCCATAGCTTCCATTCCACCAAGTGGAGTGACCCGTTCATCTGCCATTCTCCTCAGTGTTCAACATTATTCAGGGCCAACTGCGCAGTTGATCCAGAAATCTCTATTCTAAGAGCTCCAGGGTTGGAGGTCATGAGAAAAGAAGTCTTTTATTAGCCTACTCCTCTAAAAATCTATATTGAAATGCCAAAAGGTAATAACATATGGGTATTAAATGATAAGAAAGACATAACACACATTTAAAAGAAAGAAATTATCCCCAATAGGTAAAATGTCAGCTTAGAAAAAGAGACGAGACAATGTTTCCTACAAAGGAGGATGGGGCTGGTCGGCTGAGTCACAGGAGGGAATTACAGAGCTGAGAAGGATCCCACCACCTTTCTTTTTGACATGATGGAGCAGGTTGAAGGACCTCTTCTGATGACCTTACATTGGAGGCCGGCAGATACAGGAGAACACAATCCCCTCTTGGGATTCCACCTGAGAACAGACCAAGAGGGAGGCTTTCATAGTAAGGGAATAATGTATCATAATCCAGTTTGAAGCCAGAACGATATCTGTTTAAATAATTGGAATCTCTCAGAAAATCATAATGTGCTATCCATGACATCACCGGCTCTTGGATTTTTTCTAAGCATGCAATTGCCAAGATGGCTAGAAAGCATTGTCTCTATATGGCAGGGGAGGGTTTTCACAACTGTTTAGCACAATAGGATAATACTCACTATTTTCTCATGAGATACATGACCTGCTTGCTCAATTGATCTGCATTTTAGATTTGCTTAACATCTGCTCAGAGTTCCGATGCTTATTCTTCAGAGGCAGCCCCATGAAGAACGTGACCACAGACCAGATAGAATTGAATGGAATGTAAATCTTTCACAGATCTGTCTTCTCTAGGAAAAGGAACAATAGGCTCCCTAGACTTTGCTGATGAAACTAACTCCTGAGTGCTGCTGAAATCAAGGCTGAATTTGGAAATAATTAAATCTAGATTTTTAAGAGGAATGTAACTGTTCTGTTGGAGACAAGCTGGACTTTGTGCCCTGATGGTTGATCAGGAACACTTGTTGGTGCTCAAAGCTGGCCAGGAACGGCACCCACCATTCTCATGCACCTTTTCCTGCAAAGTGGCAGCCAGTCAGTGGATCTCCTCTCATTGTGAAGAGCTTCGGAGAGTGAGATTCAAAAAGGCTCCCAGCATCACCACTCTGGATGGTTGTAGGTCTCTAGATACTGAACAGAGACATAAGGCAAGATGGGAGAATCATAAAGTTGGAAAGGAACTTGGGGGTCTTCTAGATTAAAGAAGGAATTATAAATTAAAGGCATTTGTGGATGACCTGGTGTTAATTTGAAGATCTGTTAGAAGGAGTAGAAACGTTGGAGGGAAAATTAAAGGACTTTGGTATGTTGGCAGGTCTTAAGAATAAAAATCTGAAGATAAAAAAGTTAACAAAAATATGAAATTAGAAGATCAAATAGAGCTGATGGAGAAAACAGATTTTAAACTTGAGAAAATACTTGGGTATTATGATGATGAACATGAATTACATGTTATTTCAAAATAATTATGTTAAGACATGGAATGAAATTAAGAAGGATATGTTAAAATGAGAAAATTTAAAATTGTCACTTAGGGAATGTTTCTGTGATAAAAATGAATGTTTTGTCTAGAATGTTTTTGTTTCAGACAATACCTGTTGACAACTGATGTACCATTCAAGCAGTAGCAAAATGATATATCTAAATTTGTATGGCAGGTGAAAAATCATGAGTTAAATGTAAAGCATTACGAGTTTATTGGGTTTAAAATTGGTCTGGGTGAAAGAGTTGGGTGTTAATGAGAATAAGACTTTTACAATTTAGAAGGCCGCGATCCGAGGTTGGGATGGCATGAACACTTATAGATTGATAAAGTTAAAATTAATATGGATTTTAAAAATAATTTTAGTAAACGTGTCATATTTACAATATGGATTGATATGTGCCCCAAACATCTTCAATCAGAATAGAGCTGGAAGGGACCTTGGAGGTCTTCTAGTCCAGCCCCCTGCTCAAGCATGAGCCTCTATGCCATTCCAGAGAAGTGGCTGTCTAGCCTCTTCTTAAAAACCTCCAGTGATGGAGTGCCCACGATTTCTGGAGGCAAGCAGTTCCACTGGTTAATTGTTCTCACTGTTAGGAAATTCCTCCTTAATTCCAGGTTGCTTCTCTCCTTGGGTAATTTCCACCCATTGTTCCTTTTCTTGACTTCTGGTGCTTTGCTTTAGATATAGCCTTGTAGATCTCAGTGCAAGAAGCATTGAACAGAAGAGAAACCAGGAAAAGATGAACGGTTAATCTTCCAGGAATTATTGGAAAATCATCCATGTTGGAAACAGGAATAAGAAGGGACAATTTTATCATGCTTGGTAGACAAAAAAGTGGGCTCCTTCTCTTCCTAGATCCCTCCAATTAGAGTCCTTTAACTGATAGGGTCTGCAACATACCTTCCTGCCCAAATGGGTGAGATGGGCCAATGAGATGAAGCCATGTAGGGCTTTTGTAGGCCACAACCTTGAATTGGACCCAGAAGCAAACTGGCACCCAGTGCAGCTCACTCGGCAAACGTGTTATATGCCCCCTTCTTTGAGTGCTCAAAATTGCCCACAGAGCTGCACTTTCTACCAGCTGAAGCTTCCGGATCCTTTTCAAGGGTAGCCCCACGCAGAACACGTTGCAGTAGTCAAACACTGGGGTCAGGTGGCGTCAGCTCTGAAATCTCCCAAATTGCCCAAGGGAGACCTTTGGTGGGTTGGGCACCAGTGAAACGTGGGGATGATGTAATGAGGATTTTAACACCAAGAGCAGAAGTGCCTGTGCAGGTGGATTGTTGTGGGATGTTTCCTAGAAAGGGCAAATATTTTAGGGAACTCTTATTGCTTTAAGTTGTAAATTAAGTCATTAGACCCATCAAGCATCTTAGTTTTTATTCATCTCAATCCTTTCTTTCCTTTGGTCTTCAAGCCATGGTTGATTCTGGCAATTGCCTGGACTGGTCATTGCAGTTTTTGGCTGACCTCTTCAGAGATGGTTGGCCATCACCACCACCACCTTCTTCTTCTTCTTCTGGGGCAGGGAGATGGGGGGACTGGCCCATGTCAGCCAGCTGGCTTTGTGCCCAGAGCAGAACTGGAATTTGGATTGTTCTCTGCAGAAGCAGTAATTTCTTTCTGGAATCACCATTTTGTACTTTTCTAATAAGTGATGCTAGATCTGCCACAGAAGTCCAGATCCCTCCTTTCTGACAGATCAGAAGTTCTGACCTGGATAAGTGGGCAAACCTGAGTGTGGCTCTTGTGGTATATTTTGTTATTTTTTCCCCCCTCATTGTGATTATAAGAGGAAATGTTATAGGAATGTTCACGTTGAAAAAAAGGAAAGGATTTGAGGAAATTAAATCCCCTCTTGGAAAAAAGGATTCCCAGATGTCCCTCATGTAATTATCTTGAAGTTTGCATAATTGTGTACTATTCATTCATCCATTCATTTAATAAAAAGTAGCACAATTGCAATCCTATTTAATTTGATAGGGAGGTAGCCGCTGCTTTCTAATGAATTGAGAAATTGGCTAGGGTATTTAACTTTCCACTAATTTCATCTGTAGTTATGTTGTTTCTCACATCCTAGGCAGATCATCCATTAAGATGGCCAAAATGATCTCTGTGCCATAATCAAGCTTGAAGCTGGGTTGAAGTCTGTTTAAATGCTTCCCATGCCGGAGAATCCTCCTGGACCTGCTTGGGAGTGGAGCTGAGTATATGATTACCTGTCAGGATAATTTGTTTCCTCTAAATGTATCTCTTATTTCTCTTTTTTTATCGTTTAATACCCGTTGTTACATTTTGGCATTTCAATATTTTTTGCAGAGGAATGGGCTAATAACGGTTTCTTTTCTCATGACCTCCAACCCTGGATCTCTTTTAACAGGGTGTCGCATGCCAGACAACCAGGGGTCTGTGGAGGTTCTCAGCCGTCCAGGTCAGGGTTGTCCCAAAGGCGCTTTTTTCAAAAGGCAACTGGACTTTTCCTCGAAGACATTTTGCTTCTCATCCAACAAGCTTCAGAACTTCAGAATAAGATTCTTGGATGAGATGCAAAAGGTCTTCAATGAAAAACAAAGGAAACACAGTTGCCTTTTTTTTTAAAAAAAACACCTTTGGGACAGACAACCAGATGTTGTTGGATGTCGTGGAAAAACCCGTGAGTTGCGCCAGTGAGCCCAGATCCTTTGGCCCTCTGAGGTCATACGTGTTCCCTGGTGGAGGTTTGCCCCCAGCCCAGGCAGCAGGAAGGGCTGGTTGAAGTGGTGGGAAGTGGAGGTAGGCTGCCTGGGGTGGGCATATCCTGAGCACCCCAGTAGCGGTGTGTGTGTGCGTGTGTGTGTGAGGGGGGCTTATTTTGAAGATGCTGTGCTGACTACAGGGCTTCAGCCTTACCAGTAGCATCTCTCTGTGTGGCTATTTGTTGCTGGAGAGAGCCGGAAAGAAACATTTCTGGGAGGAGGAGGAGGAGGAGGAGGAGGCCGAGTCTGCTACCCCCTTTAATGGATAGCTTGTTAACAGCAGACACGGATCCACTCCATTAATCTTTTGCCTGCTTGCAAGCCATTACTTGTTCCCTTATTAAAACCCCTTTGCTGTCTCCTGGAGTCCTTTGATTCCCCCTGCCTTGATGCCTTCATTCAGGAAGTGCAAGGTTGCTTTGGAGGAGCCTCGTTTCGCCTTTCCTTTGCCCTACCATTTAATTAGTAATTACAAGGCCCCTTTCTGAAAAATCCTACAGGGCCTGGGTCTCTCCTGGTCCTGGTGGTCTCTGGAAGCAAAGCTCTCTTGGACACCCTGTTTGCTTTTGAAAAAGACAGCTTCTGCTTGGAAACCCTCCTTTCTCTTCCCCCCCCCCCTCTCTCTCTCTCTCTCTCTCTCACACACACACACACACACACACACACACACACACACACACTGTTTGACCTTGCCCCTGACTTAGGGCTATCTCAGGCCAGCTGAAGATTTCACTCTGCCTTGGCCAGGATTGTCTCTTTCTGTCTTCAAGGAATTCTCTGTAAGATTCTGGAGCCACCACTACAAGGGGTTCTCCAAAACACAACACAACAAGAAAATCTTTAAAAAAATAGTAGAATTAGAATAGAATAGAGCTGGAAGAGAAGAAGGGGATGACAGAGAATGAGGTGGCTGGATGGAGTCACTGAAGCAGTCGGCGTGAGCCTCAATGGACTCCAGAAGATGGTAGAGGACAGGAAGGCCTGGAGGAACGTTGTCCATAGGGTCACGATGGGTCGGACACGACTTCGCAGCTAACAACAACAGAGCTGGAAGGGACCTTGGAGGTCTTCTGGTCCAGCTCCCTGCTCAAGCAGGAGAACCTATACCATCTCAGACAGGTGTCTGTTCAGTCTCTTCTTAAAAACCTCCAGAATGGAGCGCCCACAATTTCTGAAGGCAAACTGTTCCACTGGTTAGTTGTCCTCACTGTCAGGAAGTTTCTCTTTAATTCCAGGTTGCTTCTCTTTTTGGTCAGTTTCCAACCATTATTTCTTGTCCTGCCCTCTGGCGATTTGGAGAATAATGTGACCCCCTCTTCTTTGTGGAAGCCCCTCAGATACTGGAATACTGCTATCATGTCTCCCCTATTTCTTCTTTTCTTTAGACTAGCCAAACTCAAGTCCCACAGCCGTTCTTCGTATGTTTTAGTCTCCAGGCCTTTGATCATCTTAGTTGCTCTTCTATAAATTTTTTCCGAACTCTCAACTTCCTTTTTCTGATATGGTGACCAAAATTGGTTGCAGTATTCCAGGTGTGGTCTTATTAGGGTTTTATAAAGTGGTAGTGATACCTCTTGTGATCTTGATTCTATGCCTCTGTTTACCTGCATTACCTTTTTTTGGCGGCTGCTGTACACTGCTGGCTCATAGTCAAGTGATCGTCCACTAGGATTCCAAGGTCCCTCTCACAGTTACTGATTTTGAGTCAGGTCTTGCCCAATCTGTATTTGTTCCTTTGATTTTTCCTACCTAAATGTAAAACTTTGCTTTTCTCCACATTGAAACTCATTTTGTTGGATAGGGCCCATTGTTCAAGTTTGTCAAGATCTTTTTGGATACTGAGTTTGTCTTCTGGGGTGTTGGCTACTCCTGCCAGTTTGGTGTCATCTGCAAATTCGATGAGTTTCCCTTCAATTCCCTCATCTAAGTCATTGATGAAGATATTGAAGAGTACTGGGCTTAAGACGGAACCTTGTGGTACCCCACTGCTTACTTCTCTCTATGTGGACGTAGTGCCATTGAGGACTACTTGTTTAGTTGGGTTTGTCAGCCAGCTACAGATCCATGGTGTGATGTTGTCTATTCCACCTTTTTCTAGCTTACCAAGGAGTAGATTGTGGTCTACTTTATCAAATGCCTTACTGAAGTCTAAGTATACTACGTCCACAGTATTCCGCTGGTCCATTAGTTTAGTCACTTTGTTGAAGAATGAAATAAGATTGGTTTGGCATGATCTGTTTTTAACAAACCCGTGCTAGCTACTTTGTTTGCTTCTAGTTGTTCGCAAACCTGTTTTTTAATTATCTTTTCTAGGATCTTCCCCGGTATTGATGTTAAACTGATTGGTCCATAGTTTCCTGGGTCTGTTTCCCCCCCCCTTTCTTGAAGATGGGAACCACATCAGCCCTTTTCCAGTCCTCAGGTGCTTCCCCGGTGCTGCAGGATTTTTGAAAGATGTGGTGCAGTGGTTCTGAGATAACATCTGCCAGCTCCTTCAGAACTCTGGGATGTAATCTGTCAGGCCCCGGTGATTTATATTCCTCAAGGTCGGTTAGGTATCCTCTTAGCATTCTCTTGCTTATTTTAATTTTTGTTTCTAATTTCCATTTTGCAGTGTTTTTTTTTTTGTATGTTGGGCTATAGTTTCTTTTTGTGTGAAGACTGATGCAAAGTATGAGTTAAGCAGCTCTGCTTTCTCCCTGTTGCCTGTTATTTCCTTGCCACTGAAAGCTGCCGTTGCATTGCATGTGGAGGAGACGTGAAATTGTACGTCTGGAACTGCGGTTTGAGTTACCCGTGATGGGCTGCTAGCACAAGTTAGCATGAGGATTGGGAGGAACGTGTTTGGTAGTTTTTGATCTGACTCCAGTGTGCGCTGGAAATTAAAGGGAAGGGAATTGCTTACAGAAGGACCTCTGGAAGGAAGCAGGCATGGCGCTGGGAGGGGGCTATGAAACGAGCCAGTGACTTTTCAAAGAGGACCCTACCTCATAAAAGTCAGGTCCATCTTTGTCTATTCTCTAACGCCCAGAGCACTGCAAATAAATAGGATGAACCTAGAACTCTTCCAGCACAAAAGCAAGGATAACTCCATAGGCGCAGCTGAGTGGGACTGGAACATCCAATCAAAAAGTAGACTTTCTCGACAAGGACAGGAATAAGAGACAGGCAGGAAAGCCGTGAGTGTTGAAAGAAACTGCTCTGGCTTAGAAATCCAGTTGAATGAACTTGGTGCTAGAGAGAACACCTAGAGGAAAATAAGATCCAGGCAAAGCAGTATTACTGTTGGCAACTACTGTTGTCCACTCGGCCAAAGGGAAAATGTGGCTGATACGTCTCAAAAGCAAACGGGAGACCTGTCGAAGAGGCTTGAAGTAATAGGATGGGAGACTGTAATTGCCTAATATCTGTTGGGAAGGAAACTCTGGCAAATACGTTCTTTCAGATTTGAACTATTTTGCTGACAACTTTCTCTTTCAGCAGATGGAGGAAAGTACAAAACTACTAATTGGATATTGACCACTACAGTACAGAAGACTTATACAGGTAGTATAATTATAAGATGACCCCAAGTGAGCCCAAAATTTTTATTGCTAAGCAAGATAGTTGTTTTGCTCCATTCTATGACCTTTCTTGCTACAGTTAAGAGAATCACTGCACTTGTTAAGTTAGTAACACGGTTGTTAAGTGAATCTGGCTTCCCCATTGACTTTGCTCGTCAGAAGGTCACAAATGGCTTAAACCAAAAGGAATTTGGACAAAAATACATACCTGGTTTGAAAAGATGTTAGGGAAACACATAGACTTTAAACCTGAATTCTTTTTATTAGGTATAATTTCAGAAAAAAATTGATAAACAAAGTGTATATTTAATATTACATGTATTAATAGCAGCAATGCATGTAATTGTATTGTATTTGCACAGCACTGGAAAAATGAAAAAACACCATTGGAGGAACAGATAATTAAGAAAACACTGGGCTGTGTGGAAATGGATAGACTTAACACTGAGAATCAAAGAAAAAGAAGATAAGGAATATTATCAAACATGGAACCTATTTTATCAATGGTTGGAAAATCGGGACAGAGAGAAAGAACATAATTGGTATTACTAAACATAATGAATGAATCTTTATTGTCAAAGTACAACTATGTATACATTGAGATTAACAAAAATTAACCCACACAACACATTGTTCATTAAGCACTAAGGAATTGTAATAACAAAAAAATAATAAAAATAATAAAATAATAAAATACATATATTTATTTATTTTTTTATTTTAATTCCATTTATATCCCGCCCTTCTCCGAAGACTCAGGGCGGCTTACAAGCTTAGCAGTAGCCTTCATTCTATGTATATGCCTGCTTATTAGGGCTTTTGCCCCCCCGCCCCCAAGTGGCATTATTACAAAGTCAGCTTAATTGCCCCCAACAATCTGGGTCCTCATTTTACCTACCTCGGAAGGATGGAAGGCTGAGTCAACCTTGAGCCTGGTGGGACGCGAACCTGCACTAATTGCAGGCAGCTGGTGTTACTTAAGGAGGCATTAGCCCACTGCTCCACCAAGGCTCTATATACATATATATATGTATGTGTATGTATATATATATATATATATATATATATATATATATATATATATATATATATATATATATATATATATATGTGTATGTATGTATGTATGTATGTATGTATGTATGTATGTATATGTATATGTATATGTATATGTATATGTATATGTATATGTATATATATATGTATGTATGTATGTATGTATGTGTATGTATAAAAGAAGGTCACAAATGGTGATCCCATGACCTTGGGACACTGCGACCACCATAAATGTGAGCCAGTTACCAAACATCAAATTTTTGATCATGTGATCATGGGGATGTTGCAAGTGTGCAAATGGTCATAGGTCACTTTTTTCAGTGCCGTTGTAACTTTGAATGGTCACTATTGTAAGTCAAAGCTACCTGTAGTTAAGGAGGCAGAAGCCACAAAAGATGTCAGGAATCACAAACGGGGATCCTTTAAATCAACCCAGAATAAAAGGAAAAGGTTCAATCCATCAGCTGTTCAGAGAAAGTGGCAACATGCTAACAGGCAGTACAGGCAAAGCTATTGTGGTCCTCCTATTCTGGGCCATTCTTCTCTAGCAAGAATGAATGTGTCCTATCAGCAAACTGAAGAGGCAGGATTAACACAGGGGCAGAGAATACTCCTTTGAACGAAGGAACAAGCTGAAAGTCAGCCCGAACACTTTAAACATTTCCTTTGAGAAATCCTGGTGAAGTGCCAGGTGATTGAGCAGGGCAGACGTTTTGCTGTCTTCCAAAAGGGGTAAAGGGAAGATTCAGCAAGCAACAGAATAGTCAGTCACACACCGGTAACTGAGAAGATTCCATGTAATAAAAAGATCAACTTATAAGCAGCTTGAAAATAGTGTGGGAATTAACAGAAGAACAAATATCAACCTGATCACATTTTTGATCAGGTGGATTGCGGGAATACTGTAGAGGTAATATATCTAGTTTTCATCAAATTTGGACAGATTTCGGCATGACAAGAAAAGATGTCCTGAATATTATATTCAGATGAGCATTCATCCAGTGGGTCCTAATGCAACTGGAGAGAGAGATTGGGTGTGGTTCTGACTGGTTTCCTCTTCAACATTTGGGCGAAGAGGTTGGGAGGATGCTGGCAGATGACACGATATTGGGATATGAGACATGCAATTTCCTAAAGAGCATTTTTCCAAAAGAGATCTTGGAATAGTAGTTGATTGCAGAGTGAATGTAAGTCATTAGTGTGGTATGGTTGCAAAAACGGCGCATACAATGCTCTACAGCTATTGTGCTGCAGGTGGCCACTTATCTTGTCACGAGCAGCAGCAGGAAGAGAAGTTATTTGTTCCCTGCCGCAGCTGCAGAGGGATGGCTTCATCGGCAAGGAAGAGTAGCAGGTCCTCAGGGATTCTAGCAGAGTCAGAGGATGGAAGAGTTGGAGGAGATCTTGGAGATCTTCTAGTCCCCCAATTGCGTGGACGGTGCAAGAATCCGCTATTGCAGCGTTCCTGACAGGTGGATATGCAGCCTGTGTTCAAAGTTGTCCAGGGAAGGAGAAACCGTCACTTTCCAGGCAGGTTGTTGAACAGTTTAGCCATTTTTTTCCTGATCGATAAATTAACTTCCTTATAATTTAAATCCATTGCTCCTTTTCCTGTCTTCTGGAACAACTCCGAACAACTTTTCCCCATATTTTTCTCTTCTCTTTAACTAAACATAACTGTATCAATACCTGCAATTGCTCCTCGCGTTTCCTTCCTTCCTCAACTTTATGTCTTTCCCCTAGGCGTGTTCAGTGTTTTCCTAAAGTGAAATGCCCGGAATTAGAGACAATTTTCTAGGTGTGATCTAACCCGTGCAAAATAGAAGCAATTCCTTCTCTTGGCCTTGACTCTCTACCTGTGTTACTACAGCCTAGAACTGCCTTTGTATCACACGGTTGGCTCACATTCGGCCTGTGAACCACCAGGCAAGCCAGATCCTTTCCTCACTTACTGCCGCCTGGTACGATTCCTCCCATCCTTTGCGCACACTTTTGGTTTTCCTGTTCAGGAGTTTACCTTTGTCTCTTCCAAAACTCAGCTTTGCTAGCCTCGTTGGTCAAGATCCTCCTAACTCTTGGTATTGAAAGGTTTTTGCTAGCCCGCCTGTCTTTGTATCACTTGCAAATTCGATAATCTAACCTTTTGTCCAAGTGATTTATAAATATGGCGAGAGATTGCAGGATAGAATGGTGCACGGTACTCACTTCTTTCTGATTTGATGCACAACTTTGTTGTAGGGTTATTCAACCAGCTCTCTCCCCACCTGATGGCAGCATGGAGCAACCTACGTTTTTTCCATTTCTCCACTACAGTCCCACGGGAGAGTCGGTCAAGTGCTTTGCTGGTGCCCTGTCTCCATACATTTCCCTAGTGAGCTAAACTGGACCCTCTGCCAAGCTGATTGGCAAAGGCTTCTCACTGGTAAACTGTTGCCGGAACCAGGCCTTCTTTGCCAAATGTTCACCTCTTTCAGTCTTCAATGGCCGGGCTCCGGTCACTTGGCTCCTCTCCCCCCCCCTTTTTGAAGCAAGGAACAATCCTTGCCCTTCTCCAGACCTCTGGAACTCTGTGGATTCGCACTCTGATTTCTCAGTCATCAAAGGCCCTCCAGCCCCTCCCCTCCCTGTGCAGAAAGGAGAGGCCGCATTCGCAAGCAGGGTGTGTATGTGGGCGAGCTGGACTGGCTGAGTAGCCGACGTTACGGACCGCACAACAGTCTGGAGAAGGCCTCTCTCTGCCTACCCCTCTTCCTCCGTGTCTTAGATAAAAATACTGACGAAGGCAGAATATTTTGAATGGCTGTTTCAAATGCTTACAGAGCCTCTCAACACCCCTGCAAAGCAGGGGAGAAGCTGCACGAACGTGGCCTACTTAGGTTTCCACAGACGGCTGGCACTTAAAACCAATACTTTTCAAAAAGGCAGCAATCTCAAACCAGATATAATTTACCAAAGTATGTTTTATTGGAAGATAATGAATTGTTCAGGAATGTTGATGGCTTTAGAGAAACATTTGCGAAGCGAAGATCTTGAGGGGCTTTAAAGAGCTCATCTTCACCGGGAATTATTGTTATCTGCAGAGCCAAAAGCTGGTCTAAAGCTTTAGCTAGCATATGATGGCTGGTCGGGTGAACAACGGTTTGTTGAGTTGGGTGAGGTTCACAGAATGATCCCACTTTTGCCGTTTGGTCTGCCAAGGGCAACGGCAGGTCGACCGCTCTCGGAGGACCCCGGCCCCCTTCTGGGCCCTGAGGCATCCCTGCCCTGCTTCTGGGTCGAGGGGCCGAAAGAGCCCCCAGCCCCCTTTGTGCTTCGACTGGCCACAGGCCCAGCGAGGACCTGCCGAACAGCCTGCAGGGGCTGGGGGAGGGGCTGGCCAACCGCCTGCCCAACTTTAAGCACCCTGACTTTGGGGATGGGGGGGTTCTGCACTTCTGGGGGGGCCAGCCAGGGAGACTCGGCCGTTGGCGGCTTGTGGTTCTTTGGCCCTCTGGATCTTGGCTGCTCTGTCTTTAAAGGGCTGCTTGTGATGATGTTCATTTCACAAAAAAGAAGCTGCAAAGCACGATGGGCCAGGCCAGGCCAGGGGCCAGATGGGGTTCCTGCCCCAGCTGTGAGTTTGCGAATAAATTAGTGAATTCATGTCTCACGTGCTGGTAATTAAGTGCAGCACAGCCACCAGACAAAAACTGCAGTTAAAATCAAGTATAAAACAAGGGCTTTTAGACTAAAAGGCTCAGGACAAATAATAAAACCAACAACTGTAGAAATTAGTTTATTTTAAATATTAATGTCTTCATAAAGGCAAGCCGTGTTTTACTGCTTTTTTAAACATGGAGAGGTTTGATTCCACATGCAATTCCGCTGAGAGACCCGCTCGTGAACATCCACCAGAGTTTTTGAATAAATGGGCACCCGCTCTTCTGGGTGCCAACGCCGGCAGTTCCTGATCCTCAGCCGAGGGGATGGGTGGGGAGAGGAAGGGCAGGAGAGAAGCAAGAAGGCCTAGAGGAGAGAACGCCAGCACGCCCTGATCAGCCTTGGGGAGCCGAACGAGATGGAAAGTGCAGCCTCCACTCAGTGGCCAGGGGCCTCGCCAGGCTGTCTCTGCCCGGGGGTGGGGTGGATTTGGCGCCCAATTCCATCTGCCCCTTCTCCCCACCCCCTCTGCATCTGGGCCCACGGGAGGGTGGCAGCAGACCCTCACGTTGCCCATTTGTTTGGTGCTCTGAGCCCCGTTTGCTTTCTTCATTTGGAATCAGCCCGTTGGAGAGCAGCGTGTGCATTATTCATTGGCTGATAAGGGCTGCTGAGCAAATAAATAATAGATCCGTAGAGTAGAGAGGGATTAATGATCTCTGCTCGGAGAAGGGGCTGTGCTCATGGGGGGGGGTCCCCACATTACCCAGCTTCATCTGTTGGGGAGTCAGTCTTGTTTCTGGGCGTAATTTGCAGCCGGCCTGTGGTCACTTGGCGTCTCTGCTGCCCTCCTTGCAAAGACCTGCCGGGCTCTGGAGGCTCCGCTTCCCTGATCTGGGGTGGGCGTGGGGGAGGCAGCCCCATTTCCCCATAGAGGGGAGGGGACTGGATGCTGCTCCTGTGAGTGGGCAGCGGGGGGCTTTTCACAGCCACCCGGGGGCCGTGGGGTGACTGCAGCTTGTCACAAGCCCCCTCCAGGTCGGGATTGGCGGGAACGAAGCCTTGGCTGACCTGAGCAGCTGCTGTTCCTGGCAGCCCCTTTGGACGGTGCCCCAGGCCGGTGCCGGGAAGTGGACCCTGGATGGGACTCCGCCAGAGGCCTGGTTGCAGCTCTGGCAGTTCTGGTGGGTCTTGGTTGAGAGACAGAGAGGAGCCCATGGCCTCACCCAGGCTTAAGAGTGGGCAGTGACGGCTTCTCTGCCTCTGCCCATCCGGATCAGTGATGGGCACTACCGTCCCTAACTGTGTTCTCCCCCCTCCCTGGAGCTGGGCTGCTTGGATTCAGCAGACCCTGGAGACGTCTCTACGCCGCAGCTCTCAGTCGGGGGGGGGGGACTTTGCAATGCAGGGTAGGGGGGAGCCAGCACCGTGATGCAGCCACACGGTGTGTGACAGAAGCTCGGCCATCTGGTGCAGGCCAGGTGAGACCTCCCCTCCATGAGCACCCTAGATTTTATTGGGGTCCCTTAAAGACAGGCATCATGAGAAAGGCAGGGCTAGATGAATCAAAAGTTGGAATTAAGATTGCCGGAAGAAACATCAACAACCTAAGATATGCAGACGATACCACTCTAATGGCAGAAAGTGAAGAGGAACTAAAGAGCCTCTTGTTGCGTGTGAAGAAGGAGAGTGCAAAACTTGGGTTGAAACTAAACATTAAGAAAACCAAGATCATGGCATCCGGCCCTCTCAACTCCTGGCAAATAGATGGGGAAGAAATGGAGGTAGTGACAGATTTTATTTTCCTGGGCTCCACGATCACGGCAGATGGGGACTGGAAGCCAAGAAATTAAAAGACGCTTGCTCCTTGGGAGGAAAGCAATGGCAAACCTAGACAGCACACTAAAAAGCAGAGACATCACCCTGTCAACAAAAGTGCGTATAGTCAAGGCTATGGTCTTCCCAGTTGCAATGTATGGCAGTGAAAGCTGGGCCATAAGAAAGGTTGAGCACCAAAGAATTGAAGCCTTTGAACTCTGGTGCTGGAGAAGACTCCTGTGAGTTCCTTGGACTGCAAGGCGATCAAACCGGTCAGTCCTGGAGGAGATCAACCCTGACTGCTCTTTAGAAGGCCAGATCCTGAAGTGGAAACTCAAATACTTTGGCCACCTAATGAGAAGGAAGGACTCACTGGAGAAGAACCTAATGCTGGGAAAGATTGAGGGCAAGAGAAGAAGGGGACGATGGAGAAGGAGGTGGCTGGATGGAGTCACTGAAGCAGTAGGCGTGAGCTTAAATGGACTCCAGAAGATGGTAGAGGACAGGAAGGCCTGGAGGAACGTTGTCCATAGGGTCGCGATGGGTCGGACACGACTTCGCAACTAACAACAACAACAACAAAAAGACTGGCAGGACATCATTTGCAGGCATTTCCAAGCTCTCCTCCCTGCTCCCCATAGAGTCCAAGCCCAGCCTGCCTGGGGATTTTTTGTTTCAGGGCCTTTTTTGTTGCACAGCCAGAAGTGCCGCTGTGGAGCTGCCGTCTTTTGACTGGAGTTGTGCCAAGCAAAACTGTGCTTGCAGATGGCCCCAGCATTCCTGGTGCACCTCCCACCTCGGCGGCTGCTGTTGCTGAGTAAAATTAGTCATTTCAAGCTGAATTAAGTGGGTGAGTGCGAGATCAACACGACAAAGATTAGTGGGTGGTGTTGAAGAAAAACACAGATTCTACTCGGGACGTGTCCATTTTGTGAAAGTCCTCAGACTGCTTTTTGCAGCCCTCCCACAGCCCTCTCCCCCTCTCCCCCCAGGCGATGGTTCTCCGCCCCAGACACCGCCCTTCCTTGCCAGGAGAGCCACTGCAGGCGAGGGCCCTGGGCAGAGCCGGACGGGGGTCCAAGAACCTTCATTGCAGCATCAAGGAAGGTAAAAGAGAAGCCGGGAAATGAGCAGAGAGACAGAATCTCAAGGTGCAGCCCTTTGGAAACCATCTTGGCAAAACGGGAAAAGGGCCTGGAGGACAAAGGCCGCTGGGCGCAGGAGGGGAGGGCTTTTCGGTGGCTGGGGAACCAGATGGCATCTTGGCAGAGGAAGCCCTGCACCTCAGCTTTCCTAAAGGACCAGGTGGCTCGTGGGCCAGATGCAGCCCACCATTCCTGGCTGAGCCTCATTGTTGCCCAGCTTTTGGCCAAGATGGAGGGGAGCCTCTTGTGCTTCAGAGCCCGGCATTTCTGAGGCAGGGAAGGGGCTTCTGGGTGCCAGTCAGACAGGATCTCTGGGGTTGGCGCTACAGGAGCTTCCTTTCCACTTGGGGTGCGCTCAAGCATAACGCCTGTGGCTGATGGGTCGGTGAGTCATGCTGGCTAAGGAAGGCTTGCAAAGCTGCTTTTGCTCCCTCAGAGGTGGAGCCGGGAGCTCTGCTCTTGCCTGAAGAGAGAGTGGAGGGCGGTGGGGCAGGTGTGAGAAAGAGGCTGCCGGGAGAAGGTCCAGGCCCACCCGGGAAAGAGGGGTCGCCTTCCCCTCCCCCTTCGTTTATATGTCTTATCAGATCCTGTAGGAAGGGCATGTATGTGGTGGGTCTGTCTGCTAAGGAACTCCATTGGAGGGGTCCCAGAAAGAGACCCTTTCCTGCTGGGGCCCTGGCCCTGAAACACCCCCCCCGGTGAGGTTAGCCCCTATCCCGTTGTCCTTCTGGAGATCCCTTAAAAGCTGGGGCTTTTTTCAGCAGCCTCGGGGATCACATTGAAATATGGATGGTTAGGATGTTGGTCTGTCTTATAGTTATTTTTATGGTTATTTATATTTAGGGTTTATTGTTTTTTAATAGTTGTTTAAACTTAATTTTAGTGGTTTAACTTATTATACACTGCCCAGAGTCACTTTTGTGAGATGGTTGACTATATACATGATAGAGATAGATAATAATAATAAATAAATAAATAATAATAATAATAATAATAATAATAATAATAATAATAATAATAATAATAATAATAATAATAATAATAATAATAATAATTTTATTTGTATACCGCCCTTCTCCCAAAGGACTCAGGGCAGTGAACAGGGCAAACATATAAAAGTACAAGAATACAAATATTAAAAGAGATTAAACAGAGTGCCCAGAAACTAACAACAATAAGTTAAAATACATTAAAACAATATTAAAATCCAAACCCATCACCCATCAGGCCAGGGCGGCTTGTTCGAACAAGTAGGTCTTCAGATCGCGTCGGAAGGAGCGAAGGTCGGGAGCCATCCGGAGCTCAACCGGCAAACGGTTCCATAAATCCGGGGCGCCCACAGAGAAGGCCCTCCCCCTGGGGGCCACCAGACGACATTCTCTGAACGGCGGCACCCTGAGGAGGCCCTCTCTGTGGGAGCGCACTGGGCGGAGGGAAGTTGATGCCGGCAGCAGGTGCTCCCTAAGGTACTCCGGACCCCTGCCATGTAGGGCTTTAAAGGTCATTACCAGCACCTTGAATCTCACCCGGAAGACAACTGGGAGCCAATGCAGCTCACAGAGCAGAGGTGTAACATGGGAGTATCGGGAAACTCCCAGCACAACTCTCGCAGCTGCATTCTGTACCAGTTGGAGCCTCCGAGTGGTCCTCAAGGGCAGCCCCATGTAGAGAGTGTTGCAGTAGTCTAAACGAGAGGTCACAAGCGCATGAGTGACCGTACGCAAGGCATCCCGGTCTAGATAGTGTCGCACCAGGTGTACCTGGGCGAAGGCCCCCCTGGTCACGGCTCCTATATGGTCTTCTAAAGAAAGCTGTGAGTCTAGGAGGACTCCCAAGTTGCAGGCCCTATCTACGGGGGGTAATAACTGCATGATATAATCAGGAGCATACCTGCTTTTTGCCAACCTCTCCAGAACTTTCTATGTAGGTCAGCTTTCCAAACTGGTTAAATAAATATGCTTTGCAATGTAAAATAAAATAGAAAGCTCACCGTTAAAACAAAATGGGGATTTAATCCCTACGTGCATAGGAAGTCCTCAACTTATGATCACAATTGGGTCCAGATTTTCAGCTGCAGCCTCCTTTGCCATGGTTTTTAAGAAAATCCCTGCAGATTAAGTGAATCATGCAGCTGTTAAACAAATCCAACTTCCCCCATTGACTTTGCTTGTCAGAAGCGAGCTGAGAAGGTTGCAGATGACGGCCACAGGACCCCAGGATGCTGCTTCCACCCAGTCTCTGGCCTGCAGAAGGGTTCTGCTTCTGTGCATCGGTGAATGTGCGTTGCCCCTCCACACCCATCACAACACGCAGCCTCTGGTGACCCTGTACTGCCTGGCTTTAAAGGAAATTAACGAGCCCCCAGCACCCCCCTCGCAGCTCTTAAAATAAAGGCTTGATTATTAAAAGATGAAGTAGGCAGCCTTGGAGCATGCATTGCCAGAATGAGAGCCATTAAACATTTAAAGAGGTGGTAAATAAATCAAGGAAATTAGAATCATAGGTAAAATACCATAAACACAGAAACACAGTAATTCTGTGAAATATTAAATGAAAACAACATTTTTATTTCTGGGGGAGTTTGACTAGAAAACTACATCTATGCCAAGTCTAGCAAAGGGCTGTGGGGCTGCTTCATGGGGGGTGGGGGGGTGGGCGTGGGGAGGGACGATGAGCAAGGAAGGAAACTCGTGAGAAGAGAAGGATCGGTGGAAGGCTGAGCGAAGGGTGCTCCTGTTTGGGGAGAAAGGAGAGGGGGCCCAAATGCAAGGCTGGCAGGTTTGAAAGGAGGGAGTAGGTTGAGGAAAGGACTGGGACGAAAAGATTAGGAGTGTTCGCAAATATAGGGTTTAATGAGAAAAAATGTTTTAAGAGACCAAGAGGAGGCTAGATGGCTTACAGGCCAAATCAAAGAAACCAAAACTAATCCAGATGTAATTTATGTGCTCTTGGAAGATCCTGCTGCCCACAGAACTGTTCCTGGAGAACTTCGGCCCAACTCTTTGACAGGCGACTGGGGAGCCCTCACCTGTGTGGCTCAGACGGGCTCTTTCAGGTCCTCAGAAAGAGGAGAAACGGGGGGGGGGGCAACTTGACCCCAAACATCCATCAGGGTATGAATTGCCTCCCGGGACACGTCTGGACAAGTTCCTCGGCCAGGAACTTCCCACTCACAGGGCGGGTCTCTCCCGCCCCTGCAACCTGGTGTGGTTTCTGTAGGTCCCTGAGAAGCAGATTCCCCTGGCCCAAACAGACCAGAGTGTCAGCAAGAGTGGGGTGGGGTAGCGGGTAAATTGATCAAGAGCTCCTTGGAGAAAGCATACGCCCCTCGATCATTGTGAGGTCAACCCTCACATTTGTGACTCGTGTGGATTTAGTCTGGCATGCCAGGGTGATGTGGAGAAGTTGTTTTCTCTCCCAGGCCCTCTTGTGTCCAAGAGCTTCGGCCTCCTCAGAAGATCTCCACAAAGTCATCTGCTCCTGAGCCGCGAGAGCTTCAAAAGCTTGTCTCTGGACCTTTCTGTCTAGCAGAGAGAAGCTTCCAAGGAAGGCAATCCGCAAAACTGTTGTGGAAAAGAATGCAACACTCAGCACTTTTTTGGGGGGTGGGGGACCGCTTTCCCAGCTGTTGATCCCCTTTGCGGAGAAGAATTCCATGAAGTTCCTTGGAAAGGACCCAGGAAGAAGGAAGGTCTGTGCAGAGGTGGGTGTGCACAAAGGACAGCCAGGCCAGAGTTTCACAAACAAGGGACAACCACGTGGAAGTGGTGGTCTTCTTTCTCCATCCCCCCAGCCAGACGGTCTCCCTCAATGGTTAGAGAAGGGGGGGCTTTAAATCGAAGCATCAAAGGGAATTTGATTCAGTGAAGCTTTGATCAGATCTCCCATCCAGGCAGGTAAACAATTGAAGCTGCTTCACAGACGCCACACCCAGGTTGTGCTTCTGGGTTTATAGCAGACGGCACACACAATGCTACGCCTGCATCCCCATCCCAAGAGGAAGGTTGGGGGAGTGGATTAACTAGTGTGATGGACACTCTCTGACTGGGACAGGACGTCTCGCCCGTAGAAGTTCTTGTTCACCTCTGGCAGCCAGATCTTGGCAGGGAAGCAGCCTGCCACGCTGACCGTGCGGCTCTCAGCTTCTCAAACCGGCCCCTCCTCCCCATCCCGCTCTCTCAGGCTGGTGGACTTTGCAGCTTGAGTTGGTTGGCCTCAGCTCAGCTCGGCCCCCTCTCTGCTTCTGGGCTCAGCTCTTCCTTTGAATGCTGCACACCCGGGACAGGTGTCAGGCTCCCAACGAGGGAGGCGCGCGAGGGTGGCCGGAGCAGCTTTCATCATTCAAGATGCCAGGAAGGCCATTTTCTGGTGGCCAGCATGCCCCCCCCCAGCAATTTTCCTAGCCTGTTTCTTCTGCCTCTGCTAACCGAGTCAGCTGGACGGTTCCCAACAGGGCAGAAAACTGCTCAGCCCAACCTCGGGCTCTGGCGGCCCTTGGGAGGCTGCGGTGGTGGTGCTGCACGTTCTGGAGCTTTGCCTCCTCTGCCTTGGAAACGGTCCCGGGAGAGCCTTCCCACGTGCGTCGGTGCTTGATAGAGTTTCCCCTGAAGGATCTCCCAGCCCCACGACTCTCATTCCATCGTGCCCCAAGGAAGCGGCTGCCTCCTGAAGCCTTTGCATTCAGAGCTTCTTCAGATCAGGTCTGGAACGAAGCGGCTTGAGCCAGAATGGCTGCCCTCTCATCTTGGCAATTCAAAGGGAAACATGCCCTCAAACGCAAACAGCATCAAGACTTTTAATATTCAGGCCTAACCAGTAATATACACAGGAGGGAATGGGGGGAACCATGTTATTTTTCTGCTTCCTCTCTTTTGAAAGGGATCCTTGAAAGGGATCTAAGGAAGTACAAAGAGGGGTGTTGACACCAAAATCAATCCCTTTCTGCTTTCTGTTTGCATTTCCCCCTCCCCCCCCGAATTTTCTCCTGGTCTTTTCTCCGATCAGTTCCAACATCTGGGCTGGCTGGTGTTCATAGCCAAGTCTTAAGGGCTTTGCAGAAAGTCAGCAGGTTTGGAGTTCTGGTGGGGTGGGGGCTGCAAAGGGCAGATGCCACGGGAGACAGGGTGACTTTCTCTAACTGTGGGCCCTGGATCGTGCCCCTCTTTCCAGGCCCGATGAGGTGAGTAGAGAGCACTGAAGAAAGGGGGTTCCTCAAATAACCTGGCCCCATGCCATGAAGGGCTTTCTAGTGAGACGCAGCCCCTTGAATTGCACCCCGAAGCCTACCGGCAGTCGGTGCAACTCAGAAAGCGAAGAGGGAGGGTGGCCTACCCATAACTCCTTGTGCTGCCACACATCCTGGACCAATTTCAGCACCCAGATGATCTTCAAGGGTGTCCCCATTTGGGGGGGGCATTGCAGGAGTTCACTCAAGAGCTGACCGACGCATGAATGACCACAAGGGTCAGAACCTCACTCCCTTCTAGCACTGATGGCGTTACCTAGTTTGGGTAATGAAACGTCTGCAAGGAAACCACCCAGCTCAGGAGCACCAAGGACGCCTTGTGTCGACCCTGAGCTGCAAATTTTCTCCTTTATTAGTCTGAATGACCATGCTTAGTGCCTCCTAGTCCAGGAAGAGGCACAACTGGCACACGAGCAGTGTCAAAGCCCTCCTGGCCATGTTCCACCTGCCCCAGGAGGACCCCCGAGCACTCCCTTGGGAAGGGCAGCCCCTTCCAGAACTAATCCTGCACTGGAGGCTGGGCACTGACGCCCCCCCCATTTCTAAGCTTGAGCTGAGGGCTGCCTTTCCTCTTGCAGACCCTAACGGAATTCCCACTGCATCCCTTGCTCAGCCCAGGGCAGAGATGTGAGAGCATCAGCAGCAACATTATCAGGGATTTATAGCAACCTGCGTTGCAATTTCACTCGCATAACGCCGGTCTTGGTACTTCCAAGGGAGGACTGTAGCGCTAGAGAAGATTCAAAAAAGGGCAAACAAGATAATCAAGGAGCTGAAGCAATTTTCTTTAGCTCAATAAAGGTTATAAGGGTTCTAATTTAGGAGAAAGGGAGATAAAAGAAGGCCTGATGATGGTGTGTGCTGTGGGTGAGAGGATAATACTGTGGAACGTAAAGATTAGAAGGCAGCTTAGACGAGATGATCAGGCTGTACAAAATCCTGCCCAGCCCGGTGATAGAGGCTGGCTCGGAATCCGCCTAAGAAAAAAGCCTGCGGCCTTTGAGGCAGGGCGAGGGCCAGGCTGAAACCGCTCTTGCTCTGAGGAAATGTCTGCCGATGTCCCACTGCAATTGCCTCTCACACAGCTTAACCCTTTGCTTCAGTTCTGCCTTCTTCTGCCCGTGGTCCACCTGGAGAACCTTCGGGCCTTTAGAGGCAGCCAAACCGTCAGGGTTGCCTGCAGTCCTTGTGTCTCCAGAGTGAGCCTACCCAATGCCTCCAGCCGCTCTTAATCTTCCCCGCCTTTGTCATCTTGCTTGTTCTCCTCTGGGCAGGCTCTAGCTTAGCCTTGTTCTTCCCAGCATGCAGTGTCCAGATCTGGACACATAATTTTCTAGGATCGCTGCCGAGTGTTTTTATGTTTGTGGCTGCCTCACCTGCTGGGTCTATTCAGTGTATGATCTACCAGGAAATCTCCCTCCCTCTCCCTCCCTCCCCGGATATTCAGACACCGGGATCACATTGGGTTCAGGGTGGAGAATGACAGGCGCAGATAGATTCAGGGGCAGAGAATCACTGGAATACCAGTAAATAGCCCGAATCTGCAGAGATGAAGTCAGGAAAGCTAATGAACTACGACTTGCAACAAATACCAAAAATTATTCTAAAAATGTAAAAACAAAAACAAGAAAAAAACTAGGAAATGATTGATCCTTTTGGGAGAAGCTGGCAAGTAGGTAATGGGCAACAGGGAAAAAGTGGACTTGTTTCATTCATTCTTTGCACCTGTCTTAACACAAAAGAAACAAATAGTCCAACCTAACAAAAGAAGTGGAGTAAAAGATTAGGAACAGAAGTCAAAATAGGCAAGAAAATGGTAACACGACACTTATCCCTTCTGCTTGATTTCAAATCACCAGGACCAGATGGGTTAGATCCCAGAGTTTTAAAGGAGCCGGCAGGTGTGATCTCAGAACCACTGAGCTGTATGTTTCCAAAGATCCTGGAGCACCAGGGAACTACCAGAGGACTAGAAAAGAACAGATGTGGTTCCCATCTTCAAAAAAAAAGAAAAAAAAACCAGATCCAGGAAACTGAAGACCGATCAGTCTGACGTGCTATTCTACTGTAGAGCAGAGTTCGCCAATGTTTCTGGGTTGGCAGACTGGCGGGGATGGTTCCGCACAGGCAGCCGGCAAGCTCCATTTGCAGGAGCGGCGTGGACACATGCCTCCCACTCATACAAATGGGGCATGCACACACACACTCGCCCACTGCTCCTGCAAATGACGGTGTGCTTGGTCACGCGCTCGCCAGCTGTTTCTGCAGCCTGGTTGCAATTCCCCCCATGGCCCACAGGTTGGAGACCCCTGCACTAGAGGCTTTGAAGAAGAGTTTGTCTCTGTCAATTTCCTACTTGGTGAGATGGCTAAATCAACCTGTGAGTTTTGGGGCAGCGCTGGGGTTGAGTGTGTGGAAGGGGAAGGGGACTGCTGCTAACATTCAGCTTCCAGTGGGGCATTAGTGGGAGCAGATGGGCCTTTGGATCTGGGCTAATTTCAGGAGTCTTCTGTCCTATGACAAGGCAAGTCTCTTTGGACAGGGCTTTTCAACCAGTGGTATGGGTACCCCCTGTAGTACATTGGCACCTGGCAGGTGGTACGTGACCATCCTAGAAAAGTGGTAGCAGGAGAGGGGAATGAGCTGAACTGGTGACAGCACCGCACAAGCCTGAGAGAGAGATGGCTGGAGCTGCAGGGCTGTCAGGGTTCAGCAGAAGCGCCAGGTGAGCACCAGGCTCCAGCTGGAGCTCAGTGCTGATCCTGGCGCTTCTGCTGAGCCCAGAAGAAGCGCCAATCAGCTGGACTGTTGCAGCATCTCCAGGGTCTTGTGATTTACATTCAGATGCTTGGCAATTGATTCCTATTTATGATGGTCAGTGTCCCAGGGTCATGTGAAGTGATCAAAACCTGCTGCAACCACCCAGCAGAGGGGGGAGGAATAAAAACCAAACACCCCCCACCCCACCCCCGCTGCCAATCCTCAACAGAAATGCTCACAACAATGAAAACCTCGGACAGAAGGAAGAGCGCCACCGCGTGGGCAGGCAGGCGTCTTGTTCGGCTGTGGCTTGGGGGGCACTTTTTTCAGTGTCATTGTAACTTCGAACAGTCACTAAGCGAACTGTTGTAAGTCGAGGACTACCTGTACTTCATCACTTTTTTCCTTTTTTTTTTTTTTGGTCATCATGTTTTTGATACCTTGCTAGGCAACTTGTGGTACTCGGATGTTACCATATCCTAAAAGTGGTACAGTGGGTGAAAAGGTTGAAAAGCTGTGTGAGGAAGCCCGGGATCCTGCAGAGTCCAGTGAAGGGCAGGAGGACAACAACTTGGCCCTCAAATCAGATCTGCTCAGCCCCAAGCAAGTCAGATTATTGAACGTAAAACATTCTGCCAGAGAGGACTGGTTTGGTTGCAGGAGGGGGAACTGGGACCACCACAGACTGCCCGCTTTTCATCCAAAAACTGGGGAGGAAGGATAGGTGAATGGAAAGCTGGCCTGCTGCAGGGCAAATGGTGAACATCTGGATTGGCTTCAGGGGCAGGAAAGTCTTCGGGTTCCTAAAAGGTCCCTCAGATGGCAGAACAAGGCTGCCTTTTGGCCAGTGGAGGGCAGCCCCAGGCCCCATGTGGTCTCCAAGAGTCACCTGTGCTGCAATCCCCAAAGATGGCTTACCTGTTTTGCATAGTGATGCAAGGAAATCCAGGGCCACTGGAGCTGCCAACAGGATCACTGCTCAGGTGGTGCCCGTCCTCTTCCCTCCCCCCCCACCCAAGCACAGGGCCAGTCTCAGAAGCAGCCAGGGGGAGGGGCTCAGCCCGTGCCCAGCTTCTGCTCTGGCCTCCAGAAGAGCTGGGCCACAGCTGCAACCCCGAAGGGCCCTTTCTGCACACACACACACACACACACACACACACACACACACACACACACGCAGACTGGCTTATTTCATATTCACTTGGCAGAGCCTGGAGAGCAGCTCGGTTTGAAGTGCTTCACCTGTCAAGCCAAATTGATTTCAGCTCTGGCTTTGGGCGATAACGGCAGAGCAACTGAGGACCGGAAGGCCTGCCACTTGACAGTCTGTTTCAGACCTCCAGTGGGAAGGAGAAGCAAGGGATGACTGTGCCCAGAAGGCCTAGCTGCTCCTGGGCACTGCTGACATCCCTGGCAGCAGAGCCACTGCTGGCCAACTGTGCCCAGAAGTAAGAGGAGGGTGGTGACACCATTGGGAGAGCGGATCAGCGGGATGGTTAAGATGTTGGACCAGGAAAGGGAGAGTCCGGGTTCAAGCCCACCCTCACCACGCAGAGTTGCTGGTGAAGGGTGGGTCAGTCCCTCCCTCTCTCAGCCCAGTTTGCCTGCCTCGGCCGCCATTGTGGGGGCAATGGGAGGAGACGGCTCTGTGCCCAGTGCTGAAGGAAATGCAGAGCAGCTTCTCTCCCCATGAGGGCTGTTGGTCTTGCTGCCTCAACAGCTTCTGAGAGCAGCTTCGTTGCACAATGAGAGGGTCTAGAGCAGCTGTCCTCCCATTCTCTCCCCCCCCCCAGCGCTGCCCGTGGTTGCAGGGATAATTCAGTCGAGAGAGGTGGGGAATAACCATAATGGTTTATTAAGAATTGGGGTGAAAGGTAGTGAAACTGCTTGCCTGTGTTTCACCGTTGGAATGACAGGAGGGTCCCCCTTCCAAGAGGGCCAGGCCAAGCTCCCCCTTGGTGGCAGGCAAGGCAAAGCTCAGGCCTGGCACCGTTGCCATCTTCTTCACTTTGGAGCTGCCAAGCCTGACATCCTGAGCTTATGGGAGTAAGGGACAGTGTTCCACAGCCATTTTCCTCCTGGAAGGCTCTTGGCCTTCTTTCATCTCTGAGAGTTCATCTGCTCTTTTATGGGGTGATCATTTCTCCAGGATTCAGCAGCCATGCCACCTTCCTTACTCTGGGCATGTGGGAACCGATCCCTCAGAACTGGGGTGCTTGTATTCCTGACCCACTCTCGCCGGCCCTTGCAGCGTCTGAGGAGGGATCCTGCCAGCCCCCCAGGAGCAGGTCTTGGTGCCCTGAGAGCTGCTTCCCCCTCCACTTCCACCTGCCCCCACCTCCCCTTTGCCCCTCCCCTGCCGCCCACTGCCCTTCTCTTCCGCAGACACAACACCTGCCCAAGAGGGCAGAGGCAAAACTAGGCAGCCGCTGCTCCTTTCGAAATGATTTTGCAAAGGCTCCTGGGCGGCCTCCAACCAGCCAGGCAGGAAGAAGGTCCAAATCTGGGCCACGGCTCCTGTGGGAAGAGGCATATAAATGGATTAAACACGAGGCCCATTTATCAGGCCTTCCTTCCTGCCAGGATCGGGGATGCCATTTCCAGCTCGGCTACAAATCATCTCTGGAGCACCGGCGCAGCAGGGCGCGGCGCGACGGGGAGCTGGAGGCCCCTCGCTCCTTCTGTGGAGACCCTCGGAAGCGCCGTCCCGCCTGTGCCCCAGGAGAGCCGACCCGAGCATCTTGTTTCCTGCAGGGGTAAAGGCAATCGATCCGGCCGGCCGGCGGGCTTCGCGGGAGGCAGCAGGATGGCGCGGAAGGAAGGGCTCGACGTGCCGCCCTTCTCCTAGGAAAGGGCTGCGGCATTCTGACGCTTTGCCTTCGGTTACGATCCGCGTGTCCTGAAGACGCCGTTTGAGCCCTATCGACAAAGCAAGCTGGCGAGGAGGGTTTGCTCCCTGCTCAGAGCCGCTTTTCCGAGAGGAACCCTCCGCCCCCCGACCCGGCTCTGGAGTGGACGAGGCGGGTCGGGCCGGCTGGTTAGGAGGGAGCGGCGCCCGGCGCTGACAGCCCAGCCGGCAACCGCCTCTCCTTACGGGGGAGGAGCGCTTGAACTCCCTCCGGAGAGCGGCGGCCCCATTTCCCTGAGCCGTGCCGGGGCTGGTCCGGCGCTGCCTGCCGCGGAAGAACCCACCGCTCGGGGGGGCCGTCCCCGGTTAACTCCGCGGGGCCCTCCCGGCGCCAGCCCGACAAGCTTCTTCGCAGGAGGAGCCTTGGTCTTCTCCGAAGGGTCGGCTCCTGCTCCGGAGAGGCGCTGCCTGGCAAACGGCAAAAAACCTGAGGTGACTTTTAACCGACGCCGGGGGCCAGAGCCCGGCTGGCCTGCCTCGGCCGGAGGAAGGAGCAGCCGCTTCCCCCGGGCTGGTGGCAGCCACACCTGGACAGCAGCAGCAGCAGCTCTGGAGCCTCCCCGGCTCTCTTGAACCCTGGAGGGTCCTGCTCGCTTACTGGGCCCGGGGCAGAAACTGAGTGCCAGGCGGGGGTGTATAAATTAGTCATATATAATTTTTATTTAAAATATTGTTATAATATCTATTTTAAAGAAATTGGACTAGAAAGGGGTAAAAAGCGAAAAAAAGAATAACAAGAAAAGACAGATATAAAGAAGTGGTTTCCAACATTCATCACAAATATAAACAAATTTAGTGACTTCACCCCCTCTAAGGTTACAAACATTTATTTCTTCATGCCGCATCTCATCCTTTATCTATGGACAAATCCATAAAACATCATCTTTTTGGCCCTCGTATGGTTGAAAGGATTGGCGTAACAATATGCCTTATTTCAGCCTTGATCCAATAAACAATCTTTACATTTCTTCCTTTTATTTCTAATAGTCTTAATCTTTAGTTCATTCCAATGTTGTCCATTTGCTTTCATTTCTTCTTTGTCCCGTCACATGGAGTTCTGCAAGGCTTTAACAAGTAAATCTAATAAAAATTATCCAGGTCACTTTCTTGGCTTATCACTTGTATTTCCCTTCAAAATCTCAGCCAGTTTTTTGTTCATCAGGGAAAAATCCTTTCTAAGTCATTATCTTGACTTGCCAGCTATAAATCTACTTCTTGATACCGTCTCTATCTTGCCAGCTAAAATTTGTTCTACATCTGTCATTTCTTCAATTAATCTTTCAGATATACGTTTATCCGTAGAAGCAGACATCATTACGGACCTTGTTAATATTGTGGCTGCTACTTTCTGATCCCATTCTTCAAAAGTCTCCATCAGTATTTTTATGGTTGTAATATTTTGCAGCATTTTACATGCTTGTAAAGTTTTTTCCTACCTAAAACCTTTGTCTTGTCCAGTGTCCAATTTTTGAAATCATGAAATTGCCCGTAAAAACCAAGGTAGAATCTGTTTACTTTATAATTCCAAAATCTTATTGTAAAAGTTTCAAAATTCCAAAATTTTCTGAACCCATTAGTGCATTTATAACTTTCTAAGATCAAAATCTTATTTAGCTTCTTGCTATTTATTTCAGATTCTTTAAATTCTTCTTTTTCAAGCTTGCTGACACATACAAACCAGGTACATTAGAAGCAGGAATATGTACTGCGGTTTAAGCAGACAGGAAAGTGATTCAGATGCCTCGTAAAGAACGCTTGCCCTAAGGGAGCCAAAAACTGTCCAAGAAGCAGGAACATCGTCCAAAAACGTTTCCAAGAATCACAGGATGCCAAATTGGATAGTCAAGTCATTCTATGGGTCAAGAGTCACAAACAAGGAGCAAGAATATAACTTGGAGCCAAGACTTGGAGAGCCAAATGGTTGTCTCCGACAAGGACTGTAAACACAGGAGCCGACTAAATCTGTCTGCAGCCAGCTGGCTGCAATTACTCATATCTCGATGCCCTTTGTTTCATGAGAAGCCTTGCTGAGGATCATTGTTCTGCTCACTTCAGTACGTGCCTGGGGATTGTGCCTTGTCATCTGACATGATAGCTGAACAGGAGATTCCTGTGCCTGATCAGCTTTGATTGAATTCTGGCTTGCTGGGTTCAGAGGCTGGCCATCCTGAAGCATGGGCTTAGCTGAAGCAACAACATCAGATTCAAGGTCAGAATCAGACTCTGAATCGCGGTTCATATCAATTCTTCAGCTTATGATTAAAATTTTCTTTCCTTCAGAATTGAAGGCAGACTCATCTGGCATTTTCAAACTTGTCATTCCGAAGATCTCCAATAAGTAAGAAGTAGTTAATGAGCAATTTCCAAAACTGATTAGAAAATGAAGTTGGCAGACTTAGTGTCCTTCAAAATTCTTCATGGTTGTGAGCAAGCTGTCTAATGCCATCTAATGCCTGATGCTCACACCTGTGGAAAACCACCTTCCTGTGATCTCCTCACAAGGAACAGCCATCCAAAGTTTATGTGGGCAATCTCCCATCCTCTCCTTATCTGGAGAGGTTCCAAGGAACTGGTCTAGTCACGGGTTCCTTGGTCTTTGATGTGGTGATCAGCTCCACCTTTGCAGCGCTGTCTTCAGTTCGCCAGGCTGGAAGTCCACAGAAGGGGTGATAGTTGAAAGCATTTTCTGCTGACACTGGCCAAAGTTGTTAGCAACCTTTCAGGCAGGCGGGTCAGTTTCTAATTGGATGCAAAGAGTTCAGCCTGGCAGTTTGACCAGTAGTATTGCTGTGTGGGAATCCCTCTGTCCAGCCACCTCCACAACAAATTCTATTGGAGGACTCCTTTGTCACTCCTTGGGTTTCATTCTGCTGGGGTGACAGCCTTACCCAGTGTATGCTGGATCAAGATGATAATGGGTTTAGCTAGAAATGCAATGCTCTCTGTTGAAAAACCAATGAATCAGCAACATCGGACCATGCACCACAAAGCAGCTGAATGAATCCTGAAATGATGCAAAATCTTAAGCTGACACTGGTGTTTCCCTGCTGTCTTCTACCCAGACTACACAAGCCCTCCTCCTCATTCCTAGTCAGCTTTTCCTTCCAGTCCTTTGCCATCTTGATTGCTCCCACTCAGACTTACATCAGGTGCCGATGTCCTTCCTAAAGGGTGGTGCCCTAAACTGGAGGCAATATTCTTGGGGTGGTCTGTCCAACACAATACAGGTAGAAATGATAACTCATCTGAACTAAGCCATTGTTGTCCAGGATTTTACCTGCTTATCTTGAAATTGCATCACGCTCTTGCCGCAGGTTCAGCTTGTGATCCACTTTGCCCAGTATTTATTTTATTTTTTTGCATACACTGCTGCCCAGCATGTCATCCTTTGCTTGTTTCCTTGATTTTTCCTACTCAAGTGTAGGACTGGATGTTTGCCAGTTGAATTCTGATGAAGTGATTTTTGCCCAGCAAGATGAATTTCTGTTCCAGATTGTCAAGGTTCCCCTAATCTTGACACTCTCTCAAATGGCGCTGTTCCTCTCCCCCACATCCCCCCTTTATGTCCCCTCCAATTTAATCATCCCTCGTCCACGTCAGTTATATCTACTGAATGGCCCAGGGATGGCATGTAGCCCTGCAGTCTGCAGTCCCTTGGCATTTCCCTCCAGTGTGTTATAGGCCCCATGAAGCTGCGCAATCAAACTTGTGGGCACGATCGTTCAATCAGCTCTGCATCCGTGAAATGGCAGAACAGGGGCAGTCTGGTCATTAAAGCGATGGACTAGGAAGGCAGAGACACAGCTTACTCTGGTGCTCCAACTTTTTCAGGCCGCGGACCTCTTTAAAAAATATATATATCTCCATTTTACAACCTCCTTGCTAGAACCTCATGGCAGCCTTTGTCAAATGGTTTGCTGAAGTCAAAGTATGCTGGATCCTCAATGATCCTGTCTTTAACTAAAATGGCCACTTTATCAAAGAAGGAGATCAGGTTACTTTGGCATGAATTGTTTTGGATGAATTCATGCTGGGCTTTTTTTGCCAAGCAACATATTTTTATCTGACCAAAAGCAGAACTAAATGGATCAATCATTTCCTGCAATTTAGAAAACAATCCTCCTGTTGGTACAGCCTGAAATGGCATTTGCCTTTCGTGTAGCTACATCACAGTGTTACTTGAAATTCACTTTCTAGTTAGCCACTATAGCACGAACCTTTTCACCAGAACTTTTGCCCAGCAGGTGTTTCCCCATTCTATAGTTGTGGATTTGACTTCTGTTTCCTAGATGAAAAACCACCATTTCATTCTGTTATTTTGTAAGTATATATGAACACATTCTCAAGAAAGCATTTGATAAAGCCGTGTTTTCTCAACCTTGGTAACTTTAAGATATGTGGACTTCAACTCCCAGCATTCTGGGAGTTGAAGTCCACGTGTCTTAAAGTTGCCAAAGCTGA
This sequence comes from Vipera ursinii, assembly GCF_947247035.1. NCBI lineage: Eukaryota > Metazoa > Chordata > Lepidosauria > Squamata > Viperidae > Vipera > Vipera ursinii. Next base: position 1,380,116 of record NC_139526.1, on the reverse strand, counting down.
CAATCACTGTGATAAAGTGTTTCATGATATTTGGGGGGAATGAAGTGGATAAATATTAGCAAAGGTTATAGTGGTCCAAGGATCTGCAGTCTGCCACCCTCTGTACTACCGGTATGCAACCTCCTTATAAACTACCCAGAGTTTGCAATGGAAGGAAGACTTTTTAAATTTCAAATGACGCCAAGCTGGGGGATTAATTAACACCACAGAGACAGTAACATAATTGAACAGACTTGAACTATGGCCCAAATCAAACAGGTTGATATTCAGTGATGACAAATATCTTGCATCTGGGTAGGAAAAGTCAGCGGCAGGACTGAAGAGTCTTGGCTTAGTTTCAGAGCACCGTCCTAAAAGGATTTAGGAGTCCTGGTGTACCGTCAGCTCTATGAGCAAGCAATTTTGTGTGCACAGAGACAGAGATCAAGACTCTCTGGACTCAATAGCTGAGATCAAAGCAGTCACCTCAAACCCACCTTGTGTGTGTGTGGGGGGGGGGGAAACGGGACACTTTGATTTCTAGGTTGCTTCTCTCCTTGATTAGTTTCCATCCATTTTTTTGTCCTGCCTTCAAATGCTTTGGAGAATAGATGGACCTCCCTCTTCTTTGTGGCAGCCTCTTAAATGTTGGAAGACTGCTATCATGTCACCCCCTAGTCCAGGGGTCTTCAAACTTGGCCCTTTTATGACTTGTGGACTCCCAGAATTCTGGCTGAGTGTGCCTAGCTGAGGAATTTTGGGAGTTGAAGTCCACAAGTCATAAAAGGACCATGTTTGAAGACCCCCGGACTAGTCGTTTTCATTAAACCAGATATACCCAATTCCTGCAACCATTCTTTGTATATTTTATCCTCCAGCCCCCTAATAATCTTTGTTACTCTTCTCTGTACTCTTTTTAGAGTCTCAACATCTTTTTTATATCATGGTGACCAAAACTGGATGCAGCATTCCAGGTATGGTCTTACTAAGGCTTTGTAAAGCAGTACTAATACTTCATGTGATCTTGATTCTATCCCTCTGTTAATGCAGCCTAGGACTGTGTTAGCTTTTTTGGTAGCTGCAGCACACGGCTGGCTCATATTTTAAATGATTTCCACTAGGACTCCAAGTTCCCTCTACTGTTGAGCCTACTACCACCTGTTCTGTACCTATGCATTTGGTTTTTCTTACTTAAATGTAGAATTTTATTTCTCATCATTGAATTTCATTTTGTTAGATAGAGCCCAGTGTTCAAGGCTGTCAAGATCCTTCTACTTCTTGAGCCTGTCTTCTGGAGTATTGGCTGTTCCTACCAGCTTGTTGTCATCTGCAAGTCTGATGAATTCCCCTTCTATCCCCTCATCCTAATCATTGATGAAGATATTGAAGAGTACTGAGCCTAAGGCAGAGCCTTGGGGCGCCCACTGCATACTTCCCTCCATGCAGATTCAGTTCCATTAAGGACTACACATTGAGTGCAGTTGTTCAGCCAGTTACAAATCCATTATGATAGGAAAATGTGGGTTAGACAGCATCTCTATCTTATCAAGTAGTAGGTTGTGGTCTACTTTATCAAATGCCTTACAGAGGTCCAGGTAAATTATATCCACAGCATATGTCTGGTCCATTAATTTTGTCACTTTATCAAATAATGCAGTAAGATTTGTCTGGCATGTTCTGTTTTTGACAAATCCGTGTTGGCTTCTGGTTATGACTTTGCTTTCAGATATTTGCTGATTTGTTGCAAATCTGCAACAAATTCTTTCCAGAATCCTTCCAGATATAGATGTCAGGCTGATAGGTCTCTAGTTTCTTGGATCCCCAGTGATCCAGGATCTTTGAAAGATACGATTCAGTGGTTCCGAGATCACATCTGCCAGCTCCTTCAGAACTCTAGGATGTAATCCATCAGGTCCCGGTGATTTGAACTCTTGCCTAGCGTAGATAGGTGCTCCTTTATCACTTCTAATCTGCATTTTACAGGTTGTTGTTTTTTTTGATAGATTGGATTGTTTTTTCCCTTTTGTGTAAAGACAGATGCAAGAAAACGAGTTAAGCAGTTCTGCTGTCTCCCTGCTCCTCCTCACCTTCTTGCCATTTTCTCCCATTGTTTCTTTTACTTTTTTCTTGTTTTTTACATGTTGAAAGATGCTCCTTTTTTGTTATTTTTGACTTTTAGTTCATTTTGAGTCTTAGTCAAGAAGACCTCCAAGTTTCTATTCTTTTCTGTTCTGTTCTATTCCCAACCAGCCATGCTGACTCAGGAATTCTGGGAGTTGAAGTCCACAAGTCATAAAATATCCAAGGTTGCCTATCCCTGGTATAGGATCTCCTGCTTGAGCAGGGGGCTGGACTAGAAGACCTCCAAGGTCTTATTCTATTCTATTCTATTCTATTCTATTCTATTCTATTCTATTCTATTCTATTCTATTCTATTCTATTCTATTCTATTCTATTCTATTCTATTCTATTCTATTCTATTCTATTCTATTCTATTCTATTCCATTCCATTCCATTCCATTCCATTCCATTCCATTCCATTCCATTCCATATTTTCTATTCTATTCTATTCTATTCTATTCTATTCTATTCTATTCTATTCTATTCTATTCTATTCTATTCTATTCTATTCTATTCTATTCTATTCTATTCTATTCTATTCTATTCTATTCTATTCTATTCTATTCTATTCTATTCTATTCCATTCCATTCCATTCCATTCCATTCCATTCTATTATTCTATTCTAGTTCTAGTTCTATTCTAGTTCTTATTCTATTCTATTCTATTCTATTCTATTCTATTCTATTCTATTCTATTCTATTCTATTCTATTCTATTCTATTCTATTCTATTCTATTCCATTCCATTCCATTCCATTCCATATATTCTATTCTATTCTATTCTATTCTATTCTATTCTATTCTATTCTATTCTATTCTATTCTATTCTATTCTATTCTATTCTATTCTATTCTATTCTATTATTCTATTCTAGTTCTTATTCTATTCTATTCTATTCTATTCTATTCTATTCTATTCTATTCTATTCTATTCTATTCTATTCTATTCTACTCTACTCTACTCTACTCTACTCTACTCTACTCTACTCTACTCTAAATTCGATTCGATTCGATTCAGTTTCCTATTTGATTCTTATTCTAATTTGCAGATTCTGGCTACTTGCTGATATTCTGCCTTAGTTTTTATGCTTGCCCTTTTTGTCCTGTGGATTGTCAGCTTCAGGATTGTTAGGATTCATTAAGCCAGGATTCATTTGAGGCTGATTGGCCACAAACATTTCCTGTTTGGCCGAAGCAGATGACAAGGAACGCCATTTCCCCCCCCCCCCCCCCGCCGCCGGTCTAGACACAGACAGGGCAACAAGGACCATGCTTCTCAATGAGGCTCCTCGCTGGGCAAAGGGCAAACCATGAGTAATTGCAGCCAGCTGGCTGCAGACAGATTGAAGTAGCTGCTTTGCTTTGAGTCTTAGTTCAGCATTCTAGCTGGTGACTCTTGGAGTGGCCGACTGCCTGACTGGGCGTTCTGTGACTCCTGGAATGCATTTAGACTCCGGCTCTCTGGACTGTATTTGCCACTTTTCAGGGCAGCTGGCACCCTTTGCTAGGTGCAGTATTTGAATTGTGATGTGTCTGCCGGTATTTGCCTAAACTGCAGTAAATACTTCAGCAGCTTAATATGTCAGTATTCATGCAACCTTGAGGCAGGCTGGTGAGATGCCATGGTTTTCAAGAGAGCTGGTTTCCTCATCCTTGTATGAGTAACTGTTAAATTGCCAGGATTCTGTGGACAGAAGCGGATCCATTTCTCCAAAGGGAAATCACCGCTTCTCTCACCCTTCGTGGCTCTCATCTGTTTGGAGGCCAAAGCTACCCCCTTGATTAGACATTTCCAGTTGCACCTGATGGTCTGCATTTGTTCAATATATTTGCTTTCCATCTTTCCCACAGATTTTCCTTATCACCATAGACTTCAGGAATTTGACCTCAGTTTCTACCATCTAACAGCCGGCAAGCTCTCGGATCCCTTCAGAGCCAAGGTACAAGAGGCTTCACGCAAGCCCATCCATAGGAACTTTTTATTGGCGCTAAATGAAAATTCTTTTAGGTCTTTGCAGAATCAGATTTCTAATTTTTGGAATTTCTTTTGCACCTGAATTGGCCTGGTTTGATGCTCTCTTCTATTCCTACCTATCTGTAGGTGTGGCTTCTTTTTACACAATTAGCAGAACCCATTTCCTTCCGGGTTTGATGCAGGCCTGCCTCGTCCTGACAGCGCTTTGCTTGGAGCCTCCCTTCAGCCTCCCAAGCTTGTCCACCTCTTTCCAAGCCTTGGCCAGCCCTCTCATTCCTTGTAGCTGTGACTCTGGCACAACCAAGGAACTCCACGCCTGCCATAGGGATTCTGTCTCTCTCTTATTTTTCATAGCATAAGGAGACTTTCTCCCCAACTATCCCTACTTTCCACATGAATCAAGACATTTTCTCCAGTCCCCTGCCTGGAAGGGCGCGCTGTCTCTGGTGTCTGCTCTGCAGCCTTTTTCCAGATAGGCTAAACAGAGTTCTTGCAAAGGGGTGGACCTCCTGGCCTTAGTTTTCCTTCTAAGGAAGGCCCCGGTTTCTAAGTAATCTTAGCCACTAGTGGACTTTCTTTTCAGTGTCCAATCATAGAATCATAAGGCTGGAAAGGAGATCTTCTAGTTCAGGGGTGTCAAACTCGCAATGTCACGTGACGTTTTCCCCATTGCCGGCAATGAGGTGGGGGCGGTTTCAGCATGATGCATCTGGCTCAAGGATTTGCCAGCAGTTTGACACCCCTGTTCTAGTCCAACCCTCTGCCCAGGTCAGGAGTCCTTATTCCATTCCTGACAAATTGTTCTTTATACCTCCACCGATGGGGCACTCACAAGTTCGGGGTGCAAGATATTCCATTGACTTAATTGTCCTCACTGTCAGGACATATCTCCTTAGATCCAGGTTGGATCTTCCTCTGATGAGCTTTGCTGCTTCTTGTCTTGCCCTCTGGTGCTTTGGAGAATAAATCAACCTGCTGACAACCCTTCAAGTATTGGAGGACAGCTATCGCATCGCCCCCAAGTCTTCTCCTTGTTAAGCTAAACATACCTGCTTCCCTTAACCATTCATCATACAGCCTCCAGGCCCCCAATCATCTCTGTTGTTCTTCTCTGTACTCTTCCTAGCACCTTTTTTTGTATCATGTGGACCAGACCTGGACGCAGTATTCCAAGTGTGACCTCACTAGTGCAAATAAGACAATACTATCACTTCTCATGATCTTGATGCCCCGTACCTACCAAACAAGTTCAGGTGTTTCCGCCTTCACTGTTATCAGTCTGGATATACTCACAAAGGGTTGCTGCGTTTGGAGAATCGCCTGAGAAATAGTCGGACCTTCCTCCACCTCATAGGCTAGTCGTCATTTCCCATACGGGTGAATCTCAGACACTGCGATGGAGACCTGGTTATTTTCCAGAGGCTGCTTCTTTGAGTGGCCAGTTGGGAAATCGCCTGCTTGAGGACCTTAAGATCTTTCTCAATTTTACTCAGTCAATCCTAGGGGTCGGGGAGGGGGGGGTTAGGCATGGGGTTCCAGTTGAGAGCATGTGGACAAGAAGAGAACGATGGGGAAAGAACAGTTATTGTGGTGACAAACCGGAATTAACTCTGTCCATTGCAAACCTCTGGGAAAGGCTGTTGGCTCTTCCCCCTTCTGCAGTGACCTGGAGAAGGTGTCGAGTCTTAAACTAGGCCAGGCTTAAACTCTGCAGTGCCTCCAATGGTCCCCAGAGTCTTTCTCCTTCCCCATCTTGCTTTCTTCTGCACCTGCTTCTACAGGTCCTTCCTGAAATATGGTGCCCAGAACCACCCTGAGTCCCTTTGGGAGAAGGGCGGTATAGAAATCTCAATAAATTAAATTAAATTAAATTAGATAGGTGCACTTTGGCCCATGCAAGAGAGAGAGGAAGGAGGGTGACTTCTCTTGGACTTGACTCCTTGGCGTTACTCTTTTGTTTCTGGCCTACGTGCAGGGCAGGCTTTATTCAGCAAAGGGAAGAAAAAGCAAGTCCTCACCCCTGACTCGGGGAGACCCAGTGCATGGATGCCTGCAGTGGAGTGGCAGGAGACACCTTTGTGTCTAAAAAACTGCGAAAAGGAAAAAGGTATAATGAGAATTTTGGCCATGGGTATAGCTGGAGGCATAGAATAAATATGTGCCATTCCACCACGCATGTATTGACATGCTTGTGTCCACTGTTGGGAAGCAAGCGGGAGGACTAGGGTTTGTGTTGTGTCGTTACAATCAACAACTCATCATAATCCGCCTCCTAATCCTTTCCCAGACTGCTTTTTCTCTGCTTCAAAGGGTCTGTATTTGCTTTTTTCTTTCTGACTAAGGCATAAATGGAAGTCCTCCCCCCCCCCGCCCCTCCCTTCCCACCCGTTTCTCTCTTAAGATGCTGTCTGAGCCGGCCGGAGGAAGGAGGGGCTGCTCCCTGCGGCCTCTGCTCTCTCAGGCCACAATTGGTGGGGGGGAATTCCTCAGACGGCCCAAATCGCCTTGGGCTGCAGCCCAGTGATAGGAAGCTCTTCTCCGCTGAAATTCAGGGCTGGCCTGCTCGGCTTTCTGGTTGACTCCGGTCTCTTGCCAAGGCTCGCCTTCTTCTCGCCCACCAGAAGTGCGTCAAGGCCCGTGAGATAAGCCACTGTTTGCAAACACAAAGCTCCTCTGAACACCAAACATGCCTTTGATTGCCTCCTCCAGCTAATGAACCATTGTTTATGTGGGAGATGTATTCGCTCCTTGGCATGTGGTGAGATCTGCTCTCCTCCAGCATCTCAGCGGGGAAGGATGGCAGAGTGACATTTGCTTGGCAGCAGATGGATTTCAGTCGCGCTTGCCTGCTCGGAAAAAAATCCGGGAGGCTGGTTGGCAGGATCTGTCTCCGAGAGATTCTGCTTGCCAGTGGGATGGTGTCATCCCGTCAGCCTCCCGGGCACAGCATTGTTGGCGGGCAAGTGCAGCAGAGACCGGCCACTGCTGGGCACAGGTGCCTGCTTGTGCTGGCAGAGTGAGAGGGAAGCCTGGTGGTGCCATTAGCGGAAGAAAGATGCCTCTGGCAGTTTGCAGGACGGACTTTCAGTCTCTCAAGCACAGGAGAGCGAAGCCAGTCCAAGGCCGAGAGGAAAGCCGAGCTGTTCCAGACAACTGAGTGGGATCCAGAGTCGGAATGAGTGTCATAAATCTTGATTATTCTTTGTCTCGGCTGAGGCGAACCAAATGCCGTGGACAGGGATGGAGTCCACATCTTGCTGAAAACAGTGAAAAATCTGATTAAATGTACAAACTTATCTCGATAGCACTCTGTCTACATCAGCGCCTGAGCTGTCACCCTGGTGGGCACGGCTGTTCGTCTGGAGCAGGCCCATTCCCACAGGAGCCTGGACAGGGGCAGGAGCTGTCTGCCACCCGTCCACTGTTGCAGTGGCCATTGGTCCTGCGCATCCCCTGAATTACCAGCCAGCAGGATCTCCCTTTGAATGCCCCTCAGTTGCAGTGAAGCCTCTAGAGACACACACACACACACACACACAAACAGAGCAGTAATGAGGCAGAGCCATTATGCAGCTGGCCAACCCACAAGGGCCCAGCAGGGCCTCCAATAATGGGAAGCTCCTGGGTGATTCTGGGAATTACCGCTTCTGCATGCATAATCAGTGGGAGCTGGGAGGCAGCCTGAGTTGGAAAGGGGGAGGGCAAGGAGGAGGAGCAGCTGCTCTAGAAACTGAAGCCAGCCAGAAGGAAAGTGGTTTGGGGGGGGGGCTGCCAGGCCAGACATGGCTGAGCTGCCCTTGTGACCCAGTGTGGGGGGCTTCAACCCAGCAGGCAAGAAATGGAGGGGTGTGTGCATTGGGGAGGGAGGGAACCCAGGCCTCCAGGAAGACGTTGAGAGCTCAGGATCAGAAGATGGCAACCGAGGCAATCCTTGGCATCCCTTCCTCTTGCTTGACCGACGGGCCGGGAGCAGACAGGGCCTTCAGCTCATCTGGCGAGTGGAACCACCTGCCCCCCACCATCACTTAGCTTCCCTTCCTCTCCAGGTGACAAGAAGGACTGAAGGCACCACCTCAGCTCCTCTACCAAGTGTGTGTGTGAAAGCCACATCTGGGTTTGACACCACAGCTGTTGCCACTGACCACGGACTCCTCTTCCTTATTCTGCTCCCTCAGGAAAGGGAAGGAGCCAGGGGAACAACTGGATTGTCCTCTGCCCACAGCAGCACCAAGCCACCCCCACCCCCGGGCCCCACATGGCTAAACAGGGCCCACTTGTGGCTCATTTTTCAGTGTGGGTGTGGGTGCGGGTGTGTGTATCTTTTCCTTAGAATGGAGGCTGCTGCCCAGAGTTCTAGACTGGCTTCGTTGTTCTAAAATATTCACAAGTGATTCGACAAACTAGGATTGTTTGTGATGCTCCAGTTTTAAACTTAGATGTGATATAACTTCCCACGATTTGGAAATACTTCCAAACAATATATTTGCGCTTCTTGCAGCCACATCAAGCTGCTGATCCATTCTCAGCTTGTATTCCCTGCTAGTCCAAAATCTCCTTCTCGTATAATTGAAGCGTCTTGTTCTCTTTCATCCAGTATCCAAGAAATTTCCCTTTGTTTCTTAAGTGAAAAATGTCCTAACTGTCTATTAAATCTCAGCCCATTTCTCTAATCTACCAAGAATTTTATTTCTGTCTCCAACCCTTTCTCTTAATTGTATCTCACATTTGATTGACGGTCCCTCCAGCTCCTCTACTAAGTCATTAATGAAAGCATAGAAGGGCCGAAGGCCAGGATCTTCGTGGGTGTTCCTTCAGTTCACCCTCTCAGTTGTCATGCCATCCAATCACACCCTGTGTGAGTAGTAGTAGTAGTAGTAGTAGTAGTAGTAGTAGTACACCTGGTTATTGACCACAGGATCTCCTTCCAAAGGCTAAGTTAATTTTATCTAGAGAACATCTCCAACATTCAGTGCTAAGACTTTCCAGTTTTCTCCTCCTCTGGATTTTAAATAAAGGAATTGGATGTGGGAACTTCCCATCTGCCCTGGAGGTGTTAGAAGCAGCCTGTTGCCTTTGATAGGCTCTCTTTGGACATGCATTGTGTTGAAGCAAAAAAAGCAGGTTCGTGATAGGCAGTATGTGGAACTGAAAGAGGCACCCTAGTTCCCATAGATTTTTTTCTCAGTATATTTTCCGGATCCATCTGGCAGTTGCTGTAGCAACTTGGACCTTCTCATCCTCCCTCTTCTATTTTGGATTCTACCAATTTGCTGCTGATGTTAGTTTCAGAACACCTTGAAACATATGTGCTGAATGTAGGGAGGGAAGTGTTTTTGGCATACATCTTCATATTTTGAGGGAGAACTCCAGGTTGGCAAAGGAGGCAGCTGTGTTGTGTAAAGAGACCAGCCACCAATGCTGTGAGATCGATTCATATTGTGCTTCTTCTCAAAAGCTGCAGCCATTTGATGACACGAGGCTTCTAGTTCTTTAATGGCCTGGCCTGCAGGAGTGGGCACGTCTTCTTCTGCCCTTGGGTATAGCTACACTATCGTGCAAAAATAAGAGGTGGCTGTACTGTGGAAGACTTAAGAAATTAAAAGAAAAATTTAGTGTTTGTCTGTTGTACAAATATACTGGAAGAGTCCTGGGCTTTGGCTTCCCGTATTGAGTGAACCCAGCATTGTGGTTTGGAGCTGTGTTGGAAGCCAGCCAGTGTGCGGGAGAGGCATCGGATGTGTGTCTTTTCTACCGTGAAGCGTTCACATGTGTAGCCCTTACCGTGCTTCAGAATGGCTAGGAGATGTTCATTTGTGCTGGGTTGAAGTGACCCAAGCAAAAGCCTTGCTGTCTTTCTGAAGAGAAGTGCAGTCAGGTTTTGTATAAGTGTCAGCAACCTGGTCCTTGTATTATTTTTGATTTTGTGAGGGCAGGGATGATGACAGCAGAAATCCGCCATTATGCAATTTCTGTAGAGATGTCAGGCTTGGGGAAAACGGGGTATGGGATAAAAGTGTTCTTGTGGACGATCGGTTGCAGCCTGGAGCACCAAAGGCTGTTCAAGGACACAAAGTATGTCCAGAGAGGGGTCATCTTTGTGAATCTCCTGAGGATACTGACCATCCAGTCCTGGTGCACTTGCCCAATATCTGCAGTTTGTGCATAAAATACCTATTATTTCATTCTTGCTAACATGTGAACAATAAAAAATTGAAGACAAAATAACAGAGTTGGAAGGTACCTTTGAGGTCTTCTAGTCTAACCCACTGATCAAGCAGGAGACCCTATAACGGGTAGGCAAGCTCGGCTCTTTTGTGACTCATGGACTTCAACTCCCAGAATTCCTGAGTCAGCATAGCTGACTCAGGAATTCTGGGAGTTGAAGTCCATGAGTCACAAAAGAGCCGAGCTTGCCTACCCCTGCCCTATACCATTCTGGACAAATGGCTGTCCAGTCTCTTCTTGAAAACTTTCAGTGTTGGAGCACCTACCACATCTGGAGGCAAGTCACTCCGCTGATTGTTTTCGCAATTAGGAAAGTTCTCCTTAGTTCTAGGTTGCTTCTCTCCTTGATTAGTTTCCCTTCTTTGCTTCTTGTTCTGCCTTCAGTGCTTTGGAGAAGAGATTGATCCCCTCCCCCTCTTCTGGGTGGCAGCCCCTCCAATACTGGAACACTGCTATCGTGTCACCCCTAGTCCTTCTTTTCATTAAACTACACATACTCAAGACAGTTTAAACCTACATGGATTTGTTTTGAAAACTCACCGCTGCTCTAGTAAAGGGAAAGTTAAAACCCATGTGGAGAATCAAGAGGCCCGAAGGTTTGGCAGTGATGAAAGGGTCAGCCTTTCCTGTGGGTGTGGTGAGCCCAGCTCAAATGGAGGGATCCTAGCCAAGCTTCTCCATGAATCAGTTTCCTTGGGACTTGCTTCCTGGTAAGTATGCATTATAAACGGCTCTCAGAGGAGCTGAGACTAAAATTGGTGGGAGAGCTGTCGTGCCCTCCTCGATCATCCTTGAGGAGTCCTGAAAAATTGGGAAGGTGCCAGAAATTGGAGAAGAGCAAACATGGTCTCTGTAAGAAAGGGGGGGAAAAGAGGATCCTGATGGGTATTGACTGGCATGCTAACATGCCAGGGAAGAGTGGATAACAAGGCATCCTGTAAGCGTCTCTTCCTTTGACAAGCTAACTCTTCTAGTAGGCCAAGGGAAAGCCACGGAGAGAACCTGCCTGGATTTCAGCCAGATGTTTGGCAAGGCTCGCTATGGCGATCTTGTTGAGAAGGTCTTGAAGTTTAGTTTGGGTGGCACTACAATAAGATGGGTCCACAACTGCATGTGGACCGGCTGCACTCGGAGGGTGTTAATCACTCAGCAGGGATCGGCCTTGGCAATCTAATATTAATCCCCTGCATGTGGTTTGATGGGCTGTTAGTGGATGACTTCCCAATGCTCAAGATGGCAATGAGATTGCAACTTACTGTGACAGGTTGGAAGACTGAGCTCAGAGGACAAAAAGTGTCCTCTGGTGAAAAGTATAACATGTAGAAGAAAAAATTAGGGCCCTGCGTCTGAGGAGCACAAGTTGGATGTGAATGAGAGGGGCTAAGGCAGGTCTTGCTGCATTAGAAGATAATTCTTTAATCCAGGTGAATTAAGATCTGGAATGCTGTGTATAGTTCTGGACATCTGTTTCCAAAAGAATATGACAGGTTAGAACAAGCCAAGAGGAGGGCAATGAAGATGATGCAGGATGTTGAGATTTTACCCTCAGAGGACAGAGATGAGGGACTTCAGGGACTTCAGTCTGGAGGAAAGAAGACTGAGGTGAGAGTGACAGCTCAGGTTGATAAAGGGAAGTCATGGAAAGAACCAGAAACCATTAGTACAAGTTGCAATTATTTAGATTTTGCTTGAATGTAGAGAAAACATCCTAAAGGTAAGATCTGTACCACAGTGGAACAGGCCTTCTTGCTTTTCCCACTTTGGAAGATTGGAGAAGCTGGGCAGCCATTCCCGAGGATTATTTTCCTGCACATTCTCGGGAAATGTTGGACTAAATCTGCCACAGAAACCATCTCTTTTTCAAAGAGAGTCCTTGGGAAGCCACAGTTTCAAAGTCTTGATTGGGGGCTCATTCATACATTTTGCCCTGATGCCAAGATGGCATGCTGTTCGTTGAGGACATCCTCATTGTGGAGCTCCATCTTGGTGCCACCAAGAATGGCAGAAGCCAGGTCCAGCAAGAAAAGTCCTTCAGAAACACCAGCACCGCCTCCTGTAAGCCCACCTTCTCCAGGACTGGCCTGGAAGAGGAGCTGACGGAGGCCAGAGCCAGCCAGGCTCCCTGAGAACCACTTGCCCCCATCTCGCTGTCGGCTCCTTCTGCCGTAGCTCTGGAAACCGCAGAGCCCCCCTGGCAGCCCTCCCCTTGCTCTTGTTCAGGTGGCAGCTTTGGGGAAGGGGTTTGACCACCTTACCTCAGTTCCTAGCAGCAGCCTCCCTGCCATCCCCCACCAGGCCTCCCTCCCTCCTCTCTCTTTCCAAAAATGGGGAGGGGGGCTTGCAAGGGAGAGACAATTGGCCTCAAGCTTACCAAATGGAAGAAATGGCGGGGAGGGATTGCCTACCTCCTCTGCTTCTCTCCCTTTGCCACACCTGTTGTTCCTTTTTTGCAACCTGCCTGAGGAATTCCCAGATGTTCTGATTCTGGGTATCTTCAGCCTCTGGCTACCACCCAGCCTCGGCAGCTGTTCCTGGTTCCCCTCCTCTGCACTGTTAGGGCTGCTCTCAATGCCAGTTGTGTGGCTGGTAAACAATTGTTTTCCACAGCCAGGAGCTGCCTGATCTGGAGGACGAGGGGATACGCCAGGCAGGCCAAGGAAAGAACGAGCAGCTTCTCATGTGCCAGACACCACCACCCCCGTGCCCCCGCCATGGCATGCAGCCCAAGGAGGCCGAGCTCCTTTGGATCCAGTGGTGTACCTTCCTGCAGAGTTGCTCAGGCAGGTGCCCACCAGTGGCATCCAACAGATCTGCTGCTTTCATCCAAACCCTTTGAGTTATCTGTCTCTGATGTGAAGTATGCTGCAATCGGTCTTTGATGCCCGGATGGTGCATCCAGTGTCCCGAGTCAGGCCAGAGGGCAACCTACATACTGCTTGCCCCCCCCCTAAAATGGCAGCTGCAGAGTTCTGGTTGCTTGCTGGCAGGGACTGGAGGGTGTGCTCGGGAGGGATTGAAACAGTTTTCAGCGTTAATGCTTTTAGTCTTGAATATGGATTTGGAGATCAGAAAGCAGCTTACCAGATGCTTCATCGGTAGAAAGTGGAACAGGAATGAAGGGGGGGGGAATGTCCTTTCCTTCCCAGCCCTTTCGGTGGGACAAATTCAGCCAGGGGTGTTTGGCTCTTCTGCTGCCTTCAATGGGCCCATCCCCTTGAAAATATCCTCACCAGGAGGCATGGAAGGTCCCCACTGCAACACTGAGATTTGCACCAGCTCCAGACCCCCCACCCGTTTCTGGCACACACCCCCTTGGGACTCCTTCTGTCTCCCCCCCCCCCCACATCTGAATAATGACTAGGCTGCCCAAGCAGAGATGGTGATGCAGGTCCTGGACAGGAGAACCCTCCAGATGTGCCTGAACTGTGGGGGGCGGCTGGAGACATACAGATGCAGGCAGGCTCCAAAACTGGAGCTGGCTTGGAACAGCCCTGACAAAAACATCCCTTCCTCTCTAAGGATTTTGCTTGGAAAAGCAGCATTGGCTGAAACCAGGAACGGAGAAGAGGCGTTTTCTGCTGCTGGCAAGTTGCAGTCTCTGCTGGCATGAAGTGAAAATCCAAACTGGAGACGTTGGTTGTTTCCCATCTTAGCAATTGGGAGACTGGAGCTCCGGGGGGGGGGGCGGGGGGCGTTCCTAAGCTCCACCCAGACGCAGGCAGCACGCAAGCGGCCCCCTCCCTGCTCTCCCAGCGAGGCAGGGCGTCCTAGGGGGGCTGAAGCTTGATGCGGGACGGGCATCAGGGAAGGATCCTCCGTCGCATCTCCCCCCCCCTAAAAAAAAAGCAATTTGCAGCAGTCTGCAGAGGGAGATGCTGGGGCCGGGTGCCCTGTTTTGTAACGACTCTCTTGATCCAGCAGCATCTTTTTCTTCGAGTAGAAGGAAACCCTTCGGGGTGGGGGCGCGACACGGAACCCCTCTCCACAAGGCCCCTAAACGGCGGCCTTCACCGTCCTTCTACAGAACGGTAAAGCGGAGGAGACAGACGCTCCTTGGCCGCCCGTCCTCTTGCCGGGGGCGGTTTCTTGCCGCTGCAGCTGGGCAGAGCGGAGCCTCCCTTTATGGACACCCGCCCTCCTTCCTGTCCCCAGGCCGGGGTCCCGTTTGGAGCCAGCCAGCCAGCCAGGGAGCCGAGGAGCCGCGTTCTGGCCGGAGGCTGCCAGGGAAGGAGCCGAGTAAGGCCGGGCGGGCTCTGCCAAGGCTGGGGCGCCTCCACGCAGGAGCCCTTCCTCTGCCCCCCCCCGATTGGCGGTCTCCCCACAGAGCCCCCTTTTCCCAGCCTCGGTCCATTGTCTGGCAGGAGCCCCCCCCCCCCCGCTTCTGGCTCAGGGCCGGTCACTGCCCCCCAAGCGGCTGGGAAGTCCCTCTGCCAAGCCCACGGCCGTTATTTATTGACGAGGTGTGGGAAGGGGAGATAAAAGCCCGTCTCCTCGCCTGCGAGATAGTAAATACACTTAATTACGGGACAGGCGCCGAGGGATCTCTGCCGATAGTAAGTTTATTAGCAGACATTTAAAAGCCTGTCGTCGGAACAAAAAGGTCTTGCGTGATCCTAAACGCTCCCCTTTGATACGAGGCTCCGAAGCCAGCAGGCTCAATTGAGCAGGCGGCGGCTCGGGCTGGGACCGGCGGGGTTTCGGGCCACTTAACTCCCGCCGGGCCCTGACGGCTCTCCCGCTCTCTCGCCCGCCAGGGAGCTGATGCCGCGGACGCTGGAAGGCCAGCTCACCATGGAGAAAACGCCCAGCTACTTCGTGACCGGCGAGGCGCCCGGGCGGATCCACGCCATGGCCAAGGCCACCAAGCTGATCGTGGTGGTGCGCGACCCGGTGACCAGGGCCGTCTCCGACTACACGCAGACGCTCTCCAAGAAGCCCGAGATCCCGGCCTTCGAGGCGCTGGCCTTCAAGAACCGCAGCCTGGGGCTGATCGACGCCTCCTGGAGCGCCATCCGCATCGGCCTCTACGCGCTGCACCTGGAGAGCTGGCTGCGGGACTTCCCGCTGGCCCAGATGCTCTTCGTCAGCGGCGAGCGGCTCATCTCCGACCCCGCGGGGGAGCTGGCCAAGGCGCAGGCCTTCCTGGGCCTGCGGCGGGTGGTGACCGAGAAGTACTTCCACTTCAACCGGACCAAGGGCTTCCCTTGCCTGAAGAAGCCCGAGGAGAGCGGCGCGCCGCGGTGCCTCGGCAAGTCCAAGGGCCGGACCCACCCCGTCATCGACCGGGACGTCCTCCAGAGGCTGCGCAAGTTTTATAAACCGTTTAATGCCATGTTTTACCAAATGACCGGGCAGGATTTCCAGTGGGAGCGGCAACAGGGAGGGCTCTGATGCGGCCGCGGCAGACGGAGCGGTTTCTTCCTCCGGAGGTAAACGGCTTTCCTCGAGGAAGGAAACCTCTTTGCGGCTGGGGGGGAGGGGAGGGGCCGCAGCCTTTGTGAGCCTTTACAAGCCCGGTCCTTCCCCTCGTTTGAGTCGGGACTCCGGCCAGCCTGGTCCTCCCACCCGAGGCCACCAGGTTGAGGAAGGCTGCCCTGGGCTCCGTGCAGAGTGCCTGGGCTGGCGCTGCCACCAAAGGTAAAATGGCCAGAACCTGTGAGATCAGGCTTCTGACCTGAGAGCACCTGAGGCGTCAGGTGAGAAATAGCGAGGGGTTTGCGTTCCCACCACATCAAGATGATGGCTGTAGCCCACCAGCTTTCCATAATCTGATCAGATTTTAGTCATGCTTCCTTTTTCACACAGTTGTGACTGCCTAAAGATCCCTCAAGCTTTGGATTCAAAATCCAGCCCCCATAATTGCCCGCCACCTTCTTGTTCTCCTTCCAGCTGTCCCCCTGCTTTGACAGATGGGGGTCTCCAAGCGGAAATGTGGGCTGAGGCTGCTGTCCGATGGGAGGGGCGGGAATGGGCCACTGCAGCCTGGGCCAAAGAGAAGGGGGGCGTCGGGTTTGATGTTGGGATAAAATGGAAGCAGCTCCTCCTAGGAGCTCTCTGTTTTATATAGGCCATTTTATTGAGAGCCAGTCTGGCTCGTGGTTAAGGGAGCAGGCCAGAAACGGGGAGTTGTGAGTTCTAGTCCTGCCTTAGGCAAAACCCAGCTGGGTGGGCCAGTCACTTTCTCTCATCCTAGGAAGGAGGCAATGGCAAACCGCTTCTGAAAAACCTCGCCAGGGAAACTTCAGGGACTTGTGCAAGTAGCCTCTGAGAACCGGACATGAAGGGGAAAAAAGTTTATTACAGATTCTAAAAAGGAAGATTAAACTAATAAAAAGGGAAAGGGAAAGAATTCAAAGGGAAAAGTGAGGTGCAAGAAAGGGGGGAAAACCCCTAAAAGAAAAGTAGAAAAAAAAGAAAAAAGACGCTAGCATCTTGTGGCTCCCAATCTTCTTTACAGCAGTTATAAGTACAATTATACATTTACCCCTCTACGGTTACAACGTAACTCTTCTGTCTGTATCTAACCATCAAATCCATAAACTGTAAATTTGTTTTTTTTCTGTTTTGTGCAATAAATGTCCGTAAGGGACTGCCAGTCAGCAGTAAACATAGATACAGTCTATCAAAGAAGTCAATTTAGCCATCTCAGCGAGTTCCATCATCTTCACCAACTCTGCCTCCAGTGAGGATAAGGCCAAATCTTTCCATATTTGTGCATACGATAAACTCACTGCAATTATCAGGTGCAAAACAAAATTCCATGGCTTTTTTTTCCAACTGTTTGTCTGTCTATCCCACAAGAAAAACCTCTGATCTGAATTGTTGGTTAATCTTTAAGATCCTGTATTTGAATTTGAATCTGTATTTGAATCTAGAATTTTTCAGCATTTTATATTTCTACCAAACATGGTAAAATGTCCCTTTTTGTTCACATTTCCAATGTGTACATTTGAAGTGCCTATGTATATTCTAAACAATTTTTTCTGAAGACGATGCCAGCAGGACAACATTTTATAAAAAAAAAATTAAGATTATAATAGTGTAGCTTGCTCTTCTCTTGAGGAGAAAAAGCAACTTTAAATCTAACAAACCAAAATGAAGTATGTGCTGGAGCTGACTTTCACATATGATGAAGTTTTGAGTTCCTCCATTAAATAACGATGTTGCCATGCAATCTATTTTGCAAAGATTAAAGTGGTCAGGTAGATGACTTTGTAAAAACAAAAGAAAAGATATCTTAGGGTCTGGGCGGGCCAAGCTCCTCCTGGGCAGCTGGACACCTTGAAGGATTGGAGAAGTATCAGCTGGTGTGGTTGATGAGTGAGGTTCTATCACGTGTCCCACCATGGTGGATGCCACAGCCCGTCTCTCTCTCTCGTCCCTGACAAAATGGTGCAAACAGCCAATCTTTTGTGAGAAACAGCCAGCGGGACCTCTGACCAAACAGCATGAAGCTCATGAGCAACAGGTACCAAGGGGGTGGCTAGCGGGAGCCCTGCGAGAGGTCTTCTTCTGCCAGATGGGCAGTGGGCTGTCCCAAGCAGGGGCTCCTCAGGGGCCGTTCTTTGAAAGAGGTGCTGCTGCTCCCGTAACGAGGTGATGCTTCTTCTCTTCCTCCTTGCAGATCCATCTGTAGTGACGAGAGCCTGACCTGACCTCCGAGGGCCAACTGCCCCTCCCCCCAGCCTTGGGGATGAGCGCTCAGCGGACTGAGGAGAGGCAGCCGAAGGGTCAGGGGATTCCTTTGGCCCCGGATTCCTCCCACTTTCTGAGACCAGGAGGGTGCCCTGAGCGCCCCAGCTTTGCCCTGGAGACACCTCTGCTGTCCCGAGAGAAGGGGGGGCTGGGTGTCCCTGCTTCCCAGCTGGGGAAGAAGAGCCATTTCACACATCCTGCATCCTGCGCCGTGTCTTCAGATGTTTATTTTTCCTATGGTCGAAGCCGCTGAGCAGACAGAGGAGGTCGCCCTGTTCTTGGGGAGCCCCTTCTGGAAAGTGGCATCCCGGTGGGGGAGGCTGCCTGGGTGTTTAATGGTTGGTGTGTCGCTTCCCAACAGAGGAGGGGGCGATTCCGCTGTACGAAACGCTGCCAGTTTCCTGTTTTCTGGACGGCTGGTGCGTTTCCTCTGCCTGCCTCGCCTTTTGCTGTGCAAGAAGACCGTCTGTCTTCTGAGGAAGCCACTAGCTCAGGAAGCATCTTTCTTTCTTTTCTTTCTTTCTTTCTTTCTTTCTTTCTTTCTTTCTTTCTTTCTTTCTTTCTTTCTTTCTTTCTTTCTCTTTCTTTCTCTTTCTTTCTTTCTTTCTTTCTTTCTTTCTTTCTTTCTTTCTTTCTTTCTTTCTTTCTTTCTTTTTGTCTTCCCTGTTTAAATGTCAGCCTCCCTGGCACAGAGAGATCGAATTTTGTATTTGATTTCAATTAGCAAGGCATAAATTATACTTAATTTTCTACTCCCAGAGACGGGATGCGTCATAGTTCAGCCATTGACAATGGAAGGATTCATTGCCTGGAAGCAAAATTGCCTCTCTGCCACCTTCTCCCCTCCTCCCACATCTCCCTCTGAGTCTCCACCATCTACCCGAAGGATGCAGACATTGCAAAGTCTCCACCCGGAGCTAAACTCACCCCTCAATAAAATCTTGCAACAGCAGCTTCTCTCTTGTGTGTTTATCAGCTCTTGGTGGTGGGGGGGAAGCAGATGCCTTTGGCAAAGGGGGGTTCACATGGGTGGAGACGGGGTACCAAGCAGAGAAAATACCACATGCTTTTGGCTCTAGAAGAGTAAATGCAGGGTGGCTGTGAAAAAGCACAAAAAACACTTAATGCTCATTTTAATTTTCATCAGAGCCGCTTATATCCAGGCAAAAAGAGGTATTAACACCGAGCAGTTCTAGCTGATTCTCACTAACCCAGCTGTGTGTGGGGAGAGGTGCAGTGTGGCCTCCAGCTGTTGCTGAACCACAGTGACAATCCGCATAGCCCACAGAGGAAGATACTGAGAGTTGTAGCTGAGCAACCTTCTTAATCCTGGCATGCCTTCTTTTATTGCACCCCACACCCCCATCACCATCTTTCCTTGGGAAATAAGCATTATGCAAACTGCAGAGACAGGAAGTGAAGATATTGCAGGAGAAGAAAACGCAGCTAAAGCTCCTTTGCACCACTGCCGTGCCCCTCCCCCCCTCCTCCTCCCTGCCCTTGCCTGGCCATTCCCCCTTGACCGCTTTCTTGGTCTTCACCTGCCTCCTCACCCATTCGCCCTAGATTTGGTTTGTGTTTATGTTTCTCCTTACACGCCCAGCTCTTTTCTGCCTAACAGAGTGGGCAAACTCGCATCCTCGTAACAGACCACCGGCCAGCCATTATATTTGTATGTCTTAAAATGTCTCCCTCCATCTTTCCATCCTGAGGTCTCACATTCTTCTAATTGCTCTGTTTTCTCTCTATATAACTTGGAATCATCAGTTCTATTTTCCTTGTCAAACCTAATTTTCTGTCCTTTATAAATGAATAATCCCTCTGTCACAATTCTTACTTCATCTTTCTTTCCATGCCCACGGGACAGAGTCATTATTTCATATTCCTGGACTATCTTCGGAGCAGTCCTGGGAGCCAAGCCGAGAGGCGACCATTTGAAATGAGATACCAACCTTTGAATGCCCGGCCTCAACCACCAGCTGGGGCTGCTCGATGGCAGAGCCCCTGGCTCCATTCAGACAACAGGACATACCATGGTTAGTTGCAGTCCTGGTTAGGCACCCATATCATTGCTCGGCTTCACTAACTCCTACGATGGCAGTTTTCTTTGGTGCGGAGCCTCTGGAGGGACGTTGTGGGCCAGCTTCAGAATCTGACTGCCCGTGTTTGAAATAACGTCTGAAGTGAGCCTTGGAATCTCGCTGGTCCAGGAGAAAGAAACTCCGGGTTGCTCGGAAACTAGTCAGGACAGATCAAAGGCTCCCTGTGAAGCCGACAAGCTTCTTCCTTTTGCTGCATAATGAAAACAGAACATCTCCCATCTCCCCCCATCTCTGGTGTGTTTCCACACTGCCATGCATAATCCCTATCTAGCAGGCAGGGGGAAATCATTTTACCACCTCGTACAATTGTGCCACTGGAAAAAAGCAACTGTATTTTTTTAATCAACAAAATGAAGAAGTAGTGAACTATAAAATTGCTAATTATTTTCTAGTAAATTTACTTTTGAATAACTTGAGACACCAATTACAGGGACCATTAAGCACCATTAGCAGGGGGTGTGCCAAGGCTGGATGCTGCTCGCAGCGGGCAAAGCGAGCGGAAGCTTTGATTTCCTGCTCAGAGGCGGGCACGGACAGCCTGCCCTCTTGCCTCTCTCCCATCCTTTGCCAGAAACTTAAAAAGTCATCAAATGTTTAATTATGTATTAAATTAGAATAGAGGGGTTTTCAGGAAAAGAAAAAAGAAGCCTGGTATTGCTGTACTGGGATTCTAGCATCCCTTGAGGGAAAAACACTCTTCCTCTTCACTCAGAACCTTGTTCCTAACTGTGCCAGAGGATCCTGGCATGAAAGGGGGGGGGAGTTCACATTGTCCCTTGGGATACCCTTCCAAGCCGGCTGGCAGCCTTCTCTTCCACTGTCAGGCCAGTCAGATTTTGTTCCTGCTTTGGTCTGGTTAAAAAGGTAAAGGTAAAGGTACCCCCGCACACACGTGCTAGTCGTTTCCGACTCTAGGGGCCGGTGCTCATCTCCCTTTCAAAGCCGAAGAGCCAGCGCTTGTCCCAGGACGTCTCCGTGGTCATGTGGCCGGCATGACTAGACGCCAAAGGCGCACGGAACGCTGTTACCTTCCCACCGGAGTGGTCCCTATTTTTCTACTTGCATTTTTACGTGCTTTCGAACTGCTAGGTTGGCAGAAGCTGGGACGAGTAACAGGCGCTCACTCTGCTACACAGCACTTGGGATTCGACCCGCCAAACTGCCGACCTTCTGATCGACAAGCTCAGCATCCTAACCCAGTGAGCCACCACGTCCCTCTGGTCTGGTTAGTACACCCCAAAAGGTGACGATGTGGGTGTGTGTTCAAGGCTTGTGGCCACCCCCACCTCTCTGGGCGGGCACAAAGTGCTCAGGGCTGGTGTGCCCTTCACACTGAAATGGAGGCAACCACTGCAACCACAATGACCTGTTGCTGACATCTCCCCCCCCACACACACACACACTTAGAGCTTCAAGGTGATCCTATTTCTCTTTCCACCCTGAGAGGGCTGGAGGGCCGTGTTTCCAAGCATCGGGCCCCATGTTGGTTACTCATCTACATTCAGACCAATCCATAGTTTTGTGCAGCTTCTTTCAAGGGGCTCAAAGCAGCCAAAGGCAACAATCCTTGGCCTCTTTCAGAGACTGGGCTGGAAGAGCCTTTCCTCCTGTCCTCCAGGAGGGCCAGTGAACAACTCCTTCTGCAATTCTTGACTTGTCTCGGCAGTGCAGTTGGGGGAGGGCCCGGTTCCCACGTGGGCTGCTTTCACCTCCCAGCTGCAGCTTATGACTTAACAACAGTTAAGGACCCATATGCCAGCCTCAAAAGTCATACTCTGAGGGCTTCTCATCAAACTTGAATGCGATGCCCCGAGTACAGGTTTGGACTCTACTTAAAAAGTAAATTATTGACTGAAGTGAAGAGGCGAAGGAAATGCTTATTAAATCTGCAGACAATGCAAAAATGGACAGGGTAGTGAATACATAGAAAAACAGAAATAAATTTCAAAAAATCTTGGTTAGAGGCTAAAAAAATGGGTTGAAAATAAGAGATTGAAATTTGACAGGTAAATGCAATTTACTGCTTAGGAGAAATATATCAAGTACACAAGGGTAATATGGGATCTTGGACTAGTAGCTGAATATAAATTAAAGGTAGACGTTTCATATTCTTCAAAAGATTGCACGACAAGCTGACTGTAACTTAAGTTGATCCTAGCCTTCTTCTGGATAAAAGAGAACAGTATAAGATGGATGGTTTCACAGTTGGTGGTGGCCCGGCATGTAAAGCTCTAGGTCTCTCTGGAGAGAGGCATGCAGAGGGGCGCTCCAGAGTTCAGTCCTGGGCCCTGCACTTTTCAACATTTTCATCAATGATGCAGACAAGTGGATGGAAAGGCTACCCATCGTAGGTGCAGACACACAAAGCTGTAGGAGGGATTGTTAGCATTTCAAAAGATGGGCTCAATGTTCGAAAGAATCCTAGTATACTTGAATATTGGGGCCTCTCTATCAATATATAATTTAATGGAGAGAAATCCACAGTTCTACATACCAATAAAAGAGAATATTTGTAGCTCAGGGTTGAAATAAGTGGTCCTTGGTGCTCTCTGAGCTTGGTTGTTCTCTTGCAGATGTTTCATTAGCCAAACTAGGTAACATCATCATTTGATGTCTGCAAGAAACCAACCAAGTTCAGAGAGCACCAAACACCCCACAGTTATACATTCTAGTAGGGCAAAACCAGATGCACAGGTACAAGATAGGCAGTGCCTGGCTCAACAGTAACACTTGTGAGAATGGTCTAGGTATCCTGGTAGACCACAAATTAAACACCAGCCAATCTCCTGCAGCTGCCAAAAGAGTCAATGCAATCTTGGGCTGCATCAACCAAGATATGGTAGCGAGATCATGGGAAGTCATAGTTCTTCTGTAAGCTGGTCTGGTCAAACCACCTGGAATAACTGTGTACGTTTCTTGTGACAATATAAGGATGACATCAAGAAAGGGAAGGAGTGCAGAAACAAGTATTAAAGATAATGATTGACTTGGAGATTAAGTCATATGAAGAACAATTAATGGAATTGGCTGTGTTTACCTAAAGAAGTGAGCACCTGTTACTCGTCCCAGCTTCTGCCAACCTAGCAGTTCGAAAGCACGTAAAAAATGCAAGTAGAAAAATAGGGACCACTACGGTGGGAAGGTTCCGTGTGCCTTTGGTGTCTAGTCATGCCAGCCACATGACCACGGAGACGTCCTCGGACAAGCGCTGGC
The DNA here is from genome assembly GCF_947247035.1 of Vipera ursinii. Classification (NCBI taxonomy): domain Eukaryota; kingdom Metazoa; phylum Chordata; class Lepidosauria; order Squamata; family Viperidae; genus Vipera; species Vipera ursinii. The sequence continues at coordinate 1,356,808 of NC_139526.1, read as the reverse complement.
TCTTCGGCTTTGAAACAGAGATGAGCACCGGCCCCTAGAGCTGGAAACGACTAGCACGCATGTGCGGGGGAACCTTTACCTTTACCTTTTACCTAAAGAAGAGAAGGCTGGGAGGAGGGGGAGACAGACCTGATAGGAGCCTTCCAATATTATCACAGGGAAAGAGACTCTGAATTTATTCTGCATAGTATCTGAGAATAGGACAAGAACCAATGACTGAGCAAGCTACTGTGAGAAGTCTAAAGTCACAATAAGGTGGAATTTCCTGACCATGAGAATGATCAGTCATTAGGTGATCAGTCTGCCTCCTGGAGGTTCTCAAGAAGAGTTGAAGAGGCACTGGACTATACTTCGACCTGTGCTGGAGTTGAACTAGAAGATCTCCAAGCTCTTTTCCAAAACTATAATTCCATTATCACCCTGTGACCATTTAGAAGAAGACAAAAGATCGGAACAGGACACAGATTACTGGACTTAAATTCTAAGAAGGCAGATTGTGACACAACAGCGTCTTTTCTGGCATCCAGTCGCACCATCTTCCAGACAGGCCAGCTGTGCCTGGAGGTGATAAGCTCAGTCTAAGAAATAGCAGGGAGTGAAACATGTAAACAATTTCACACCCAGAGAATGTCTTACTGGGATGGGAGAAGAGAAAGGAAGGGAACCTGGAGATGAATTGCCAGGAAGGGGCAGTTTTGAGAGGAAGAAGATGGCTAGCATCAAAATGGATCAATCAAATCAAAATGAATCGAGACAGCATTTGCTGTTGAAGATCTGCTGGTTCTAGAATGGACACTGAAGAATTTCAGGTGATGAGAAAATTAATGAAGATAAAAGGGGAGCAGACTTTGACGCTTACCTGAACAGAGGAAGAAGAGAAGCAGAAGAAAGAATATGAACTTGCTGCCAGCTAAGCATCAATAAAGCCCTTGATTAACTCTGATGGGAGCTTTAGGGATAACTACACATATAATTACAGTCTTAAGTTAAGACTGCCTCATTAGAAGAATTATATGGCAGATAGGAAACCAGATAATCTAATAACCTAGGAATGCTAGATGAAGCAATAAATTCATTCACTGGGATTTTTTACTGCATACAAAGATCCTTTATAGCCCAAACTATAAGAGACACTGGACAAAGACTTTTGTGTCAGATAAACTACTGCTCACTGGGTTCACCTTGCATGAGTGAAAGAGAAAGCAGTGTTCTTTGTGTAATGAATAAAGCAGAAGAAAAGGAAGGTTTGCATGTGGAGTTCATCTGGTTCAGCCTGCGAATATCCAGCCTTCAGGACAATACGCTGGCAGGGGTGGGGCCCGAGGGACAAATAGCACCGTGTGGTGAATAAAAGCCTGTGGCTGAGATGGAAAGGAGGGTTTGGGCTGAGCGCTCTGACTGAGATCCGGAGGCTTTGCAGCCCCAGTGGAGTCAGAGGTGAGGTCCCGTGGGTGGCCTTTGTCAAAGGTTGGCAGAGATGCTCAAAGAGGCAGGCTAGGCAAAGCCAGGACTGAGGCGCTGAGGCTGCAGCAGTTGAGGGAGGAGAGCAGTTAACAAGGCAGCAGAACCCAGAGTCAGTCCAAAGCATCCTGCAGCCATTGGGGGCGGAGACAATATTTCCCAAACTGCATCCCCATCTTTGCCAGGAGGGTGAGGGGAATGGCTAGAACTTTTCCAAGAAAGGCTTCAGCAGCAGCAGGAGGACGGACGACTCTCCAGAAAGACGCTTGTAGAAGATAGACCACCTAGAGAGGTCAAACATCCAGAACGGGCTTAAGCCAAGAGAGAGAAAGAGCAGAAGGCAGAAAGAACTGCAGGGCCAGGTGCCAGTTGCAACGGTTGGGCCGGGGAGACAAAGCGACAGGTTCTGGCAGCTGCTGGGGGTTTTTGCCTGCCAGATTAAAGTCCCCGAGTTGGCAGACGGAGGTGAGGCTGAGGCTTTCTCTGCAATGTTTGGGAGACCTGCCTCAGTCAATGTCCTAGTCCAGGCCCAACTGAGAGCATCTCCTGCTCCTCCAGTCAGAGAGGAGGAGAATGCAAAGAAGATGGTGCTGGCCCTGGGGGAGTAACCAAGGATGCATCCAGCAGAGAGCGTTCTGATGGCCACAGGGTGAGTTTGTAGAGTTGAGGGCAAAGTTACTGGACTTAGGACTCATGTGGCCAGAGCAGAGAGGTAGCCCACAAACAGTCCTTGCAAGTCCTACCAAGCCCAGTCCGGTTCTGTCTGAATGCAAAATAGGCAGTGGAACTGGTGGAGAATTATTCAGCAGCCAGGAGCTCAGAAGACACCCACAGTGGAGTTTCAGGTTTGGCCAAAGTCTCAGAGCAGGACTAGACAAAATTCCAAGAGAAAAAGCAATGTTCAGAGAACAAAACCTCTTAGACAACCTGATCCAGTAGGAAGAGAAGATCCAAAGAGGGCAAAACCTGTTAAGGAGAGCGAAAAGTAGTTCAAAAATGTCTGTTTGTAGTAACATAGGACAGTGTTTCTCAACCTTGGGAACTTTGAGACGTGTGGACTTCAGCTCCCAGAATTCCTCAACCCGCATGGCTAGCTGGGGAATTCTGGGAATTAGCAATAGCAATAGCACTTAGATGTATTTACTGCTCCACTGTACTTTATAGTCCTCTCTAAGCGGTTTATAGCAGGGCTTTTCAAGCAGTGGTATGGGTACCACCTGTGGTACATTGGCACCTGGCAGGTGGTACGCAACCATCCTAGAAAAGTGGTAGTGGGGGAGGGGAATGAGCTGAACCAGTGGCAGCATCGCACAAGCCTGAGTGAGAGACGGCTGGAGCTGCAGGGCTGTCAGGGCTCGGCAGAAGCGCCAGGATCAGTGCTTCTTCAGGGCTGTCAGGGCTCAGCAGAAGCACCAGGATCGGCACTGATCCTGGTGCTTCTGAGCCCAGAAGAAGCGCCGATCAGCTGGAATGTTGCAGCATCTCCAGGGTCTTGTGATTTACATTCAGATGCTTGGCAACTGATTCATATTTATGACGGTCACAGTGTCCCAGGGTCATATGAAGTGACCAAAATCTGCTGCAACCACCCAGCAGACGGGGGGAATAAAAACCACCCGCCACCCTGCCCCCACTGCCAATCCTCAACAGAAATGCTCACAACAATGAAAACCTCGGACAGAAGGAAGAGCACCTCCGGGCGGGCAGGCAGATGTCTTGCTTGGCTGTGGCTTGGGGGGCACTTTTTTCAGTGCCATTGTAACTTTGAACTGTCACTAAGCGAACTGTTGTAAGTCAAGGACTACCTGTGCTTCATCACTTTTTTCCTTTTGGGGGGGGCGGGCATCAAGTTTTTGACCCCTTGCTAGGCGACTGGTGGTACTCGGATGTTGCCCTATCCTAAAAGTGGTACAATGGGTGAAAAGGTTGAAAAGCCCTGGTTTACAGAGTCAGCCTGTGGCCCCCAACAATCTGGGTCCTCATTTTACCCACCTCGGAAGGATGGAAGGCCGAGTCAACCTTGAGCCGGACGGGATCAAACTGCCAAACTGCTGGCAGCCGGCAGTCAGCAGAAATAGCCTGCCATGCTGCATTCTAACCACTGCGCCACTGCGCCTCTTCTAGGTGGGAGTGGAAGTCCACATGTCTTAAAGTTCCCAAGGTTGAGAAATACTGACATGTAATTCAAGAAAATGCTTCCCCAGCAGAAAGGGGGCATGGCATCCATAGACGTCTGTGCCAGGAAGCCGAGAGGACCTTGTACACTGGCAGGAAATGAACCAGGCAGAACATCACCCAGATGGGCTTAGAGGCCGTCTCTGCTGTCTCTGGGCAAATGAGACATTGTCTGCTTTGCCTTCAAATCTTAGATCAGGTGGAGAAAACCAGTGCTAATCTTGTGACTGAGTTGCCAAAGGAAGTAACTGTCGGTATTCACCTGCCAGCGCGTGGGCACCTAACAGCTAAAGATGCACGTCTGCAACATCAGCAGGAAGGGAAAACAGTTGGTCTCAAGAGAAAATGATAGAAAAGCTGGAGGAAGACAGGGAGACAGAACGATTGTCTGCAATTTTACCTTCCCGTTTATTTATTAATCAAAATTATACATTCCCATCTCACTGTACTATATGTGATTCTGGGAAGTTTCAATAGAAAGAGACCATAGAAATCATATAAAAACATGCAAAGTTAAAAAGAGAGACAGAGAGCTTCCACAAGGCACCGTGCCAGATGGAGAGCCTGCCTTAGGCCAGAAGCCTGGGGCCGACCTCACCTCCTGGGATATATCCCACAGGGTGGGGCAATAGCGGAGAAGGCTCTCCTCCTAGAGCCCACCGCAGGGGTCCCTAACGTGCCCAGGTGGGATGAGTTGATGTAATAGGGATGAGATGCTCCTATGACACGCAGGGCTTCAAAGGTGATAGCCAACATCTTGAATTGCACCTGGAGGCAAACTGGCACCCAATGCAGTTCATGCAGCGGAGGCGATGCACGGGCAGCCGTAGAGGTGCCCATAAGTGCCCACACCACTCCATTTTTCAGGAGCTGAAGCCTCCCGATCTTTTCCAAGGGCAGCTCAGTGCAGAGCATGTTGTCCATCCAGGAGATGGCCAGACCATGACTGACTGAGAGGACTTCCTGATCCAAGAAAGGGCATAAGTGGCACCCAAGGCAAAGCTGAGATAAGATCCTCTTGGCTATGATCAGGATTTGCACGTCCAGGATGACCCCCAGATTATGCCCTGGGGCAATGCCACCCCACCCAGGAGCAGAGGTGACAAACCTCCAGGTACAGAAGAATTCCCCACCCACAGCCAGGCCGTCTTGCCAGGTCAAGAGAAAGCTTTTAGGCAGTTGGCAGAATTAGAAGCCAGCCCGTAGGAAGAAATGGAAGGTGGATATAAGACACACACCCCTTAGATCCCCATCGGAGGGCAGGGCTGGCAAAGGATAATGAGGGGATAGTGCCTGTGGTCTTGAGCCCTCGACAGAGGAGTCAGAGGAAACCCCACGAGTGAAGAAAAGGCGGACCAAGCCTTTGTTCCACAGAGCTGGATAGCAGATCTGCTGACCCTCCTGCACAAAACTCCTCTGACGATGGTGGAGGGCAGGCATAACTCTAACAGGACCTGGAGGCAGATTCTTTTGACCTGCAGTGATTGTGGGCCTCATGGCCAGTCCTGCCCATGAAGCCAAAGGGGAAGCAAGCACCACGGCTCCTGGTCCACTTCATGCATCGCCGTGGTTTAGTTGCCAACGCCAATCAAAGAAACCAGCATAGTTGGGTTATCGGTGATTCAGCCACTAGAAAGCTCAGGAAAAAACTTGCACCACCCTCAGCAGCACCGGCCATGACTGACGAGCTGATTAATCACATGAGATCCTGGCAGAGCAAGCCACCCTCTTTCAGCCTGCCCGTGCTCCTCAAAGGCGGCAAATCTGGAACCAGAGCAAAGCCACAGCATGTCACCAGGGAGTTGGCAGAGCCTTAACTGACTCTGAAAAGAAAAGGTCAAGTAAGTAAGTGTGGGTGTTATTTTGGCATATTCAGCCCTTGTTAATTCTTACATGGAAAAAGACCGGGGGGGGGGGGAGTGACTAGAGTGACTATGGAGAAGAAGGGTGGACGAACAAAATTCCAGTTCCAAAGACTATTGGAATATTCTCATTCTCTCCCTCTCTCTCTCCCTCCCTCTCTCTCTCTCTCTCTCTCTCTCTCTCTCTCTCTCTCTCTCTCTCTCTCTCTCTCTCTCTCTCTCTCTCACACACACACACACACGTATACTGGTATATATCACATAAAGGGAGTACAATCTCAGGTAAAGGGAGAAGCTATAAAAACTCAGTTACAGCAGAATCTGAAGGCTGTTCAGGAGAATCAAAAGTGTTGTAGGATATAAAAGTCACACTAGGAGACAAAACGGTGCAGTTGTTGCAAACTCAGGAATCTAACCTTCCCGTGAGCGGGAAGGCCCCTGGAGGGTGGCACAAGGTCTGCCTTGTACATAAAACCCAGTTAGGAAACGAGAAAAGAGGAAGATTTTGCAGAGCAAGCTTTTGACTGGCCCCTCGCTGTGCAGGTAGACAAGTCCCAGCTTAACCTCACAGCAGAAGCTGATCTGGGAATACTCTCAGAGGAATTAAAAGCGTTACAAGCAAGCCAAGTACCGATACACAAAACAAACACTTGAGACGCAAAATCAATAAGACAGAAAGCTTACCACATTCCAGAAACAGCTGCAGACAGACAGGGACAAAAAGTGCAAAATGTGTTACAGTTTGGTGTTGGCAAACATTCACACAATGAACGTGATCCACCCCAAAGCTGAAATTAGGGTGGATTTCTGCCCTTCTGGTTATCAGAGAGAACTGGGACTCTCCCAAAATTCAAAATGCAGTAAACTTAATATATTGTTCATTGTCTTCAGGTTTGATTTTGAACTGAACCTGTTCTTCACCGTGCTGTGTGATACACCAAACAAGAGAAGCCCTCTTTCCCGTTTGTATGGGAAGAAATGGAGGTAGTGACAGATTTTATTTTCCTGGGCTCCAAGATCACCACAGACAGGGACTGCAGCCAAGAAATTAAAAGACGCTTGCTCCTGGGGAGGAAAGCCATGGCAAATCTAGACAGCACACTAAAAAGCAGAGGCTGCCAACAAAAGTGCGTATAGTCAAGGCTATGGTCTTCCCAGTTGCAATGTATGGCAGTGAAAGTTGGACCATAAGAAAGGCTGAGCGCCAAAGAATTGAGGCCTTTGAACTATGGTGCTGGAGAAGACTCCTGCGAGTCCCTTGGACTGCAAGGCGATCAAACCGGTCAGTCCTAGAGGAGATCAACCCTGACTGCTCTTTAGAAGGCCAGATCCTGAAGCTAAAACTCAAATACTTTGGCCACCTAATGAGAAGGAAGGACTCCCTGGAGAAGAGCCTCATGCTGGGAAAGATGGAGGGCAAGAGAAGAAGGGGACGACAGAGAAGGAGGTGGCTGGACGGAGTCACTGAAGCAGTAGGCGTGAGCCTAAATGGACTCCAGAAGATGGTAGAGGACAGGAAGGCCTGGAGGAACGTGGTCCATGGGGCCACGAGGGGTCGGACACGACTTCGCAACTAACAACAACAACAACAACAACCTTCTGGATTTAAGGCACAGCAGGTAGCAGATGGCAGAGTCCATCCAAGGCTTTATCTGAACTTCAAAGAGAAACCTGGTGGCCAAGTGGAACAGATTCCTTTAACACTCCCATCTCAGAAATGTCTCTTTCTCTTCCTCCCTCTCTCCCTCCTTCTCTCTCTCTTCAGGATAATGAGCCTTATTAAAGTAAATAAAAATACGATCATATGGCACCCTGCCACTTGGGTATAGCCACTTGGGGGAAATAAATGGGAAATGGCTCCCAGCCTGATGAGAGAACCTGGAGACGATGGGCAAGCTGCAGCTTTGATTCCGCCCTCCTGATGCCGAAACAGTTGGAGGGGCTGCTCTGGAAGCATCAACTCCGGGCACAGCTTGCAGGGCTTCTGAATGCCCAGGTCCTCTCCTGGCCTGTCTGAAGTCTGAAACTCTTTGGCTCTGTCCTGCAGCCTGAGGCATTTAAGTAACTTCATTGGCACCTCCAGGTCCACGTAGGATGGACTTTGTAGTACTCGCATTTGCTATTGTATTCCTCCATCTCATAGCAAAGATGAGAGACTTGAGGAGCATATGTTACATGCGCTACCAACTCATGTTCCTCGTTATCTTCCTTCATCTGCCTGTCCTTCCAAGCCTCATTCGTATCTCCCTGCTACACAGCTCTGATAAGAATCAAGGTGAGGAATAAGGGCCACGCAGGATGGACTTTGAAATACTTGCAATATGGGTTTTGTAGTACTGTTTCACTGACTAAAATGGGTTTTCTTGTATGTAAAATTTGCCTTTCTTCTAAAATAACAGAACTGGCAGAGAAGTATTCAATAAGTTTTAGATAAAATAGTTGCATTTTTAGGTAATGAACAAAGCAAGTATTCAAGCCCAGCATTGGGAAGCGCTGTCTGTGTATCTTACTGACACCCATTCTGATTTTTTTCCCTTGCAATTTTTTTTAACTTTTATTTAGCATACAAAGCTCCTTTTTATGGTTATCACTGGATCCTTTAATTCTTACAATATAACTTGGATAGATGATTATTTCTAAACCAAACAGCTTTTACTTTAAAGTTTCCTTGTTTTTTTTATTAAAAAGTTTTACAATACATTTTATCTTTAACAAACCAAAAAAAGAAAAAAAACCCTCCCAACCCCCTCCCCCCCCCCTCTTCCCCCTCCCCTCCCCAACCCTCCCCAACCCCTCCCTCCCTTTCCCCTCCCCCCCCCCGGCTTCCCAGAGCAAAATACAGGGTATAAAAATACAAACAATCATAATCTAACTTACGCAAACAATCCTAAACTATTTAAACTACCGAACTTTAACTCATATAAGAAAAACTCCAAACATATATATATATATATTATATCAATAATTATACAAATACAAAATAATACTTTCCAATCTAATACCAAAACACAGAATATAAAAATACAAACAATCATGATCTAACTTACGCAAACAATCCTAAGCTATTCAAACTATCAAACTTTAACTCATATAGGTAAATTCCAAACATACATATATATATCATATCAATGATTATTCAAATACAAAATAATACCTTCCAATCTAATACCCATAAAAACAATCTCAAATAAACCAATTTATATCAATTGTCTAAAACTATTCCTCATTCCAGCTAAGCTTTAAATTCACATTATCCTAATGTGTTATACAACTTAAAATACCAAAGATTACTTTCCAAACTTAAGAAATTTTTATATAATCACATCATTCTTATATTCTATTACCTATTCCAATATTACCCATAAAAATATTACAAATTAACTTCGATCACAAAGAAAACAATTTATATCAATTTTATAAAACTATTCTTCTATCCAACTAAAAGCTTAAAATTTTTCATCCAAATAACAAATCATAACCTACAGAATATCAATAAACACTACTACAAATCTTCCCAATTAACTTTTCATAATCATCTTAGAACTAAAGCAACACGAAATATTACATAATTATTTTATAAGGGTAGAAAATATATCCCCAAATATTTAGTCCTTCTAGCAATTCCAATTCCCATAATCCTTATTACATTACAATTATGTGACTAAATCTTCAGGCTTGATTCATTCGTCCAGAAGTAGCACTCCTCTTCCAATTTCTGGCCTTCTCCAGTGATAATGAAATTTGACCCACTCCTATATCTTTCACATCCATCTGCATTAACCCTTCAGCAACTTGCGGGTACTCTCTGGAACGTTGAGACTCTCTCTCACCTTTTTTCTTTGTAGATTCCAAAGATGGTATGGGGACTGCTTTTAAAACCTTACTGTAGAAATCACGTGCCTGAATCTCCGTAGTAAAACAGTACCTCGTACCTTCATAGGTCACCACCATACCCACTGGTATTTGCCATCTAAACTTAATATCACGTCGTCTCAATTCTTGTGTCAAAAAAGCAAATTCCTTCCTTTTTCTTAATATCTTTGCAGGGATCTCTTTTAAAATCAGAACTTTTTGCTCAGCAATTACAAAATCAATATTGTAGGAGGCCTGGATAACTTCATTTCTAATCATTCTCTTTGTAAAATAAACCACCACATCTCTGGGTAGTTTCCTTTGTCTTGCGATCCACGAATTAACACGGAAGATTTTATCTATATCTTGCATTATTTCATCTGCTGGTCGCTTCAACACCCCTTCCAAAGCCTCAGAAACCATTTTCTCCAAATTTTCCTTAGGATTTTCTATTAGGCCTCTGATTCTTAAAGCAAACTCCATCTGAGAATACTGTGTCGAAATCAAATCAAAATCCATTTTCTCTATTACATTTTCAGTTTCTGTCATTTTGGCTTCCAATCTAATATCATTTTGAGCAAGATCTTCCACTCTTTCATCCAAAATCTCAATACTTTTAACCATGCTTTGTATTGCAGATGTGATGTCTGCTCTCATTTCTTTTAATTTCTCTGTAAACTTCTCCTCCAACTTTTTCTCCATTATCTCAACAAATTGCTGCATTTGCTTTTCCATAGTCTCTTGCAACAGATTCTGCAAATCTTTTGCTGTAAAAGCTGATACAGATTCAGATGCAGAGGACAATGAAGTTTTCACCGAAGACTGCTGCCTCAGGGCAGGAACTTTAGAAGATATAACCGCCATTTTCACCCTCTCTTGTTAACTACGCACTTTCACTTACAGATTCAGCAAAGTCCATTGAGTTAAAGATCAAAACATCATCTTCACCAAAATCTCCTGCATCGCTCTGCCTGCGTCCTCGTTCTCAAAAGCTCTTCCTTGCTAGCAGGGATGGTTGCGAACGCCCTGTTCTGCTCCAAAAAACCCGGAGCAGAGGCGCCTCGCAGTCCGGAGCATGCCCAGGCTTCGGGGGGGCTCAATCCTTCAGCCGCCAAAACTCTAAGTTCTGGCAGCCCCGGAGAGCTCTACCCCTACCTGGACGCTCACCCCCTCCTCTTCTCCCGAGGTGGGGGCTTCCGAGCCGCCGAACAGCTGATCGACGCTGTTTTCGGCAGCTCTACGGAGCCGCGAGACTGACAGCCAAGAAATGGCTGTCTCCGGCGTCGCCTTGCCATCCGGAAGTCTCCTAAAGTTTCCTTGTTGTGTAAGCCGTTTTTCCAGCTTCTCTCTGTATTTCACAGAGAGACCCTCTTCGTCAGAGTTCTCTAACCAAGAGCCCTGTTAAATGATTTTCTGACTCAGTTGCTTATTGGAGAGAGCATACTGAGGCAGACCTTACGGCCAAATTTGGCCTTCAGAATGAAGATCTCTCTCGAGAAAATCTACGGTACTTGGTCCTGTATACTTACTCAGCCCCAGTGAACCAACGGCAGGATTCCAACCAGGGTTTCCAGCAGAAATGGCTCCTAATTTAACTACTGCGCTCATCATCGTGCCTGGCTGCCATTTGGGGAAAGACATTCCTGCAGTCATGTCAGGAAGACAGCCCAGCAAAACGTTTCCTGGCCTTCTGGGTGCCAAGCAGCAAGGGAAATAGAGTTTCACCCGTTTCTGTGGGGCACTGAAGGCTGAGCGATTCTCATCTTCCTGGGGGAACCCCCAGAGGACTGGAAGAGAGCTGGTGCAGTTCCAGTCTTCGAAAAAGGAGAAAAAGTGGATCCAGAAAACCACAATCAGTTTGACGTCAATGCCCGGGAAGATTCTGGGAAAGGTAATCGAGCAGTGGGTGTAGAGAGGACCGTCGCAGGGAAGAGTGGGTCACTTTGTTCTTCACAGCACCTGAGGGCAGGACAAGGAGCAGTGGGTGGAAACTCTTCAGCGGGTGATCCAACCTGGGACTAAGGAGAAATTTCCTGAAAGTGGGAACTATTAAGCATCCACCTGTGCTTTTCTGTTGCTGATGCAGCTGAATATGCTTCAACCTGTGGCTTACCAGACCTGCTTATTCCCCAAGCCCATGTTGGTCCACTGGATTCCTGAGCAAGCTGCAGGGAGCCAACACACCCATTCATTTTTCTTCCAACAAGAAGAAAATATTTGTAAGAGTCAGTAGGATACGATAGTAGGCATGGTTGACCAAATGGGAGCTGCTTGTAAAATCTCCTACCTTTAAAGCACCAGGAGAGAAAGCTGAGTCCAGTTCACCTCAAAGGTGCTGACCTATAAACTGAATGGCATCCTGGGTCAAATCTGCACCCAGGAATCTTGCAAATCCTTCCTTTCCTCCGAGACTGCCCTAACTAAAATGAGGCAGAGAGACAGCCTCTGCCGCCCTGGTGTTGCCAAGAGAAACTCTTTCTCAACCTGCAACAGGACAGGATCCTCACCTTCCAAGGAGGGAGGCCACAACCCCTCAGCCACAGAAGTCCTCTCTTTGGACCAAGCGCTGTCCAGTATATGTGTGTGTGTATGTGTGTGTGTGTGTAAAGGTTCCCCCGCACATGCGTGCTAGTCGTTTCCAACTCTAGGGGCCGGTGCTCATCTCTGTTTCAAAGCCGAAGAGCCAGCGCTTGTCTGAGGACGTCTCCGTGGTCATGTGGCTGGCACTGCTAAGCTTGTAAGCCGCCCTGAGTCTTCAGAGAAGGGCGGGATATAAATGTAATAAAAAAAATAAATAAATGACTAGACACCAAAGGCGCACGGAACGCTGTTACCTTCCCACCGGAGTGGTCCCTATTTTTCTACTTGCATTTTTACGTGCTTTCGAACGGATGGAACCTTGTAGGGTAGGTAAGGCAGGTTGTATGACCTGAGCTGGTGAGTTGTGCTGCTTTTGTTCGGCTTCGTGTTTGTGGTGGTGCCATGTTTTTATAGTGGGTGTCAGTTTGCTTATTGTGTGGTTTGGAGGGGTTTAAAGTGGCTGATGTTGCAGCTGTAGTTAGGTTTCTGTTTTGTGGTTGTGCGTCGTTATCATTGTGGGTTCGGTCCTAGGCTGGCAGCTGAGACCAGCCCATCCACTCAAAACACCCCCCCACCCAATCAGAACACACCTAATCCCCCACACAATCAGAGCACACCTCCACCCACAGAACACACCCCCTCTGGCAGTTTAAAAAAGAGGAAAAACAGCCACTACCACATGCTTCTCCCAGAAGAAGGAAGCAGAAGCCACCAGCCTGAGGATGACGGATGGGATTCCGTCGAAACGTTGCTCTTACACCTTCAATTCTACATGGGGAAAAAACCCGAATGACCAAAGATACATATATATATATAAAATGCTTGTTAACTATTTAGATTACCTTGCTAGGCCCCAAACATGGGACAAATCTTTATTTCCTGCTTCAGCCTAAGGCCATCGACAGGCAGTAGTCACAACAGTGACAGCTCATATTTGTGTAAATTTTTTTTTAGATTGCTATCAGTCTCCCTTTAATTCTTTGTTAGCAATCTAAAAAAAAATTTACACACACATATGTATATATATAATATATATATTATATATATATAATATTTAATTCATGTGCACCATCTTCTTCCCCCGAGGAAACACTTTCTAGCACCAGCTAATCCCAGCTTATTTTTGCTGCCTAGCTGTTCTTTATGTTATGGAACAGTAATTCTGAATTAATTTGTATGCAATTCTTCAGTTATGTAGCTAATCTGCATATTTTACTTTCTGGATGCAAAATGTTTCTGTGAAGGTTTAAGAAAGCATGGAGGAGAATTTCAGCAGCCAAACAGCTGCAGCTTTGTGCCTGGCAGAAGGCGGTATTGGCACTCTGAGTATGTGGGGGAAAGTGGTAGGATGGACGGGAGGGAAAAGGGAAGAGGGGGCTGCAAGGCGGTGGAGAGAGACCCAGGCCCTGTTTTCAAAGGCCCTGGAGTCCATTTTGGGGGGACCCCTTCTCCCTTCCCCACCTGCAGCGGAAAGCAGTCCGGGGGGCTTCTCTTCCTGCGAGGAAATTGGGAGAGCCCAGGGCTGGGTCTGAGGGTGGGATCCTGTAGCCAGAGCCCTTCCCTTGAGGGGCCCCCCGGGGAGAAGAAGCCCCTCCTGGGCAGGGCTGGAAGAGCATCAGCCTCGCTCTTCCCATTGGGCCGCCTTGCCTGCTGGGTCTGGACTTCCTTCCAGCAAGGAGCCTGCTGGGTGCCTGCCCTGCCGCCTTTAAGGACAGCGTGACGGCCTGATGCTCTGAACGTTTGGCGGTCTGCAAGTTTAGTGCTGAATCTGCCTATCTTTATTTTGTGCAACATCCTTTCATTGTGCTATCATACGTGGCCGTGAAGAAAGTGAAAACTGAGAAAGTTAGATTCCTTCCTTGGTGTTTTCATGCTTTATTTATTTAGTACTGATTATTTATTAGTTTCCTCTGGTTGCATACTTCCTCCCAGAGGTCCCTAAGTGATTTACAAGAGCGCAACGCAACCTTCTTAAGTAAGGTAATAACAATAAAACAAAGTTTTAAATCAATACATTCAAAAATTAAACCAAAGCCCATTTTTAAGAGCAGAAATGGTAAATAATTAACAGATGACCGTGAGATGAAAGTATGAGGGGCAGACCCAGCCTTTCGCCTTGCCGGGGCTAGGAACTCTGAACCACTCCAGATCCGGGTGCAGCCCCCAGGAGCCCCCGTAGGCTGGAAAGGCCCAGACAGCCCCACAACTGCTGAGGCAGGAAGCCGGACCAGAGGGGTTTGGCCCAGCTGCACCCACAGCTTTCCCTCTGCAAAAAGACAAAGGCTGCTAAAAGCACAAAGGAAAGTCAATGGGTTGCTTTGAACTTCCCTGTCATATTCACGAGTTGAGAGAAGTTGCAAAACGTGGTGATATCAATGAGCAATTATTTTTCAGACCAATTTTATGCCCTAATGCTTCCGCCAAATTGTGAGAAGTATCTTTGCAAATTAATGGCCCTGAATTAGGCTTTAAAATGAATACAGAAGCTGATATAAGTCTGATTTCAAGACTCACTCTAAAGAAGCTCTTAGTGAGCCTGCCTTACCCAGCAGATAACTGCTTCCCTTAGGATACTTAACAGAAATAATAGAGAATAACAGAGTTGGAAGGCACCTTGGAGGTCATCTAGTCCAACCCTCTTTCTTGAGCAGGAGACTCTCTAGACCACAGGTGTCAAACTGCATCACGTGACGTGTCACAATGTATCGTGACTTTTTTCACATTGCCGGAGGTGGGGTGGACGCGGCCTCTGCATGATGCAAACGGCCCACGGGCCGTCAGTTTGACACCCCTGCTCTAGACCATTTCAGACAAATGGCTGTCCAGTCTCTTCTTGAAAAACTCCGGTGATGGAGCACCCACAATTTCTGGAGCAAGCTGTTTCACTGGTTAACTGTTCTCACTGTTAGGAAGTTTCTCCTTAGTTCTAGGCTGCTTCTACTTGATAGGAAGCACAAAGGCCACGAGTGGATGACATCCATGCTCCATGCTCAGACAAGTAGTGCAATCAGTCTAATGCACTGTGGAAAGACTTCTCAAGGTGCCTCCTGAGAAAGTGGAACATTACGGATTTCTTCCATAAAGATTAAGGAGGGGCTTACTTTCCATGCATGCCAGGTGTAGGGCAGGAGGCCTTCAGTTCTATGTTGCCACACCATCCAAGCACGGCCCAATCCTTGAAATGTCCACTGATGCAGTGTGCTGTCTCTTGAACAAGATCTTCCCCTTACTGGAGATCTTCAAGCAAAGACTGGGTTTGTCCACAACACTTTAATGGACCATCCACTGAGAAGGAACTACATGACCATTTATTCACTTACCATCTCACATACCAGTAGTCCTTGCTTAACAATGGTAATTGGGAACTCTGTGCCAAGGGATGCAGCTGTAAGGCGCAATCTCGCACAGCTGTGCCGATTTACGACAGCAGTCCCAGCAGTCCCAGCTTGGACTCTCCCAATCACAGTGTCTTGCAGTCACGTCATCACCATTTGCCTCCTGCCAGCTTCCCCCGTTGAAACTGGTTGTTGGAAGCTGGCAGTGATCACATGACCAGGGCAATGCTGTGATGGCCACAATTACAAGTATCTGTCATTAAGGCCCCTGATTCCGGTTGCTGAACAAGTGGACATAAGCAAGGGCTACCTGAATGTGACTCTTGGAGGCTCACAAATGTTTATTTGTTGAAGAAAACTTATACGGCTGTCCAACTCACTCTCACTGACTGGGTGGTTTACGAAGGTAAAAACCCAGTATAAAAGCAATGAAAAGCAATCCAAAGAGTAGTCCAGACGGAGGTGAGTAGGAAACCATGCAGACCGCCTCCCTCTCCAGGAAAGGGCGCACAACCTGCGGTTGCGCAAAGCCCCTCCTGGCCAGGAGTGCCACCAGCTCTTCAAGCAGGAGCCACAAGTCCAGGAGAACCCCCAGATGAGGCACTGGGTCTGTCTGGGGCGGTGCCGCCCCATCCGAGACCAAAAATGGCAATTCTCCGTGGCCCAAAGAATAAATTTCTCCTCCTGGGTCCCATCAGTTGACATTCCCTGAAAGACATGCCCTCCCTGCCGGATCATTTTTTATATAATAACTTTATTGAAGTTTTTAATAGATACAGTAAATATCAATACAAACTAAAAGATTAAAGAAAAGCCAGGGGAAAAAAAGTGAAGAGAAAAAAGGAAAAGAAAAGAAAGAGAACAAAAGAGAAAAGAAATATAAAGTAGCTTCTAACTTTCAACACACGTAGCATAAGCTAACACAAGTCTCTAACCTCTTCTTCCTTTATTCTAACTCAGACATGTCAAACACAAGGCCCGGGGGCCGGATTCGGCCTGTGAAGTGGTTTCATGTGGCCCGCGAAGCCATCCTGGAAACAGTGAGGGACCGGCCCCCACTGCCCTGGCCCTGGCCCAGAGACCCTCATCCTGCCAGAGACCCTCAGATCTGTCCCACTCCTGCCCAGGCCCCCCCATGGGCACCCTTGATGCCAACAATGTAGAGCTGGCCACGCCCACCCAGTAGGCCATACGCACTCTAGCCACGCCCACCCAGTAGGCCATGCCCACCCTGGCCACACCCACCCGGCCCCTTGAGGGCAACCGCAATGCTGATTCGGCCCTCAATGAAATTGAGTTTGACACCCCTGTTCTAACTCATACACAATTCAGTTGTAATCATTTCGGTCCTGATTCAGCAAAAAAGTCCATTAGACGCTACCAGAAATATCAAACACATAATTTACCTCCGATCAAATGCTTCATCCTTTTGCACTTTCACCATCTTGGCCATTAATTCCCTCCAGTGGTGTTGCGGGATTTGACCATTCATCAATCTCCCAAAGATTCTTCAGATTTTTTTCCGAGTTACTTCATAAATCCAGTGAAGAGGTTCAGAGTTTCTTCTCACATCTGCTCTTTGTCCAACTCCTTTCTTGATTTTCCTTGGATTTCTGGTTTAGTCCCTTTTTCCAGTTTTATTATATTCCATGCTTACAAGTCCTAGTCCTGTGTCAGGAATGTTGCTTTTTAAAGTCACCCTTAACATCTTCTAAAAGTTTAATCATTGGAGCCGGCATGCTTTCCAAGATATTAGTTACTAATATCTCAGTCCATGTTTTCAAAGAACTCTTTAAGCAACTCAAAAATGTGCCGGGGCAGGCCATTTTGAAACTTTAAAAGTTGATAAATGCATTTTCCTTTTTTTCTTTCTGCTTGGTCCTTTAGTCCCCTCTAGTGTCCATTTACAACATTCAAAGAATCTCATGTCCTAATATAGATTTAATTTGTTTCAGTCATTTCCCACAGGTGTGTTATTTAATTATATACTTGTTTTTCAAATCTAACAGAAAAAATATAATTTTTCCAAATTCCTCTGGTTTCCTAGTCTGTTTATAGCTTTCTTAAATCTTTTTTTTGCTTTTTATTTATATTGTTTTTAAACTCTTATGTATTTATTTAAAATTCCTAGTATTAACAAAATAAGATAAAACTTACCAGGTGTCAAATTAAACTCAGTGTTTTGAAGGTCTCTAATATCTATGAGATAGTTAAATAATCCTTTCCCAGAATGATTGGAAAATGACTGCAGCTGGCTTTTTAAAGGTTCTGTTGTGGCTGGGAGCCAGATGTTGTCTCCATCATCTCCTGATGCTCAGTCCTAGGGAGGCCCATTGTTCTACGAACTTCTCAGGAGAAGCTGCCCATTGGAGTGCTTATGGGCAATCTCCAGCCTTCTCCTTCTCTGGAGAGGTTCCAAAGGACGGGTCTATTTGCTGGTCCCTTGTTCTCTACTTATTTATTAAATTTATTTTATTTATTAAATTATTCTTATGGTCATCATCTGCACTGTTCACAGAGAAATCTTCAGTCCACCATGATGCATCTGGAAGCTGCTCTTTCTTGCTGCATCTGATGAGGATAGGTAGATGTAACCGGGAGAGGTGAGCCCTCAAATTCTCATGCCATGTAGGACATTATAGGTCACTACCAGCATCTCGAATTGCACCCAGAAGCGCACTGGGAGCCAATGCACCTCATGGGCCAGAGGTATAACGAGTCCTGCTTGAGCATCAGACGTAACTGCCTGCGCTGCCACACGGTGCACCAATGAAGTGCTTCCATTCCATCACACCATTTGGGGGGATTTTTAGAATTCTCAATTTCCAGAACAGGAGGAGTTAAGCGCAGGTGTAAGGAAAAGCAAACCAAGCAGTTAATATATTTATTTCCTCTAATGTAATTCAGTTTATAATGAAGAGTGCTGCTGGCAGTGGACTGTTCTGAGCCACCCAGACCTGCTGACTTCTGGAGCTCAGATGTCCACCCCTTTTGTTGCTAGGAAACAGTTGCAGAAAGAGACCCTTGGTCCCTCCTTGTGAGAAATCCTTCCTCCACTAGAGAAACTCTCCAGTGGAACCTCACCGACTTTGAGCTCCCTCAGGGGCAGCCTTCTGCTTTCACGGAGATGCTTCTCTGAGCAGGAATCAGGCTCAGGGGGGCCTTCCCGGCACACAAGGCAATCCTGCCTCACCTGCTGCTGCTGCAGCGGCCTCCCTTCTCCATTCCTGCCCCCTGTGAGGAAGCCAAAGGAATCTGGCTGGTGGCGCAGGCAGCTCCACTGCGAGGCCACTCCCCAGTGCCTCCTGCAACACCCGGCACCCTCACGTTCCATGAAGGCCCACTGGATGGGTGCCCCCCTGCGGGGTGAGCTGCCTTTGCTGGGGAGATGGGTGCCACGGTTTGTCCAGCTCCCTGCTAGGGATTTTCATGGAGTCCAAAGCCACTGACCCCTTGAAGAGGGAGGCATCTCTGAAAGCTGCCAGAAGGACCGTGGGCCGTACTCACCCCACCCTTAAGACCGTGCCCCTCCCCGTGTTGGGCTGTTGTGCGGGGGACTAGGCGTTTGGCTGCCCAGAGTTGCTTGACAGTGAGGCAGGCTGCATATAGACTGAACAAACAAACAAGAAGAGAATGGAAGTGATCTGCTCCAGGAGCCTCTGGCTGCCATTTGCATCTTTTCCAATAAAGTTACCCAACCTCAGGGCCATTGCGGGGGGGGGGGGGCTCTACCTGGCCTGGAAAAGACTGCCGAGAGGGAGGGTCCTCTGCATTGCTTCTTGTCCCTCAGAGCGGTGTGTGGCCACTTCTCCTTCACTCCTGGCCTCTGGGGCCGGGGGGGGCACTGCTCTGGGCAGCCTAGCCAGCCCTGCTGGACGAGGGCCTTTTTCTGGGACATGGAAAAGGCAGCATGGAAATGGGAAGACAGGCAGAACATGCAGGCCATTTGGAGGGGGGGGACATCTCTCCGCCACCCCCCCCCCGGGTGGGCCAGCCATAGAAGGACAGCAATGGCCCATCCCACAAGGGGTGCCTGCTGTGGCTGCTGGAGACGTGCCAAGGAGGGGGCCAGGTGTGGGAGGGGAGGGGGGCGTGTGACAGGCGGCCTGCCTCTGCCTGGAAGCACTTGACACCTGAAGAAAGAGGCGCTTTAACATTTGGAGGGTTCTGGAGCCATAAATCACAGGCCAGGCTGCTTGAAAAGGATAGAATACATTCAATTTTACAGGATATTAAGCTTCATCTAATTTGAACATAGGAATGGACCAGCAAAATAAATGACCAATTTCTGAAGGAGAAATTACCATTTGGCTGGTGCCATTATGAAGCTGCTGGCATTTTATCATGTTCTTAACATAATATTGCTTGTCTATTGATGCATAGTTATAATGCCAGCACAAATTAGACGGTGGCGAGAGAGGAGAAGATGAGGGCTGTCGAAAAATGGGCATCATTTGTCAAATTTTCCTCCTGAGATCTTTTGTGCTGACGATGATATGCAGATTAAAGTAGAAGTAAATGGAGGATGGGGCAAAACAAAGTGAGGGAAGGGACTTCCGGTCAAAGGGTGGTGGTGGTCGCATGAGGCCAGATGGAGAGAAGGATGACTCTCTGGAACCACTTGCTCTTCCTTGGAGACCTCCAACGTGGACTCTGCACGATCCCTGAAATTCTGGGATCACACCATCTTGGGACAAGAGCTTTAGGGACTTGGAAATGGCAGTCAGTGAATATTTTCTTTGAAGTGAGGCCACTCCATGGAGCTTCCATGCAACCCTTTCCTCATTAGTAGACCATCACCTACTACTTGATGAGATAGAAAAATGTGAGCTACACATCACCACCACCAGATGGATTTGTAACTGGCTGACCAACCGCACTCAACGTGTAGTCCTTAATGGAACTGCATCTACATGGATAGAGTCATGCAGTAGGGCACCCCAAGGCTCTGTTTTAGGCCCAGTACACTTCAACATCTTCATCTATGATTTGGATGAGGGGATGGATGGGGAATTCATTAAATTTGCAGACGACACTAAGCTGGCAGGAATAGCCAACACTCCAAAAGACAGGCTTAAGGTACAGGAGGTTCTGGACAGACTTGAACACTGGGCGCTATCCAACAAAATGAGTTTCAATGTGGAGAAAAGCAAAGTCTTACATTTAGACAAGAAAAACCAAATGCACAGGTATAGTATAGGTGGTACCTTGCTCAATAGTAGTAACTGTGAAAGAGATCTCGGAGTCCTAGTGGGCAATCACTTCAATATGAGCCAGCAGTGTGCGGTAGCTGCCAAAAAAGCCAACACGGTGCTAGGCTGCCTTAACAGAGGGAGAGAATCAAGATCACGTGAAGTGTTAATACCACTTTACAAGGCCTTGGTAAGGCCACACTTGGAATACTGCATCCAGTTTTGGTCGCCATGATGTAAAAAAGATGTGGGGACTCTAGAAAGAGTGCTGTGGCTGGAAAGGCTGTTCTGTACCAGCCTGCTACTGGCCCTGCAGAAAAGGCAGGGACAACCCCTCCACAAACGGCAAGAGGCTGGAACTACGCCTGCCAAATTTATAGCTACAAAAACAAACAAGACACGAACCAAGAAACCGGAGCTTTAAGAAGCATGAACCATCCGAGCGGTTGCCTTCAGCAAACCAGCCCTCCCAGACATTCCCCTTATATAGAGTTCAGGGCGTGGCTTCTCTCTGCCTCCTTCCGAGAAGCCCCATTGCCTTCCTCTGTTTACTCCTAATTGACTGCCTCCTACGTCGTCGGGCGTCCTTGAACAGGGCCAGCTGTGGGTCATCTTCATCCACACTGTCAGGCTCACACAGCTGGGTCTCCGTGGTGACCAAGTGGGAGGGGCCTGGCTGATGGCTATCATCAGCAAGATCTTCAACCCCCTCAGCAAGGTCTTCAACACCCCCCTCCTCCTCTGAGTCGTCCGACCCAACTGCCGAACCCACAGGCTGACCCTGAATCACAACAAAGGCTCCCTTCCTGGGTCCCGTGAAATGATGTTCCTTGGTAACATGCCTCTCCTGATGGATCTGGTGGGACAGGTAGATGTAACTCATAGTGATATGGAAATCTGTTGATGCAGACCAGAACTGCATTTGCTGACTCACCTTCAGTTTATGCTCCATTACTTTGCAAAGGTCTTTTTTGCCATCCTAGTTCATGGCTGCCGAGACAAGAGCCAAGACTAGGCAGGGCCATCAATAAAGGTGGGAGAGGCAGCAGACTGGAGGCCTCAGAAATTAGCTCCTGTGAACAGGCTCAACTTGGAGGCTGCTGGGCATGGGCAGCACTGGGGTCCTTTGCTTTACCCCAAGCTGATCTGTACGTGTTCTGTTTCCACAATAAAAGCTGTTTACCGGGCTTGCCGTGCCCTTGAAGCTTCTGCAGTTAGCTGCTGAGCGCAAAATTGTTTCTGGAGATTGGAGATTTATTGCCAGGTCTACTGTGAAGTCTGACTCCAATATCCCTCATCCTATCCCTGTTCATTTCATCTCTGTTTCCTAAATGAAGAACTTGGCACTCATCTCTGTTAAATTTCATCCTGGTACTCTAGCTCATTTATCTAAGCTATCAAGACCGTGTTGAAATTTATTTCTACCCTCTGGAGCAGAGGTTGTCAAGCGTGCGATGCTGTGACCCCTAAAACAATGAGTTCATTTCTGTGGACACCCCCACCATGGATAAGACTGTCAGATGCTTTGCTCCGGCACCTGGGCCAAGCAGCATCTTGGTCTGGCAGGATCCCTGGGAAGCCAGAAGGATCCCTGGGAAGCCAGAAGGACCCACCGGGTGGGAGAGAGGCGGGGAGGCTGACTCGGGGTTCAGAGCAAGAGTCAGAGGGCAGCGTCCTTCAGGTGCGGATCTTGAGCTTCCCAGCACCCACAAAATGCTTTTGGGGTGAAGGAGGCATCAGGATTTGTTGGCTCAGGCTTGGCCAACACAGTAGGTCCTCCGCAGGCTGTGGATGAGTTTGAGGAAATGAGGCAGGAAGAAGCTGCTGTCCTAACAGCCAAAGGCCTGGCAGGCAGGTGGGGAAAAGCACCGGGCAGGGAAGTGCAGGATCTAGTTGGCCCCTTTTTCCTCAGAGGCAATGTAGGGAATCTTGGAGCCCCATTTCAGATGGACCTTCCTCCCCCCAGGCAATCCAGACTGCCACTCCAAGCATGATCAGCTTCCCAGGTGCCAGTTTGCCCCGCCAGTGCAAGGCTGCCACTTCAATGGTTTGTGGGGTCCTTGGTGCTCTCTGAGCTTGGCTGTTTTCTTGCAGACATTTCATTACCCAACTAGGTGATATCATCAGTGCTAGAAGGAAACGGGGCTTGCTTTCTGTTCATATACAAATGACGTGCCCTGCCAGTATTGGTAGGAGTGTTCTTGGTAGTTCTTGATTAGGCTGTTGTTTACCATTAGGTTGGTGGGTTGAGATGGTAGTGCCTTGATTGGGGTATTATTTACTGCTTGTTGGTCTGGCGTTCATCTTGGTGTTCATCTCTGCATATCTGGGTGTTGATTGCTGATGAGGAAGCATCTTGGTCTTTTAGTTTCCTTCTTAGCTTTTTGGTTGTCTCTTTTGAATGGTATGTAGATGTTGTTTATCTCTATGTGCCTATTGATGGCTGACTTGTCTGAGTGTCAGGCCTCCAGGAATTCTTTGGTGTTTTTGCACTTGGCTTTGTCTAGGATGCTCACAGTTTCCCAGTTGAAACTGTGGTTAAGTCTATCCATATGTTGTGCAATTAAGGAGTTTTCTAGACCCAGAATATTTGGGTCTCCCTTGTCTAACACCTGCATCACTCCTCCACCCTTTGGTCACCTCCTGAGAATAGAGGACTCAAGGGTGTTCCTGCTGGCCCTCCACTTGGTTCTTCTTCTTCTTCTCCAGTTCAGTGAGGACCATTAATCAGCTTTCCTCATCCCAGGAATTTGGGACACCTGTGGCCTTAGGCTGGCCTAGCGGGAAACCCACTACTGTCCACGGAAGAGAGCTGCAACTCAACGCGTCTTCTTCCACGGTGACATGAAGTGGGGAGGGCTCAAAATGGAGTCTTCAGGACTGTCTGCCTGTGACTGTTCTTGGAGTCTTGTATGACCCTGGAGACAGTATCCAGGG
Source organism: Vipera ursinii (assembly GCF_947247035.1). Classification (NCBI taxonomy): domain Eukaryota; kingdom Metazoa; phylum Chordata; class Lepidosauria; order Squamata; family Viperidae; genus Vipera; species Vipera ursinii. Next base: position 1,333,414 of record NC_139526.1, on the reverse strand, counting down.
TGACATCCAGTCACTTGAAGAATATGTCCAGACTTGTCGTAACCTTTCCCATCTCAGTCCTAACGATGCGATATGGCAGCCCTTAAGCAAAGGGCCAAGGATTTGGGAGCCCAGTCAGAGCCGACGCCCCAGCCAGGGATGTGTCCCTGGGCTGCCGTTCACTCTTTCTCAAGGCAGCTGGATGGCCAAGCCAAACAACCAGCCCCAAATCCAGAAGAGGCCAGCCTGGCAAGGTTCATGCTTGCCCAGCAGCTGTTCTGAAAACAAGGGGGCAAAGGCTGCCCCAGTGGGGAAGGGGCCAACTCACCTTTTCTGTGCTGGTCCCATGGAAGAGATGCCCTCCCTCCCTCAGCTAACAATACCTCATCTACTCCAATTTTATTTCGCTTAATGTCCCTGAATTGTGTCTTATTATTTTTTTTAAAGTCACCTCACTGGTTTTAATAATTATGGGGTTTTTTAGTTGCTGTCTCACTCAGAGTTTTGCTTTGCTGTGTTTTGTTTTGAGCTGTGGCTGCACTAAAATGTCTTCTTTCGTTTTATCCTGTCAGGGACCAGGCATCACTCAGTTCACAGGTGTAACCGCAAGGCCTGTGAATGTTTGAACCCAGGAAGAAAACTCCTCTGGCCCTTCACTTTCTTCACCACCCATTTGCCTTGGGTGGGCACTGCCCCTTGACACAAACTGAGGTTTTGATATTTAGCAGAATATCATCTGTAGGCAGCCATTTGTCTTTCTTCCTGCCATCAAAATGCTACACCAGAACAGCATCGTAACTTGCTGATGTTTCTCCCAAAAACTTTATTTCTAATTTCTATTCCTTCTAGTCCAACTTTTCTTAAGCTTTATTCTGCATGTTGGATAAAAAGAACAAGAGGATACTGGCAGTCTTGGTGCCTTCCTGGCCCTGTTTTGAACCATTTATTTGCTTCAGATGCCTTGTGGTTTCCACATTCGCCATTCAAATTCCTTGACAGACAATTGAAGTGGCGAGGACACCCATGTTTCTGGGCTCTCCACAATTTGCTGTGATCTTACAACCCAGAGACTTTTAGTAAATAATAAAGCCAAGGCAGGTGTCTTTCTGGAGCTCACTTGCTCTTTCCGTTATCCCTCGGCTCTTGATGATGCCATCTTGAGTTCTCTCATCTCTTCTGATTCCGGCAAGTGGCTCTTGTTCCAGGGTTTACTGAACTGAAATTGCACAATTCTGGTATCTGGTACCTGAGCTAAGTTCAACTGTTCAATAACTTGAGCTTCTGTAATGCTGTCGTTTTTGGGTTTTGGAACATAAATAGATTTTTCCCAGCCCCTTGGCCGTTCTGTGCTTTCCATGCTGCTTATAAATCGCAAGGAGCTCCTTAACTGCATCACCTTGTAAAATCTGAAGCAGCCCTGCTGCTGTTTCATCAACTCTTGCAGTTTTGGTGTTAGCAATATTTTTTAGTGCCCATCCGGGCCAGAGTGTCTGGCAGAGGTTCAGTGATCAAATCTTTGTATGTAGTATTGATTTGGGGACATTTTCTTCCATATGTTCACACTTCTCTGCTTTATATCTTCTGTATCCAATACATTAATCTGCCTTTTGTGTCTTTCATTCTGCTGTTTTTTGCATAAAAGTTTTCCTTGATTTCTGAAGTTTTATTAAATAGCTATTTTGCCTTTTCTCTTTGTTTCTTCCTCAATTTCCTTGCACTGCATATAATTCTATATCGCTTCGTGAGAACAATTAATCAGTGGGATGCCTTGCCCCCATGGGTGGAAGTTTTTTTTAAAAAGGATTGGACAGCCATTGGTCAAGGATTGTATAGGGTCTCCTGCTTGGGCAGGGCCTTGGACTATTTATTTATTTTATTTATTTTATTTTAATTCCATTTATATCCCGCCCTTCTCCGAAGACTCAGGGCGGCTTACAAGCTTAGCAGCAGCCTTCATTCTATGTATATGCCTGCTTATTAGGGCTTTCACACACACCCCAAGCGGCATTATTACAAAGTCAGCTTAATTGCCCCCAACAATCTGGGTCCTCATTTTACCTACCTGGGAAGGATGGAAGGCTGAGTCAACCTTGAGCCTGGTGGGACTCGAACCTGCACTAATGGCAGGCAGCTGGTTTTACTTAAGGAGGCATTAGCCCACTGCTCCACCAAGGCTCCACCAAGGCTCTAGAAGACCTCCAAAGTCTCTTCCAACTCAATTACTCTGTATAAGAGTAATTCTGGAAGTCAAATTTTGCCGGGACAAAATAGTCTTCTGCCTATGTTGCTTTTCCTTTCTTCCTTTCTTTAGATATCTTCAGTTTCTGAGCCAAGAGCCAATTCCTCTTCTTTTGCTTTTTGCATTTGCTGATATTTATTTTATTTATATCTTACCTTTATTATTTTGATAAGTAACTCAAGGCGATGAACACACCTAATACTCCTACCTCTTTTTTTCCCCACCACAACAACCCTGTGAGAGGCAGTGACTGACCCAAAGTCACCCAGCCTGCTCCCATGCCCAAGGCAGAACTAGAACTCACCATCTCCTGGCTTTTGGCCTGGTGCCTTAACACAAGACCAAATTAGCTCTTCACGTTTTCCTTATACTTAATTTCCGTTCAGGGTTCTTCAAGCACTCTGTTCAAATTAATTCCAAATAATCAGATGGAAAATTGTTGAGGCTTTTCATCTGCTTATTAGATTTGTGTTCCACCACAATCAGAATGACTTTGGGTGGTTCACATTGTCAGAGTGTGGCCAGATCTTCTTGAACTGGGGTGGGGTGGGGGCTTTGCAAGGGTGGCCAGTGAGAGCGAAGGAGTTTCTGCTTCTCCTCCTGGGTCCCCCTCTGCCCTTCCTCCTCCAGTCTGGGCGGATCGGGAGAGGGTGGAAAGAAAGGCCGAGTTCCACACGGCTTCCTGTCTCCAGGATCTGCTCAGCTTCTCCACTGGGGTGGGGTGAGCCTCTCTCTGCCCAGTCTTTCCCCAGAGACGCCAGGGCTCCTTCGCTCCCAGCCGATTCTCCACCCTCTCCAGTTTGGGGCCTCTGTGGAGTCTTGTCCCTCCAAGTCCACCTCCCTTCTTCCGGGGAAGACACCTGCGGGCCTTCCTTTCACTTCCAGATCACAAACTGATGACTTTTCTCCCCAGCCACATCCTTCCCTCCATCTTGCACAAACCTATCTATCTATCTATCTATCTATCTATCTATCTATCTATCTATCATCTATCTATCATCTATCTATATCTATCTATCATCTATCTATCTATCTATCTATCTATCTATCTATCTATCTATCTATCTATCTATCTATCTATCTAACTGTCTCTCTGTCTGTCTGTCTGTCTGTCTGTCTGTCTGTCTGTCTCTAGTTCCCCCCCCCCCCCGCAACATGTCACACAGCAGCAAAGCAGCTGCTTCTGCCCCCAGGGCATCTCGGCCCCCCAGCCCCCAGCCCTGCATCTCAGCACCCCAGCTGCTTTGCTTATGCCACAACCTGACTCACAGCAGCAGAACGGCAGCCAGGCCAGGCCACTAAAACCCATGTGCCATATACACATTCCAATAAAGAGCCACAATAAAAGAGTATAAAAAACCCAAATCATCACACAATAGTCTGGTTCTACAAAGGCTCCATAAAACGTTTTGTTCTGTAATAGCTTGAGGAATGCCAAGGAAGTGGGGAGATGGAATTCCTCAGGGGATACCATTCCTGAATGTCACAGGCTGAGAGAATCACCCTGAGGAATGGCAGGAAGACATGCCTGGCCAAGATGTGAAGTGCGGGAACCCTAACCCTCAAAAGCCCCCATCTTCCCTTCCCTTCCCTTGCAAAAACAGGTCGCCAGCACTTTCTCCTGTGACGTCTAACTTGGGCTGGTTAACATTCGGTAGGGAAGGTGTTCTTGGGAGTTCTTTGGTGCCAAATATGGGGACTTAAAGGTGAAAAACAACATGTTGAGTTGCATTTGGACACTAACAAGGAGCCTGTGCCAGGCTGGGAGCAGAGGTGGAATACGATGTTGGCAGAGCCCTCCCTCCCCTCCCCCCAGTAACTGGACTCTTCTCTTCTGGACCATCGTAAGCTTCTGGAGGGCCTTCGAAGGCAGACCCATACAGAGTGCATTGCGGGAGTCCAGGTGAGGAATGATGACAGAAGGAAGGGTCTCAAAGCCCTCTTGTCCTAGGTAGGAGTATAACTGATGCACCAACTAGAGCCGGGCAACACTCAGCTGAGGTAGCGGGGCCTGAGCTGATCACGGGCCCACCTACCCGTCTTGCAGGAGGACCCAGGTCATGGACCGCCTCCATCAGAAGTTGCTCTGCATCAGCATCCCCAAAGCAAAGCTACCAAGGCATCTTGAGCAACTGTTGTGTCTCGCTTGGGCTCACCTTCAACTGTTTCATCCTACGGAGACTCTCACAGAGTAGCTGCCAGACCCCGGGTGGTCTCTGATGCCAACCCCACACACAGCCTGGCTTCTGATACAAATCAGGGTATTTATTGCAATCATAAATCTTTAACGGTTGTGATACAAACCGAAACATTTCTGAATAGAGTAGAGACCCCAGAGCTTCCTTTTCAAGGAATCCAAAGAGACAAATTGCTAATTTAGGTTTGATGCAAGAATTGTCAATTTCCGATAGCTTTTGAATAATTTATGTTCTACAGTCCTTGCATTCCATTCATGAATTATATCCCAAGGTTTTAGTAATACTATTCAATCATAATTAGTTTTTTGTGCATTATAAATTCTAGGTCTTCCGCTCTGTTCCATCCCCGGGCCCCACCCGGGGAAGAGAAGAAATCTCTTGGTGTTGATCATCGTGTTGCTGTCTTTCCGTGGCTGCGTGTCCAGCTCTCCACAGTCAGGAGCTGGAGCTGCAGCCCAACGTTGCTGTCTCAGTCAGAATTAAACCTTTACTCCGTTTACTCCAAAGGTCAGTCTGCCAATCTGCAACGGATCTTCTCTGAATCTGAATGCAGGGTGGGCTTCGCAGCGTATGTGGACTAATGCTGCCCAGAGCACCCATCCTCAGGAGCGTGAGCCAGATGGCGAATGGGGTGCACCGTAACGCTGCAGTGGCGTCCATGGGGTGGCCCCAAGCTCCATCTCCAGGGGCGAGGAAACACCTTCTCTGACCTCCCAGAGCAACTCTGGATAAAGCAGGCACTCCTGCACTAGACGGACCAAGAAAAAGCGGCTTTATTCTGCAAAAACTGCCTTCACTTCATTCGCTGCTGTGTTCAATCTTCAGTGAGCAGACTGCAAAATTTTGGTTCCCGAATCCCCCAGTTTTGCAAGATCCCCCATTAGCAACATTCACTTGTTGGTATTTTTCCTTCCGCTTTTATGATTTGGCCGTGCAGTGAAAGGTTTTGCTACTTTTTTTTCTCTAAAGAGAAATGTTACTTCCTAGCTCAGCTACTTGATGGGTTTATTTTTTTCCCTTTGTTTTTGCTTCATCTCTTCCCCTTTGGGAGCTTCATTTTTCCCCTCAGCAGAAGCCCCCCCCCTCCCCGACAGGCCCCCAGAAGACACTCTGGCAGGCCCTCTGGCCACATATCTCCCCTTCCTCTCAAAGTCTACCACTATTCACGAGCTGCAGCAGCTGTAAATCTTAGCTCAAAATACTAATTATGTTTCATTTGCAAACAGGAGGTTGCTATTTCCATCCTGTGCAGTTCATGGTTCTGATGTGTTTGGCTGAAATCTGCGAGGCAAAAGCTTTTGGAGTGAAAGAGGAAATTATGGGATGTAGAAAGTGCAAAGACGGGTGTAAAGCTGGTGGTGAGAAGGAGGGTTGGGAGACGTCTGGCATCTCCTTATAGGGAGGGGGAGGGGGAGGAGGAGGAGGAGGAGGAGGAGGAGGAGGCAGCTCAAGGCAACACAACAGCAGCAGCACCTGGAAAAGTGCTTCAGGGATAAATCACAGAAGTTTTGGCTGCTGCAGGCCACAGTGTTTGGAAATGGCTGACTGGCAGATGTGTACACACACACACAAACACACAGAGTACTGATAAGATGTTTTGTGGGTCTCATTACAGGTGGGGATGAGACAGCATACAGGGCGGAGGTACAAAAACTATCCGTATGGTGTAGTAACAACAACTTGCACCTGAACATCGGCAAGACGAAAGAGATGGTGCTAGACTTCCGGAGGAAAAAGGAGGAACCTGCCCCACTTTACATTGGGGAGGGCTGCGTGGAGAGAGTTTCCTCCTTTAAATTTCTGGGAGTCCACCTCTGTGAAGATCTGACCTGGAAAGTTAATACAACCCAGGTGGCCAGAAAGGCCCAACAGAGACTCCACTTTCTCAGGGTCTTGCGGAAGAACAGGGTAGAACAACAGCTAATGACCCTCTTTTACCGGTCTACCATAGAGAGCGTCCTCTCGTATGGTATTGTGGTCTCGTATGCTGGTCTGACAGCCGCAGATAGGAAAGTATTACAGAGGGTGGTGAGCACAGCACAAGACATTGTGGGCTGTTCCCTGACACCACTGGATGACCTCACCAGGGCTAGCTGCCTTGGAAGAGGGAGGAAAATTCTCAGGGATGACTCACACCCTGGACAGTATCTGTTTACTCTCCTACCATCCGGTAGGAGATATAGGAGTATAGCCAGCTGCACCAACAGGCTGAAAAACACCTTTTATCCGTGGGCTGTTAGGCTTTGAATGAGAAATAACTTGTGTGAATTTTATGCAGAATTGACTTGGGAGGCCGGTGTGTGGTGTAGTTGGTTCACATGGTGTAGTAAGATGGAGGGTTTGTTGTCACTGTGTGTTGGGGGGTGGGAGCACAAAGGGAGGCTCAGCTAATTTCAATGTATACATAGTTGTACTTTGACAATAAAGATTCATTCATTCATACTTCATCTTTTCTCAGCCTCACAGCAGACAATAAAAGGATGGAGTAACTGCACATTAGCTTCAGTTACCTGAGTCAAGAGAGGCGTCCTCTTGGGTCTAAATCCTCCTCCTCCTCCTCCTCCTCCTCCTCCTCCTCCTCCTCCTCCTCCTCCTCCTCCTCCTCCTCCTCCCAGCCCTTGTCCATCCACTGCAAGATGAAGGCCTCTTCCACATATTTCCAACCATTATGAGTTTTCTTTTGCCAGTTGGGCCTGCAATACTGGCTGATGTCATCGATCCATCTTGTTTTAGGTCTCTTTCATGGGTGCTTTTGATCGAGTGGGATCCATTCTACGACTGCCTTGATCCACCTGCCCTTCGGTCTCCAGCCCATTTCCATTTCCATTCTTTTGCTCTCTTGATGGCATCGTATATTTTAATTTGTTCTCCAATCCATGTGCGGGTCTTTCTATCTTGCCCTGTGATGCTGAGCATGTAGTTTCCCATGGCTCTTTGCACCGCAAGTAGCTTTTGTACCGATTGTGAGGTTAGTGTCCATGTTTCGCCGGCATACGTCAGAGTAGGTTGCACACAACAATGGCTGAAAATCACCAACAAGCAAATTGGTTCAGGATTCAAGTAACTCTGCCCAGTCATAGGATCCATTTGAATCCCTCGTCCAAGTTGGAATCAATGCCATCCCCAACATCTTGGAACTGCTGCCCGCTCAACAACCCCCCCCCCCAATGCCGGTGAACCGCAGGTCTCAGCCATCCACACAGCTGACCCTGCTCGTGAAGAAGGGATGGGTGTCCTCTTTTAGGAAGAGGAAATGGGTGGAGGTGAAATATTTTGGGAAGGTCAATGTAATTTTTGACATGATCAGTGTGATTGCAGACAGCCAGAAAAATGCACTAGATTTGACCCAGTTCAGTGACTGGGTGAGTTGTGGCTGTAAGACCAACATCTGTTTCCCTAAAACTCACAGAACCAGAGGAGTTGAAAGAGGCCTGGTGCAACCCATTCTGTGTGGGTACTTGTAGTGTATGCTCTTAAAGCACACACACACACACACACACACACACACACACACACACACACGGAAGGTCAGCACAGCAGGGGCCTGGACAGCACCAGGCTATAATCGCTTTTGGCGGGGAAACCTGAATAGAGCAAGTCGTTGACAGCCCCAGGGCATGGTCAGCTCTGGCGAGAAGCCAGGGTTTAAATCCATTGGCCACCTGCACTGGCGGGAAGCTCAGGTTTGAATCTATTGGTCACGATTCACCTGGGCAGGTATAAAGAGACGCCAGGTAACCCCTTTGCTCCAGCTTCATTCCTGATCCAATAAAGAAGTTACTACCCAGCTCCAGTGTCCGTCTCTCTGTGTGACCACGCGACTTTGCAGTCCTGTAACCCCATCCAGCCATCCAGCTGGAAAACCTCTGCCCTTCTTGGCCGGCCACCCCACTTCTCCCCCAGCTCCTCCTTCCAGGAAGCTCCTAAGATCCAGCAGAATCACACAAGACCTGGGCCTCGGTCCTGCTGGCTCATTTGTTCCTTGTACCCAAAGACCTTTGCCAGCTGCCTTTGTGTCTTGTTTCAGATTTCTCCTTGGCAAGCTGAACACAGCCAGCTCCTTCATTCGTTCCTCCCTGAACACAGCCTGCTGTGGCTTCTCCATATTTCGTTTAAAGCAGGGAACCGTGAAGCGTGCCCAGAACACCAAGGAAAGACGAGCTGTACAGCCGAAGAGTTCCTTCCGAAGGGTTGCGTCCCCCTCCCCCTTCCTCAGTGGCCCTCCCCTTCCGAGAGAAGCCCCCTTTTTCTCCCTCTGCCCACCTAGCGTCAAGTAAGCGCTTCTCTCTTACTTCTTGGTTTCTTCCTAAATTTTATGTAATCTTGTCAGCCTCGTCTCGTTGTAAGGTTTGGTTTCTCTGACTCAGTCGCTTCCAACAGCCTTCCCACATGACTTGTCTATCCCCCAGGATTGTATTTGCCCACTTCTTGCCTCTATTTATTAAAATCTGCCTTCCTGAAGTCCGAAGTCCCCGGCTAACTTCCCTTAATTGTTCTTCCCTTTTTAAACTTGAGGCCCTGTCTTGAAAAGGACCCCACAAATCACCCAGTTCAACCCTCTCCTCAGTGCAGGTCCATTTCAGGTGGTGGAGGCGTGGTCAAGCTTGCTCATCTGAGACCAGGAAGTGGACCGGCTGCTCCATGCTGTGAGCCTGGCCATCTGTGCACTGGATTGCTGTCCTGCCTAGCAGCTTAAAGTCATCACGGCCCAGATTAGGGCGTAACTGGTCTTTCTTGAAAAAGGGGCCCCTGCCCTCCATCTTGACAAACACACAATCCTCTCAACAAGCCATGGCTTGACCCAACCATTTAGGTAGCTCTCTTCTAGCACCCCATTTCCCCTTGGTAGGTGGGTTGTGGAGAAGGTGATGGCTTTGTAACTACACAGACTCCTGGATGTAATTCATTATCTAACCACTTATCAGCCAGAATTCAGGCCTGGATACTGGCCAAACACCCTCTGGCTAAGCTGGTCTGCAGACAGGTCATCCTGCTGACCTCACTGGATTTGTCAGCAACCTTTGATGCTCACTGGCTCTTCAGGTCCTTCTGCTCCAGTATGAACTTGCCCACCTCCAGAAGACCAAGAAGGGAAGACTGCTTGAGGGTTCCCCAGGCCCCATCTATGGCGGTCCTTGCCCTCTCCTGTGCAGGCTGCCCCCTCCCTGCTGAGGTTTCACAGGACTGTAAAAACCTGGCTATTTGGCAAGGCCTGGAGGGAGATGGTAGTTTGAAGGCTCATTTATTATAGAACTGTGCCCTGCAGAAGCTGGCAGGGAAGCCTGGATCAGGGTGGAGCTGGTGGAACCTTTTGGAAGCCTCATCCAAAGAGCGAAAGCCAGATTTGTGCCATTTGTAGGCGTGGGCTCCTTTTCACCCCTCTTACTGTTTTACCCATCCAGTGGGCTTGGCGTGGCCTCTAAGTCCCACCAAATGAATAAACTCAGAATCTGACAGAAGGAAGGCTGTCCTTTGTGAGGCAAGCCAGGGCATCTTGGTGAACTGGACCACTGGGCAGAGATTACGCCTGGCTCTCCCCACACTCAAATGCCACTCCGCCTTGGCTGGCTGCCTTGAGGGCATCTCCTGCCTGTCTGTCCACCCACACTCTTCGTCCCGTCAGCTGTGCAGAACAGCCATACAACGCAGCTCACCAGGCTGTGCTTCCCACACAGAGGAAAATGTCTAAGACGATTCAGGGGTGGGTGTGCGATTGAGCAAAGCCCATGGATATTCTGGGTGTCCTTGTAAGAGCATCTCCAAGACTCCCTTGGGCAAAAGTTCCTGGATATCAATGTCCATTTCTTTTTTTTTATTGAAGAGTTTTTCAATACATTTTATCTTTAACAATCCCTCCCCCCCACCCCCTACCCAGCCCTTCCTAGCCCTCCCTAACCCTCCCCCCTCCCCTTCCCCCCTCCCCCTCCCCGACTTCCCAGAGCTAAATACAAGGTATAAAAATAAAAGCAGTCATAAACAACCATATGCTAACAACAATAAGCTATTAAGTCTATCGCACACTAGCCCATATAAAATGACTACAAGCAATACTAATATCACATCAAAACTTATACAAATGCTAAATGAAACTTTTTGGTCCCATATTTGTTCTGGATGTAATCAATCCACTTTTTCCACTCCATAATATAACGTTGTTGCGAATGGTCTTTCAGATAAGCAGATATCTTTGCCATTTCCGCCAGGTCCATTTCTTCAAAAGACTCTGCCCCCGCCTTGGGTGATTGAAGCAAGGTTGAAGACAGCAGAGTTTTTCCGTAGCTGCGTAGCTTCTTTGAAGGGGGGGCAGGCAAGGAGTTTTCGCTTTCCCCATCCCAGCCACGACGTAAAGTACCGGCACCCTCCGGTCTTATGATCTAGATAATATGGACTGATGAGCAGGAACCTTTTGCAGGCCGATGGCACAGAGGGTTCCCGCAGCCAGGCGGAAGGGATGGCTCTTGCACGTGCCTAAAGGAGAGAGGTGTCACTCCCCTCCGGGATCCCACCAGAGGATGTCAGCTTACCGTAAGTTAGTCTCCCTCACAGTCAGAAGAAGAGAGAAGGCAACCTTCTGGGGGGCTGGGGGGGGCAGCAGAGAAAGGAATTTGGAGGTGCCGAGATGAACCTGACTGTCTATAGTCCCAGCCCTCCTGGGTCATCAGGAAAGGCTGCATTCTTGGGAGAGCTTTGGGGTCACCGGGATTGGGCTGCTGTTCTTGCGATTGCCTGACCAGATTCTTCAGCCTGCGCTACAACAACAGGGAAGCCTTTTGGAGGGGGCAATTTTCCCTCACAGGGGTCGCCACTTCTCTGCTGCCTTGGCAGAAAAAGCCCCCTTCTACCCCACGAAAAGGAGGAAAGCATCAGGAGTGGACTGCCAAGCCTGGCCATCGGGGTCTCGAAGGAGAAGCCGCCTCGGATGTGGCCCTATGCAGGAGCCCTGCCAGGCCTCTTCCCAAGCCAGGCCTCTGGGAAAGGCAGCCCTGCACGTCTCTGGCAACTCTCCGTGGCAGCCAAATGCCTCGTTTGCTGCCGGGCTTCTTCTTGAGAGCTCCTTGGGGTGCTGTGCCATGCTTTTCTTGTCTCCTGCCCCCCCCCCCAAATCCCAAGAAGAACAGAGCTTGGCCCATTAGAGGCTCTGCTGCCCGGTCCCAGCTGGGCTCCGAGTCTCCGATGACATTTTCCCTCGAGTACAGAGCTCCTGATCATCTGGCGCTTTCCTAAGACCCAGCTTCTTCAAGCATGAAATTATATGACCCTGCCTTGACCCCAGATTTTCTACAGTTAATATCATTCCCGGAATACAAATAGCCACAGCTCAAGGCTATCTCCCTTTTCTGCTCGTCTTCTCAGGAGCTGGAAAATTTCTTGTCTCCTGAGATGTGCCTTCTTGCTCGTCCTACCTGCGCAACTCATCTACCTGGCTTCACCCATGGGGCTGGTCCTGGGAGCACCTGACGAAAACCAGGAGGGTTGCTGGCCTTTAGAAATGAAACCAAGAGAACACATTAGACCCCAGAAGATGGACCTCGGTCTTCCTTTTCTGTTGATCTGGTCTTATCAGTTTGCAGTCAGCCAGCAGCACCAAAATTGGGGTGATTTTATTCAATAGCTAGTCCTGATCCCTAAAAGGGTTTGGGGTGATTAAGTTCTACAGTCAGAACTCTCGGCCAGAGGTCCCCAAGGCTCTCACTTCATGGCACCCATAGAGAGTAATTTTTCACAAACCCGTGAACCAGCCTGAGGTCCTTTGCTACCTTGCAGCACCCCATGTGTTTGCTGTGCTTCGCTGGGTCCCACAGCAGACACAGTTTGCAAACCCCTGTGCCATGCTACAACCAATACCTTTCCAGACGTAGCACTTGCCCGAATCACACTGCTGACTCATTCCACATCCCTTTCCTACCTCTTCCTTGCCAAGCCAGGTAAGTCTCACCTGCTCCTTTAGACCACACTGCAAGGCTTCTTTCTAGCCATACAAATGGGCGGCACAACACCTAGAAGCCAGGTAAGTGCCCTCCTCGTGCAAAGACTCCCTGCCACTGACCCCGCTCAGGGGCAAAGAAGGGAGGGAGGGAGGGAGGGAAGGGCAGTCCAGCTCCCAGCCTCCTTGGGCACCACTATTCTGAGAATGGCCAGGATTCAGCCTTCAAGGCTATGGTCGCAGGGGAGAAATCCCCAGGTCTCCCTTGGGTTTCTCCCTTCAGAGAAATTTAGAACGAACCAGACGGTAACTGCCACAAGCAGCTCCTTGAAACTCAGACATTTTTCTCAACAGCTCTGTCAATCTTACAGCACCTGACAATCATCCCTCCTGACCGGGGAGTGGCAGGCTTTGCCTAGCCAGATTGAAAGTGGGTGGGGCGGGCCACTGCTCGGGGGGGGGGGGTGGCTGCCTGGCTGCCCACCGCTTCTGAGGGGCTCCAGACCTCTCTTCTGTCACACATCCACAGCTCAGGTGAACATCCGCACCTGGAGAGAATCACAACGGTGGCTGGAAAGTGCAATTGAGCCATGAAGAAGCCGTTTTAGTTGCAACGAATTTTCACAAGCCGTTCCGGAGAAGAGTTTTGGTTCCTGAATTTAGGGCTCAAATGGCTGCTTCAGGCATTGGCTCAGTGCCTCTGGACAACCCACAGGGTTGTTGTTGTGGGGAATAACAGGAGGAGAAAGCACTATGCAGACCATCTTGATCCACTAGAGAAAAGGCATCTCACAAACCAGCCACAGACAGGGTGCCAGAAATATTACAGCTTTACAGTTTAGGGTTAGCTTCCTAATGTCGATCATCATCACCCCAGGCAAGGGCTGAAAACAATTCAAAAGGAATTTGTGCTGCCCAGAAACTTCCTCAGCTGCTCCTGCCACCCCCAGGCTGAGGGGAGGGGCTTCTTCTTGGAGTCCGTAGCCTCTGCCTGCCTGCCTGATGGGACCCCCCCTTCTAGCCCTGTCCTCTTCCCCCAGAGAGACCTAGAAGCCTTGGCCAGACCAGCTCTGCCCCCGCCCTGCTTCAGACTCCCTTTTGCAAAGGATTGGGAAGCCGGCCGGCTGCTGGACAAACATGAAAGCACACCCACCCCCCCATTCCGGGCCTTAGAAGGGAGTTTGGCGGGGGTGGGGGTGGGCAGCCAGGAGGCCTCTCTGGCCTGGACTCTGACTCTGGTGGTCCAGCACAGCTCAGAGACAAGAGTGGCGGTTTTTGTATGCAGGGATTGAGTGCAGCAACAATTGGGGGGGGCACCCATGGAAAGAGTTATCATGTTTGTAAGCCCCTCAGATTTGCCACTCAAACCATGAGAAGGGTGACAAATAAATTTAATAGTAACAATGATAATTTTCAGTACTTCCCTTTAATTGAAAAGGGAAGGCAGTCTCTCTGTCTTCCTTACTTTGCCTCACTACCACCAGCTGACTTGCAAGGATGCATTTCCATCCTCCATTTGACAAGATTTTTGAAAATGAATTCTCACCAGCCTTTTTTCAGGAGGGCCGGTCACCTACAATGCTACCTTGGATTAATCTCCCTCCCTCCCTCCCTCCCTCCCTCCATTTGCCTTCCTTCCTTTTTTCCAACCTATCTCTTCTTCTTCCCTCCCTCCCTCTTCCTTACAGCCATCTTTTTCCTTCCTTCCTTCCTTCCTTCCTTCCTTCCTTCCTTCCTTCCTTCCTTCCTTCCTTCCTTCCGTGCAGCCAGCCATCCTTCTCCCACTCCTGCTGGGGGCCCCAATGAGACTAGCAGCTGCTCGGTGCTGAGGCTGGCATGGGGCACGGCGGGAGGGGGGGCAGCACTGTGGGGTTGTAGAATTGGAGGAGGGAGCTGAGTGGAGCTGATGCAGTCCTGGCTCGCCTCTCTGCTGTTCTGGCCCAGACTTCGCCCCGAGCAGCTTCCTCCGCTTCTGCCTCGAGGAGTGGAAAAGCTCCGTCTTTTCATTGGACATTTAAGAAATATTGCCAGAGACCGAGGTGAGTGATATATGAACTGGCCTCCATCTGCCATTGTATTTGCTTCTCTTCCCTCTTTATTATATCATGTTCAGAAGGAGGAGGAGGATTTATGGCTCTCCCGGCCTCTGAGTTATTGGAGCCTTCTGGGCTCCAGGGCCAGGGCTCCCATACACGCCCCCCCCCGCCCCCCTGGCAATTGACACTCCTAGAGCTGGGCTAATTGGCTGACCCGGCCCCTTCTGGCACGGCGGCCAGAGGGGAAGTGAGAGACAAGGCTGGGAGGGGACCTTGCTTGCTGTAATCCCGGCTGGTCCCCTTCTGCAGGTGGAGTTGCCACAATCCGTTCACCAGAAAAGGGGCACCTTTTGCCTTTTAGCTCAGCTTAGGCTAGTTCTTCCGGTTGCCAAGCTCTCTTGGATAGGTGCTGTTCCTTTGCTTTTGCCCAGAGTCACCAGGAGTTAGAGGGCATCAACACTGGACCAAATAAAATAGATCAATCCTGGAGGAACCAAAAATCAGCCCTCTTGGATTTGGACTGGCTCCAGCAAGGAGAAGGTAGAAGAGGACTTGAGCCAAGCACAGGGACAAGAAAACTGCTCGTGAGATTTTGCAGCTCTACAAAAGTTGTGGGTGTGCTTGGAGTTTTAATAGGGTCCTATGTGGCTGTTGAGTAACTCCGAGAAAGAGTGAGGCTTGGAGGAGGACAGAGAGGTAAGTACTGGTGGACCTGCCCTCCGTCTTTGGTTCTGAAGAGCCGGTGCCTTCTCTGCTCATGACCAGAAGGGTGGGGGCCTTAGAGCCCCTTGTAGATGGAAAAACGGAAGGGTAGGAATTGCAAAAGAAGCTGCCGGACCCAAGACCCGGGGGGGGGGTTTCCCTTCAGAGCAGTTTCTCAAACTCAGAATTAGGCACCGTGGGGAAAAAACAGTGAAATGTCTAATAATCCAACATTCTTTCACGTGACTTTTTTTTTTAATCCCATTTATATCCCGCCCTTCTCCGAAGACTCAGGGCGGCTTACAATCTAAAGCACAAATCAATGTGCTTAGCAGTAGCCTTCATTCTATGTATATGCCTGCTTATTAGGGCTTTTGAGCCCCCCTCCAAGTGGCATTATTACAAAGTCAGCTTATTGCCCCCAACCATCTGGGTCCTCATTTTACCTACCTCGGAAGGATGGAAGGCTGAGTCAACCTTGAGCCTGGTGGGACTCGAACCTGCACTAATTGCAGGCAGCTGGTGTTACTTAGGCATTAGCCCACTGCTCCACCAAGGCTCTTATTTGGCCCCATTTCCATGATGCTTGTTCTTTACTTAGTAGGCTAGCCCTTATATGAGCCCCCATTGACGGGTTTTCATTTCTACCCAGAACAGGATTCAGTTCCAAGACTTCCTAATCAAGCCTTCCAAATCTTGACTAACCCTCTTGTACCATCGGTTTGTCCTCCGAGCAAATTTATTTCAGCATCATTTTCACAGCCAGTTTGTAATGGCAGAATCTGACTTTTGCTTTCAAGTTATTTTCCAGGGCTGCTGCAAATTCTCCAAGTGACCGAATGACCATACAATGGATTCAAAGGGAGAAATTTGATTTCTGGGATGATGGCTTGTGCTAGCTGAAGGACTGACTGCTGCCTCTAAGTTCACATATGCATTATCATTCTACGAAAAATAATCAAGGTGCAGAAGGCATAAATGAATGAATAAATGCATTAGAAACCAGATTAGATTACTCCTATCAATGCAACATAGCAATTAAAAAGCATAATTTCTTCTAAAGGGTTAAAGGCAATACAAACGAAAGAGGAGGTCCACAGCATATTAAAAATATCAGTTCTGCTCAGAAATCCAACTGCCAATGCTATAATCAGAGTTAAAATAAGTGGAAGAAGAAATAAAAACCATATCATCACTAGTTGCTCAACCCAGAGAAGATACAGGCGATCCCTTGCAAAAACAAATATATTTTGATTTTGGCAAGCCATGAGAAAATACTTTGTGGCTTTCTGATTAGCAAGTTAATTAAGTCTTGGTTGGACTGCAAGACAATTAAGTGGATATATAACTGGGTTGGAAATCTTATTGAAAGAATTTTCATCTATGGTTTCTCATCCACCTGAGGTGATGTATCAGGTCGGGTGCGCAAGAAACAATCCCTTGTTCTTTTCACTCTTTTTATTTATGACTGGGATGGAGAGGTGGAGGGAACATTGGATGGGATCATTATTAGTCCAGAAAACAGAATTAACATCCCAAATTACCTTGATAGATTAGATTCATTCAAATATTTCTAAGGCTGGTCAATTTAAAAACAACTCTGGGCAGCATACAATGTAAAAAAACAATAAAAGCAATAAGAAACACAAAATGATCCCTCATTTAGTGACGGCAGCAAATTCCTGCCACAATAGCAATCACAAGCCACTCCAGGTACCAAAAAAGCCAGGTGAGTTGACTACATAAAATGATGGACACTGGAGTGGCAGAAGATGGGACCCTCAGTCAGATGGCAGTTGACATATTATTGAGGAAGAACTGAGGGTCTTTGGGGGTACTAATGGGGTTTATCATGCTATATCCCCTTTTGGGATATCTAGTTGCTGATGTTGCTGTGTGGGAGAAAAAAACCCAAAGCTGCAAAGGCAGCCTGAGCGTGGAGACATGGGACATGAGGAACATGGAAAGCTCAACAGGGTGAAAGGTGAAATAAATGGATGCTGCATTGATGTCTTGGGCATTGGGGGATTGAAATGGGTTGGAATTGGATTCTTTCCCTCAGAAAAGCACACAATTCACTGCCCAGGACACAACAAGCAAGAAGCTCCATTCATAGTCAGGAAGCATTGAGCAAAATCTGTACCTAGGCACCATGCAATCCATGGCTGAGTATTTTTTTTTTCCAAAGTCCATTTCCGCTAGTTGCTGAAACATAAGTTGCCAGACTACATTGTCAAATGCTTTCTGTGCATCAAGAAATCTGTTTCCCTGGATGAATTTCATAATACTCCAACACATCAAGAATCATTCTTAAATTATTTTTTATCTGTCTTTTAGGTAACTTTTTAATTAGACTTCACAAACAATCCTTTGATATGATTAGCCAAGTTTATGCTCCATCTACTGGTTCAGAAGAGAAGGACGCTGACCAGTTACAGGGTCAAGTTCCATCTGAAAATGACAGAGCAAGCAAGCAAGATGTATTGTGTGGGGTGGGAGACTGGAAAGCCAAAGGTGAAAATACAAAGAGCTAAAAGCATAGTTGGATTTCATGGCCAACACTGTTTTCTGACAACTACAATAATGCTTATATACATGGATACCATCAGATGGAATTCACAGAAATCAGATTGGCTGTATTCTTGCCACAAGCATGTAGAAGAGCTCTGTTATAATAGCCAAAATGTGTCCAGAGGCTTACTGTTGAACAGATCAGAAATGGCTCATGCACAAGTTCCAAATCAAGCAAAATGGAAGAAGAAAACCAACTGATTTCCACAATATGAAATGAAATAAATGCCCAACCTTTCCAAAGCTATCAGGGACCATGTTCGGGTCTTGAACCACATTGACAGAGAATCAGAAGGACTCTGGAATGAAATCAAGTTAAGCTGTTGAGGATGCATCTGAAAAGAGACTTGGCCAAAGACCAAGAAGCAGAAGAAAGCAAATTGGATGTCAGAACAGATGGTGAAAATTGCCAAGAAGAGAAGCCAAAGCCAAGAAAGACAAAGATCTCAGGAATTTAACAATAAGCTTTAGAGAGCTGTTGAAAGAGGCAGGAAGCAGTATTGCAGAGACATCCATAAAGATGGGCATGAAATATCAAGCAAAATGTTCTGTCAAGACTTTCTTTTCTACCGAAAAGAGGCCAATATGGGTTTTACAAATTATAGAAAGGCTTTTGACTTTGTTGACTGTGTCAGTCTGTGGAATGTCCTTGGGAAAAAGCAAATCTCAAGAACATCGCCATGTCCTCAGGAAAAAGATACAGGCAAGATATGAAGCTACAGCTTGTCAGCCCTTTGAGAAACAGACACTGCAAGGAATATCCAGAAATTAGATGTTATTGTTTACCTACCCCCTATTATACAAACAGAAAGGGGTATGTGTGTGTTGAGGAGAGGGGTATTTTGATTTTTGTAACTGGCTGACAAACCGTACTCAACGAATCATCCCTAATGGTACACAGCTACATGGAGGAAGGTTAGCAGTGGGGTACCACAAGGTTCCACCTTAAATGACTTAGATGAGGGAATAGAATAGAATAGAATAGAATAGAATAGAATAGAATAGAATAGAATAGAATAGAATAGAATAGAAGAATAGAAAATATGGAATGGAATGGAATGGAATGGAATGGAATGGAATGGAATGGAATGGAATAGAATAGAATAGAATAGAATAGAATAGAATAGAATAGAATAGAATAGAATAGAATAGAATAGAATAGAATAGAATAGAATAGAATAGAAAATATGGAATGGAATGGAATGGAATGGAATGGAATGGAATAGAATAGAATAGAATAGAATAGAATAGAATAGAATAGAATAGAATAGAATAGAATAGAATAGAATAGAATAGAATAGAATAGAATAGAAAATATGGAATGGAATGGAATGGAATAGAATAGAATAGAATAGAATAGAATAGAATAGAACAGAATAGAATAGAATAGAAAATATGGAATGGAATGGAAATAGAATAGAATAGAATAGAATAGAATAGAATAGAATAGAATAGAATAGAATAGGAATAGAATAGAATAGAATAGAATAGAATAGAATAGAATAGAATAGAATAGAATAGAATAGAATAGAATAGAATAGAATAGAATAGAATAGAATAGAATAGAATAGAATTGGAAGGGACCCTGCAGGTCTTCTAGTCCAGCCCCCTTCTCAAGCAGGAGACCCTCTACCATTTCAGACAAGTGACTGTCTAGGACTCTAGGCTCTTCTTAAAAACCTCCAGTGATGGAGCATCCACAACATCTGAAGGCAAGCTGTTCCACTGGTTAATTATCCTCACAGTTAGGAATTTTCTCCAACCATTGTTTCTTGTCCTACTCTCTGGTGCTTGGAGAATAATTTGACCCCCTCTTCTTTGTGGCAGCCCCTCAAATCCTGGAATACTGCTATCATGTCACTCCTGTTTCTTCTTTTCTTTAGACTAGCCAAATCCAAGTCCTGTAGTCATTCTTCATATATTTTAGTCTCCAGGCCTTTGATCATCTTAGTTGCTCTTTGGATTTTTCCCAAATTCTCAATATCTTTTTTGGAGTATTGGTTGCAGTATTCCAGGTGTGGTCTCACTAAGGATTTATAAAGCAGTGCTAAAACTTCACGTGATCTTGATTCTATGCCTCTGTTTATGCAACCCAGGATTGTATTAGCTTTTTTGGCAGTTCCTGCACACTGCTGGCTCATAGTCAAGTGATCGTCCACTAGGACTCCAAGGTCCTTCTCATAGTTACTGTTTTTGAGCCAGGTCTCACCCAATCTGTACATATGCTTTTGGTTTTTCCTGCCTAAATGTAAAACTTTGCTTTTCATTTTGTTGGATAGGGCCCATTGTTCAAGTCTGTCAAGATCTTTTTGGATCCTGAGGGTGTTGGCTATTCCTGCTAGCTTAGTGTCATCTACAAATTTGATGAGTTCCCCTTCTATTCTCTCATCTAAGTCATTGATGAAGATGTTGAAGAGTACTGGGCCTAAGACAGAATCTTGTGGTAACCCACTGCTTACTTCTCTGCATGTGGATGTAGTAGTATTGAGGACTACTCACTGAGTACGGTTTGTCAGCCAGCTACAGATCCATCTGATGGTGATGTTGTCTATTCCGCCTCTTTCTAGCTTATTACTTATTTACTTACTTACTTACAGTCTACTTCGTCAAATGCCTTACTGAAATCTACAAATACTATGTCAACAGCATTTCACTGGTCTGCTAATTTAGTCACTTTATCAAAGAATGAAATAAGATTGGTTTGGCATGATCTGTTTTTAACAAACCCGTGCTGGCTACCAGTTATAACTTTGTTTGCTTCTAGTTGTTCGCAGATCTATTTTTTGATTATCTTTTCCAGGATCTTCCCAGCTACTGATGTTAGGCTGATTGGTCTGTAGTTTCCTGGGTCTGGTTTTTTTCTTTTTCCCCTTTCTTGTAGATGGGAATCACATCAGCCCTCTTCCAATCTTCAGGTACTTCTCCGGTGCTCCAGAATTTTTGAAAGAGGAGGGGGTCAACTTAGTTTCCAAAGCACCAGAGACAGGAGAAGAAACAACAGATGGGAACTAATCAAGAACAGAAGCAACCTGGAATTAAGGAGAAACTTCTTAACTGCGAGGACAACTAACCAGTGGAGCAACTTTCTGTGAGACACTGTAGGTGCTTCATCACTTGGGGTTTTTAAGGCGAGGCTGGACAGTCACTTGTCTGAAATGATATAGGGCAGAGATCCCCAACCTTTTGGGCACCAGGGACTGGTTCTGTGGAGAGAGGTTTTTCCGCGGAAAGTGTGTGGCTTTGTATGCTGCCTGCATCCCTCGGATGGGGCTTTGTTTGTTTGTGTGGGCCAGTTGCTGGCATGCTGCAGCCCAGTACTGGGGTGGGGGTTGGGGACCCCTGGTATAGGGTCTCCCGCTTGAGCAAGGGGTTAGACTAGACGACCTTGAAGGTCCCTTCCAGCTCTTTCTGATTGAGTTTCTTTCCCAAGCTTTCCATTTCTTCAGGACTGTCTTGGACCTCTCCATCTTTTGTAATTTTGTAAATTTTATGTTTTGTAAAAAAAAAAAAACTTTATCTGATTCTGTTTTTCGTGCTTAATTTCATTGATTAAACTGTACATTGTCCAGAGCCCCTCCCTGAGGAGGGTGGGCGCTTAAGCAGTGTGAAATAAGTAAAATAACTAAATACCACAATGCACATTTCATCTCTGTTCCCGCTACACAGCGGGATCTTGCGGGGCCTGGTGGGGACGCGCGAGCAGCGGCCGCGAGCAGCCCCCCTTCCCCCCCCGCCGCCTCCGCCGGCCTGTAGATCCCCCCCCCGCCGGCTGCCTCGCTCCCGGTGGCGGAGAGGCGGCGCTTTCCGAGCATCGCAGCGTTACGGTTGGTCGGCGGGTAACGGCTCTGGCGGAGCTCCTGGAAAGCTTCACTGAAGCGGCGCGTTAAGCAGAGCCCGGAGGCCGGGAAGCTGCCGCTGGAGTCGCGGAAGAGCGGATCCCGCGCCCGGCGCCCCCCCCCCCCTTCCCCGCAGGGCGAGGGCAGCGGAGGGGGAAGAGCGGGCCGTCCCAGAAGGGGGGGGCTTTCTCCTTCCTTGTCCCCAGGCTGAGAAAGCGGCTGCCCAGCCGCCTCGTTTCCTTCCTTCCTTCCTTCCAGCTGCCGCCCTTCAGCACCTGTCAGCGGCTGCCGGTCCCATCGGAGTGACGCGGGCTTAAATCAAGAAGCCCGGAGACGTTTCGGATGAAATGGTTTATTGCGTTTACATTTTGTTTTCTTTGATTTCCCCCAGACAGACCAGGCAGGAACATCTGGGAAAGCGTCCGTCATCTTGACAGCTAAGGCAACAGGGCAGCGGTCTGTGTCCGGCAGGCAGGAGGGAGAGGCCTGGCCGGGCTGGCCACGCTGGCGGCCCCACTCGGCTGCCCGGTCAGGGCCCGGCCTGGCTTCCATCCAACTGGCTCCCAGCAGCATTTGCCAGCGTGCCTCCATGGGCAAAGAAAACTCCTTCCTGTCTGTCGTGCTGCCCTGGCCTGACTCTTCCCAGCCTGCTGAAGCATCAAGACGCAGCTGGACAAAGCAAAGCTGGATGTCCATCTGCATGGCATCCCCACCCAGGAGTGCCCAGGTGCCCGGGTCTTGCGATGGCTTCCCCTCCCCTCTGGGCTGCAAAGCCAGCTGGCACCGGGGCCCAAGGAGAGGCCGGCCTGAGGCTTGCCCGGATGTAGCACATTGCAAGAAGAAGCACGTGAGGGGAAGGGCCAGGAAAGGGCAGCCACACTGTGTCACCACCTTTTCCCTGAAGAAAAGGGACCCCAAATGTCCTTGAAGCCAGGTGTCCCCAACCCCCAGTCCGCGGACCAGTAGCGGTCCGTGGCATGCCAGAAACTGGTCCACGCAAACAAGCAAAGTCCCATCCGCGGGATGCCGACGGCATACAAAACCAGCCCCCCCCTCCAGTCCGCAGAACTGGTCCCTGGTGCCCAAAAGGTTGTGGGGGGGCCCACTGCTTTAACAACAGCTCTAGGGCAAAAGCACCCTCAAAGGTCACTTTCTAACAATTCAGAAAGATACACTAACTTCTAAGAAAAGAAATTGCAGACAGAAATGATCTTTCTTCTTTTCCTTTTGTAGGCTCCAGTGGTTCCTCTCACAAACCACGCTAAGGGCCGAGAGGAAGACAGATAGAGCCAGATCGCTTCCTTAATCCCTTCCTGAAATATATGGCCAATTTCTCTTCTGGTTTCCAATTAAATCGTTAACAATTTCCTCCCCGAGGCCAAGTGGGTCCCTCGTAGCAGTTCTCCCTTGCTGCCCTCATCAATCAGCCCTCTGTGTGTCTGTGGGAGCAGGCGAGCATTTTGCACAGGAAGGAAGACAGCTGAACCGGAGGGTCTCTTGCAGACCCCCCCCTGCGGGGCTGCAGCCCAGCCTCACCTCACCCGTCTCCTTCCCCCCAGCTGCCTCCAGAGCTTTCCAGCCCACCTCCTTTCAGATGCTGCATTGCAGCTGGTCCGAGTTGCCTGCAGCTCAGCACCGCTTTCCTGGGATCGCCCTCAGCCCAGGGCCAGAAAGGTCCTCAGGGCAGCTCATGCTCCGAAGGTCAGCCCAGGCCAGGTCCGCTGGTCACCTGGAGGGCAGGTGTAGGATTCAGCTCAAGGTCTCGCCTCCCTCGGAACAGAGAGGAAGACTGACATCTGCTTCACAGCTGTGCTTTGATTTTCCCTAATGCATCAGCAGCATTTGTTCCTGAACTGGTTTCACTTACGCTGATTTATGTTGCTCTTCTCTAAATAGGTACATATCCTGGTGCATTAATTTGCTTGTGTAATAAAAGCAAATAATGTTTCCACAAAGCTCGGTGCTCTCTTAAAGGAAGCTACTTTGCCACACATATCATCTGCCGCACAAGCACACGGAGGAAAGCCTGACCTTTGCAGACAGACATTTGCCTGAACTGATCTCTGCCCCTTAATCCACACATTAGTGAGAAATGGGGATCCAAAAGAGCTTGTGGGGAAAGGCGGGGAGACGTTAGCTTCCCTACAAATAGAAACTAAGAAAAAATACACGTAGCTCGGGGTTGAACGGTGGAGCCTCTGGTGCTCTCTGAGCTGGATCGTTGGCTTGCAGACATTTGGTGACACGGCTAGGTAACACCATCAGTTCAGGTGAGGGTGGGGTTAACTCTGTTTGTATGCAGTAGCTTGCCCTGCTTGTGTTGGGGTGTGTGATGTGATTAAGCCATATTTTTCTGTTT
Source organism: Vipera ursinii (assembly GCF_947247035.1). Taxonomy (NCBI): domain Eukaryota; kingdom Metazoa; phylum Chordata; class Lepidosauria; order Squamata; family Viperidae; genus Vipera; species Vipera ursinii. The sequence continues at coordinate 1,309,570 of NC_139526.1, read as the reverse complement.
GATTGGTAATCCCTGCTTATCTGGATGTTGGTTGCCGAAGAGGATGTGTTCTGGCCTTTTTGTCTCCTTCTTAGCTGTTTGTTGTCTCTTTTAATGGTGCGTAGATGTGGCTTAGGGTTAGGGTCTGTTGTTGGCTGATTTGTCTGAATGCTAAGCTTCCAGGAATTCTTTAGCATTTTTGGGTTTAGCTTGGGCTGGGGTGTATCCCAGTTGAAACTATGGTTTAGTCTGTCCATGTGTTGTGAAATTAAGGAGCTTTTATTGTGTCTTCTGACTGCTAGTTGCTGCTCATGAATGTGCTCTCCTGCTCTTCTGCCTGCCTGTCCTTCATAATGGCTGTCACAGTCCTTACGCTGCATATTGTAGATGCCTCCTGTTTGTTCTTTTTGGGCTAGTGTGTCTTTTGGCTTATTTAAGATGCAGGATTTTGGTTGGTTTGTGTGCTACAGTGATGCTGTGTGGTTGTAACAGTCTATCGGTTGATCCTGGGATATTTTTGATATATGGCAGTGTTAAACTTTTCGTAGCTTGTGTTGGTTGTGCTGTAGCAGGTTGAGACATTTTTGTTAACGTTGCATGCTATCCATTTTGTTGGATGATGTGGTATTTTCCCATTTTCTGGGATCCTGCAGTGTGTTTATGCTCTCCTTGGGTAGAAAGCTGTCTGCAGCCTATAGCCTAGCAAATGGGATTCCAAAGGGGAAAGCATTTGTTTCTGCTGAGTTTTCACACACGAGCAATGAACTCATGAAAAGGAATTGGGACGATAAAATCAGGGCTGCTTGTAAAAGAAGGCCCTGCGCCCACCTCCCACTCTCGAACCGGCGCCGTGGCGTTAGCTCCAGACAGCAAGAGGTTTAGGGGAGGATTTGCCCAGAAATCAAACCTGCTTTTCAGAAGGGTCAAGAAGGCCGTGCTTGCATTGCAACTCCAGCCTAGTGGGGCTGCAGGGGGCTTCCTCACCAGAGGGGTCACTGGTAAGTTGCAGAGCCAACGTCCTTTTCTAGAGGTTGCTGTGCAGAGGTGGGAGATCGCTGGTGGTCCCCTGATGGGGGTGTGCCTTGCATTTCAGGTGGATTCCACACGGCTTGGCTGCTCAGCTGCCGCACCTTCATTTTTTTATGATGAACTGAAGAAGTGCACCTTTCGCCTGGGCCCTTTCAAAGGGCCCACAGGGCTGCTGCTGCACTGTCCTTCCTCTCTCAGCTTTTACTTGCCCTCTCTTTGAGTGGTCCGGAGTGGGAAGAGAGCAGATTGGTTCACCCTGGATATTGCTGTGTTCTTCTGGAATCTGCTGAGGTTGGAGCCAAGAAGCTGCCGAAGGAACAGCAGGCGGAGGATCTGAAATGGGCTGTTGAGAGGAGCATGTGTAGAAGAGTCTCCTTTTAGATGTTATAGGGGAAAAAAGCAGAGGGAAAGACAGGTGGTTCTTTGAGTGGAACAGAAACATTTTGCGGAACTTGTCACCAAACTCAATGAGAGGATATGTTTTTTATTCTGTTTTAATCCATTTATCCACCGTGCTGCGACCAGCATTAAGATGTACCCATTTAGTAGCCTGAAACTTTCTTGACAAAGGCTCCTGTGAGGCAGCCCTCAGACATTCTGGCAAGCCAAAAGAGAAGATGAGAGGAACTTTGAGGAGGAGTCTTTTCACAGAAAAGTCCTTATCAGGGCAGAGAAAGTCTTGGGGTCTTTCTCCCTGTTATGTATTGGGCTCAATGATAATACCACGTGTGTTGCTGGAGCAGCTAACGGCTCTCCAGCAACCCAGACTACAAGTCTCCAGTGCTGCTATTGGCTGTCCCTGGGTGGCAATGGTTGCTTCAAACCTATTGGCTGCCACCTAGGGGCTAGACTATATATTGCGGCTAGTTGCAGCCCAATTCTCAGTTCAGATCTTGCAAGCAATAAACCATGAGTTTTCCTGAACTCACTTGCCTCGCCTTCATTCCTGCGCCAAAGAACCCGCTACACAACACTCCCTATTTGCAAATTTGGAACCCAAATTTGCAACTCTCTCAATAGGCAGCTTTCAAAGCCACCAACTGTCCACGTTCAAAAGGCAACCATGCCCTCTCTAACCCTTGGCCAGGAGGACCCTCTAAGGACTGGAGCAAGACCTTCAGCCGTCCAGTGTCCAGAAATCTGGTAAGCCAGAGTCTATTAAAGGGAGATTCCTTCGGGATCAGCCAGGGCAGGAAGGAGCTGTAGCTGAAGCAGATTCATAGTGTTGTCAGGTCAAGGAGGGCAGCAATGGGATCGGGCAGGTCCTCGTGTTCAGTGACTCTAAAGGTTGTGGTAAAGCCATGAAGGTGGCGCTGGGTTGCTAGGTTGGGAGGACTGGTATTTTCAGATTTCCCCCAGGATGTCTGGAGTGCATTTTTAGTGCTTCCTTGACTGTTCTTCAGAGCAGCTGTCGGGCTGCCAAAAAGGGCCAGAGGACAGGTTAGGAAACACACGGTCTCTTCCTCCCCCTTTTGCTCCCAATGCAATAGATAAGGAGAGAGGAAGCAAGCAGAGGAGCACCCAGCAACTGTTCCCTTCTTGGCTCTTCTGCCACCAGGAACCTGCAAGCCGACTCAGCCCAGCTGGTGCCTGCTTGGAATGTGTAGGGGGACGCATATGCTGTGGTGTCTGCTGCAATGTAGAGGAACACCAGTGGCATCCATCCCACTTTGGGTGTGGAGTTGGTAGGCACGTCCTCTTTGATGGGAAGATGCAATGGTCAGGGCCCTCCCTACAGCCCCTGAAGCTGGGAGATGGAGCAGCTGGAATGTGAGGCAGGTGATGAAATTCCCCCCTAAGGAAAGCTGGCAGGCTTGGGGGAACCTTTTTCTTCCTGTTCGGGCTTCCAAATTCTGCTGGCCTTTGAGCAAGGGTTCCTCATGTACATGTATGAGCACTGAGGGTCCTGATCATAGCTAGAATGCAGAGTAGTTTCCCCTAGCCTTCTCCACACCTCTACGTGGGGCATCCTGTAATGACCTGCAACATCTGTTCACGGAAGCTCACCATTTAAATGAGAGGATCAACCCTAACTCCACATCCTTCGCGATCTAAACAACAGTGGTGCAGCAGCAGGGAAAGAGACAGAAACCCTGCAAATATTAAGGGCCCAGAAGAGAGGGGCTATGCCTGGAGACCCTCCCTCCACCAGCAGGGACCTCATCTCAGGAACCTATTGCCCTCTGTGTGGAAGACTCAACTGGCTCTTGCAAACTGGGCAGAAACTGGTTAACCCATCTGGGAGATAGCTAGAAAACGTTTAAGCCCCACCGCACTCCTGAGGTCTAGGCAGGAGAGCAGCCGAGCCTAGGAAAGGACCCTTTTTAAAACCTCTCTTTTGGAGTGCAAAGGGTGAGCTTTTCATCCCTCCCACCTTCTCAGTGCAGAAATAACTCAGACTGTAATAAGCATGTTGAATGGAAGGGGATCCACCTGACTTTGGAGTTGCATCTGTGACTATGTTGGTGTCTGGAGGAAGAAGGTGGGGTTTCTGCAGGTGCACTTCCCCATCTGCTGGCAAACGGACCTCTTGGACCCCCGGTGCTGTCCCCACACCTCTGGGGCTTCGGCATCCCTGCCAAGAATCCATGACAAGCTAGAATAGAATAGAATAGAATAGAATAGAATAGAATAGAATAGAATAGAATAGAATAGAATAGAATAGAATAGAATAGAATAGAATAGAATGAAACGGAATAGAATAGAATAATAAAATACAGAATAGAATAGAATAGAATAGAATAGAATAGAATGGAATGGAATGGAATGGAATGGAATGGAATGGAATAGAATAGAATAGAATAGAATAGAATAGAATAGAATAGAATAGAATAGAATAGAATAGAATAGAATAGAATAGAATGAAACGGAATAGAATAGAATAATAAAATACAGAATAGAATAGAATAGAATAGAATAGAATGGAATAGAATGGAATGGAATGGAATGGAATGGAATGGAATGGAATGGAATAGAATAGAATAGAATAGAATAGAATAGAATAGAATAGAATAGAATAGAATAGAATAGAATAGAATAGAATAGAATAGAATAGAATAACTTTATTGTCAGTTTGAATGTCATTGCATACAGCTCTCAAAGGGTCACCGCCTCCGATATACAGCTACAGCTGCTTGCAAGAACTGAACTGGGAAGCCTGGCTTGGCAGGAAGGAGACACCCTTAGGCGGATTCTCTTAATTTGCCTGGCCCAGACTGAGGACAGCCCAGCAGCCATTTCTGGACTGCGTGTCTGCAAACCACCAGCTCTGTTTTATTCACTCCCAGCTGAGGCGACCCAAGTCTCCCTTGTGCTGCAGGCGGTGCCGTCACGTGGACCCCTTGAGCGAGAGGAGCTGAAACGAAGTGTTCTCTATCAGCAGACTTGTGGCTCCGGATGGTTTTGCCAGTTTCTTGCGAGACAATCTGTTCCATCCGTCAGCCCTCAATCTTCTTTTGGCTTCCACCTCTTCTTTTGCGCTCCAAAAGAGAGGTTTTTAATTTTTTTAACGGGTTGGCTAACTTGGTTGGTCACTAAGTACAGTTGACCCTGAACATCCCAGGCCTGTCCCTGGCTTAATTCCTGCAACTGAAAGGGCTTCTCTCCGGTATTTATGCATTCTTTCTTGCCAGGAATTCTTTTCCCAGGAGCCTCGGGGTAAGGAATTGCCTGGAGGGAACCACCGGGATCGTCTAGTCCAAGGGTAGGCAACCTCGGCTCTTTTATGACTCATGGACTTCAACTCCCAGAATTCCTGAGTCAGCTATGCTGACTGAGGAATTCTGGGAGTTGAAGTCCATGAGTCATAAAAGAGCCGAGGTTGCCTACCCCTCCTCGGCAATGTGCAGGAGAGGCTGCAAAGCCCCTCCAGAGACGAACAGCCCCAGCCTCCATAGAGATTCTTCCTTTACCTCTCTGGCTCTCCAGGAAGCAGCCGTGTGACGATCCTCAAGGGGCCTTTGGATCCCACTGACTTCCGCAGATGCTCTTGGATTTCCCCCTGGTCGAGATGGTTTGAGGCTGGTCTTCCCTTTCCAAAATTAAAAATTCTCTTTTTAAGATGTCCCAGCTGACGACATCACCTTTACCATTAAGATTCTCTTCCCTTAGTATCTTCTTTATTAATTTCTTTTAGTTAATTAGGACCAATCTTTCTAATCCCCCTTTTTTGCCAAATGGTTTTCTAAAAGCAAGAGTCCTCCAGCATCCACCAAAGGGGGTTGGGGGAAGGGACACTGAGCAAAGCACTGGTGTGGATGTGACCTTGGCAGAGCTCCCACCAGAAAGAGAGGGATGGTTAGGGTTGGGGTCTTCCACAGAATGGGAAGAAAGCCTCGGGTTTCTGTGATGCCCCCCTCGTTCCCCCCACTCAATCTGCTGAGTCTCCTGAATTGCAGAGGTTGGAGCCAGGAAGCCCTGGGGATGATAGCTGGAGCAGAAGCAGAGAAGACTCTGACTAAATGGGCTAGGCAGGTGTCTTTGGAGCCACAGCTTGCCCGGAGTCTTCTCTGGCGTTCGAGGATTTAATTAATCTCTTTTTTGCACAGTGTTCCTTTCCTTGCCAGAGGAGACTGTGGATATGTGTAGTTAAACAGGTAAGCCTCGGGACATCTCTCCAAGACTGGCATGTTCACGTAACAAGGGTAGGGGGTAGGATCTCCTCTCCTTCCAAGGTACTTCCGGTTTCCTCAAGAAGCGGCCAGAACGGGGGTGGGAGGTGGGGGCATCCATTTCTGACATTTCATGTCTGGCTCTGTCCTTCAGTTCCAATTCCCAAAACTCTGGAACCAGCTGCTGCTCCTTCTATTGCAGCAGACCCGTGGCACCAGAGCTACATGGGGTGACAGGACGTGGGCACTGGGCAAACCAGACCCTAAAATGGCTTTCCTCCATGGTCGGATAGCGGGAGGCCCCTCTTGCCATCTGCCCGCCCAGTGACTGGTGGCATCATCCAACCTGGCCATGACCCTCCTGGTGCAAAGACTCACGGGAAGCATTTTCTGGGGGAAGTGGCGGGAGACCCTCCCTCCAAAGGAGGGGTCACCAGCTGAGGAGGAAGGTTGAGGGAGCCGGTGGCTACTGGTTCATGCACTGAAGGAGATTTTGGGCTCCAGGACCTGCTTTCTCGTAGTCTCTCCTCTCTCCTCTCAATGTCCTTGTCATCGTTGTCAAAGCCCTCTTGCGTTGCCCTAAAGTCACTCCAGTAAATTCCTTTTAGTCCAAAAAAAAAGCCCACATCACTCTTCTGCTTTATTATTATTTGTATATCTTTTAAACTTTTTAAGTCCTAATCCAATTCCATTTGTAAATCCAGTGTTTCCATCTTTTCCTCTTCTGTAACACCTTTTGCTTCCATTATAGAGTTAAATATGCAGAGAACGTCTTGGACCTGAGCATCAAACATTTCCCTTACAGTAGCCATCTGCTGCCGTCTAGTATCCAGGCTCCAATGTCTCATTATCCCTCATAACATAAGTAAAAAAGATTTTTCCCATATGAGAGAGTCCTTTTGCTTATCTTCAAAGTCTTCTTTAATTCAAATTCATCTGAATCCTTTGTCCATTAAAAACACTTTCTAACATTAACACAATAATCACTCTTTTGCTCTACATTAAAGGTAAAGGTAAAGGTTCCCCCGCACATGCGTGCTAGTCGTTTCCGACTCTAGGGGCCGGTGCTCATCTCCGTTTCAAAGCCGAAGAGCCAGCGCTTGTCCGAGGACGTCTCCGTGGTCATGTGGCCGGCATGACCAGACGCCAAAGGCGCACGGAATGCTCTTACCTTCCCACCGTAGTGGTCACTATTTTTCTACTTGCGTTTTTATGTGCTTTCGAACTGCTAGGTTGGCAGAAGCTGGGACGAGTAACAGGCGCTTACTCTGTTATGCGGCACTTGGGATTCGACCCGCCAAACTGCCGACCTTCTGATCGACAAGCTCAGCGTCCTAACCCACTGACCCACCGCGTCCCTTTGCTCTATATTAGGAAAAAATAAAAGTTACAAAACTGTAGCCACATGAATGCCCTTCTTTCTAAACATTGTAGAGACTCTTACCTAGTGCAAGCTAAACTTGTGGTTCCAAGGATTTTTCAGTCTTAATAAATAAAAGTAAGGAAAAAGGAGTAAGCTCAAAGAGGTTAAAAGATGAGGTTTGATCAAAGTTTCAATCTCCACAAAAAAGACTATATTAACAGCTCAGAGCATGATGGAATCTCAGGATTGCAAGCTGATCTGAAGCAACTGCAAACACCCATTTTTGCTATCTACTTAACAAAAACAGCTGTGTGGAGTACATATGGTACTCTCAAGAGCTCTCCTTCATCCAGAGAGAAATTTTGGCAGTCCAGATCCAATTTCCAGCTGCCTTTTGGCTCTCATACCTCCAACAATCCATGGAATGTCAGTTCACCCATTCCCCATCAGAAGTGATTCGAAGAAAGAAAAACATCTGGTAGATTTCACAGCACATTTCAGTCAAAGTTCCTTGTCCACTGTTGGTCATGTCATCATAGCTAAATCTTTAGATATCTTGTGCATCATATTTAATAAACCATTTCGATTGGCCTTAGTGATCTCTTTCAGGTGAGCATCTAACTGCAACATCAGCTGTGACATATCCCCTGCCATGTGCAGACATTTGTCCAGGTATTGTAACATATGAGAAGAATTAGCAAGGACAAGGCAGAAGCCACCCGCCCCGTGGACAACATAGATCTAAATCTGACCTGCTAAGCTAGCTCAGTTAGATGGAGGGGGTCAGAAAGCTCTTCTACCCCCAGCCCAAATCGAGTCTGCTCAGTGGCATTAAGATGGAGGAGTTGACTCTGCCTTGGTGTTTACTGCTAGTGGAAGTTTTAGGGATTTTATCCTGGAATTCCTAAGGTTTGAAAGTGGTAACTGGGTTGGACCCTTGATCAAAAATTTGGACAATTTGGTGGAAGATTGGGGGGAGGGCACTGGGGCTTCATGCTCTTTCTCAAATGGTGAGGTAAGTGTACTGTCAAACCTTCAAACACTCTGAATACAGCCATACTTCTTCGTTTTTTGGTTGCCACAGCAATGGGAGGGGGAGATGCATTCTTACAGTTTAGTCAAAACAATAACTTCCTTGTGGGAACCAAGGTCAAGCAGTCTAAGTGTTTGGCAGGCTGGAGCTACTGTTAGAGAGTCCGCCAAAGGTGTTAATCGGGGATTGTGATTTATGACACACCAAGGGGTGGGGAGTTCAACTTTTACTTTGTAACCTTTTTGGGGGGAGGCGACTTTCAGTCTTGGTTTCACCTTTGTTCATGCTGATATTATGTAGCCATTAAAAGTGTTCTTTGAGGAAAGCAATTGCCTCAGAGTTCTTATTTCTTCTGGTCTCATCTATCGGAACCACGACGTGTACAGGGGGTGCCCTACGTGGTAAGGTGGAGTGTTTTTATTTTCCCTGTTGGCTACTTGGGAGTGAACAGGAAGGTTTGGTCATGTTAGGCCTGAGCTGGGCTGTGGTGGTAACTCTATTAGGAGAGAGGCTGGGTATCTGGACACAAGGGGCTGAAGAAACACTCAGGTTCATACCTGCTAACTACTCAGAGGAATGACTTAATGGGTTATGTCGGGCCTGGCACGCCCGACATTCAGCGGGGCTGCGGAGCGACCCACCGGGCCCCGAAATCCACTGCCGGCGCCCGCGGTCTCCCGAAAAGCCGGAAAAGTGCACAACTGCCGCGACGGCCCAGCAACCGCCCGCCCGACGCCTGGGGAGGCTACGGAGCAACCTACCAGCCTCCAGGGACAGCTGCCAGCGCCCGCGCCTCCCCAATGAGCTACCGGCCTCCGGGAACAGCCGCCAGTGTCCGCGCCTTCCCAACATGCTGGAAAGGAGTTCAGCTGAGAAGACGGCGCAGCGGCCACCCGCCCATCAGCTGGGGAGGCCGCGGAGCAACCTGCCGGCCCTCAGAAGCAGACGACGAGCCGGGGAGGAGTGCGGCCGCCGAGTCGGCTCAGCGGCCACCCGCCCGGCACCTGGAGAGGCCACAGAGTGTCTCGCTGGGCCCCGGGAACAAGCCAGGGAAGGGCGCGGCCGCCGACGCGGCCCAGCAGCTTCTGGGGCCGTCCAGAAGGCCGGGGAGCGGCCGTATGGTGGAGCAGCCGGTAGTTGTCCAGCGCCCGAGCGGCAGAACAAGGACGGGCGCCAGGGTGGACCAGGAGGCGGCAGAGTCTACCGGCGGGACGGGGAGGGGCTCAGGACTCGCACCAACATTGCATTCCCCATTCCCGCAGAGGCCACGTCCCAACGCTCTGCCGGCCTCCTTGCCCGTGACAGGCACCAGCGGTGGATGGTCCGAGCGGCGCAACTCACGGCAGTCTGGGGACCTGAGGGGGGAGGCGAAGATGTGCGGAGTTCCGGGGAAAAGGAGGGTGGTTTGGGCTGGGGGCTGGCTTACCGGCTGCAATGGTGGTGGGACGGGGCCAGGGAGGATATGTACCTGGGGGCGGGTGCCAAAGGGTGGGAACCAAGGGGGGCGGTAGTTAAGTAGGGTGAGGGCGTGGTGCAGCAATTAAGGGTGTGGTGGTGGGTGTCGGCTTTGCCGGCTATTTTACAGCGTTGATTGTGCTGTGAGATCAACGCTGACTTAGTTTGTCTTCGAGAGGTTGTTTGTGAAGATAATAAACGTGGCTCAGGAGAACCAGCTCCCGTTCCGGATTCGTTCTTTTTGGTGATTCGTCGGACGGGGGGCTGAAAGGTTACAGAATAGGCCCTTTCACCCGGGGGAGAAAGGGCCTGGGTCGAAGGAACCGGATATTTGGGGAAGACAGGCAGTAACATCAAGGTAGTGGCAGGCATGGGAGATGTGGTGGGAGACAGGGGCGGGTCGCTCTCAGGCTAAGTGGTCCTGATGCTTGTTGCTGATGTTCCCAGCACACTGTGCACAGCCCAGCAGCTGTCTTTGCAGCTTTGTCATTCCTGGTGTCTGGCAACATTGGTCTGACATAAAGTTTGCCTCACCAACAATTATATGACGGATGAGATGGCTGACCTAGGATGCATTACTGAAACCTAGTTGGGCATGGCGGGGGCAGTCCCCTCTCAGAAATGTGCCCATCAGATTTGCAGGTGTGGCAACAGCTAAACTCTGGGGCAGAAGTGATGGAGTGGCTATTATAGCCTGGAAGGCTATTATAATAGTCTGCCAGAGACTATTCTGCAGATACCTAGAGATGAGTCCCCCTTCAGTTCTTGTAATGGGCAAAAAGAACAACTTGAGAAATGGGAGGAAGAGCCACAATCAAGACACGGTCAGATAAAAGTAATCTGAATCTGGGACAGAAAAGTAACTCGTGAAAGCTTTTCAAGCAAGACCTTCCCTAGTTCTCATGAAGATAAAGGCAGAGAGGGAGAAACACATTCAGACTTGCAAGATTCTGTTACTATAACCTTATAGCAAAAGGAGCCTTAGCCCGTGTGTTTTTGGTTTCCCCATTTGGCCTATCTTTGGATGACAGTTCTAGAGATCAAATGGGTTCGCTATTATTAGGCCAGCTTCCCTGCTACACATCAGGCTCCCACTGAAGTTGTTTGATGCTATGGCTGTATTGGCAGTGACATTCCCCAACTTATGTAGTGGGGATTTCAATTTGACTTCTCTGGGACCAGGATAGAGGCAGTTCACCACCATCATGGCCACCCTGGATCTAATTGAAACGATTGAAGACCAACAGGGTCAAGATCCTCTGTTTCTCAGGAGGTAAAGTGTCCCAGCGGACAGGCACCGTGACAAAGAAGGCACACGTCTGGTCTTCTTAGCATGCCCAAAATGCTGGATCTTATGAGTTGGGCAAACTCAACTGGAGAGCCAGCAGAATCACAGCACAGATTTAGTGCATCCTGAAAGGTCTTGTTCCTTCCTTAGGGACTAACAGCCTCAAATTCTTCCTAGGTGAGCAAGCCAGGATACGCTTCAGACAACTTCAGGGCTCAGCTCTGAGCAGATCTGAGCAATTTCATCCACAGACGCCTGGAATATTCTTTGTGGTGGCCCTGCAAATTTTCCTAACCAGGAGTGACCCTGAACAGGGCCACTGTCTGGCTAACTGTGCACATGGTAAGAGTGGGGAAATAACTATGTTTAATACTCATTGTCGTAAAATAAACCTATCCATGTTTGGTCAAATTCTGTCCTTGTTCTCCTCCAGACATCTCTTCTCCCACTTCATCTCCCAGATTTCCTCTGTCTCTATCACACAGACACGAAGAGAGCATGAATTCTCAGGGCTCCTCCACTTGCCACAAGGTGCCTCTTGTGCCATTTCATCCATCGGAGTCCCTCCAAAAACCCTCTGTGAGCCATACACGCAGTGAGAGACGATCCCCGGCCATCCTCTCTGCTCATCGCTCATAAGCAGCGCCCAGAATGGGTGGAACTGGGCACCAGGACATTTGTTTTTCTCCTGAGAAGGAAGGAGCGATGCTGGCACATTTGGCTGGCCACAGTCATCGGCTAGAGCAGCCTCTTCCTTTCAGATCTGGCATATCAGTGGTTACGAGGAGGCATCGGTTTTAGTTTTCTGAGTAGACTTTTCTGGGTAGATTTAGGTTGTTAAATCATGGTATGATTTACTTTGAAATTTGCTTTGCATTATTTTATCCTCGGTAATGTACCGGAGAGCGTACGCTGCTTCAAGACCGCTGAGCCTATAAGCCCTGCAATTAAACAAACAGGCAGGCAGGCAGGCAGCAGCTGAAAATGGGGTTGGCTGCTCAAAGCAGCTTCCTTGGGGCTCCCTCAAAGCCGGGCGTCAGGTCCACTCTTGTTTCCAGAGCTGCTGGAAAAGCTCATAAAGCAGGTGACTTCTGGAACCAGGTGATAGGAACCCCTCCTTAGCAGACTGTCCTGGCAACAATCCTGCCCTCCTTGTGGCCTGACAGGGCTGATCTCCCACTGAGAGGAGAGATCCCAGTGCCCAAGGGTTGCTGGGTGGTCATCGGGAGGGAAGTCTGAGTGCCGCTCTTCTGGATTTGTCTGCAAGCTGAGCATCTGGCTGCTCTGCAGGGACGGGGAGAGATGGTTAAGGCTACGCTCACACGAATGAAAACCGTGGGGCAGAGCAACACAGTCCACACTGTGTCCAGCTGAGGGCAAGGGGGGAGGCCTGGAGAGTGGAGAGCAACAGATACGGAGCCTGAGAACCTCGGGAGGCAGCTCCGTCTGGGAGCCACAGAACTAGAGGGAAACAATTAGGTTCAGTGCAGAAATGATTCAGCATTCGTCAATGTTAGTGTTTGTGTGTTCATTCTATACAGCAAGCGTCATTAATATTAATCTGGGATTGTACATTTGGAGTCTCATCTTTTATGCAAATGTGAGGCTAGTCTGAAACAGACTGAGATAGCCTGTCACTCGGCGTATTGTGTGAACCCAGCCTTGAAGGTATTTGGTCTGTTCTCCAAGAATGAGCAGCAGGTTGAAGCACAGCAGCAACGGGTATTCTGGGGAACAGTAGCAGCCCCAACGTCAGCCCGAGTGACTGCCCTCTCCTCTCCCTCCATCGGTGATGCTTTCCAGTCTGACAGCACAGCCCCTCCCTGACCCCGGTCACCACCAGCCTTGTGCTCGGCAAGGTTACACCAAGGACAATCCAGGGAAGGAAGCAACTGCTCCGACTCGGGTGGAACCAAACCCCGAGTCTGATTCACAGTTAATAGTTCTCCAGTTAAATTTCTGAGTGCAGGATGAGAGCAAGCGATAAACATCTCAGACACAAAAACAGGAGGTTCCGTCTCACAGTTGCCTTCCTGCTCCTTGTGCTCCTTTGGCAAGTGTTCCAAAATCACATCCTCCACAAACAACCACTAGTTGTAATTAGACGCCTCTGTTTTCTTGGCAGACGAATATTTCCCTCTCAACATGAGCACTGAGAGAAGAAGCAGGAGGGAGACAACAGAGCGTGACCTGTTCAGTGACGCATGCATTTAATTTAAATGCATCAAGTTTGGATATATTCATTAGATGAGCTGCCTTCCTTATTATCCCTAGAACTGGAGGGGCAGGAGGGGGGACGCCCGTGTTTGACTGACGGCAAGTAAGAAGGGGATAGCTGAGCTCTTTCCTGCAGTGAATCAGGACTGCCCACCAACTCAGTCTGGCTGGGGCTTCAACACAGGCAAGGCCAGCCCTCGGCCGGCCAGTGAGTGGCCTCTTAGAGGCACCGTGGAAAGGCCACCCGCCTGTCCTTTGGGTTCCATATCAGCCACGTCTCTTGGCTGGTCCTAGAATCCATAGAAGATGACTTTCACCCAACACTCACCAAGAAGGAACGGAATTCCAGTAAGTCTGATGGGACCACAGCTCTGCCTCTGGCCACGGAGCATCCATGGTCTGGCTGCTTGGATTGGGTTCACAGCTTACTGGGCAACATAACTGGAGTGATTTTCTTCTGAAGGAAACCTTGCTGATGTGGAGGTGAAAGCCATTTCTGCTTTCTCTTGGAGAATAACTGTTTGTCCGCCTGGAAGAAGGACTCTTGGCTTAGGCAGGGGCTGGACTAGAAGGCCTCCAAGGTCCCTTCCAGCCCTACGATTCTACGATTCTAACTGGGGCTAAGACATTCGCCCATCCTTTCCCACATTGTTTCCTATCCTCAGAGACAATCAGAAATAACAGGGACAGGAAACATTCTGCGCTACCAGATTTCAGAAATGACTCAAACTTTTGTAGGAGAAACAAACTCTGGGTCACCGTGCCAGGAAAAAAACACACCAACCTAAACAGGAGAAGGGAAGGTTCTGAAAAGCAAAGGGGTGCGGCTGCTACCCCTGAACTGACAAAGAGGATAGTAGTTGGTGGCTACAGTATTTATTCAGGTATGGTTCGCAACCCGCTAGAGTTTTCAGATATTTTTTTTCAAGCAGGCTAACCAGTGTTGTGCATTTTGCCAGTAGCAAAGTGATACATTCATTTTAGCAAGCCACGTTTGCTTTCCAAGAGACAAAAACTATGACTACCTGCAAAGGGAATTATAACAGAATAACAGAGTTGGCAGGGATCTTGGAGGTCTTCTAGTCCAACCCCCTGCCCAAGCATGTCAGACAAATGGCTGTTTTCTTAAAAGCCTCCACTGATAGAGTACCCACAATTTCTGAAGGCTAGCCATTCCATTGATTGATTGTTCTCGCTGTCAGGAAATCTTAATTTTAGATTGGATCTCTCTTTCATAAGTTTCCATTCATTGCTTCTTCTTCTGCCTTCAGGTGCTTTGCAGAATAGCTTGGCTCCCTCTTCTTTGGGGCAGCCCCTGAGATATTGGAAGACTGCTGTCATGTCTCCCCAGTCCTTCTTTTCATTAGACTAGATATACCCAATTCCTATAACCTTTCTTCATATGTTTTAGCCTCCAGACCCCTAATCATCTTTGTTGCTCTTCTCTGTGCTCTTTCTAGAGTCTCAACATCTTTTTTTGTATCATGGCAACATAGAATCATAGGGCTGAACGGGACCTTGGAAGTCTTCTAGTCCAATCCCCTGCCCAAGGCAGGAATCCTCATACCATCTTAGACAAATGGCTTTCCAATCTTTCCTTGAAAACCTCCAGTGATGTCTAGAACTGTGTTGGCTTTTTTAGCAGCTGCAGCACACTGCTGGCTCATGTTTGCGCAGTTGTCCACTAGGACTCCAAGATCCCTCTCACAGTTATTACAGTTGAGCCAGGTACTTCCTATCCTGTGTCAAGGTGATGACTTAAGAGCTGACCAGCTAGCGCAATGATGGGAATGAGTCAGCTGGGTCTTTGGCTGTTGTCGCTTTAAGAGCCTGTGTGAAAAAGGGAAGGCTCTGCTAGTGTTGACTTCTCTTCTTTTCCCTTTTTTGCTGTATTTGTTTGTTGGGTTCTGCTCGTAGCATGTGCAGGTATATTATTCCTAGTGATACTTATATGGCATTGTAGATATTGTAGATAAACCACCATTTGTTACAAACCACTGTTTGCTGTGTCTGATCCTGGATTGTCACACGCAATAGGACTGTGCATGCTCTGACAGGTTATGGGCCCAGAGAGAAGAGACACCCAATGAGAGTTTGCCCCAGCTCCAGAGGGCTTGTGGTTCATGGTTTGTTTGTGGTTAGTGGTTGTTAGAGGAAGCAGGCAACATGGACTTTGTCGGCATAATGGGAGGAGGTTTCGTAGTGTCTCGGCTGAATGAGACAAACTACCTCTCCTGGTGTGTGAAGATGGAAATGTACCTGCAAAGGGAGGAGTTGTGGATGATAGTTACTGATCCACCAGTAGCCCTGGATGATGGGGACCAGAGAAGGAATGAAAAAGCATTGGCCAGCATAATCCTGAGTTTGGAGGATAGCCAGCTGATACACGTGAGGGGTGTCCAGTCTGCTAAGGAGTGCTGGGAAGCTTTGCGCAGTGTGTACATTAGAGAAACTGCAAGCAGCAAAGTAATGCTGACAAGGAAGCTGTATAAGGCCCAACTGAGACCGGGAGAGAGCATGTCTACACATTTGTAGTCCATGAGAAAGACATTCCTAGAGTTAGAAGAAAGAGGAATGACTTTTACTGAGGCACACAAGGTGTATGTGGTGCTCAGTTCGTTGGACAATTCGTGGGATGTTCCAGTGACTAGTTTAGAGTCCATGCAAGAGAGGGACTTAACCATGAGTTATTTGACTGGCCGGTTGCTGGAGGAGGAACAGAAACAGCTGGAGAGGCAGCAGAGAAGGGGTGGCAACAACGCACAGCCCAGGTCTAAAACTGCAACCTCCCAAGGTGCTAGCAGAGTAGCTGAGAACGTATACACATTGGATGGAAGTCCAGAAAACAACCTTCAGTTGTCAACTGCTGAATCCGGATTCATAGCATTGTCCAAGGCATGTTCTGGGATAACCTGGTATGTTCAATTGCTAAGGGATATACAGTACATATCGATGTACAAGGAGCTGTACCAGTATTTGCGTGTATAAAAATGGCAACGGGAGAACGGATTGGAAGCAGAAGCAAACGTGTAGATATAAAGTACTGTAATGTCATGGAGGCTGTAAAGGATAAACGGATAAAGTTACAGCATTGTTCCACCGACAACAATATAGCCGATATGTTAACTAAGCCTTTACATGCAGGCAAGCATCAAGAGTGTGTAAAAGCATTCTGGTTAACAGCTGTTCAGCTTTAAATGGGAGGAGTGTCAAGGTGATGATTTAAGAGCTGAGCAGCTGATGCAATGATGGGAATGAGCCAGCTGTTGTCTCTTTAATAGCCGTGTGAAAAAGGGGAGGCTTTGCTAGTGTCTCATCTTTTCTTTTCCCTTTCCTGCTGTATTTGCTGTTTGTTGGGTTCTGCTTGTAGCACGCGTATGTGCAGGTATATTGTTCCTAGTGATACTTGTATAGATTTGCAGATATTGTAGATAAATAACCATTTGTTACAAACCACTGTTTGCTGTGTCTGCTCCTGGGTTGTTGCACGTGATAGGACTGTGCACGCTCTTCTTTTCACCAGCAGCCTGTATTTTTTTGGATAGGGCCCAATGCTCAAATCTGTCAAGACCCTTCTGAATCTTGATTCTATCTTCCAAGGGTTAGCTATTCCCCCCCCACCCCAGAATGATGTCATCTGCAAATTTCAATCCCCTCATCTAGTTCATATATGAAGAGTTGAAGAGCAGTGGACCCAAGAGGAACCTCACTGTGTAGATCCCTCCACGTACAAGTAATTCCATTAAGGACGACACGCCGAGTGCGACTAGTCAGCCAACTATGAGTCCATCTGGTGGTGGTGCTGTCTGTTCCATATTGTTCTATCTTACTAAGAAGTAGTCTGTGGTCTACTTTATCAAATGCCTTGCTGAAGTCTATGCATACTATATCCACAGCATTTCCTTGGTCCACTAATTTAGCCACTTTATCAAAGAAAGCAATAAGGTTTGTTTGGCATGACCTATCTTAACAAACCTGTGCTGGCTTCCAGTAATCACCTTGGAAGATTGGAACCACACCAGCTCTTTCCCAGTCCTCTGATAGTCCCCCTCTGCTCCAGGATCTCTGAAAGATTTCATTCAGTGGCTTCGAGATCACATCTGCCAGCTCCTTCACTACCCTGGAATGTGAACCATCTGATGAGATTTGAACGCATCCAAATAGGTGTTCTCTTATCAATTCCTTGCCTATTTTGACCTGCATTCCTGTTCTATTCCCCCTCTGCTGCTTTTGACAGTATTTTTGCTTTTGTGTAAAAACATGCAAAAATTAATTAGGCACTTCTGCCTTCTCCCTGCTGCTGGTCACCATCTTCCCTCATTAGAGGACAAACCATTTCCTTGATTTTCTTCTGGCTCCTTAGATAGTGAAAGGATTGTTTTTGTTATTGTTATATTTGGATTTTGTTGCAAGTCTTAATTCATTCTGAGTCTTGGCTTTCCTGATTCAGTTCTTGCAGATTCGGGTTATTTGCTGGTATTCTGCTCTAATTACTAATCCCTCTTTCCATTTTGTCCTTTTCGTCCCTCAGTTTGTCAGAGAGCTTTGTGCAACAACACTGGTCTCATCAAGTGTCTCTTGTTTTTCTTTCCCTGTGGTTTTGTTTTTGTTTGGGACTTTATTATACTCAATACTTTGCAAGCAGGGACATTTTAACATAAGTTTGAAAGAAGCTAAAATCATTTATTTATTCCTTGCCCCTGAGTCAGTATTGAGTCTTGGTGACTGCCTGGACAAGTCCCTGCAGTCTGACTTTGAAATGAAGCCTGAATATCAGGGAGTTATGAAAAAATAAGCATCCTCCTCATTAAAGTATGGTTTATTTTTTATTGTATTTTTGTTGTTACTTGCTTATTTACAAAATAAGAGATTAGCTGTAAGGTTATATCAATATTGTATTTGATGCATAGATTTCTTTTTAGATTGTTCCAGGGAAGCAGACAGTGTTCTAATTAGATGGATTGCGCAGATGTTCATGTTTTAGGGTAGTCAGGAAATCAGCCATTCCATGAAGAAAATGGAAAATGTCAGCTAGGAAGGGAGGGCGAGGCCAGAGGCCAGGCAGGCAGGAATCGGGGAGACAGATCAAAGGGAAAGTGACCGGGGCCATTGGTTAGCCTGGCTCTTAGGGCAGCAAGCAGGGCCCATAAAATCACACGGTGGCAGAGCCATGGCCGCTCCATTTCATGAGAATAGGAGCTAAATGTCCACCAAGGGTGGGTGAATATGGGGGTGCTGCTGACCAGATCCCAGCCCCAGCTGGGGACCAGTGAAAGATTGAACAATGGTCCAGAAAGAGAGGCAGAGTGTTAGACCAGGGCTTTTCAACCAGTGGTACAGGTACATAGGCACCTGGCAGGTGGTACATGACCATCCTAGAAAAGTGGTAGCAGGGGAGGGGAATGAGCTGAACCGGTGGCAGCACCGCACAAGCCTGAGCGAGAGATGGCTGGAGCTGCAGGGCTCAGCGGAAGCGCCAGGATCAGCACTTCTTCGGGGCTGTCAGGGCTCAGCAGAAGCGCCAGGATCAGTGCCAGGCTCCAGCTGGAGCTCGGCGCTGATCCTGGTGCTTCTGCTGAGCCCAGAAGAAGCGCCGATCAGCTGGAATGTTGCAGCATCTCCAGGGTCTTGTGATTTACATTCAGATGCTTGGCAACTGATTCATATTTATGATGGCCACAGTGTCCCAGGGTCATGTGAAGTGACCAAAACCTGCTGCAACCACCCAGCAGAGGGGGGGGAATAAAAACCAAACAACCCCCACCCCACACTCACTGCCAATCCTCAACAGAAATGCTCACAACAGTGAAAACCTCGGACAGAAGGAAGAGCGCCACCGGGCGGGCAGGCAGGTGTCTTGCTCAGCTGTGGCTTGGGGGGCACTTTTTCAGTGCCATTGTAACTTTGAATAGTCACTAAGCGAACTGTTGTAAGTCGAGGACTACCTGTACTTCATCACTTTTTTCCTCTTTTGGGGGGGGTCATCAAGTTTTTGACACCTTGCTAGGCGACTGGTGGTACTGGGATGTTGCCCTATGGTAAAAGTGGCACAATGGGTGAAAAGGTTGAAAAGCCCCGAGTTAGACTGCCTGTCATTGGAGCAAAGATTACTCTCCAGAAGAGGAGAAGGAGCCCCCAACTGGCCAAAGTGGGGAAAGCCATAGTAGCAGCAGAAGCCTGATTTTTGGGGGGCGGGGGCTGTTAAGAAGACTGGAGGTGGGGGAGGAGGGAAAGGATGTGTGAAAAAGAAGGGTTGATGGAGGAGTCCGAAGGAAATTGTGGTTACTTAGTGAGAAGAAGAATCTCTTGCAGATTCCTCAAGAGGACTATGCAGATCCTTTGGCCATTCTTCATAACCCCCTCCAAGCCCCTCTTCTCCTCCACACTCTTTCCAGCTCCCCAAGGTGTTTTTTGGATTCTTTCTGGTGCAGCCGACCGATGCACCATTGCGTCTTACCGTCACTCTCAACACCTTGCAGCCCAAGACTATGTGGGCAGCTGCAGCACACGGCTGGCTTGTGCTTCACCTTTAATCTACCAGCTCACACAGATCCTTCTCACAGTTACCTCTGCCAACCCGACATTGCCACTTGCACCTGTGCGTCTGTTTTTTCTTACCAACCATTTTTTGCCATTGAACTGCATATAAAAGGACCCAAGATGAAGGCTGCCTTCTGAGTCATCTCCTAGATGTTGATGTCCAGCTGACTACTCTGAAATCTCCTGGGTTCCTTTTTTTCAAGACGGAGACAACTTTAAATCTTCTGCCACTTCTTTAGAGGAAAGATCACAACCCATGCTTCTGAGATCACATCTGCCAGTTCCTTGAGCATCCAGGAATGAAATCTATCCAAGACCTGAATTCCTTCAGAGCAGCTGTGGAGAAATATTGAAGATCAGATTCCAGCTTATGTGGCAGTTCTCTGGTATTTTGTCCCGTAAGCCAAGAATGTAAGTAAGATACAAATCAAAAGAGGAGAAAAACAAGATTTTTGCCTTTTGCCAGTGCTCCAAAATCTTAGGATCTGTGCATGCCTACATGAGATGGATTGCTTCCTCTAAGCAAGCCCTCCATCACTGCAAGCCTGTTTTTATCACAAGCAGCTGTTCATTGAAAAAGTCAGCGTCTTTTGGTAGGGAGGAGAGAGCTCAGGGCAGTTCTGTGTAGTGGCTCCATCCTTTCTTGAGTGGATGGTTCCCATCACTGTGCCTAGGGAGAAGTTGAGCTCCATGGCATTTCACTATGGGTGCTTCAAGGTCTCCTCTCCCGCACTCCTTTTAAGGGAAGGAATTCCAGACTCTTCCAGAAGAGAAGAGCCTCTTCCACTGTGGCCCCTGTCCATTCGGCTGCCAGAGGTAAGATCTGCTCCAACGTTTTGGGCCTTCCAGAAGGGCATTAAAACCAGGTTTCGCCGGTTGACTTGGGGTCCTGAATGGGCTTCTTTGCTGGAGGTGGTTGACAAGGGCAAGAAGAGGACCTCATCCCCTTGTCGTCTGCTCATTTACTTCTAGTTTTTACATAACTTTTCTTACTTTTGTTTTTATAGTTATCTTTTCACTGTTTGCAAGTCATCCATAGTCGCCTTATTAGTGAGATGGGTGGTATATAAATTTAATAAATAAATGCAAACATCTACATAAAGCTGCTGGGTTCAGTGAATGGTTTGGGTATGCAAAAATTGGATTACTGCAGCACAACTGTACCAAGACAATATGGGTTGCTTCTATTGGCATATGGGAATCTGGGACATTTTATATCAGCTGCAATTTGCCTTCAAGGGCACTCCCATGTAAAGCAGTAATCCAGGGACAGAGACAGTGAGGAAGTGAAGGCACCTGAGGTGGGGATGAGCGCTGGTTATTACTGAAATCTTATAGGAAGATGTTTTTGATATATTTGTTGGGGAGGATGTTGTTTTTGTTGTTCGTCACAAACACACCATCTCTGTTATCATAGCCCTTCCTTTTTTAATGGTGGGGTTACCCGGCTGGTATAGGGAGACTGATTAAGAAAAGGGTTGTGCAAAGCACCATGAGCTTGATCCAAGGGGGGGGGCTTCAAACCGAATCCTGTGGTGGTTGGGAACATGAAGGAGGACACTGGCAGGGAAGTGAGCATGGCTTCTCTGGGACAGGAAGGCAGTTTCGGCAAGTGGCCTCCATGGTGGTCTCATGGAACTGAAGGATACAATTAGTTGAAAAGGAAGCATCTGGGGGAGGGGAGGTCCTGTTTGGGCTCATAAACTGCTCCTCAAGGTACGTGATCAGATTGGAGTGAGACCCTGCAAGGCCCTGTGGTTTTCAACATTTTTATTCATGACTTGGTTGAGGTAGAAGGCAATTCATCAATGCCATAACATTTATTGGTGTAGCTAATAGCCTAGAAGACAGGAATAAGACCAAAGACAAGCTTCAAAGTTAGCAAAATAGAATGAAAATAACACAGGGCAAAATTTAACAGAGATAAATGCAAAGTTATTCACTGGGGAAGCAAATCAAATGTTCAAGGATAGAATTGGGGCTAGCTGCTTGGTAACTGTACTTGTGAAAAATACTTGGATTAATGTAAACTGAGTATGAGTCAGCAGTTTGAAGTAGCTGCAAAAAGAAAAAAAGCAAATGTAATCTTAAACTGCATCAAGAGAAATAGTTTCCAAATCACAGGAAAGGTTCGTTCCATTTCTGAATAATCTGTCAAACTTTGGATTTCAGCTATAACAGATATTGAGACAACCCATAACCTGTTGGGTCACCGGGTCAGAGGTATTTCCTCACCTCAACCAATAAACAGAAGGACCACGGGTGGACAAACAAGCCGTGGCAGTTGGAGAGAGTTCCAACTTCCTGCCAGCTTCTCTATGGACTTTGTTGGCCGGAAGCACCAGAAATCAGGTCAGAGGAGCATGGCTGACCGCAGAGGCACAATAGGATCACAGGGCAGTGTGGTGGTGCTGCAGTAGCCACAATGTTCCCAATACAATGGGTTAGAAGATCCTTGCAATTTCAGCCCCAGGGGAGTCACAGATCCCAGATTTTGGATGCATTCTTTATGTTAGCCAACCTGAGGTACCTTGATTCAAAGATTGTTGCTCTACAAAGCACCCCACTGAAGAATGCAAACAGACAGGAGAGGTTTTAGTACTATACAGAAGGGTGTAAAGGAAGACCAATGAAAAGGGAAGGAAAGAGTTTAGACTATTTTGCTTTATGAGTAGAGAAGACTGAAAGGAACAAGATAGCCCACAGAAGGCCAAGCCAGAGTGCAAGGCCCAAAATCATAGAGGAAAGAAGATTGGTGTTTAATCTCAGGAAACTTCTAACAGTGGAACCCAAAACTCTCTTCGCTGGATCTATTTGAGCTAGAATGACCCTTAAAGGTAAAGGTAAAGGTTCCCCCGCACATGCGTGCTAGTCGTTTCCGACTCTAGGGGCCGGTGCTCATCTCCGTTTCAAAGCCGAAGAGCCAGCGCTTGTCCGAGGACGTCTCCGTGGTCATGTGGCCGGCATGACTAGACGCCAAAGGAGCACGGAACGCTGTTCCCTTCCCACCGGAGTGGTCCCTATTTTTCTACTTGCCTTTTTATGTGCTTTAGAACTGCTGGGTTGGCAGAAGCTGGGACGAGTAACAGGCACTCACTCTGTTACGTGGCACTCGGGATTCGACCCACTAAACTGCCGACCTTCAGATCGAGAAGCTCAGTGTCCTAACCCACTGAGCCACCGCGTCCCTTTTGAGAGTGACCCTTACTTAGTCTTAACCATTCAGTTGTGTCCGACTCTTGGCGTCTTTATAGGCAAGGGCTCTCCACGCTAGCCGGTCAAACATGGCTTCTTTCAGCTGTTCACCTTCGTATCGGCTCTGAGGGAATCAAGCCTGCGGGTTCTTTGCTCTTGGTCCACTAATCATTCCTAGCATGACTGACTTCTTCAATGAAACAGAGACCGAGCCTCTTTATTACTAAAGATGGTCCTTTATTTCAGGAAGCTCTCACTTAGAGTTAATATATTTTTCAAAAAATTACTTCAGCCCTTCATTCTGCTCCTTTACCTTTTACAGTACAAATGGTATCACTTAATGCACACTTTTTCACATTCATGTGAAAAACAGGGAGATTGAATTGGCTTTTTAAAATAAATGTAAACATGCTGATTTTATTTACTGATCTTTGAGGCTGGAAACCATCCATGGAGGGTGGATTGTACTCTGAGCAGAGAGAGGATTGGGTAAGGTGACTTCAATATACTTCAAAATACCTCTGCAGGAAAGTGTGTTTGTGTGTGTGTGTGTGCGCGCGCATGTGTATAAAGAGGGGGTGGGTCCTGGGCAGAGTCCATATCAGAGGTGTCAAAGATCAGAATAGCGACTGAAGACCAGATGAGTCCTCTTGGTACACAGAATTGAAGTATCTGGGGACATCAGTCAATCCAACACGACTTCTCACCCATGGAGTAATGCCATTCATATTACTGCTTATTAATAAAAAAAAAAGTCACCTCACAAGATGGAGTTTAATCATAATGTGTGATCTCAGAGTAACCGGCCCACTTTGGTGGGACTGTAGCAGGCATCCCTGGCTAATTTTCTGACGTGCTTAATTGCTGAACTTTTCTTCAAAGAGCTGAACCCACCAACTTTTTGGGGAAACTTCTCTCCAGGGTCGACAGTTAACTTTGGAAGAGAAGCATCTTCTCTAGCCAGATTCTGCTTTGGCAAAGGGGGTCTGGCCTTGGTTTTCTGCTGCAGTGGATTGGAAAAGCCACTGGCTGTCCCACAGATGACAGTGGACCGGTCCTGTAGCCAGGGGTAACCAGGCTCTTGGGGGCAAAGAAACCCAGCTGGGAGGGGGAAGGATGGCGAGGGTCGAAACAGCCTGTGGACTGGCATGGGAAGGACCCACTGCTGAGTGCCGGGGGGGGCGGATTCAGCCCTTGCCATACAACCTTTCCTCCTGCCAGGGAATGAAGAATCAATCCCCCACCCCACCCCACCCCACCCCACCCCCGCTCATCCTTGCATTTCTGATTCCACACAGCTCCCCCCAACTCTGCTGAGAATTTCTCTTTGTCACAAATTGCCTATTCAGGTAGTAAAAATTGGCCTTTTTCTGTCACAAGTGCAGCACTTTTCATATTTTCACTTCCAGCTGCCTTTTACTATCTTTTCTCTTAGTTAATAGAAGCGGCTGAGGGTGAGGCGGCCGTAGCCGTCATCTGCTGAATGGAACCCGGGAACTGAGAGGGAGTTCTGTGCGAAAGCAGGACAAAATCTGAGCTTTTAAAGGCGTTTTTCATTCGTGAAATAGAGAAAATTGCATTTGATTATATCTCTAATGGGGGGATTATAACTTGGGACTGGCAGGGCAGCTAATGGCTACTTCACTGCAGGGAAAGATTTTGTCTTGTCACATCTATGCATTTTGAAACAATGACACGCATTTAAAAGATTGTAACTTTGGATTTGCATAGCTCAAAGTTCTCCTCCAAAATATCTCGGGGGGGGGGCTGAGTAAGGCTGCCCCCTGACTCTTGGAGGTTCCCCACCGCAAACTGTAATCTCAGCATCAAGAGCTGCGGCTTCATGGCCCACATGATGGTCGTGCTGGGCCCGATCGCTTCCTCCTTCCCTTCTGACCTGTGAAGGGCAGGGCCAAAGCAGAGCTGAAGTAAGGGACGTCTTCGGGGGAGAGAGCCCCCCCCCTTGACCTTTCCCGGCTGTTAGGTTGGCTTGGCTTTGCCCCCAAATCTTCCTGTGGGGCAAAACAGTGTGGCTCCTGGGATCCCACTGCTGGGGCTTCTGCTTTGGCACCCTACGACTTGCATGTGGGCACGCCTGTGACTGAGAGAGTCCCTGAAGGCTGCTTCTCCCACTGGGACCCCTGGCAAAAACGGACTGAAAGTGCCTAGTTGTGGGGAGGGGGGAGAGGAACATTCACGGTGCCACTCAGAACCACTCAGACTTTCATGGCTTGTGCTGCAGGACAAGGTAACCCTTGAAGGCAGCTGTGGGGAAATTGTCTGCAAGCAAAGAGGATCCGCAAACAGCTTTGCAAATGGAGAAAAACCAACAGGGCCCTGTACGCCGCCCTGAGTCCTTCGGGAGAAGGGCGGTATAAAAATTAAATAATTATTATTAAGTTCAGCAGAAGGGGGGAGGGGGGAGTGATGGAACAGAGGAGGGAAAAAGAGGGAGCAGGAACCGGGGTGAAGGAATGGGCAGTTGCTGTTCCCTGCTGGTGGCCTTTTGCCTGGGGTTGGAGCCCTGCTTGCAGATGTCCGGCTCCAAAGACCAGAACAAGCAAAGGGGGAGAGGAAAGTAATCGCTGCCGCTGACTGCTCTACGGTTACCACGATTGTGGCTGTGGGACCTGCCACAGGCTGACCGAACTCTGCATTTCCATCTGCTGGCACCCTCCCTTGTCCGATGCTACCGTTTCCCTCTGTATGCCAGCGTATACTTTTGGAGAACTTTACTCGCTGTGAGATTCCCCCCTCGCAGGAGCGTCCATCTGTCTTACATAAGATCTTTCTTGATGACGGGTTGTGGGACCCTGAGAGATGGCATGCTTCAAAGAGGAGTCTGAGGGGATTTTTATCAAGATTTTTATATAAAATTTTAAGGGGATCCAGGAGGGGGGAGGCCCAAGGGATCCGGAACAAACTTGGGGGAGTTCGACCCGGACAGCAGTCCAGACCATCAGACGGTCGCGGGGGAGAGTAGGGGTTTGGGGGTGGACTCAGCTCCGAGTGAGGAGGGTCTTCTTATTTTGACGGTGATTGGGAGGGGCAGAGAGTGTGGGAGCAGAGGGCTTTATCGCAATTGGAGAATGGGCCACCGCTGTCTTCAAGCGCTTGCCTGTTCCCGCCCTCGTGGCTCTTCTTGCTCCCCCGGGGGCATAGGATTGCAGGAGCCTGGGCTCAGGTTGATTTATTTCAACGCCAGGTCCGTGGTGAACAAGGCTCCCCTCATACATGATCTTATGGAGGAGGAGAACGTGGGCCTGGCCTGCATCATGGAGACCTGGTTGGGCCAAGAGGGGGGGTCCCCCTCTCAGAACTATGCCCACCGGGCTTCCGGGTGCTTCACCAGCCACGGGCCCAGGGCAGGGGTGGGGGGGTGGCGGTTATTATTAGGGAGAGTCTTTGTCCGCAAGTGGCCACTGTCCCTCAGATAGGTGGGTGTGAGTCTCTCCTTTTGAAGTGGGGTCCTGGAGTTCAGTTGGGCCTATTGATTACATACCTGTCTCCCAGCTGTGTGTCATCGGCCCTGCCCAAGCTCCTCGACGTCTTGCCCAGGTTGGCGATTGAGTTCCCCAGGCTTATAGTTCTGGGGGATTTCAATCTGCCTTCTGCGGGTGAGGCGTCTGAGTTGGCTCGGGAGTTCATGGCTTCCATGACCGCCATGGAACTGACTCAAGTAATTCAAGACCTGACCCATAACGGAGGGCACACACTCGACCTGGTTTTTATCTCTGGGCAGTGGATTAATGATCTGGGTAGGGGGGATTTAACCATCCAACCTCTGTCATGATCCGATCATTTTCTTCTCCAGCTAGACTTTCAGTAGGCCACCCCCTGCCACTGGGAGGCGGAACCAACCAGGTGGTTCTGCCCCAGGCGCCTGATGGACCCTGAGAGGTTCCAGACGGAGCTTGGGACATTTCCTGCTTCCCTTGCCCACGACTCTGCCGAGGCCCTAGTAGAAGCCTGGGAGAGGGCGGCTGCTGGGGCCTTGGATCGAGTTGTGCCTTTGCGGCCTCTGACCCATCGCAGATCCCGGGTGTCCCCCTGGTTTACCGAGGGACTCCGAGAGATAAAGTGCCGGAAAAGACGCCTAGAGAGCTGTTGGAGGTCCAGCAGATCTGAATCTGACCGAACACAGTTGAGAACTTATCTTAAGTCTTACCTAGTGGCGATGGAAGCAGCAAAGTGTGCTTACTTTTCCACTTTCATCGCGTCCGCAGATAACCGCCCAGCCTCTCTGTTTAGAGTGACCCGCTCACTGCTTAATCAGTGACCGAGGGATGACCCCTTGCAGGGTAGGGCTGAGGAATTTGTACAGTATCTGCAGGACAAAATCGCTCAGATCCGAACTGGTTTGGACTCCGACTGGGCAAAGTCCAGCGGGGTGGAGAGGGCAGGTCTTGGTTATACCATTTGGGGTGAGTTTGACTCTGTGTCTTTGGATGATGTGGACAGGATTATGCACAGACTGAGCGCTACAACTTGTCTATTGGACCCATGTCCCTCCTGGCTGGTTTCGACCGCCAGGGAGGTGACAGGGGGCTGGCTCCAGGCAGTTGTCAACGCTTCATTGATGGAGGGTGTCTTCCCCTCTGCCTTAAAAGAGGCGGTGGTGAGGCCCCTCCTCAAGAAGCCTGCCCTTGACCCGGCCTCCTTGAATAACTATCGTCCTGTCTCCAGCCTTCGCTTTGTAGCAAAGGTTGTTGAGAGTGTTGTGGCGCGTCAGCTCTCGCAATTCCTGGATGAAGCGGACTATCTGGACCCTCACCAGTCTGGTTTCAGGCCTGGTTACAGCATGGAAACAGCATTGGTTGCACTGGTAGATGATCTCTGGCGGGCCCGGGACAGGGGTTGTTCTCTGTCCTGGTCCTACTTGACCTCTCAGCGGCTTTTGATACCATCAACCATGGTATCCTGCTGCGACGGCTCGTGGGGTTAGGAGTGGGAGGCACTGTTCTACGATGGTTCTCCTCCTACCTCTCGGGCTGCTCGCAGTTTGTATTGGCAGGGGGGCAGAGATCTACCCCGAGGCCCCTCACTTGTGGGGTGCCTCAGGGGTTGGTTCTCTCCCCCCTCCTGTTTAACATCTATATGAAGCCGCTGGGTGAGATCATCCGTGGCTTTGGGGTGAGGTATCACCAATATAAGGGACGCGGTGGCTCAGTGGGTTAGGACGCTGAGCTTGTCGATCGGAAGGTCGGCAGTTTGGCGGGTCGAATCCCGAGTGCCGCGTAGCAGAGTGAGCGCCTGTTACTCGTCCCAGCTTCTGCCAACCTAGCAGTTCGAAAGCACGTAAAAATGCAAGTAGAAAAATAGGGACCACTACGGTGGGAAGGTAACAGCGTTCCGTGCGCCTTTGGCGTCTAGTCATGCCGGCCACATGACCACGGAGACGTCCTCGGACAAGCGCTGGCTCTTCGGCTATGAAACGGAGATGAGCACCGGCCCCTAGAGTTGGAAACGACTAGCACGCATGTGCGGGGGAACCTTTACCTTTACCTTTATCACCAATATGCAGATGATACCCAGTTGTTCATCTCCACCCCGAGCCAACCCAGTGATGCCCTTGATGTGATGTCCCGGTGCCTGGAGGCGGTGCGGGTCTGGATGGGAAGGAACAGGCTCAGGCTGAACCCCTCCAAGACCGAGTGGCTGTGGATACCGGCATCTCGCATTGTCCAACATGTTCCATCTCTTTTGATGGGGGGAGGTATTGCCCCCCTCAGAAAGGGCTCACAACTTGGGTGTCCTCCTGGATTCACGGCTTAACTTGGAGGATCATCTGACTGCTGTTACCAGGGGGGCCTTCGCACAGGTTCGCCTGGTGCACCAGTTGCGCCCCTTTTTGGACCGAGATGCCCTATGCACGGTTACCCATGCCCTCGTCACTTCTCGCCTGGATTACTGCAATGCTCTCTACATGGGGCTGCTCTTGAAGTGCACCCAGAGGCTTCAGCTGGTGCAGAATGCAGCTGCGCGGGTGCTTATGGGAGTTTCTCGATACTCCCATGTTACACCACGCCTGCGCGAGCTGCATTGGCTTCCGGTTGCCCTCCGGGTGCGATTCAAGGTGCTGATAATTACCTTTAAAGCCCTACATGGCTTAGGCTCGGGGTACTAGCGAGACCACCTGCTGCCAATGTCAACCTCCCATTGCCCAGTTCGCTCCCACAGAGTTGGCCTCCTCAGGGTGCCATCGGCCAGGCAATGCCGGCTGGCGACCCCCAGGGGGAGAGCCTTCTCTGTGGGCGCACCAACGCTCTGGAATGAGTTGCCTCCGGAGCTGCGGATGGCCCCTGACCTTCGGTCCTTCCGCCGTGACCTGAAGACATGGATGTTCCAACAATCGGGCCTGGACTGACTATAGTTTTAAATTTGGTTTTATTGGGTTAATTGTTATGTATTTATTACATTTCCTGTTTAATTCTTTTTTAAAATTTTGTATTTTATGTTTCTTTAACTTTTTATTGTTGTGAGCCACCCTGAGTCCTTAGGGAGAAGGGCAGCATATAAATTTAATAAATTCAATTCAAAATTCAATTCAAGAGGATTTTTACAGAGGAGTTCAGCTGAGAAGAGGAAGGGGAAAGGAGGAGGCCGAGAATGGAAGAGCTGAGGGGATGAAAGCTGCTGACCTTTGTGCTGCAGATGCCATTTTCCTGCTGACTCTGCTGCTGAGCAGATTCAGAGAATGCGTAAGGAACCTGCCGTGTGCCCAGACCAGGCGCTCCCTCAATGAGTGAACAGGGAGAGCCAGCAGAGAGCTTAGTGGGACTTTGGGGACTGGATCTGCTCCTAGGAGGGGCAAGGTCATGCTTGTGTTTCTTCCTGAAGACAAACCGTGCAGGCTGGTTGACTTCTGGGAAGAGAAGAGGAAGGGCCTCTCCCCCAATTTATCAGACAAGATGGGGAATTCTTGGAAAGGGACCAGAAAGACCCCCAGAGAGACAACAGTGCCACAAGCAAACCAAGCGGAGGGGACAGGGGGATGGAGGGATGTGACCGAGAGGCCCAAGACTATTCCGCAGCCTCAGAATGACTCCCACTGGGGATGAAGCCTCTGGCCCTGGGTGAAGCGCAGAGGCCAGGAGCACCAGGGGCCCGAGGAAGAAGGTGCTACAAACTCTGCAAAGGGAAGACTGCGCTCAGCGGGGGAGGAGGTGATGGGTGGCAGACATTAGAGACTCTGTGCCGAGAGGGACCCAAATGGCCAAAGAGGACTTGGCTGCAGTACCATTAGCTGGCCTGTGATGCCCAATGAGTGGCAGACTGATGGAAATGCCAGTGTCTGTTCTAGCCCTGGGCTGTTCAACAGAGGTATAAATTACTCGGATGAATGGTTAGAAAATATGACGATCAGGTCTGCAGTCAACATAAAGATGAGATAGCGAACACCTGGATGGACTGAATCAGTTTTTAGAGGGATCTTGACGAGCAGAAACCAACACAATGAATTCTAAAAAAGACAAATGTGGGGAGATCAGTCTCATGGATAGGCTAAGGAAAACCAACCTGGGCACCATTACAGGTAAAAAGTGTGTCTTTAGCTAGTGAGTCACAAGCTGAACTTGAACTAGCAAAGTTGCTGCAGCCGAAAAGAAAAAAAGCAGATGCAGTCCCGGCTGCAAAGGACTGCGTCAAGATCAAAGGGACAGAGTAACTATTCTTCCCCATTCTGCATTGGTCAAACCACACTAGAATATGTCTCAGTCATCCAGGCAGTAGTGGGATTCAAATATGTGAACAACTGGTTCTCTGTGTGGATGCCACTTCCGGAAGTCCATTCTGGGCCTGGGCAACAAAAAAATTAGCTACCGGTTCTGCCGAACTGGTGTGAACCGGCTGAATTCCACCACTGCATCCAGATCATGGTTGTCCCAAAGGTGCTTTTCCAAAAGGCATCTGGACTTTCTTGAATTTTTTCTTTGAAAATGTTTCACTTCTCCTCCAAGAGACTTCTTCAGTTCTTCCTGTTCTGTCTTGTTCTGTCCTTTAGGAAGAGCAGCGACAAACTGAGGCATATTCAGGGGAGAACAGTAAAGGCCATACAAGGCTTGTGATGTGGGCAAAAGGGGAAACTTCTTCTAGGCCTTTACATTGACAGCACGTAAGCCTCCAAAATCCAAGCTGCTCATATAAAGGGGAGCAGTAAAATCACCCAGCCACCTCTTCTTTTAAAAAAATGTGGGGAGGAATTGGGGGTCATTGTAAGGCAGGGGTCTTCAAACTTGGCCCTTTCATGACTTGTGGACTTCACCTCCCAGAATTCCTCAGCCAGCGTGCCTGGCTGAGGAATTCTGGGATTTGAAGTCTACCAATCACCAAAGGGCCAAGACTGAAGACCCCTGTTGTAAGGTGTCAGCTTCTCAGGAGGAGAAACTGACAGAGAGTACTGAATACTGTATAAGCAGCAACAGAGCCTTGTGTTAAAAATAAGAGGCTGGTCTGCTGCGAGTTAAATAAGTCTCAGCTGAGCCAGAAATAGATACGGCTTAATTGGTGGTAATGACAATTAATGATCACACAGGTCTGGGGCTTGATTTGAGCTGCTCCTCATCTTTAGGGAACAAACTTCCCTTGTTCAGCAAAACAGCCATCATGGGATGGAAGCAGACTTCAGCTAAGCCTTAGAAGACACTTCAGCTGAAGAGCTGAAGACACGGCTTAGGGTGACTTCACTTGACAAACTTGAGCAGAGAGATCTTGCAATACAGGATCCTGCATGGAGCTGTCATCTGACCTGCACGATGCCTTCTAGGATTTTATGAACTTCTGCTGTAGCTTGATTTGCTGTGGGTGGGTTGATGAAACCGACCAGGGCAAGTTCTCTGTACTTCTAGCCCTTTTCTTGAAGGACACTTAGCTATTCAACTAAAAGCACTCTATTGAAAAACAATAAGCATAATGTTTCAAAGCCAAGCAAAATAAAATATGACAATGTTGCCAGAATCAACATGCTTCTTTACATGAATTTTAAAAAGTGCCAAATATGGTAGAGGTTGTTCAGATGTAATCCTAACCCTTCTCATTTTAAAACACAAAAGTCTATGGAACATAAGGCTTATTTCATTTTTGTTTTGTTCATTATTTGTTATTTTAACGTCATAGCCATTTTAAGCTGCAGTGCAAAACACAATGAAGTTTGGGCTGGAAATTCATAGTTGCAAATACCAGATAGTTTTCATGAATAGGAAGGCAGGATTTCTTGATTAAAATCAATACAGTCAAATTATACCTGTTTTTTTTAAAAAAACACCAACTGCCCTGGAACTCAGTATGACTAATTACCTAAACTACATAATGGGTAGCAGATGAGAAAATCAAATTTAAAAGCAAACAATTTTAGCTTTCATTCTTCTGTTGTCGTGTTGTAGGACTATACAGGGGTGTCAAACTGCCGGCCCACGGGCCGGATGCATCACGTGGAAGCCACTCCCACCCCATTGCCAACAGTGGCAAAACAGTCCCGATACGTTGCGTGACATCACGTGATGTCGTGATTTTGACATGTCTGTTGGAGTTCACACATCAAACAAGCCATGGTGGAAGCAGTCAGAATGACTCAGAGGGCTCAGCAAGAATGCCAAGCCATGGTTTTCCAACCTAAGTGGCCTTAGCAAATGTGCATATGGAAAGAGGAGGAGGAGGAGGAGGAGGAGGGCCAAACAGTCCTTCGGATGCCTCTTTTCCATATCAAGCATCATCACGTTCCCAGTGGACAAGCCAGGCTGACCACCAAGGGGCTCCCCACTTCAGAGGGACCTAATCCTGGGGCTGCTGAGCTTCTGATCAGGCAATTTGAAACATGCCAGGCCTGAAACATGGAGTCCCGTCTTACCAGGCCTTCAAAGAAAGGCTGATGAGATCCAAGTCCCACCCGTGGTCCCCACTCTTCTTGCAAGCACACTGACAAGTTCCCAAGTGCCGCTGCAGCCCTTGGGGGCTAGAGAAGAGCAGCCTCCCAATCAAAGGTCTGGTCCTGGAAGGCAGAGGGTGTCCATCGTCACCCGACAACTGGAGCTTGAACCTAAGCATTACTGCCTTGCACCCCCAAACCCAGCTCCCCTTCTGCACACGGGCTCGGGCAGGACCAGCCCAGCACGAGCCCTCAGATCAAGGCCGGCTCTTCCTGCAGTGCAACTGTGCTGGGTGCGGGCACCCAGTGAGGGTGCTTCCAAGGAGGGTCCCTGTCTTGGCTGCTTTTGAAGTGGGTGGGCCTCCTCCCTGTGGCTTCTCCGTTGCTCAGGCGCCGCTTCGCCTGGGGCTGCTGCTTTTCAACTGGCCACAGTTCACCTTTTCCAATAAGCGACCAAGTCAGGAAGATCATTTAAAAGCAATTTATTAAAGCACTCTTTAAGGGCACTTATTAAAGCTGGGGTCTCCCTGTGAAAAGGGGGAACTGTGAGAAATGGATTATATTTACAACAAAGGACTTCGAAGCAAAAGTTGATTGGTTTAGAAATAGTCATCTGTCCAATGACATCACAAGAGTTACAGCACTAGATAATATGTGAGTGAGCACAGCCATGGAAAAGAGCATTCTATTCTGAGTAAAAGCAAAAGAAACATTTGCAAAGGAAAAACATCAAAATGGGTATGGGTATAGCACATGCTCAGGGCTTCCCAAAGTTGGGCATGACTATTTTACTCAGGATACAATCCCTATCTCGCAATTGGTCTCTCTTTTTTTTTTTCTTTCAGCAACCACATACTTGTTCATGGAGGCTTGAGAACAGCTGAAAACCGAAACTGCTATCCACAATGCATCAGATGCTCTCCTGCCAGTCCTGGTTTCTGAAAGAAGGGCTTTGGTTGAAGGTTATGGGAAATTATTAGCAATACAATTGAAAAAGCAAATTTAAAATGCAAGAAAACCTCTGTTAGCCAGCGCAATGGTACTAGAAAAACCATATTTCAAGTATTTCAAAGTCAACCCTGTGTGGCCCTCCATTCTCTCCTTGTGGAGATGTACACTGCCATTTACATGGATAGAGCAGGTCACGCCAAGCCAGCCTTGTCTCTCTTTTTGACAGAGGGACTGATTTCATCAATCAGGCTAGCACGGTAGTTCCTCTTGATCTCAACAAAGGGACTCCTGGGCTATCACCTGAGCATTAGGTGAGCGCTGCGGGGTGGTCGACTTAATTGCTCCGTGAACGTCTAAAGCCGGCTCTCATGTGCTTGTGCACCATCCTGGAAGGGAGGACTGAGCCCGTGTTACCCAACAGGCTGGAAGACCGGGCTTGCCAGCAGCCCGGATGATGAGAAGGGCTCAGCCAAGCAGGCTGGTGCTAGAGCAGCTACAGAGGCCCAACAACAAAGCATCGCATCCAGATTACTGGAAGCCGTTACCGTTCTGTCTCTGCGATAGATAAATCACACTTGGAAGAGGAGCCCCAGCCTGGGCATTGCTGGCTGCCTCTTGGGAGGACTTTCCTGATAATAAGAGCTGCTAACCAATGGCACGCGGTGCCTAGTGCTGTGATGGATTCCCCTTTACTGGAAGAAAGAAACCTCTCTGGGTTTCTAAGCTTCCAATTCACACCGACTGCCTTCTTTCCAATTCATCTTCCAACAATCCCTATCACACAACTTGTCTTTTTTGCAGCCGTCACAATCTAGATTGATATTCTCAGCAATTTGAGCTTGTTTGCTTGGATACCTGCTTCCCGACTGGTCAACTGGGCAGAGGCACCCTTTTTTTGGTCTGGGGGCTTCTACCCAAACGATCCAAGGTCTGAGAACTTTTCAGAGCAAGGCAGAGTGAAACTTTCTGGCCACAGAGCCAGC
This sequence comes from Vipera ursinii, assembly GCF_947247035.1. Classification (NCBI taxonomy): domain Eukaryota; kingdom Metazoa; phylum Chordata; class Lepidosauria; order Squamata; family Viperidae; genus Vipera; species Vipera ursinii. The sequence goes on along the minus strand of NC_139526.1, from coordinate 1,275,065 downwards.
TGGCAAGGCCACGGGAGCCAGCTGCTGGGGCTGGCCCTCCTGCTGCCCCCAAGAGCACCCGGAATGGAACTTCTGGGATCTGTCCTGTTTCCTGCAGTGCCAGGTCCTCTTGGCCCAACCTGCCCCCCCAACTGATGCCCAGGATCTTTGAGCTGGTAAGATCCCTCGTATGGAAGCCCTTCTCTTCCCACACCTCCTCAGGTTCACTAGCCTGAACTTCACTTGGCAGGTGCAAAGGGATTCCCTTCTCCCAAAGGCTGTGGGTCGAAAACCTGCTCTTTCCAGGTGCTTTGCCCAGGTGCTCGACCTTCTCCTCCTGTGACTCGTGCTTTCCCTCCGGATCCTACTTGCTGGCCAAGGAGATGGACAGGGACTTGGGGGGCCGAGGGTCTCTCCACGGAGCTGGCAGCAGGGCACCCAGGAGCCCTTTGGGGAAGGGAGGGCTTGTCCCAGAGACAAATCAGCCCTCGCTTATTTCATGGCCTGTGTGAGCTCATGCCAAGAGGTGAAACTGGGCAGGACCACATCTGGAAAGCTTTCGTGTGCCCAAATATCAGACCGCCTCTCAGCCAAGAATTATCAGGTGCAAAACTGGCAGTTGGATTGCGATGCCATGAGCCCCAAGCTGGGATTCATCGAGAAACAATTTCCCTGCACACAGAAAGACATTTCCGTTTGCTGAGCCACTTTAAAAGCTACATGTGTCCTCTAGCAAAATGCTTGGAAAATCCAGGTCACCTCCTGGTTTTGACTGCATTTCTTCCCCAAGTTAGAAGAAGGCCAGATGTCTAATCCGTTTCCTGCTCTTACCAAACAAATCTCTGCAGCAACTCTGGAGTGTGGCACGAGGGCCCCAAATCTCAGTCCCCCAAAACGTTCCCTGCTGCCTTTAGTTTCCAAGGGTGGTTGGTTGCTGTCCATGAGAGCCACGATCACAGTTTTGGCAGGGACCTCATGCAGAAACGGACTTTCTCATCTTTGGATGAATGACGTGAAGATTCAGTCCACTTTGGCTTCTGTGATGAGAATGGCTGCTCCCGATCGCAGCCTGCAAGGAGGTGGCCCGTGAGATCAAGGCAAAGCAAATCAAGGCAAAGCAAGTGATAGAAAGAGTTCCTCCCAAAAATGCTTCTGGAAAGGTTGGAACAAGGTGATTCAGGTGGGCAGAGATCCTGTGCATTAAAATCACCTGTTAGGCCTGCCAGTTTCCCTCCCTCCCTGAATGGAAGGACAATGATCTCTTCCACACTGAACACTAGCAGCAATGGAGCGAGAGCCCAGGACCGTGTGCCTCCCCGAGAAGTTCCTAAGGGAAGGTTCTCAGTGGGTTCAGAAGAGCAAGCCCCCCCCCCCCGGGTCCGAACCTCATGCTGCGGGTTCCCAGGCAAGAGATGGACAAGGCAGCAGAGTCCTCAGCGTGGAGGCAGAGGGTGAGCTAAGATTTCATGCTATTTCACCCTTGAGCCTCCTCCTCCTCCTCCTTCTCTCCCCATGCTTCACATTTGGGCTGCCTTTGACCCAAAGCCTCCTCCCAGCGTCAGCGGATGCACTGGAGGGTCTGTGCAGGTATCCCAGAGAAGTTTCAACTTTCAATGACTTCAGAGTTGCTTATGCAATACCCTCATGCTTGTTGTAGGTAGAGGTATAATTATTTCATTAAGCTTTCCTGTGAAGTGTGAAAACTATCTTTACCAATCCCTCTAAATTAGTTCAATATAATATGCAGCGAAACAGGAGATGGAAAATGTTAATTGAAACTGGAGAGGTGTTTATAGGGTGATAGAGTGTGCCCAACTGTGACTGGAATTAATGTCTGGGGCCCTTGCAAGGAGCTCGCATCCCAGAGCAGATTAAGTATTTTCACTGCAAGTCAAGCCCTGTCAAGTGACCCCATGGCCCACTGAGGAGGGGCTTGAAAGCCCCCTCCCCATGGGAGACATTGGGCCTTAAGGGTACTTTTGAAGCCTGAGAACTAGATGGGGTGACTAAGAGTGGGCGGAGGTGTCAAAGCACTTTACAAGCGCCCTTTTCTGAGGCCATCAAAGACCTGGCCAATGCCCACTATCTCTGGCCTGCAGGCCCCACTCAGGGAAAATATGAACAGGCGAGTCCTACAGAAGACTTAACGGAATTCTAAGAACTAAAGACAAACACACACATACACACATGCACACATACACACACACACACACACACCCCTGGGCAGGCCAAGGGGAGGCGTTGCTCTCCCAGCTCGCCCTGCCTCCCCGCTCCCTTGAAAGGAGTCTCTGGACCCCTCCTGAGGGCTGCTCTCAGGGGGGGCAGACATGGCTGCGGCAGATGAAGGATGCGTTGTGCAGCAGAGGTCTGGGTACCAGAAGGCGCTGTCCCCTCCACCAAAGGCTTCTACCTGGCAATGACCTCTGGAGCCTCCCGCCTAGGTGGTCCTGGGGGGGTCTGGAGAAGAGTGGCTGATTTTCTTTCTCTGGGCCACCCTAACCCTAACCCATTGAAAAGGGAGAAGGGAAGGAAGAGCAGGCACATTTTATCACTTGGGTGAAGCAACAAGCCAGGATTAGGGGCCCTTTTGGGATGAGCCACAGGTTGATTCCCAACCCAGCAGAAAGTGGCAAAGAAACTCTGTAGGAGATCAGCGTGCAGGGAGCACTGCTGAAGATTGCTCCCCTCTCAGTCTCTGCTTTCTCCTTCTGAGTAACACAAACACACAGAGATGCAACCCAGATGTACTCCCAAAGTATAAAGCAGCAGTTATTTGGGAAATGCTGGGAAGAATTCTGGAAGAGGCTCCTCTGCAGTCAAGGAAAGGGAGCGCTACCCGTTACACTTCCTGGGAAAGCAGTGTGCAAAGACCCAGATGGTGTGGCTGTGACAGATGGCAGCCTGTCATCCCTCCCTTTCCTGTCACTTTTGGACCCAGAAGGTGAGTTGGTTGGTTGGCCAAGGCTGCAGTCCAGCTGCAAAGAGAGAACCTCCTGGATCTGTCAAAAGAAGAGGGGGGCCTGGTGCATGTCAGAGACAGTAGAGGACAGTGTGGCACATCAGAACTGCAGGGGCAGCCAACCAGCAGACGCTGCCCAGGACAGCATGGGGATGCCAGTGTGCAGAAGCAGCCCTAACCCAATAACGGCTTCAGGAGCCTGAGCAGCCAGGGATTGTGAGCAGCTGAGGCAGAGCCCACCAGCCCCAACAGCAGCAGCGGACACTGACTCTAAGAAGGTGTTACTTATAAAAATGAGATGCAGAGTAAAGATGTAAAAATATGAAAGCAGTTATTCAATAGCCATTGAGAAACCCTGGAACAGGGCTTCTGGTGCAGAAAATGGCGGGCAAGCATGTCTTTGCAGGGACAGTGCTGGGGCAGAGATTGGTACTCAGGTGACTAGACTGGACCCATATAACCTCTCTAGATAAAGGAGAAGCCATGAGATCGCCTGCTGTTGCTCCAGAAAGCAGCTCCTCATGGGGAAACCCTAGAATCCATAGTGGCATCTGGGTCAACGGCCATGGTGTCTGCTTACAATTCTGCTGGGTGAGGAAACCAGCTAAGGTGCCAGCACCACATGCCTGGCTGGCTGGCTGAGCCAGATCTCGGCCCCACCTTCGCTTTGAACAGCACCCAGATTCCGCATGGGAAGGTTGGCCCTTTTCCTCTGCCATTTCCCAAGGAAACATGAGCCACGAGCCCTTTCGGAAGTCTGGGCCAGGCTCCAAGATGAATGAGTCTGCTGGACGTGCTGCTGGATTCAATCGCTGCAAACATTCTCTACTCCCGGCGGGAATCAGGAGGCAAATGAGAAGCCAGAACCTGCCACAATTGATGCATGGCTGTTCCTCGGTGGTTGCAAAGGCCCATTTCCTCGCCCTTCCCATGCAGCCCCTAGAAGGCTGCAGATGGCCAGGCTGGATTACAGGAAAGAGATCTCCAGTTAAGAAATGGCAGCCATACAGGGAGATCTCGGGAGAGAGGTCAAAACTGCAGCAAGTGCAGGGCTGGATGGAGGAGGAATCCGCCAAGCCCGGATGCCCTGGGGTACTTCATGGCCTGGGCAAAAACGGCCTCTCAGCAACAGAAGGTAGCTTTGCTTCCATAAGGACAATCCTAGCAACATTCTGGTTTCCCATTATCAGAAACCCTAAAAGTAATTGCAGGGAAGGAAGGAAGGAAGGAAGGAAGGAAGGAAGGAAGGAAGGAAGGAAGGAAGGAAGGAAGGAAGGAAGGAAGGGCAAAAGTGAAGAAAGATAGAAAGAAAGAAGCTTCTGATTTTCTTTGCAGCAAATATAATACAGCTACAAAATTATCTCTTACTCTACAATCTCACTCTTTTCTATTATCCAGTTTTCTGTAATCATCAAAGCCACAAATCATAAATGCATGTTTTTCTGTTTTGCGTTAAAAGTCTGTAAGGAGGTTTCCAGTTAGCCATAAATATAGCTATGATTTTTTCTCTCTCTCTCTAATCAGTGGTCAATTTAGCCATTTTGCAGGATCCATCATCTTCATCAACTCTTCCACTTTTGCACATAGAAAAGTCTCGCTGCAGTTGTCATATATGAAAAGAAAGATCCAATATTTTCTAGCTGCTAGTTACTAGTTGCTTAGTCCCCCCAAAAAAGTCTCTGCTTTCCATTGTATTTAACCTTTAAAATTGTTTGAATTAATGTATGCATTTGTATCCAAATTTTTTTGGCTTTTTTACAAAACATAATAAAATGTCCCTTCCTGTTGTTTACATTTCCAGAAAAGATTCAAAGTACCTTTATACATTCTAGAAATTTCTCTGGTGGCAAGTATCAACAATATATGATTTGATAAAAATTCTCTTGAAGGCTAGAACATAGTGTGAATTTCTGTCCTTTCAGCCACATATTTTCACACTGGTCCATTTGTATATTACAGATAATTTTCAGCCCATTTTATCGTACATTATTTCATTTGTCCTTCTATCTTATATTTCAGCATACGTTTATACATTTTAGCAATAACATGTTCAGTGTTAGTACATAATTCTATTTCAAGCTCAATCTTACTCTGTTGAAAACCATAAAACCTTTTATCCAGTTTAACTTTTTCTGTTTGCATATGGAAAACATCAGTAAGACTATCCTTTTGTTATCAAACCTTATCTTGATTTCATTTCACAATGTCTTTGAAAAAAAATCTGAAAAGTACGTCATAATAAACATCACCTTCTCGGTGGGGGCGCCTGCCCTCTGGAACCAGCTGCCCGTGGAGCTCAGGACTGGCCCTGACCTGCGTTCATTCCCCCGGGACCTGAAGACTTGGCTCTTTGAGCTCTCCGGCCCAGGCTGAGAATTTTAACTGGGGTTTTTATTTTCAGGGATAATTTAATCTTTTTAATTGTTTTTTAACTTTTGTATTTTGTATTGGTGTGATTTTAAAATGCCCTGTAAACCGCCCTGAGTCCTTCGGGAAAGGGCGGTATATAAATCTAATAAAATTAAATTAAAATTAAATTTGTGTTTACTGATAATTTCTCAGCTATAAAAAGCCACAAAGGCATTTTCAGTCAGGATTTATGTTTATATTTATTCCATACTCTAAGAATATTTTTAAAGCTTTATCATGCCACAGATATCCATATCCAGTGGTGGGATTCAAATATGTGAACAACCGGTTCTCTGGAGGCTGCTTCCAGAAGTCCATTCTGAGCCTGGGCAACAAAAATTAGCTACCGGTTCTGCCGAAGTGGTGCAAACCGGTTGAATCCCACTACTGTCCGTATCACACTAGTCTCAAATCATGGCCTTCTAAATGCAGTAATAATCTTCTATTACTTGAAATCCCCATTATTTCATCCAAAACAAGCAAGCAACAAAATATGGTTTTAAGGCAATCCTCCTCTTTCTTTCACATCTTGCAACACCTTATATTTAACTTGTGTTGTTTTTCCTTGCTGTACAAATTTAGATGCATCCTTCTGTCATTGTTTAAATGGCACATCAGTTGTCAGAATAGGTATTGTCTGAAACAAAAAAAATATTATATTATAGGCCTTGGTGGAGCAGTGGGCTGATGCCTCCTTAAGTAACACCAGCTGCCTGCAATCAGTGCAGGTTCGAGTCCCACCAGGCTCAAGGTTGACTCAGCCTTCCATCCTTCCCAGGTAGGTAAAATGAGGACCCAGATTGTTGGGGGCAATAAGCTGACTTTGTAATAATGCCGCTTGGGGTTTGTGTGAAAGCCCTAATAAGCAGGCACATACATAGAATGAAGGCTACTGCTAAGCTTGTAAGCCGCCCTGAGTCTTCGGAGAAGGGCGGGATATAAATGGAATTAAAATAAAAAATAAAATAAAATAAAACATTCATCTTAATTACAGAAATTCTACCTAATAGTTGGACCATCTCACAAAAGCTCCAGTACCTTGGTTTCTCCAGGGAAGTGCTTTTAATGATGGGGTAGGAATGTGCACTCAATGCACTTAAACGCCATATTAAAAATCTGGAAATCCAACGGGATTGGGCTGATTTATTAACGTTTTTCATTATGATGATTGCAGCATCCCCATGGTCACGTGACAAAAATTCAGATGTTCAGCAACTGACTCACATTTATGACAGTCACAGTGTCCCAGGGTCACATAATCCCCTTTCGCGACCTTCTGACAAACAAAGTCACTTGGGGAAGCCAGATTCACTTAACAGCCATGTTACTAACTTAACAACTGCAGTGATTCACTTAACAACTGTGGCAAGAAAGGTTTTAAAATGGGGGCAAAACTCACTTAACAAATGTCTCACTTAGCAACAGAAATTTTGGACTCAATTGTGGTCATAGCTTAAGGACTACCTGTACTCTCTTGAACTACCATTCTTCTGCCTATGTATCAACCAAGCCTAAATTGTCCATCAAATCAAAGAAACCTTTTGGTAATTTAACTTGAGTAATTTTAATATTTTTCTCAGAGATGCTGTCCATTTGAGGAGAACCACTCCATTCCAATTCCCCATCAAACACCAACTTTCATAAGAAAAGTCCATTAGTCTCTCTCCATCAGATCTTCCTATTTTGTTTTCATTTGGGCCATAAGCTCCCCAGAGCTCCCCTTGTTTTAAGTCCCTAGAATGCAACCTCTCCTCCCACAAAGCTGCCCTCTTCATCCCTTCATGCAAAAGTAGCATCTCCCGATTTTCCCATCCTCCGCTTCAGAGAAGATCGAACCGACTCAAGGGCCTGGCTCAGCAGAAGGCAGTTCCATGTTCGTTGCCGGTGGGGTCTTCGCCTTCCTCCGCTCGCTTGTGTGAATGTCGCCAGGGGGTGAGGGGCACGGCTCTTCAGGGGCCAAGGCAGGATGCAGCTGTGCCCTTTGAAACTCTGCCCACCCCATCTCCCTCTGCTGGAGCCGGAGGATAACTTAGGCTTTGTAGTGCCTCCTGTAAGACCCTCGCAGAGAAGGGCCCTGCTGGGTGTTTGAGGAAATCCCCTGTTCATACCAGCCCGACCGTTGCGGGTCCTCCAGACCAATGGAGCAAGGGAGCGGAGAGGCCTCGCGGGAGTCTTCCACGCGGGAAACAAGGAAAAGAGGTCTTCTGCTCTACTCAAAGCAGGAAGACAAAAACGTCTCCGGACTCTGCTGACATGCCCATCCTCAAGCACAGCAGCAGACCTTAATGGTCCTCCGATATCTGTACAATTGTCGATGTGGCTTTAGTTATATCCTTTGACTTAGATGGTCCAAACAGTAATACAGGTAGTCCTCAACGTACGACCACAATTGAGCCCAAAATTTCTGTTGCTAAGTGAAACATTTGTTAAGAGAGTTTTCTCCCATTTTCTTGACTCAGTTCTTAAGTGAATCCCTGCAGCTGTTAAGTTAGTAACAGAGTTGTAAACGTGAACCTGGCTTCCCCACCGACTTTGCTTGTCAGAAGGTCGCAAAGGGGACACTGTGACTGTCATAAATGTGGGCCAGTTGCCAATCGGCCGAATTTTGATCACATGACGCTAAGGATGCTGAAACGGTCCTAAGTGTGAAAAAGGGTTATAAGTCACTTTTTACAGTGCTGTTGTAACTTTGAATGGTCATTAAATGACCTTTGTAAGTCGAGGACTACCTGTATTTGGCATATATTTCTTTGTCATCCTCTCTTAACAGGTAGCAAGCATCTTCCCCCTTAAACTGCTGAGTGACGTGTCAGGGTGACAGCTGGAACTAACCTGGGGGATCCAAAGGTTGCCAGCAGTGAATCACTCTTAGCTCTCATTGGGAGTCTAGGTTGGAGAGCACATTGTGATTTAATTCAATGGCCTAAATCCTCTCCACACACCCCATTTCCTCCCTCCCTCCCTCTCTCCCTCCCTCCCATTCCCTTCGCTTCCCCCCTTCCTTGTTTGCAGACCATCCTGCCTGCTGCTCAGGGTGCATGGCCCTCCCTACTTGGTCCATTCTTGCATTAATTTCCAGTGACATGAAAAATGGCCCAGGCTTCTCTGATTCTGCAGCAGTGACATCAGGAATGGCCCGTTGGTCATCTCTCTTTCCCCTCCCCCGCCCAAGAGAGGGAACACGATGCTCTGCCGTCTGGCCTCAGCCCCTCCAGCCCTCAGCAGCTGGGTCTTGGCTAGGCTGCTCCTAAGGTCCTCTCCCTCCATTTTCTTCCCCTTTCTGCTACCCACCAGCCTCTCCTCGCCCCCACTTGAGGTGGGCCACACTCAGCTACATTGTCAGCCTGCCTGGTTTGGCTGCTCATTTCAGCATCTGGAATTAGCACCACAGAAGGAATCCTATTAATTAGTGGCAGAAGGGGGAAGGGAGGAAGGGAGGAAGGGAGGAAGGGAGGAAGGAAGGAAGGAAGGAAGGAAGGAAGGAAGGAAGGAAGGAAGGAAGGAAGGAAGGAAGGAAGGAAAAGGGGTCTGCTCTTCTGTACAAGCCAAGCACATGTTGCAATTCATGATGTGCGGCATTATAAATAGGTCTGGACTGACTTGCAGCCCGTCGTCACAGCTTCAGAAGCTGTAATTAGGTAACTTTCCTTCCCCGTCCAGGGGAGGGTGGCGCAACTGCTGACTGCTGGGGACAGGCAGACTCGGCCTGAAGAAAAAGGTCTTGGGGAGAAGCAATATTTCCAAAATCTCTGCGCAAATGTTCTGCCCTTGTTCTGAACCATTGCAGGAGCTGAGCTGCATTCAAATGCTTCAGCTGGCATTTTTCAAAACAGATACAATATTTCAAATAAACAATCCCAGGCCAGGTAAATTCCATACCAAGATCCTGAAGAAATGAGCCGAGGGCCCGGCCGAAACTTTATGGGGGTTTTGGAATAAGAAGTCCCGAGCGATGTGGCCGCTTTATTGTCACGGGCAACTGAGGCCCTTTGAGAACCGAGTGCGAGTGTGTCTGCATGACTTCGAGGCGGAGACAGAGACGTGGAGGCTCTTGACGTTTCTTTGCCATGTGGATCCCGTGTCAGGATCAGGGCAGGAGCAGAGCTCTTCTCAGCAGAGGGTCCATTTCTGACTTCCTTTCCCTGCCAGACAGTTCAGCTGCAACCTCCCACTACACACACACACGCACACACACACACACACACCCTCCTCTCTCCCCCTCAGTTTCTCCTTTGGAGAGAGAAAATGGGAGGGGGGACTAGCTGAGCTATACTGTTAGAGCCTCCTTGCGCGTCTTCTGCACGAAGCTTGCCAATGCACCCGCACTGCGTCTTCTGCCCAGCCCTCCCCCCTCCGTGCCCATCTGACTTGGGCCAGGGTGAAGCCCCATTCCATATGCCACAGCTGTCACACACCCACACAAAGAAGTGAAGGAGAGCAAATGTTATGCCTCTCTTAACAAGAGAAAAATGAACTGCACACCAGTCATTCTGATGCCGACGTTTTGAAAGCCTCAAGAGATTGACCTGGAAGTACTTTGAAGAGGTTGTGGTCATTTCTGGTGCACACAGATTTGTCAGGAACAAAGCGGGCCCTGTGTCAGACCTGCCTCAGTCCTGTCCCTGAGGAAAGAAAGGCCCTCGACTCCATTTGGGTGAAATGATAGGTTCTTTTACTAAAGGATGCTGGCTGCAATAAAGTCCGACTAGAACTAAATTTCCTGAGGTGAAACGATGCAGGCTTCTTTCCCCAATTCGACCCTCCCCCCTTGACCAGTCTGTGTCCAACCAATGGGTGGATCCCCAGGTTTTTTGAGAACATGCAGCATTTGGAGAAATGGACATTCCATTCCCAAGAGTCTCCATCTTCCCAGTGTCCTTGAGGACTGGCACGAGCTGGTTCACGGCATCCCTGGTCTTCCTCAACTGTCATTCCCCTCTCCCAGTTTCTCAGCATTCTCATTTGGTCCCTTGCTTCCACTCCCCCCTCCTCTCCCTTAGCTATTGATGGCAGGATGCCAAAGAGTCTTGGAGCCGAAGATGGCAGAACTGACACCCTGTTAATCTAATCTCACTTTTTTACAAGGTAACTTGCTTAATCAATAGTAGGAAGGCTGCAGACATAATATACCTTGACTTCAGCAACTTATTTGACAAAGACTATGTCGTTGCATAGCTTTCCTTAAGAAACAGGCTGCTGTCTCCTTCTTCAGGTCACAAGTAGACTGCCACACAGGCATGTATCTTGCCCAGACTGGCCCTTCCTTCTTGCCAGCCACCAAGGTGTGCCAGGATACCTCTTGGACTCTGTCATGGGCACCCAGCCCATCCTGCCCCCATTATAGGGGCTGCAAAGTTGGCTTTCTGCTATGGAGACCTGGAGAAGGTTGCTGGTTCTGAGTGGACTTGTAGGGAGAAGGTGGAGGCACCTGACATGTAGGAACTGATCCCGAAAGCAGATTCACATACAAACAGATTACCTAATTAAGTCCAGATCCCCTACCTGTTCTTAATTGATTGATGTCTAAGGGCAGGCCTCTTTCAACTCAAATGTGACTCCTGGACCATGAAAATTGCCTTTCCTAGGATGTTTTTGCAGCTTCCCAGTCAAGTCCATACCTCTCAGATTCCCTGGAGGTCGCTCATCCACATATTAACCAGCCCTGATCCTGCTTAGCTTCTAAGCCCAGAAGGGCAGCCAGCCTGTGGTTGGAGCAGACCTTGCTCAACATGATTCATCAGGACTCATTCCTTACCATAAGGTGTTTTGTTCTTTTGGGGGAGGGTGAAAGGCATAACCACATATTTGTTCTCCTCTCTGATGAGCCTCATATCAGCAGGTGTTCAGCGTGGTGTAGCGCAGGAGTGTCTCTGGAAGACGTTTGCCACATGGAAAGCAGGTCCTGATTTTGATTGTGTTATTTAGAATTAAAAGTTCAACTGGCAGTCACTCTACAGCCCATCACTGGGGGCTGAGAGAGCAAACTCCAGGATGACTGGAAGGAGACGAGCATGTCTGGCACACAAAGTGAACGGCCACTGCACCTGTGTAAGATGAGCAACCGGGCCTTGTGGAAAGAGATGATAAATTATGCCTGGTATGAAAACTTAATGAAACGGAGCGGGGAGCGTTCAGAGCCTGTGGGACTCGCTTGGCCGCCTGGGATATAACTCACTTCGCCTTTTCTGATGTTCCCATGACGCCTTGCTCACACGTACAAACACGCCCAGCTTGCCTCAGCTGAGCTGCAGCCATTTCATTCCCTCCCATGCTCCCAATGCTCTAGTCTAGGGCAACTCCTGTTGCCAGCTGCTGCTGGGCCCTTCGGCTGCTGGGCAGCGCTTCCCCACTTTCAGTGCATCGTTGCCGTCCCTGCAGGAAGACCATTTGGGGACTCCCATCTTCAGTGGGATGGGGAACCCCCAGAACGATTCATTCCAAATTATCTGGAGGGCTGCAGGGGCAGCCCGAGGCTACCAAGCAAGGGAGGGTTGTTGCTCGCTGAATCCACTCCTCAACCCATCTTTCTCCCTCCCGCATTCATCAGTAGCCATAGTAACCAGATTGCCAGCATGTAAATCTGAAAGGCAGTTCTGAATCCTGTTGCTGAGCCAGTGTGGCTCTCCCAGCTCAGAGCATTAATTGCCAGGAAATCTTCTCCTGGGCAAGTTCAACTGTCTGCACATTGCACATTCTGGGCCTGCCCGTCCAGAAGGGGGGATCTGTCCATAGGCTGCCCTGAGCATGGAAACACAATTCAGCAGGCTACCAATGCTTGCAAATACCTGCAAATACCTGCAAATACCTGTCCTAGAGTTTTCTAAAGCTACCCAAACAAATATTCCTGGAGGTGAGGAATTCCTTGGAAGAGGCGTTCCCCTATCTTTTCAAGATGCTCCCAACTCTGCAAGGCACCAAAATTGAGACTGTTTATGGGGAGAACTGGCAGTGCTCAGAGCTCCCCTCTACTCATCTGTCCGGAGCAGCACTGAGCCTTACACAATGGCCAGGTGGGCCGTTTAATGGCTTAGGCTCATCCAGCCAGCATTGCAGTCTCACCACTGACCCACCTGAGAGCAACAGGAGTGTTTTGCTTCCACTCTTGACATGGAGGCTCTTTTTTAGGGGCTTCATCTGGAGGGCTACAGAAGGAGTCTGGGGTTTGGGAGATCAGCCATCTCCAAACTGGGCCTTAGCAGAAATGCATACATTCTCTCATTCATAGCAACAGACTTAAGAGTCTTGTAGGACACCGAGAGTAGACTTCCAGGGCCAGGAACAGCCCAGTTGTACGTTTCCTTGATCCTGAAAGCAGCTGCACTTGGTGAGGCTACAGGGCAGAGGTAGGAGTTGACTGGAGCAAGAGAATTGTTCCAGACTAAACGCGAATTCCTGGCCATTCACTGCTAGCAGTGCTGAGAATATAAGCTGAGCCAGGAGCCCAGCTTCACAAGTGTGCGGTTGACTGATTCCCCTCGTCACATACATATTTTTGGAAGCAGTGAATATCTGCCAGACCCTTTTCAGTCTAGCTGCTTATGCCTCTTGTAAAGGAAACTCACCCAACTGTCTTCACCAGACTTCCCTATTTTCCTTTGAATAACAGCAGTTGTCAAAAGCATTGCAGATCCGTGTGAAAATCTCATTACTATGAGCACAGAGACTTTGTGTAATAAATCCTGGGATGGGGGTGGTGTGAATGGTACAAGAATTTATGAACTTGTTAATAACCATCCCTGGGAACATTTTGGTCTGACTAATGGAGGGATGTTCTTCATTCCATGGCAAGCCCAAAGGAGGAGGACACGGCTGAGAACAAGGCCTTTGTCAGCCTCCGAGGGAAACCCAGCTTGGTTCACTGGGAGGAGGCTGACTCCCCCAAGCTTCATTTTGAGAAGGAATTTTGTCTCCTACCCGGAACCACATAATCAGAAGATGCCCTTGGCTGTTTCTGCAGGCCCACAGATCCAGAGAATCCTGCCACAAGATCTAAGCCTTGGCTGGGTTGAAGAAAAGTTTTTTGGGACAGCATGAGACTGGGAAAGGCCATTCTGGAAGTAGATGTAAGAGACCAGGAACCCATCATCAAAGAAAAGAGGCTTGGAAAAACAAAAGCAAACCAGATGAAAGGTTAGATTCAGTCTGGCTTAGTGGGAGCCCAGCATGCATGGGAAATAGCCGAGCATCAGGGTGCACCTAACTTCTGAATACACCTAGAATTTGGCAATGGGTCTGAAATTCTCCTCCAGCTGGAACTGCGTGCAAGCGTGGACAGTTTCTAGCACAGTCTTGAGGTTAATTTGGCTTTATCGCAAGGGCCCAACCAAACTTCAGTATCAGTATTTGCAAGTCTCAAATTTATGTTTATTTATTTATATGGCTGCCCAATTTCCACAGGATGACTCTATGTTGGAAGGCAAGGAGTGCCTGCAAGGAACATGGGCCAAGAGGTAGAGCATGACATGTGACCCTTAGTGAACTGTTGTTTAAAGCAAAGCTCATGGATTCTCTGGGGTGACCCCCCAAAATCTCTCCAGAGCGGGTAGGGAGGTGGATGGTCAAGATTTCCTTAAGAGCCTGTGGGTGGCCTCTCAGTCATCACTTGACTTATAGTATCCAGCCTTGGTGTAAAACGTATGAGCTAGCTTGGCATCTTCCATCATAGAATCATAAGGCTCAAAGGGACCCTGGAGGTCTTCTAGTCCAACCCCCTGCCCAGAGCAGGAAACCATTGGCCTTTTTTGGCAGCTGCAGCACTCTGCTAGCTCATGATTATCTACTAGGTCCAGGATCCTAGATCCCTCTCACAGTTGTTGCTACTGAGCCAGGTTCCACCTACTCTGTACTTACTCATTTGGTTTTTCCTTCCTGAGTTCAGGGCCTTACTCTCCTGACCACTGAGCTACTTCTTGCCAGCAAGGCCTCATACGCTGCTGTCAGCTTCCTCTGCTTCCAGGCCCTTCTCTGCCCCCTCCCCCCAGCCCCTGTGGTCCTCTCTTGGCGGAGTGCCTGCCTCACAGAATACCTGGTTTGCAGCTTAGGAGGGACCTTGGTTTCCACAAGTGCAGCCAGGACACCTTCCTTGACCTGCCACTGAGCTCCACTTGGAATCTCACACCTGAAACTTTTTTTCCCTGGCCGTCCTGACTGGGGCTCAGCTGCTTAACTACCCAGTTAGTCTTGGCATCACTCTCCCTTTTGGTCATTGATTAGATCCCTTGTCACAAGTCATAAGAAGCCAGCAAGTAGTAAATTACAGACCAATATCACTTTTGAATACGGACTACAAGATATTTGCTAAGGTTTTAGCTAATTGATGAGGGTTTTGCAACAGATGATTCATGGGGACCAAACTGGGTTTATTAGTGGTAGACAAATGAAAAATAATGTGAGGCATATAGTTGACTTGGTGGAGTTTTTGGAAAGGAACAACCACATCCCTGCGGCGTTGATCTTTTTAGATGCTGAAAAAGCTTTTGATCAATTGGACTGGCAATTTTTGATGAAAGTTTTAGATAAAATGAATTTTGGGGATAAATTTCTGCAACCAATTAGGGCATTATATCAAAAACAAACTGCCCGAATAATAGTTAACAATAGTTTGACTGAAGCATGTAATATTGAGAAGGGCACAAGGCAAGGGTGTCCGTTATCACCTTTATTATTTGTATTAACATTGGAGATATTATTGATTAAAATACGGAATTCAGAAAAAATTAAGGGTATTCAAATTAGAGATCAGGATTATAGACTGAGGGCGTTTGCAGATGATCTGGTTGTTACGGTGACCCAGCCAGAAAATTCTGTTGTGGACCTGATGGAGATAATAATGCAATATGGGAAGGTTTCTGGATTTAAGGTTAATGTACAAAAAACTAAAATATTAGCCAAAAATATGACAGCATCGCAAAAGGCCCTTTTAGAAGGGTTAACTGGATTCAAGATTGTTAAAAGGGTTAAATATTTGGGGGTGTATTTGTCACCCTCAAATGCAAAGTTATATAAAAATAATTATGAAAAGCTATGGGGAAAAATTCAAAAAGAATTGGAGAGTTGGGAAAAATTGCAATTGTCTTTACTGGGAAGAATTGCAGCAGTGAAAATGAATGTCTTGCCTAAATTTCTATTTTTATTTCAAATTATACCGATTCTTAAAAAAGATTCAAATTTGGAGGAATGGCAACGGGGTATCAATAAATTTGTATGGGCAGGGAAAAGGCCACGAGTTAAACTTAAGATTATGCAGGATACGCGTGAAAGAGGTGGTCTTAAAATGCCCAACTTTAAATTATATTATGAAGCTGCTGCGTTGTCAGGGATAAGTGATTGGATTAATTTGACACAAGGGAGATTATTAAATCTTGAGGGCCACGACTTGTTATTTGGCTGGCATGCATATTTACTGTATGATAAGAAGGTAGATAATGTGTTTAAAGTGCATATTTTAAGACAGGCATTGCTGAGAGTTTGGAAAAAGTATAGACATAAGTTAGATTACAAGATACCGTTGTGGGCAATTCCGAAACATGCAATAGAAAACATAAATGTTGGCTTCAAACATGATGTGACTACGTACAAGGAGATCTTAAGTTTGGAGAGGAACGTATGGTGTTTGAAGCCGTATAATCTTTTACGAGATGAGAAGATTGTTCAAACTTGGTTTCAATATGGTCAACTACGGGCCAGGTGGATAGAAGACCAGAAAATTGGTTTCTCAATGACTGATGAAAATTTGGTAAAGCAAATTAGAAATCAGGGTCCAGCACATATCAAACGGATATATCTTGCATTGATAGAAATTGACTCAGAAACAGAACTTGTTAAAGATTGTATGATAAAGTGGGCTCAGAATATTCAAGAAGTTATCACAATGGACACTTGGGAAAAGATCTGGGTGAGGAACGTAAAATTTACACAAGCTCAAAACTTAAAAGAAAATTTTTACAAAATGTTTTATAGGTGGCATTTAGATCCTAAAAAGCTTGCAAGTATGTATCCGAACTATCAACCTAAATGTTGGAGATGTGGTGGCGAAGATGCAACGTATTTTCATATATGGTGGACCTGTAAAAAGGTTAAGGCTTTTTGGATTAAAATCTGGTGGAATATGCAGAAGATTTTCAAGCAAAGGATAAAGTTTTGTCCGCAATTGTTCTTATTGGGCATAATTACAGATGCTACTGTTGTGGACACCAAGTTGATGTTGAATTTAATTACAGCAGCAAAACTTTTAGTAGGTCAATATTGGAAGAAGGAGGAACTCCCGACTATAGAAGAATGGACTCTTAAAGTTTCTGACCTGGCGGAAATGGCAAAGATTTCGGCTTATTTGAAAGATCATTCGCAACAACGTTATATTACGGAGTGGAAAAAGTGGATTGATTATATCCAGAACAAATATGGGACTAAAAAGTTTCACTTAGCATTTGAATAAGTTTTTTTTTCTTTTTTTATGTAATATTAGTACTACTTGTAGTCATTTCATATGAGCTAGAGTGCGATAGACTTAATAGTTTATTGTTGTTAGCATATGGTTGTTTATGATTGTTGTTTGCTTTTATACCTTGTATTTAGCTCTGGGAAGTCGGGGAGGGGGAAGGAGGGAGGGGGGAGGGTTAGGGAGGGCTAGGAAGGGGTGGGCGGAGGGAGGGGGGAGGGATTGTTAAAGATAAAATGTATTGTAAAACTTTTCAATAAAAAAAAAGAAGCCAGCAAGTAGTATGATTACACTCAGGTATACTGACCAATTATGGTCCATGATTTGGGTAAACATTTTGCAAATTAGGAGCTCTAGTTTATTCCTGTGCGAACGAACCAAACAAGCCATGGCTTATTTTAATTATTTTCTATGGGCTGCATCCCACCAAGGAAGCTGGGCAAAGCAATCCATAATAGGTCAGCCACTTGTAGGAGAACCCAGCAGAGGAAACCGAACTGAACTGCAGCAGTGCCAGGTGGTGGCTGGTGTGGCAGGCCAGCCCAAGGGCTCCAGGGCATCTGCCAGGCGGGAGGGGAATTGGAAGCCCTGGGGATTTTCTGGTGGACCTGGACACTGTGGCCCCCGTCCTCAGAACTAAGGGCTGTGCAAAGGGTAGACTCTGATAAGATCTACATTTAGGCAATTAATATATTGGAAGCATCATCCAGAGAACAAAAATATCCAGCTAATATTACACTATACATGGGCATAAGACAAAAGTTGAAACTATCTGGTTGAATTTCACAGAAAAAAAAATACATATAGAAAGTTGTATAGTAAACATTTCAATGAATATCAACAGCTCTTCTGTGATTGCAATTTAATGAAATGAAAGCTACAGTAATGGGTGAATGTTGGTTAATTAGGGAGTTCCTTTATGCTAATAGTGCCATTTATTTCAAGTCACAATATTCTGCTTTATGGCTATATCTCTCAAAAACTGGGCCAGGCCAGGCTGAAAGAAATGGACAGAGATAAGCTCTGCATTCAAGGGGCATCACAGAGACCCCTCTGAAGAGCAGCTTCGCCCTTTGCCAAGGACCCCTTGCTCTGAACGACACATTCCCTGCCTGACAATAGAATTGTCCTAAGGTAAGCTGGAAACACGATAGAGTAGGATAGAATAACTTTATTGTCACTCTGAATGTACACTGATCGGCATACATTAAAATGAAATTTCATTACATTCAGCTCTCAAAGGGTCACCACCTCCTATATACACTACATAAATATGACATAAATACATACATACATACATACAGAATTATGCCTATACCCACATATATCACATGAGACAGAGAAACAACAGTCTAGTTTGGGTTATGTATACATGTGCATGACGAGAAAAACGAATCTGGCGAGTTTACCAGACGGACGGCGTAGGGAACAAAGCTATTACAGAATCGGGCAGTCCTGCTAGAAATACTTGGAAACCTCCCCCCAAAGGAGAGCAACAGTAACAGACCCTAAAGTCTGTTTAGATATTCTCTTCTCAAGTGGAAACGTGCCAGGCTGGATCCCGAGATGATTTCAGAATCCTTCGGCTTCCTCCTTGTAGCTGTTCTTGACTTGGGGTGTCAGCAAAATCACAGGTAGGTGGGGAGATGGGAAGGAGCTCTTGGAAGCCTGTCTCTGGATGTGTGTTGGGGGGGGCGGTTAGGAGAAGAGCCGGCCAAATCTGCCGTCCCCCCCCCTCGTATGGCCCTATCCACAAAACAGGATGTCCCCATCCGCATCTCCCCTTCCTCCTCCTCCTCCTCCTCCTCCTTCTCCTTTCCGTTCTGATGAGCAGCAGCCACGACAGATGGTCCCCTTGGCAGCTCAGGAGGCTGATGCCTCCCCCACTCCAGCCAAGGCAGCCACGACTGGGGCAGGAGAGAGCAACTCGGGCCGGAACACCCTGTGGCTCTCTGGAGGTTCTGAACTTAAAGAAAAAAAGCTGAGATTTCACTAGAATAACAAAAACGGCCCTTTGAGCTGTGTTCAAAATAAAGTTTTGATTGTTTCAGAAGGAAACAGTCCGTTCAGCGAATACCCAAACAAGCAGACCTGGGTTCTTACACCAGAGTGCCGGAACGAGCATAGAGGAAGCAGCCGGTCTGGGCACAGACTCGGAGGAACACGGGCAGGAAACCTCTTTGCTGGAATTCGGTTCTCCCAAGTTGAAGGGATGGTATCCTAGGGTGACAACAGAGATCACTGGTGTTATGGCCAAAGCTTTATTACAGTCTCTTCTCTGAGGAATCCTTGACCTCGAAAGGAGCGCAAGAGGGCTGGAGAAGGGCCAGCGTCTCTGTCTCGAAAGAGAAGGATCCAGGAAGCAGCCAGTCAGCTAGTCTGACAAGACCGCCTGCAAAGATTCCGGAGCTGATCACAAAGCAACGGAGTGTCAGCACTTTGAAAACAACATGATAATTACCAGAGCTCAGTGTGGATTTGTCAAAAAGTTTTCTGCAGTAACCTACTTTTAGGCATTTGCAAAAAAAAAAAAAAAAAGGCAGTGAGAAAGGCCCAGAAAAAAAAACAAAATTTGCAGAATGCGGTGCAGGACGTGTCCGAGGGGATGCGGAGGGCGAAGGAGAGCTCCGTCCTGGTCCGTCTGCGTTGGTTGCGCATCACTGAATCTACAGCAGTCCTGATAAATTCATGAACTTCCTGCCTTTAATCAATAAAAAGTGGCAGTTCTGGAGCTGTTAGGACAAATTGTTGCTAATTAATCCACATGTCTTTTCTCTTGCTCAACAATTAGTGGTTGACAATGACGAGGATGTCATGCTAATTGCCTGAGGGGGGGCATCACAGGCAATACTGGGTCCTTGGACGAAGAGGATGCTGAGCACCGGGGGGGGGGCAGTGGGGAGGCTGCTAAAGCCACTACGGAAAGGAGAAGAAGGGCGGAGCTGGGCTGCTGGGCTGCTCCGTTCAGGGGAGTCCGTTGAAGCTGACAGGTCTCCATCCGGGCACTGGAAGGAGAGAAACGAAGGGAGCTGAAAAGGAAAACTGGGTGTGGGGCAGTTAGCATTGCTGTGGGAAGAGAGGCCTGTGAGGGGACTCTCCCTCCTGGGCTGGCAACAAGGCGAGGCGAGGCCTGCCTGAAGACGTGCCAGGGCCTCTTTGCAACCTGGTGAGATGCGAGGGGGAAAGACCCTGAGTGCCAATGGGCCCCGGGGCAGGAGGGGGGAGAGAGTTCATGAAGGGTTCGGCTAAGTTGGTTGGGAAGTAAAAATAATGGTCCTCCCCTCCCATTTTGGAAATATGCACTCTGACTATTATGACCATCCACAGATCCACCATCCACAGGCTGGCCCTAACCTGAGTTTGCTGCAAAGTCTTCTTCGGACTTGGATGCGGGAAGGCCCTTGGGAGCCTGGACATAACGGATGGCCCTGATTCAGTCTTTCCGAGGCAGTCACTCCTGTCAGCTGAGGGAGCAGGGTAGGGTCTTCTGGCAGGGTGAAAGCCTTGGCTTTCTCCAATGCAGAGCCCAAGGACAAGGCTGGGGAGAGACAAATGGCTTCACTGTGGCTTTGACTCACAGGCAGCAGCTGATGGTGAGTCATTCTCCCTTAGACCCACTGAACATCTCATCCAAGGCAGGAATGCACTACTACACCACCCTGGACCATTCAACCTCTGTTTAAACACCTCTACCTCTCAAGGCATCCTGTTTCATTGCAAAATAGCTCTTATGGATAGGAGGTTTTCTTAGTGTCCTCCTGAAATCTCTATTCTTGTAAGTTAAACTCAGCTGTCAACAACTGTTTCTCATCTTCTACATGGCAGTTCTTCAGGTCTTTTAAGACATCTACTGGGTCTCCAGTAACCTTCTATTCTCCAGCACTTGGAACCATTTCTCACGGACATCTCCTTTCAGGCCCTTCATTATGTTCTTCCTCTCCTCTGGATAGGATTGATTGATTTATTAAATTTTTATCCTGCCTTTATTATTTCTGTATAAATGTCAGGTACAAGCAACCATAGTCACTCACGAATAGCGAAAGTAACTTTATTGTTTACCACCTATGCTACAAGAATCTGATCAGGCTTCTTGCTTTTCCCTGGGAACCACCAGATCAGGCTCATGGGTGAAGGGGGAAGTCAAGCTTATGCCTCTTGCGGCTATGTAAGAACTCATGGCTAGGCCCTTGCTTGACCCCTCCTTCTAGTTTCCCAACAATTAGTAACCCAAGGTGACAAACATACATAATACTCCTTCCTCCTTCCAGTTTCCCCACAAAACCGAGCCTGTGAGGTGGGTTGGACTGAGAGAGAGACTGGTCCAAGCTTATTACAGCAGACACCTCCTTCTTATGTTACCTATTTTAGCTGAGAGCCAAAATGTGTGAAGCTCAGGGACGTTCTGCACGTCTGAGCCACCAAGATGGTTGCCTTGGGTGCTGATGAGTCACAGGAAGCTCCTGCCAGCTGTGGCTTCTTGTTGCAGCCGGCTTTGAGAAGCCTACAGATCAGAGGAGAAGACGGCCTTTCTGCCATTCCCCTGTTTGTCTCTGTACAAACAGATAATTAAGCCACAGCTAACAAGATCAGCCTATGCATAGTCAATTCCTCCTGAAATTGCGTGAAAGATTGGATCAAAGTCACAATTGCACAAGAGTTCCTAATGACTTGGTGGCTTGCTGGAACAGGGTTTTAATTTTATGTTGATTATTTCAAGACCAGCAGAGGCAAGATCCCCAGGGCTGCTGTGGGGGCTCCTTTCACTCAGACCAAGACTCTCAAAGCATGGGGAAAGAGATTCAAGGTAGCTGGCTTGTGGTCTCTCCAGGCAATAGAATAGAATAGAATAGAATAGAATAGAATAGAATAGAATAGAATAGAATAGAATAGAATAGAATAGAATAGAATAGAATAGAATAGAATAGAATAGAATAGAATGGAATGGAATGGAATGGAATGGAATGGAATGGAATGGAATGGAATGGAATAGAATGGAATAGAATAGAATAGAATAGAATAGAATAGAATAGAATAGAATAGAATAGAATAGAATAGAATAGAATAGAATAGAATAGAATAGAATAGAATAGAATAGAATGGAATGGAATAGAATGGAATGGAATGGAATGGAATGGAATGGAATGGAATGGAATGGAATGGAATGGAATACTTTATTGTCACTTTAAATGTATACTAATCAGCATACATTAAAATAAAATTTTGTTGCATTCAGCTCTCAAAAAAAATCATTGTGCGTACACACACACACACATATATGACCATCTGGAAGAGGGCTAACCTGGAGGAGGGACCAGGGGGCTGGGCTGCTGGGGGGGGGAGGCTGTTGCCCTGCAGAAAGGCATTTTGTTTGCGGCTCTGCAGCTGACAGATTTTCAGAGCTGCTGGGGGGGGGGCTGGAGGAACAGTAAGATGGCTGATGCTGACCCCACTTGTCTGAGTCAGCCTCTGTCTGGCACCCAGATTCTTTTTTTTTTTTTTTTATTGAAAAGTTTTATAAAATACAATTTTCCTTTAAAAAAACCCACCTTCCCCCTCCCTCCTCCCCTCCCTACCTCCCCCCTATCTCCCCCCCTCCCCCTCCCCCTCCTCCCTCCCCTACCTCCCCCCCTCCACTTCCCCTCCTCCCCCCTCCCCCCCCCCCCGACTTCCCAGAGCAAAATACAAGGTATATATCTAAAAGGCAATCATAAACAATCATATACTAACAATTATAAACTCTAAAATCCATCACTCTCTAGCTTGTATATAGTAAACCAATCCTTAATAATACTAAATATATATAAAAAACTAAAATAAAAGAAAACTAGCATCATTCCCATCTATATTCTTCCACAATTCACTATTACCTTAACATATTCTCATTTGCACATTAATAAATAGTTCTTACACAAATTAACCCACATTAACCCACAAAACTTTCTTCCTCTTCCTCTGTAGTAAGTTGTCCATTAATTCCAAATTAAAAAAAAAAAAAATCTATTACCATACATAGCATCCCAAAACTTTTTTTTTTTTTTTTAAAAAAAAAACACAACTACCACTTAACTATAAATATTTTGTGGAAGTTCCATAGATTTCTACTGATCTTATTTTTTTTCCTTTTTTGAGCGTTTTAAGGCAGCACGCGTCACCCTCTGTTCTCTAAGATCATCCAAAAGAGTTGCAGCTTGAACTCCTCCTGTACCCTTCTCGTCTATCTGTGCATCTTCATCCTCTTGATGTTCTCCTTCTCCAGATCCCTCTGCAGCTTCCAGAAGTGTTGATGGGGTTACTTTCAAGACATTATTATAAAAATCATGCGCTTGCTTCACATTACTCAAACAGTACCTTTTGCCATCATACATGAAGCTCAACCCAGCTGGGATCTCCCATCTGAACCTTATATCTCTTTGCTTGAGCTCTTGCACAAGAAATATAAAATCCTTCCTTCTCTTTAAAATCTTTGGAGGAATTTCTTTTAGAACCCTTTGGTATCGTAGGCAGCTTGTATAACTTCATCTCTAATTTCCCTTTTTACAAAATAAACCACCACATCTCTAGGCAACTTTCTCTGTTTAGCAATCCACGAATTCACACGAAACACTTTGTCCATACCTTGTTTTAATTCAGATGCTGGATGGTTCAATACTCCCTCAAAAGCCTCAGAAACCAGCTGCTTTAAATCTTCCTTAATATTCTCTTTTAGGCCTCTAATTCTCACAGCAAACTGCATCTGGTAAAATTGAGCCAAGCTCTGTTCACTGTCGATTTTGTCTTTTAAATCTTCAATTTCCAATACTTTTGCTTCTAATAAAGCATTCTTTTGAATCAAATCTTGCACTTGATCATCCAGCACCTCCACACATTTAGCAACTTTTTGCACTGAGGACAAAATGTCTACCTTCATTTCTCTAAGTTTCTGTTCCATCCTTTCTTCCATTCTCTGCTCCAATTTCTCCAATTTCTCCTCCATCTGTAGAAATTTAACACCCATTGACTCCAAAATTAACTGGGTATGTTTTTCAAGATCCTTCGATGTCAATACATCAGGAGAATGCAACGCCTGCAGCAATGATTGTTGTTGCACCGGAGAATTTCCAGCACTCCGAAAAGTTCTAGGGGGAGGTTTAGCCGCCATCTTTTACTTACAATTGTGACGCACTTTCACTTTAAGTTTTAAGCAAAGTCCATCAAGCTTGAGAGTAAAATAAAATCTTCTTCATCTCTTCATCTTTCCCTCTTGTACTGCTCTGCCTGCTCTTTCCCTTTCATAGTCTCTCCTTCAAGCAGGGATGGTCGCAGACGCCTGGCTCTGCTCCATGAAGTCCGGAGCAGAGACGCTAGCCAGCTGGGAGCAGCCCAGGCTACGGGGGAGTTCAATCCTTCAGCCGCCCAAGCTCCAAGCTCAGGCGGCCCCGGAGAACTCAACCCCCACCTGGGGGCTCACCTCCTCCTCTTCTCCCGAGGAGGGGGCTTCAGATTCGCCCGAACAGCTGATCGGCGCTGTTTCGGGCGAAAAAACACCAGCTGAGCCGCGGGCAGCCCGGGAAGGCTCCCTCCGTCGCCGCGGAGCCACCGGAAGTCCCTGGCACCCAGATTCTTATAGAAAAAACTAATAGGTGGCAGCAGTCCTTTCCTGCCCCCAGTTGCCTTCCTGTTCTCTGACTGCCCCTGGATTGCCTCAGAATAATCTCTCTTAAACAAACATTCAGCAGGGGCACCAGTGCCAGCTCAGGCACAGGCAGAACAGGGAAAGAGGCTGCTGTGAGTGACGGTATTGGGGGTTATGGCACATCACTGGGACGACAGCTCCATTCACAAAGCACACAAACATGTACGCCAACCTGTCTCCCCAATGCTATCTTCCACTGAAAATCATTTTCCCTTGAACGCTTTCACAACTGGTCTTTCAGACAGTTACTGCTTTTCTGGCCTGTCAAAGACAAGACGTTTCAGACCCAGGGCATATTGAGTCTGTGTTTATTGGATCCTGCCTTGAAGGCACCTGGGAGTTTTGATAAGCAGAACTAGTCCGGTGCTGTGGGGGATCCTAGCTGAGCTTGCTGACTAGCCTGGATTCTGCACTAAAACCGTGCCATGAAACTGATTACCAAAGGCAGAAAACAGCTGCAAGGGAAGACAGCCTGTCCAGTTAGCCCAAGAGATGGTAGGCAATCAAGGATGTGTTCCTTAAAAAAAACATCATTACTGTGCAGAATTAAAGTTGAATGGTTGAATCCTGTGCATTGGGAAAAGCAGAAAATCAAGCTAGGCTCCCAAAGCAAAACAGCGAAATGCTGTGGCGGATGTATCTCGCTATTTGCCTTCTCACAGCCGTCTTCTTAATCCACTGCCACACAGACGATACCTTTGCTGGTGGAATCTCATTGCACACTCTAGAGCTGAAATAGAATTATTGCAGGACAGGCGGTGCCCGCCTGAGTTCAAGGATGGGGTGATCCTCAGGACCGATCCCAGAACAAGAAAAGCCATTGGCTGGATGGATGTTCACGGGAAGGTTGAGGCAGAACTGGGACAGGAGGCCTCCAGAAGAGGATCAAAGAGGATACCAACAGATCTCTTCAAGCAGCTTCAGGGAATAATTGTAAGCACTCTTGTGACCCATATTGTTCTGACAATGTTATTTCTTTCCCTACGCATTCACACGTAAATATTTTTATATTCAGAAGGAAATTACTTTCAAGTAAACCCACAGTGATTTTTATTCTTCTTAGTTTCTTTGACTCGAGCTTCCCAGAGCAATCTTGCATCAGTTCAGAAGTTGATATGGTGAAAGCAAAGCCACAGACACATCTGTGCCCTGTTGCTCCCCACACTGACGAGGGTTCCTCGCCCTACTAGGTATGTCATCCACCCAGGAAGTGAGTCTGGT
This sequence comes from Vipera ursinii, assembly GCF_947247035.1. NCBI lineage: Eukaryota > Metazoa > Chordata > Lepidosauria > Squamata > Viperidae > Vipera > Vipera ursinii. The sequence continues at coordinate 1,249,388 of NC_139526.1, read as the reverse complement.
GTGGCTGGGACTGGAATCCTTTAACCTCCTCTCACGTGTTTTGGGCTAATGTGGTGGGATGGTTTGTGGGCCTTTTTTGTGGCTGACGCACACCGTATGGATGTGCCCGTTGCCCCGTGCTCCAGAAGGCAACATTAGCCTCTTTCTCTTGTAGCCTGCCTGTCTCTGTGGCATCGTACCCCACTGGGTTCTCACCGGTCACTAGTGTAACTCACTTACCTGCCTGCTTTTCTCCTAACTAATAACCTGGACAAAGAGTTGTCAGCAAGCCAATCACTTCTGTGGTTCAGGCCAAAGTCTTTCACAGCAGTTCTGCCCTCCCTCCCTCATCTTGCTATCTCTGTCCTACAAGGGCATGACTATGGAGGTTCTCAATTCTCCAGGCCACAGTTGTCTCAAAAGTGGTTTCTCAAAAGGCAGCTGGACTGTCTTTTTCTTTTCCTTGAAAATGTTTCACTTCTCCTCCAAAAAGCTTCATCGGTTCTGGCAGGATGGGAGGGGAGGCTACAGAGGGATTAGTTCTGACAGGAAGGGGGATGGAAGGATCATATTTCTTTGCATCTGGTTGTTTGCAGTCTCTCTTAGAGTCGTTGAGGCCACTGGGGTTTCATCTGTGCTCTCAGGGTCACCTGAATCAGAGTGCAAGTGGGTGTGGGATCTTCTTGGAACAAAGTCCACATTCTGGACAGAGAGGACCATTGCTTTGAGAGAGGAGCAAAAGAGGCCATGTATCTTAAAACTGAGCAGCCCTCTTTCAACAGGGGGGCAGGGATATGGCACCACCTATCTCCTGTCTACAACACAGTCCTTTCAGCAGTCCCAAGAAAGCACTGATAATTGTGAATAATTGCACTTTTGCAATAATGGCAAATATCTGTAGCTCGGGTGTAGGATGAGGGTGCAGGTTCGTTCTCCAGGTTGGTTTCCGCATGCTCCGTTACCAGGCTGGGTAACATCTTCAGCGTAATTTAGTGTTCTTCTGCTTATAAGGGTTTCAGGTGTGCGTGTTTTGAGCGAGGGTCTTGTGATGGGTCAGGTGTGAGTCAACAGGGAGGGTCTTGTGATGGGTCTTGTGATAGGGAGGTTACATTAGGACAGGGTCCTCGGGAGGTGAACTCCTGGGGGGGAGAGGTCCTGGGGTTGGTTGAGGGTCGGTGGCGTCGCTGGTTGGCTGTGGGGTTGATCTGGGATTCACAGAAACCTTCTGAGGGATTCAAAGGCTGGTTGTGGGTTGATGTGTCTGTTGATGGAATTGCTTGTGGAGGACCAGGCTTCGACGAACTCCCGAGCATGGCGGGTGGCAGTGTGGCCGATGATTCTTGTGCTGCTCCAATTGAACTGTTGTTATTTGGTGTCGATGTGGGTAGAGGTTAAGGATTTGGGATGACTGCCAGCCAGTGTTTGTGGATCCTGGTTTTTAACTGACATGTTGTTTGTCCCACGTAAAATTGGTTGCAAGGGTTACAGTTGATTTTGTAGATTACATTGTTTCTTTCATCCTTCTGTGTCTTGTCTTTGGTTCAGGATAATTCCTGGCAGTGTGTGGCTGTGGGTTTGTGGGCTACTGCTATTCCTAGAGGTTGGAGAATTCTGGCTGTCATTTCCAACACCCCTTTTTTGTATAGTAGGGTTAGTTTTTGCATAGTGATTGGCTATCCGGTGTGTTGTGGTTTGGATGCTGTGTGTCAGAATATAAAGTTTTTTGGATAGCCCTTGTGGAAAAAGACATCAAGCAGCCATTTCTCTTCCAGTTTTCTTAGTGTTGTGGTGCTGCAGTGTGTCCTGGCCTTTTTGAAGAGGGTCTGGACACAGCTTCCTTTGTGTGCAGTGGGATGGTTGCTTGCGAAGCTGAGGTGTGTGTAGGTTTACAGCAGACACGGGTTTCCAGTTCTCCATTGCCCAGTCTCCTTATGTTGATGTCAAGGAATGAGAGTCTGTTGCCTGTTTCCTCTTCATGTGTGAATTTGATCCCAGGGAATGTGTTGTTAAGTGGCATGCTTCTTCTATTTATTTTTTTTATTTTAATTCCATTTATATCCCGCCCTTCTCCAAAGACTCAGGGCGGCTTACAAGCTTAGCAGTAGCCTTCATTCTATGTATATGCCTGATTATTAGGGCTTTCACACACACACCAAGCGGCATTATTACAAAGTCAGCTTAATTGCCCCCAACAATCTGGGTCCTCATTTTACCTACCTCGGAAGGATGGAAGGCTGAGTCAACCTTGAGCCTGGTGGGATGCGAACCTGCACTAATTGCAGGCAGCTGGTGTTACTTAAGGAGGCATTAGCCCACTGCTCCACCAAGGCTCTTTGGGAGTATCTGACGATAAGAAAAGTGTCATCAATGTAGCATGTCCAGAATTTTGGTTGGATGGTGGGCAGAGCTGTGGATTCAAGTCATTGCACGACTACTTCTGCTATTAGGCCTGATATGCAGTACCTTGTACTTGCTTGTAGATTTTCCCATTGAACTTCCCATTGAAGTATGTGTTGAGGCATAGACCTGGGAGTTTCATGATGGTTTCTGTGGACATGGAGTGTTCTGTAACAGCAGCAGCTCTGTGAGCATGGTGTTCAGTGAGTAGGTAGTATATGGTTTATTCAGCCAGGTCAATGTCGATCAAGATGAAGACAGCGGCGATGTTGAAGGAGACCGTGATTTCTTCCTTGGTGTGTTTGACGCATAGGAGAAATTGTTCTGGGGAGTTTATTGGGTGGGTTGAGTTGTTGACCAGGTGTCTGAGTTTCCTCTGCAGGCTTTCTGCTAGGGTTTTGTATGACAGTCTTCCAGGTAGAGACACAACTGGGTGTAAGGAAATCCTGTTCTTGTGTATTTTGGGGAGTCCGTAGCACCTGGGTGTGGAGGAGTCTTGTGGTTGCATGTGCTTTCTCTCTAGTGGTGTTAGCTGTCTTCCTTTTCCCCTTTTTCTTAGGGGGTCTTTTATTTTGTTCTCTTGCTGTTTTATAGGATCATTGTTGATTATTGGGTAGGTGTTGGTGTCGTCCACTGGTAGGGTGATGATGCTTTCGTCTTGTTTCAGTATCTTTAGTGTTCTCCTTTTGGGTGAGTGTTTCATTTTGTCTGTTTTCTTTGCACATTGGGGATAAATCCTTTGCCTGATGCCTTCTTGTGATTTTGGGTCCAGGAGTGTTTTTAGAATGGATTTGAGATTGGTGAGAAATTCAGTGGGGTCAGCATCTTTGTGGTTGAAATTGAGGTTGAGGACAATCTTTTTGTCATCAGATAGAGATCTGCTGGATAGATTTCTGGTCCATAGTTCTGAGTTGTCCTCGTGTGATTTTGGAGTGATGGTATTGAGTTTCTCTTGTAGTGACTTGTGTTTTGGGGTTTGTATTTTGTGGGCATTCCTATGAATCATGCGTTCTAAGGTGTATGTCTGGTGTTGTCCAATGGAGTTGAGGCATGCGGTTTTTTGTTCATCAGTAATACGTTGGTATTTTTCCAGGCAGTTTGGGCATCAAAGTATTTTGCACCCATTTTGGAAGGCCGGTTTCCATGCTTGTGGGTGGTTCATCAGTGGTCGGTAGCATATGCTTTGGGGGGATGCTGTTTGCAGAGGTATTCATGGAGGAAGTGTAGCTGTTTGCAGCTCGATTATCATCTCACAGCGAAAGTCTCCCAGTGTCAGGCAAGTTTAAGAGTTGTACGTCCGTGTAGGTTTGCAATAGTGGTGAATATCTGTAGCTCAGGTGTAGGATGAGGGCTGCAGGTTCATTCTTTAAGTTTGTGAGTTGGTTTCCAAAGGTTTCATTACCAGGCTAGGTAACATCTTCAGTGGAGTTTCAAGATTGTGGAGAATGTCACAGAGAAGCCTCCCATCTCCACTCCACTCCCCTTGCCTGCAACACCCCTTGCTCTGCTGCCAAATTTCCACACCAGTATGAAGCTGGCCATCACATATGCCCGTGGCATTCGGAGACCCTGGGCAGGACCTTTCTTTTTAAAAAATGAGTTCATTGCATCATTACGCTTTCCACAGCGGTGTCTGTGGAAGCCATGGGGGAATGGTTAACATTAGTGGTATTTAACTGGTGAAGAAATTATAAATGGTAAACCATTTGCAAAGACAAGCCATAAAATGCTGCTTAATTGGAGGGCACGTGGCCTTTGGGCTATCACGGCTCATTAGCAGCGACAGCAGCTGTGCCTTGCGTGAGCCTTCTCTGCCGTGGGATTCTCAGCAAGGACACTCTGCAGGAGACCCCTGGGAGGACAGAGTCTGCCCAGGCAATGCTCGGACGGGATCCCCCAGTGGCAGAAGTGAGGGCGCAGGGATCTCTCAGCAGCTCCAGGAGAGGAGAAGCCACAAATGGTGCCCTTCCCTCCCGCCTGGCAGAGAGAAAGAGGGTGGCATTAAATAAGAGGCACTTTGATTCTGCAGCAGAAACGCTGGTTTTAGAAGGCAATTTGCATAAACAGACAGCTTGGCTACGAAGAATTCCAGCAGTCTCTGGTATTTACATATAGAGTATAACCCACTCAAAATACAATTAAAGGCCCTGCCAGCATGGAGGGTGCCAATAAACACCAGCAGCTTTGATTTTCCCATCAAACCAAGGAGGTCCAGTTGATTTGCCATCTGATGCCCTTGGCACGAGAAACCCTCACCAAGAGGTGATGCTTGATGGGTTTCCAAAGATGGGTTTTCAGCAGCCTTGCAGGATCTTCTTTGTCTCTCCATGCTGGAGGCAGAATTTCTTAAAGGGGCAGCCAAACTCCATTTAATGAGCATTGAAATTATATATGCCATTCGAGGTATTTTCTGTTTCCACTGGGGTGTGATTGGTTATACCCACTGCATATAAATGACCCCAAAGGACAAAGAGACAGGAAAATAAATAAATAAATAAATAAATACAGATAAAACGCTCATGGAAATCCCTCTCTCACACACGCACGCGCACACAAAATAAATATGTGCATATGACACATATGTACATTTGTGTACATATATATCTATCAGAAGCCCACTGCAACAACAGGGCAGAATGCAAAATAAATATATTTAGTTAATTAATTGCATTAATTACAAAGCAGTACTTAACAGAAGTTAATTGCCTGTAAAATAAGGTAACTCGTTTGCAAAATTGAGGATCCCTTCTGCACACGTCAGCCATTCTCTCCTACACACGATGATCACTCGCACGCAGAAACACTAAGCACCTGCACAGGATGGGGTTAGGTCAAAGATTCAGTGTCCTGAGAAAGAAGAAAAGAGAAAAGCCCACATGGAGATGAAGTGATGCCAACATTTCCCCCTCCTCCACGAGGGGTGGTGGAAATCACACCAAACCTGGTGCAAAAGCTGCCTGTGTGGGGGAGAGAGAAACTCAACACAATGCCTGCATCTGAATGAATCGTTATTGTCAAAGTACAACTATGTATACATTGAGATTAGCTGAGCCTCCCTTTGCTCTGAGACCTTGAGGGAAGGTGGGCTGTAGCTACCCTCCCGGCAGAGCATTTGAGACCTCTTGATTTACATGGATCTGCCCATTCCTGGCTCCACTGTGCCAGGAAGGTTTCTTGGTTCCAGCACAGCAGAGACTTGGCACCAGACTGGCCGCTTGAGCAACTGGAAGCCAGTGCGCATTGGGGTCAGACGGTGGCACCTGCCACCTGAGGAAAAGATGGCCTCTCTCATCTTGGGTAGGATTGTTCCAGCCTGTGGAGATAAATATCGGGGCTGAGAAGAGATCTGGGATTGTTGCAGGGTCTGCTTCCTACATCATCCTTACTGTCCCATTGTTTCTTCTTCCTCTGAGAATCGGTTTCGGCTTGGCTGGTGGCCTCTCTGCAGGTGGGCCCTGAGAAGGTGCTGTCTGGTATGGATTGTTGCTTATTAATATGTTTGAGTAGCTTGAGCTATGAGTTGTAGGTGACAACCAGTGCTGTCCTGTTCTGTTTTATGGTATGTCTTTTAATAAGTCCTCTCTGGGAATCAATCTGGCTCTATTGATTTGTCTATTGATCTTGTTGGGTGGAGAGTTCAGTGTCCTGAATGCCTAGTTTAATTCCATCAGTCAAGCGAGTCAGAACAAATGTGGTTGGAGGCCTGGATGATGGATTTGCTTGGGGCTTCTCAGCAGATAAGGCTGAGTAGCCATATAACATGAGGTTTATCTATCCGTTGTGTAGTTTTACAATGATATCAGCTAACTAGGCTGAGACCAAAGTTGACGGAGGGGTAGAATGTGTCGACGTCCCGGTGGAATGTTATGAGAGATTATTACTATGGTGAATTAATAGGGCATTTTTAATCTGTCTCGCATGTAATCTGCATAAGTCCCCGTCTTCCTCCACTATGGCTCACCCCAATTTAAATTCTTGATCTGTTGAGCCACACCATGCAACTCACACTGTGACTTGTGCTTCACAAATCTTGTGCCTTTTAAGAAATTGTGTGGGTCAAGAAAAATTCTCCCATTCTTGGTTACAAGGAAGGATATGAACTGTAAGATCTCTGAGTCTCAGATCCCAGACTTAAGGGGATAGTCGAGATGGTGAAGCAGATAAAGTCCAAATGGCTTCAGGCAGCAGCCTGGGGCCCAGCCCGGCATCCAACCTGGCGATATTCTGTTGTTTCCAGTAGCTGTTACATCTAGCTGCACAGACCGCCAGATGTTCAGGCTGGACTTGGCATTTTTATCCACTTATCAAGTCCTTCCCAAGGACCTAAGATCAGCAGAGGTGGTGGTGTTATTCTCATTTTTCCTCTCGGTATAAATATACACAGTGTTGAATCAGAATCCAGAACAGGTTCAGTGTTTTATGCTTCTCTCTTCTTATTTGACTCTAGTCTCTTTCTGGGAAAATCTCCTGCTTGAATGTTAAATCTAGACAGCACTTACTGACATGGCCTGGCCCAACACATAGTATTCAAGAGCCCGGAGGTTAAACACGAGGATATACCATGTGTACACAAACATGTCGGTGTCTGGCTGCCTGCATTGCTTTATTTATATTGTCAGTAACCATTTGGAGGAAGGTAACAGTTCCAATGGAACTATTTCCTGGAACAAGGCTGGGCTGAGCACAGTCAGCAGGCAAAGGAGCAGATGTGGGCAAGAATTCAGCTGGTCAATAGGCAAGATAACCTGCCAAGAGACACATTAGCCAAGCTGAGCAAGGATGACTTGAGATGTCAACAAGAAAGCTGACTGTGACCATCATCAGGCAAGAGAGCAACAACAAAGGACCAATTTTTCATGACAAAAGTCAAGTTTGTCATAACAACCTCTTTCTCAATCAGCAAGTTTCTCGTGACGTAGTTTTTCTTAGGCTTCCAGGAAAGCACAAACCTCCTCACGGGCAAAAGAAGCAGCAAGACCAGGTTCACTGACAATCCTGGGCGAAGGAGATGAAGGCTCCCACTTTCTGGAGCCCATTAAACCACCTTAACTCTGTGCTTGCAGATAACTATGACTCTCTTACTTGCTGATATATCTGCGCTGCACGAAACGTGGTACTGATTGCGCCTGGACTGTTTAACATCCTCCTTTTGATTCCTCCGTGCACTGGCTAACTGTGCCCTCTTGGGAGTTGAAAAAGGAACTGAATTAAAATGGGACACTTTGCCACCATCACGTGAAACTGATAGAATTGCCTGATATTCCCCAAAATGTACAATTTCCTAGATGTGTGGATTCTCTTATGGGTTCTTTTTAGCAATGAAAAAGTGTGAATTAACTTTTAGGGAAAAAAAAGGTTGGCCTTTTAATTTGATTAATTAAAAGTCCAGAGTGGAATGGAAATTGAAAATGGAAAGCATGAAGACTGCTGGAGAACACAGAAGAGGCAGCATCTGGAATAGCACCTCTTCCCCCACCACCACCACCATCCTGAGGATTCTGTGCATGCGAACGATGAGAGCACATAGGGCTTCAGAGCATAGAGAGATTTCCTTGCAAACAGATGGGCTACAAAAGAGAAATGGGCTACTGTGAGAGGGACCCAGTCAGTGCTTTTTTTGGTCATAGAACGCACGGAACAGCGTTCCAGCACCTTTTTTTGAATGGAGGAACCGGCTCCTTCCAGTAAAGCTCTGGCTCATCGAAGGTCGACCCGGAAACACTTCCATAGCCCTGAAAGCAGACCCTCTTCTCAGCCTTGGTTCACAGGGCTTCCCCCGCCTCCTGTCCTCACCCCCGCGTTGGCCACCAGGAACCAGGATTGGCTCCTGGAGCGAATCTCTTTGAGGTACCAGGCGCGGTCCCAAAGCAGCAGCTCTGCTGCCACCTTGGTCACTCTGGTGCCGGAGGAAGCCTCTGTGTCATCAGAGGTGGAGGAGGATGAGGTGGTAGAAGACATGCCGGCTCTGAACAAGCGCCCTCTCAAAAGCCGTGGCAATGGCGTCCGTCAGCTGATGCTGCTCACGTAATCTGCACCTCGGAAGCTCCCTAAAGTGGTCCCCCCACACCCCGTAAAGGGCTTTTGACTGTAGCCGAAGCTGTTTGTAAGTTCCAACACCTTTTTTTTTTTTACAAAAAAAGAACTGGTCCTAGTGGATGATCGCTTGACCATGGGCCAGCAGTGTGCAGCAGCAGCCAAAAAAGCTAATACAATTCCAGGTTGTATAAACAGAGGCATAGAATCAAGATCACGCGAGGTATTACTACTGCTATATAAAACCCTACTAAGACCACACCTGGAATACTGCAGCCAATTTTGGTCACCATATCACAAAAAAGATGTTGAGAGTTTGGAAAAAAATTCAGAGAAGAGTTACTAAGATGATCCAAGGCCTGGAAAGTAAAATATATGAAGAACGGCTGTGGGACTTGAGTTTGGCTAGTCTAAAGAAAAGAAGAAATAGGGGAGACATGATAGCAGTATTCCACTATCTGAGGGGCTGCCACAAGGCAGAGGGGGCCAGGTTGTTCACCAAAGCACCAGAAGGCAGAACAAGAAACAATGGTTGGAAACTGACCAAAGAGAGAAGCAACCTGGAATTAAAGAGAAACTTCCTGACAGGACAATTAACCAGTGGAACAGCTTGCCCCCAGAAATCGTGGGCGCTCCATCACTGGAGATTTTTAAGAAAAGGCTAGACAGTCACTTGCCTGAGATGGTATAGGTTCTCCTGCTTGAGCGGGGAGCTGGACAAGAAGACCTCCAAGGTCCCTTCCAGATTTTATTCTATTCTATTCTATTCTATTCCATTCCATTCCATTCCATTCCATTCCATTCCATTCCATTCCATTCCATTCCATTCCATTCTATTCTATTCTATTCTATTCTATTCTATTCTATTCTATTCTATTCTATTCTATTCCATTCCATTCCATTCCATTCCATTCCATTTTATTCTATTCTATTCTAAATTCTGTTGTTGTTGTTAGCTGCGAAGTCGTGTCCGACCCATCGCGACCCTATGGACAACGTTCCTCCAGGCCTTCCTGTCCTCTACCATCTTCTGGAGTCCATTTAAGCTCACGCCTACTGCTTCAGTGACTCCATCCAGCCACCTCATTCTCTGTCGTCCCCTTCTTCTATTGCCCTCCACTATTCTATTCTATTCTATTCTATTCTATTCTATTCTATTCTATTCTATTCTATTCTATTCTATTCTATTCTATTCTATTCTATTCTATTCTATTCTATTCTTCTTATTCTTATTCTTATTCCATTCCAAGATTCTATTCTATTCTATTCTATTCTATTCTATTCTATTCTATTCTATTCTATTCTATTCTATTCTATTCTATTCTATTCTATTCTATTCCATTCTATTCTATTCCATTCTATTCTTATTCTTATTCTTATTCCATTCCAAGATTCTATTCTGTTCTGTTCTAAACGCAACACACCCCTGGTAATAGCTGGTCCTTTACCTGTCTGCTGCCTTTCAATGTTGCTGGGCCTGAGATGAATCACAACAGGGCAATTAGTGCTGCGTCATTCTCAGGAGAGGCTTCCAATCTCAGGGAAGTCCAAATAAGGCAGCTTCATTTCTGTTTTCACAGCAGGAATAATTCTCTGTTAAGCCTCTCTGCCATATTCCTCCAGCCCACTGGCTGAGCTGCTGACTCACTTTGTCCCCTGGACTAACTAGCTAGGATGTGCACTTGGCTCAGTTAATCACCTTGACTTGGTTAAGTCAGCAATAGAACAAATGGTTGATTCCTCAGTCCTACTTTGGCTTAGTTTTAATTTTGATTAGTTTTTGGGTGGCAACACTGATTGTGTGAGCCCAGCCTGCATGGTCAGTCTTCTGAGAAAACTTAGGAAACGTGTTACTCCTCTGAATGCAGCTGGTGGGCACAGCACCTATTTTGTGCTCTGGCTACAGCTTGTTCCTCCAGAGCCTCGACTGCGCATGGTTTTATCTTTGGGGAAAGGATTCTGCTCCTCTACAAAAAGGCCACCTCTGAGAAGGGGCCTTGAACTGGGTGTCTCTGGTGAGGGCACAAATCTGCTGATGAGCAGAAGCCTCTCAGGCAGGGCAAACAATGAAAATGTCCAGAAGGACATTATCATCCACTTGAGTGCGGTTTGGGGTGTCTTCACGACCGCCAAGGGTTGTACTCCCCCAGTTTCATCAGTACAACACAGGTGTGGAACGCTCTACATTTCATTTTCTTAAGTGGAGAATTAGGAATTTGACATCCCTTCCTTTATCATGGATGGATCGGATTTGATCTCTCAAAAAATCAGAAAGAGTCTAGTAGGATCTTTTCAACCAACAAATTTTATTAAAAGTTATCACCTTCATGAGCTGAAGCTCACTTCATCAGAGGCATCCGTTTGCCTTCAAGTCAGGGCCACACCTGGTCTGATCCCTGAACCGTTGGGCTGTCCTGCATTTGAAAGTGGCATCTCTTGCAGGGGCTGCAGCCCTCAAACAGGCATCCCCCATCTGCCCCTTCAGACCAGCCCGAGCTCTCACCTCCAGTTGCCCAGGTGGCAGCTACCCTGCTTGACTGCCCTCCTGGCAGGGGGTCTGCAGGGGTCAGTCAACAGGGGTGACCAGGCATGGTCTTCACGTTAGCCAAGGTACCTGTTGGTCCTTTGACCCCCATAAATTGCAAAGGGGGCTTCCTGGCAGCCTCTCGGTGAGCTCTGGGTGAGATTCGTGCCCTGGCCGGCCCTTCACTCCTCAAGAAGCCGCCTGGAACATTTTAAAGTAATTTAATAAATCCATAACACGAAGAAAAAAGGAGAAAATCTCTGCTAAAAAACAAAAAGTAAAGATAAACAGGTAATGAATGCCTTCCATAACTGCCATCTATCAATAGTATGTAATTAGTTTCTTGATCAGATGATTGCCCATATCAGGATACAACATACCATTAGCTAACAACAAAATAAAATACCGTAGCTATAAATGTACGGAACAGAATATATTCAGGAATTGCATCCTCCTGGCATGTGACTCTGATTTGTTCTAGAAAACAGACTCTCGGCGAAAGAGCCTTAACTACCCCCTTGGCAGTTCTGCGGGCCACATAGATGTTGGTGCCGTGATAGAAGGGCAGCAGTCTGTTACGGAGGCCCCTCAAACAACGGTTCTCATTTCCTGGCCATATTATTGGCCCTCGAATCAGACATGCGGGGTGCCACCTATGGCTGCACCTGCAGAAGTGCCCTTCCGCCCTTGCCAGTCTATTTCCCACTGAGTCCTGTAACCCACACCTTGCTCTATTAAAGGCTGCTCTTTGGTTCCACGTCAAACCCATCCTCAGGTACTTATCTGTGTGAAATGTTGTTTTGTCCTTGACCAACTATTTTAAATATCTACGACTTGCAAGCAACCGTATCATTTGGGTACTGATGTTCAGACCTCTCTGTTTAAAGACTTCCTTGGCCAACAGTAGATCTTAGTTTGATAGGCTGGGCTGTGAAATAACTTAATAGGTTGGTTAATTCACGTAGAATATGGCTGGGCCATACCTATCTGTTCTAATCTAGACACATTTGTGGTAGTCTCCCGGGATCCGTAAAGAGCATCATCCATCAATAGTCAGAGGGTTTAATTATTCAGTAGCTAAGTACCAGAGAGATTTCTGCTCTGACTGCCCAGGCTGGCCCACCTATGCTTGTTAGTTCCCAAACTGCACCTTAAGAAACAGGTCTGGTTTGGTTCAATCAAGAGGCCTTTAATAGACCCCCACAGTTCTGCACCATAAATCAACATGGCAGCTATTTTTGCCTTGTAAACCTTTAGTATAGGGATCAAACCCCTGGATATTTATAGCTAAGAAGTTTAAGTAGTGTTTTGTAACTTGCTGCCCTCTCGCTAAACTTGTTTTGAGGTGGTTGGCCTATAACCCTCTGTCAGTAAAAGCCAGTCCAGGTATGGGAAGGAAATTTGTTCAGTAACGTCTCTGTCCATTTGCCAATTATATTTATCAATACCACCACTTTGGACTTGACTTTATCAATATTCAAAGAATTAGAGGCACAGTAATCAATGCTCTGTTGTGTGGTCGATTGACTAATCAATAGATTAATCAGGCCACATATTGCAAATAGTAGGTGTTATGTGTAAAATCTGCCCAGATTTAATTGCATTTTGGTTCCTGCCTCTGCAGATTACAATTCTTACTTTATCTGTAACTTCTTCTAGCACAGCAGTTGAAGAAGCCCTGTCGGTCCACATCTCAGCTGTTAGGTTGCCTATAGTTTTCCATCACTGAGCAATTATTATTTTAGCTGCTAAGAGTAAATAAACAGTAAGTTCTTCATTTTTACAGTTAAGGATATATTTCATTTGTGGTGGTCAAATGATAAAATTTTTGATGAGATAAGCATCATCACTAAAGAAAGAGTTGAATAGATCCCAGAATTAGGGTGACTGCTTTTATTTATGCAATCTAACCTTAACTGTAAAATCGAAGAACTGTTTACTTAAACTTAGCAGCTAAAATAATTATCTACTAATTTATGAAAGAAGGCAATAAAGTTTGTCTGGCATGATCTGTTTTTAACAAACCATTTTGGCTTTTAGTAATAGTTTTGCTCATTTCTAGCTGCTCACAAATCCTACGCTTGATTATCTTTCCAGGGGTTTTCCACTGAAGAAGAACTGCATTCAAGAGGGCGGGGACCTTCTTTGTTCCTCCCTCTCCTGCCCTCTCCTGGCACCTGGAGCTTCCCCACCCCGACACCTTCCTCTTCTGTGGGAGCTCTGGCCTACCTCTCCTCCCTCGCCATAAATGCACCCCTTAAGAGAGTCTACAGAACGTCTGCATCTTTTCCATGTGGCACACAGGAGAGGAACTGTGGTCAACCCACATTTCCGGTGCACATTCAAAGGCCACCCAGAGCCACTAAGTGGGAAGAGAAGCTTCTCTCTCGCTGGACCTTTAGGAAGCCTCAGTCATGAGTGGTCCCCATGGTGCCTTAATAATAATAAGTTGCAAGGGACCTCGGAGGTCATCTAGTCCAACCCCCTGCTCAGGCAGGAAACCCGATACCATTTCAGACAAATGGCTGTCCAGTCTCCTCTTAAAAACTTCCAGTGTTGGAGCATTCACCACTTCTGGAGGCAGGTTGTTCCAGTGGTTAATTGTTCTAACTGTCAGGAAGTTTCTCCTTAGTTCCAGGTTGCTTCTCTCCTTGACGAGTTTCCATCCGTCTTGGTTAACTAGAATCCAGAAACATTGGTGGGTCAGGGTGCCCAGCTGGTCTTGCCCATGTTGCTTCCCCCAGCCTTGCTGTTAAATTTTATTGAATTTTTTAATAAATTTGCACTTACCAAATTGGCTAGATAGCATCCTGCCATTCCCCTAGGACTGACCTAGCTTTGGGCTTGAACGTTTGTGCCCAGATGCGTGAATCATCTTTCCTGCAGTTACCTGCTTCCTGTAAAGGACTTAGCTCAAAATCGCATGGAAAAAATATTTCCCTAATTCCCTGCTCTTAATCTGCCTTCCTCCCATTCTGAAGTGAAGAAAACAGGCCTGTGACTTGAGAATATTAACAGCCCCTCCAGCTTTTGGCAACCCAAAAGGAAGTCTGTTTTCCATCCACTCTTGGCTGCTAAGCAGCACAGGGAAGAATCCAGCCTCCCATGTCTCCCGATGGTTGGTGCCATGAATAAAAGCAGTTCTGCCTCCAGTTCACCTTCTGGAAAATTCCTTTTCTATCCCTTCCTGCCTTCTCCACATCTGTTTCTCAAAGGCTTTCTGGCTATGCCCCTCACTTCGTGGTTGCTGGGTTTCTCTCCAGTCACACACCAGCTGGAGGAAAGGAAAGACAGGCCAAGCCACGCACGGCTTGTGTATCCTAGATATTTGCCCTCAGTAACTGTCTGCTCAGCGTCTTTCTTGTACTCATGCTGAGTGCGTGGCTCTGAAGTTCACCGCAAGATGCTCAGTGGGCTCTTTTGAACCAGGTTTTTCTGGAACATCTAAGGAAATGGCTCTTGCCTGCTTGTCTAAGAAGCCCAGGGCTTCATTTAGCGTAGCTGCACAGACTATCTCACGGGGACAAGGCTGGGGGTGAGAACCATGAAGCAGTGGGTCAGTTTGCCCAGGACTCTGAGCAGGTCAGCAATCAGGATGGTGGCATCTGACTGGATCTTGATTATCCTTTGTTCCAATCCTCTTTTGATGCTGAGATAAATTTGTCATCTCAGCGCACTGAATGGAGGAATACCACCTGTTTTTGCCATATATTTTTTCAATGGCTTTTGAAAAACCCTTCCTGGGCATTGTTGTGGAACCACCTTTTGGTCAAGGAGCTTGGCCTCTTTGTTAGGTGAAGTGTAAGTATTTCTAGGGCAAAGCTTTAAGTCAAGTCAGCACATTTTAATTTCCTCTTTACCAGCACATGTAGCCACTGTGTTTTTGTCCTCCTCTCTTTCTCAGGAATAAAAGGGACATAAAAGTTAAGAGAGTGCAAGGGAAACACTAGTATTAGATACTGTGCAGAAAATACAGTAGGTGGTAGCGTCTGTGGGCAAACCCCAATTCTCTGGCCCTGCGTGGCCTTTTCCCTTTCCTAGCCAACTTCCACAGAGAGAATTGAGAAGCGTATGTTGTAAAAAGAAATAACCATCTTGTTAATTCCTGGAAAGCCATGTTAAATTCTCTAATGTAAAGATTGAATCCTGCTCCCCTAGTTTCTGTCATGTCTTTCAAGGATTTGATACTCCCAGCAATCGTCCCAGGAGGTGAGCCGCTCCCTGCCCCCACTTCTCTTCCTGTGAATGGGGCAGCTGCCCTACGGATCTGATCAGCGATGAGCGATGGAATAGACCAGGCAGAAATCTTTGAGCAGCAGCCTCCACGGGTCTAGAAACAGCCCCAGGGGGGAACGTAGCCACCTGCAAGTCAAGCTAGTGATAAATGCACAAGACGGTCTCCACTCTCTCCCCTCTTCGGCCTTCTTGATTCCAGATCCATTTTTCTCTTCTGGGGGGTCCTTTTGTTTTCCTTCTCCTTCTCCTATTCTATTTTTTTAAAAAAATGTTTTATCCCTTTTGGAATTCCAACACCTTAAAACTTTTTCAGCCTTTCTGGGATTGTATTTCCAATCTCAAGAGGTGGATTAGTCCCCTTGTGTTGGCCTGGCCAGCCTCTCTCACCTTGGGGGCAACAGCCCCAGAGTTTGATAGGTATCTTTCTAGCTAGACAGACAAAGTTGTTTTTCTCTTCAACTGCAGCCAAGAAAGCCTTGTACCCTAGAAGCTGGAAATAAAAGTTCACTTTGTGCAAGTTTACTTCTCTGCTTAAAAGAATGATTCTGAAGTTTTGGCTTGGTAGTTCTCGTTGATGCCTCCAACCTTGTCTCTCAGAGATATCTAGGAGAGAGAGGAAAAAGGAAGAGTCAGAAGGCAGAACTTCTCAGTTATGAAGTATACCAGTAATCCTCATTTAGCAACCACAACTGGAATCAGCAACTCAGTCATTAAGTGGTTGCTAAATGAAACCATTTAATTCAATGCATAATTCAATGAAGCTATGAGCTATGCCGTGCAGGGCCACCCAAGACGGACAGGTCATAGCAGAGAGTTCTGACAAAACGTGACCCACTGGAGAAGGAAATGGCAAACCACTCCAGTATCTTTGCCATGAAAACCCTATGGAAAGTACCAAAAGGCAAAACGATATGACGCTGGAAGATGAGCCCCTCAGGTCGGAAGGCGTCCAATATGCTACTGGGGAAGAGCAGAGGGCTAGTACTAGTAGTGCCAGAAAGAATGAAGCGACTGGGCCAAAGCCGAAAGGACGCTCAGCTGTGGATGTGTCTGGTGGTGAAAGGAAAGTCCGATGCTGTAAAGATTTTTTCTCCATAGGAACCTGGAATATAAGATCTGTGAATCAAGGCAAGCTGGACGTGGTCAAACAAGAGATAACTAGACTGAACATCGACATCTTAGGTATCAGCGAACTAAAATGGACAGGAATGGGTGAATTTAATTCAGATGACCATCAGGCAAGAATCCCTCAGAAGAAATGGAGTAGCCTTCATAATCAATAAAAGAGTAGGAAAAGCAATACTGGGATACAATCCTCAAAACGACAGAATGATCTCAGTTCGAATCCAAGGCAAACCATTCAATATGACAGTAGTCCATGTCTATGCCCCAACTACCAGTGCTGAAGAGGATGAAATTGACTACTTCTATGAAGCCCTACAGCACCTTATAGAACTAAAGTAGGAAGCCAAAAGATAACCGGAATAACAGGCAAGTTTGGCCTTAAGAGTGAAAAATGAAGCAGGGCACAGGCTGATAGAATTTTGTCAAGAGAATACGATGGTCATAGCAAACACTCTTTTCCAACAACCCAAGAGACGGCTCTACACATGGACATCACCAGACGGTCAACACAGAAATCAGATTGACTATGTGCTCTGCAGCCAAAGATGGAGAGTCAGTAAAAACAAGACCAGGAGCTGACTGTGGCTCAGACCATGAGCTTCTCATTGCAAAGTTTAGGTTTAAACTGAAGAAAGTAGGGAAAAGCACTAGGCCACTCAGGTATGAATTAAATCATATCCTTGTTGAATATACAGTAGAGGTGACAAATAAATTTAAAGAATTAGATCTGATAGACAGAGTGCCTGAAGAACTATGGACAGAGGTTTACCACATTGTACAAGAAGTAGCAACTAAAACCATCCCAAAGAAAAAGAAATGCAAGAAAGCAAAATGGCTGTCTGAGGAAGCTTTGCAAATAGCTGAGGAAAGGAGGGAAGCGAAAGGCAAGGGAGAAAAAGAAAGATACGCGCAATTGAATGCAGAATTCCAAAGAATAGCTAGAAGAGATAAGAATGCCTTCTTAAATGAACAGTGCAAAGAAATAGAAGAAAACATTAGAATAGGGAGGACCAGAGATCTCTTCAAGAAAATTGGAGAGATGAAAGGAACGTTTCATGCAAAAATGGGCATGATAAAGACCAAAATGGCAGGGACCTAACAGAGGCAGAAGAGATTAAGAAGAGGTGGCAAAATTACACAGAAGAACTATACAAGAATGAGCTTAATGTCCCTGATAACCATGATGAGGTGGTCACTGACCTCGAGCCAGACATCCTAGAATGTGAAGTGAAATGGGCCTTAGGAAAGCTGAGCAACAACAAAGCTAGTGGAGGTGACAGTATTCCAGCTGAGCTATTTAAAATCTCAAAAGACGATGCAGTAAAAGTGCTACACTCAATTTGCCAGCAACAGTGGCCACAGGATTGGAAAAGGTCAGTTTACATTCCAATTCCAAAGAAAGGCAGTGCCAAAGAATGTTCAAACTATCGCACCATTGCACTCATTTCACATGCTAGTAAAGTTATGCTTAAAATCCTACACGCTAGACTCCAGCAGTATGTGGATTGAGAACTACCAGAAGTACAGGGAGGATTTTGAAGAGGCAGAGGAACTAGAGATCAAATTGCCAACATACACTGGATCATGGAGAAAGCTAGGGAGTTCCAGAAAAAAATCTACTTCTGCTTCTTGACTATGCTAAAGCCTTTGATTGTGTGGAGCTTAAATGGACTCCAGAAGATGGTAGAGGACAGGAAGGCCTGGAGGAACGTGGTCCATGGGGTCACGATGGGTTGGACACGACTTCGCAGCTAACAACAACAACAAAATGAAACCACACCTGGGCTTATGATCTTACTTCAGCTTTCTTTTGCTTTACAGACCTGCAAAGATCATGAACCAGAGGAACGGCTGCAACATTACTTGTTCATCATGGCTGCTAAATAAGGATACACACCCCATGCTGAGCTGGATGCAGGCTTGGTTCCTTCCATTTTGGAGTCCAGGAAGGCCCTCTTAAAAAGGCTTTGGCACCAGCTGATGACCACTGGGCAATCATTTTCAGAGTTTTAAAAATGATGTTATATTTAGAAATAGATTGGGGTGTTGTTATGCTACATTTTATGCTGCAGTATTCTGCTCTAGAACAAATAAATGTCAAGTTCTATACTAAGGAAATAAAAGTCAGATGAGGAATATCAGGCATGGCAATAGTGAAATAATTGGAACCATAGTTAATTGTAAACCGGACATCTGTCCACAATGTGACTTGAATATCTAAAGAGGCAAATGCAATTTTTGCCTGCATTTAGGAAGAAGTATAGGTTCAAATCATGGGAAGAAAGTATTCCATTTTATTTTGTACAGGTCCAACTCCCCAAGCCCAGTTCCAGACTCTTTAAAAAAGGTTACAAGGAAAGTAGGCAAATTTAGCAAAGGAGCAGGAGAAGGGAAGGGAAGAGAGAGATCAGAGGAGCTGAGAACATTTAGCTGAAAGAAGAGAGGACACCTGGGGCTCTTCTAACATCTTAAATGGTTTCCCACGGGACAAGGTCTCTCTCCTATCCAAGCTTCATAAGCTGACAGCCTGACATTAGCAACGGGGGGGGGGGGAGGGAAAGATTGGACTGTAAGGACGAAGAAGGGGGGGATGGAAGGTCAACTATTGATATACAGAGTTAGGAAACTGTTTCCTAAACAATACGCAAGCGCCTGAGTGGACATTTGCAAATAACTGGGGGGTGGTTGGGGGGGGAGGGGAGGGAAATTTTCTTTGTATTGTTTGCATGGGAAAACCTCAGATTCAGCTAACGAAACTTCTATAACCACCCAAGCTTCAGTAAAGTAGACTCTTGGCAGAAACAAGTGGCCAGGAGTTGGACAGTTGACAATCCCACTCTGATTTCCAGCAACCCAGAGCATGGTACTCAAGCAACGAGTTGAATTGTAAGGAAAATGTCCTCGTGGTTCGATAGAGGAACCCAGGGCAATGAGGGGCACTTAGTTTTGAAGGGGGGGGGCAAATAAGATTTCCCTTACATGCGAAGGATCCTGTCAGGTAAAGCAGGCCAGCTGAAGCAGCCTGAGGACCCTGCAAGGAAAGAGACAAATAATGAGCTTCCAGTTGTTGCTCTCTTCCCTGCAGGGTGAAGGGAGTCAGTGCAGGAATGCAGCAAGGTGCTGGCGTCAGTAGAAAGGACAGCGTGGGAGTCTGCGTAGAAGGGCAGGATGTAGAGGTCAGCCCACAGTAAGGTCACCTCATGTTGTTTCCAGACTCTACATTCCTGTTATAGAGCTCATGTTACAATATACACTACTTTTGCACTTCCTGTGTATCATTTCAGAGGTGTCTAGGTGTATCATCACCTATAACTCTGTGGGTTTCAGCAAAGAGTCCAGGGACACTCACATTTCAATACATTTTCTGTGCCAACATAAGGCATCTAAGACTAGGGGGGGGGGGAAAGCTCTTTCCTTTTGCAGTTGCTTGGAAAAGCAGGCCTCCAGCCACCCTCTCTTCTTTAGCCATATATTCTTAAGTACAGAAGTTCCACATACAATAAAATTTTTAAAACAACAGTGAGCAATTATGTAGCCTATACAGGGAAAGTAAGTGGTCTCCAGGGATCAGGAGCTGATTGATCAAAGGCAGCTTTAGCGGTGCTTGGACAGGATTGGAAAAAAATGATTAAGGGGGTAGAAAAACTTTAAGCAAAAGGGACAGTCAGCAAAAACTAAAAAAAGCTTGGTGGGAAAATAGAAGCCTAACTGAGACTTCCGTTTGAGCAAATACATTTCAGGTTTGGTTGCATAGCTGAATATTTAGTTGTGCATTTATTTCAAATTTTAGAGAGGAGCCCAGCAGCACTAAACCTCCAATGTGGAAGTAACTACTGTATATACTAGGCAGATAAACAGGGGAATTAAAACAAAGAAAAATAGTTGAAAAAGTCAGTTATCAGTTAAGGGGGGGGGACTTATAGATGACACCTTTATTAGGCCAATCCCCACCTCCCAGTCTTGCTGTGCTACTTTATCACAGTGGGGGAGCTTTCCTGGGAAGGATGAGCGAAGGCCCTCAGGAGCATATGCCAAGTGCCAATATTCTTGGGTCGCCCAAGACGTGAAGGCCATCCCAGCTGCCTGGCTAAAGCGAGTGGGCACCTAGAGTACATTGGGCAGCAGCGATACAGGAAGATGGAGGAGATAAGCGCCAAAGACCTCATTTCACAGGAGAAGACAAAGACACTCCTGTAGGGTACCAAAAAAATCCAAATGGGCATTGGGGTGCCAGAAGATGGGACCCTCAGTCAGATGGCACTCTATATATTACTGAGGAAGAACTGAAGATCTTTTGGGGTACCAGTGGGGTTTATGACACTATAGCCCCTTTCGGGACATCTAGTTGCTGATGTTGCTGTGTGGGAGAAGAAAACCCCAAAGCTGCAGAGGCAGCCTCAGTGTGGAGACATGGGACATGAGGAACATGGAAAGCTCAACATGGTGAAAGCGAAATGAATGGATGACATATTAGCCTCTTGGGCATCAGCTAATTGAGACAGAGTGGAGATGGACACTTTCAGCTGGAAGATCATAATGTTTATCAGGATGTGAAGAACAAATAGGAAATGGTGTTGCTTTCATAGTTAGGAAGCTATAGCAAGGAAGGTTCAATTTATGACCAATTGGATTTTGTGGACAACCTTTTGAACATGAGAAAGATCCAAGCTTATGCCCCAATCACTGATGCAAAAAAGAGGAGGTTGAGGAGTTTTAAGTGATACTAATTTGAAATTGACAGAGCAAACAAGCAAGATGTGCTCCATGTGGTTGCAGACCAGAATACCAAAGTTGGAAACCTCCAGAGGGAAAATGTAGTTGGACTGTATGGCTAGGAAGCCTCAGTGAAGCAGGTTCTTATCCATTTCTGACAATCCAGTGGTTTCTTCATAGTTAACACATTCTTCAAACAACCAAAACAGCACTTATATACCTGGATATCATGAGAAGGAGGACTGTATTATTAGGAGGTGGAGTAGCAAAGACATGGCCAGCAGCTGACTGTGAAACTCACGTGGCTGATGCCCCAAGTCAAACTAAGGTGCCAGAAGAAAGCCAACTATTTTTCACAATATGATTCTGAACCATCATATTCAAGGAGAACTTCAGTAATTGCCTTTAGGTCCTAAGCCTCCTTGACAGAGAATCAGAGGAAGCATGGAATGGACTTAAAGAAGTCATTAAGGATGAAGGTAAAATGAGACTGCCCAAAATCAAAGAACAAAAGAAAGCAACTGAATGTCAGCACAAACCGTGGAGAGAAACCAATAAGAGAAGAGAAACCAAAGCCAAGACCTCAGGAAGGAACTTTAGAAAATGTTCCAAAGAGCTGTTAGGAGAAACATTGTTATGGTGATACCGGTAAAGAAATTGAATACGGAAACAGACATGAAAAACAAGGAAAGTCTTTCAAAAGATCTCTGAACTCAGAAGGAAGTTCCAATCTCAAACTGGTGTGCTAGAAGATACTGTAACAGTGTACAATGAGTAGCTGATTCCAAAAAAATCAGTCAAAGATGGGAGGAAATTCTGTTCAGTAGAGACATCAACATCCAAGATACCTGTCAGGACCCACCTCAATCCACATCTTAGGAAATAAGAACTCTTGGATGCAAGTTAGTCCAAAAAGGAAATGTTTACTAGGATGAAATCGATTGTGGCAATACAAGACGGGATCTAACAGAGTTACATTTCGATACTGTATAAAGCATTCCCATTTCAACCCCCTCCCCTCATTGATTTGGTCAGGCTCCCATCATTTACTTAGGTGTCAGGCCCTTCCGTGGGAAAGGGAACTCTCCTTGTTTTTATGGTTATTGCTGCTTCCTTTTCAGTTGTAAATGAAGATGCGATCCAGATCTCTCTCTCACCCTCTCTCCCCCAAATCAAACGCTTCCCTGGTGTTTGAAGATAGCCTATTTCAACCTAAGTAACCATCCTCTCCCCCCCCCCTCGGAGAGATGGCAGAATCCCCAGAATAAGCACAATATTCTACCTATACATTTATGAAATGTGATATAAATGGATTCTGACAATACCTTAAACCTTAATTACAAGAACTTCTAGTACTAGAAGATGACATTAGATGACCAACTTGGAAAGCTCAGCAGGGGCTGATGGAATACCCACTGAAATATGGCGAGCAACGGAAGAAAAACCCAGATCTAATCAAGCTGTGCCAGCAAGCCAGAGACAATAGAGTGGCCCATAGGTTGGGAGAGGTCAATCTACATTCCAATAGAAGAGGCACCAATCAGAATGTGAACAAGAGCCTTAATTTCACTTGCTAGCAAAATGATGCTTAGGATCATCTGACACAGATCAAAGCCCTACGTGGAAAAAGAGATGCTAGATGTTCAAGCTGACTTTAGAATGTGAGATACTACTGCTGATGTACGCTGGATAATTTAGAAACCAAAGTTTACCAAAAAGAAATCAATATGTGCTTTAATAATTATAGAAAGGTCATGTGTCCATCATGTCAAGCTGTGGAATGTGCTTAGAAAAATGTGAATCCTACAACATCTCCTTGTCCTCATGCAAAGCCTCTATGGGTTCTCTTGGTACATGAGGTTGCTGTCCACTCGTGCTTGGATTCTGCCATATCACCTCTAATGAGTTTGAGCTGCATTGCCTCCCCTTCATCGATTTTGTCAAGTCAAGCATCATTTCCGAGGAGGAGGAGGAGGAGGAGGAGGAGGAGGAGGAGGAGGAGGAGGAGGAGGAGCCACTGGCTTCTTTTTGGACAAAATTGTGGTGCACCAAAATCTAGATGTTATGATGTCTGGAAAGATGGAGTGGAGAACGTCTATTCTTCTCTAGAGAACCTTTGTAACATACAACTTGGCTCTGGAGCTCAGTGAATTTGTGGTATGGCACATTCTGAGACAGCCCAAAAGCACAGCAGCAATTTGTGCATATTTGATGAAGTGAATTTTCAGTGGATTTTACTTGCAACAGGAAAGGCATCTAGCTGTTTGCCGCCTCCTTGATATTCTCCACAAATTATTGAAAGATAATAACCAAAAATTCAATGGGAAATTACAAAAGAAGGAAATCACAGACCCTAAAATATTGACATTAAGTTGGAAGGGGAACACAGGGAGATTTCCACTGACAAGGGAAGTGCCAAGAATAAGAATTCTGATTCCTGCAAGTATGCCACATGGATATTTTGCTTGTAAAGATTCCTGATGCTTAACTCACTCAAAGGTTTCTATTTGCTTTAATCACACTTTATGCTATGATTGCATTTATACGGAACAGGACCGATTACTTTTGTTTTACACTTAGTGAATGTGCTTTAACTGGGAGAAATTAACTTGCAGTGGTTAGTTTGTTTAATCCAACAATATGTAGCTGTGTAACTGGGCTCGTGGGCATGTTTACATCAATTGCCTTACTTCTCTTTGGGAAGAAGCCCGCTTATCCCTTCTGTTATGTATTAGGCTTTATTGGAACACCTAAAGCTTGTATAAGAGTCACCACCAGGAGGCGTTGAACTGTAACTGTTTTGGCGGGAAGCATTTTCGGCGGGGAAACAGAGGTTCAATCCGATTGGTTGGTTGAGTACCTGTCCAGGTGCTGTCCAGGTATATATAAGAGGGCAGTTAGCCCCTATTCCCCAGGACAGTCACTTCCACCAAATAAAGAGCTGTTATGTTGTACTCATCGGCCTGGCGTCTTTCCTGCTCTCCAGAACCCACCACACAACACCTTCCTCTTCACCCTGGTCAGTCAGGGCATAGACTAAAAATTGGGGAGAAAAGAGGGGAGGGGAGGGGAGGGGGAGGGGGGAGGAGAGTGGAGAAGGAGAGGAGAGCAGAGGGGAAGGGAAGAGGGAGAGAGGGATGGAGAGAAGAGGGGAGGAGAGAAAAAAGAAAAGAAAAGAAAAGAGACAAAGGGTGCAAAAGCACTTGAGGCAACCTCAGGGAGGGGGGGAGAACTATTTCAAAACTGCTGCAGGAAGATGTGACGGGAGGGAGGAAAGCGCCAAGTGATGTCCATCCCTGAATCTCAACACTGGCTGCTGACCCTTTTGAGCAACAGGGTCCCGGCTGAACACCCTTCAGAGTAATGGGGGGGGGGAGAGGAAAGGAAAAAAAAATACTTTTTCTTGTATTGTTTTTTTTCCCCAGGTGGGGTTGAGGAATTTTCCAGCGCTTAATTGTTGACTCTCTAAAGAAAGTCTGGTGATGGACTTGCCTGCCCTCCCTTCTTTGTAATTTTGGGAATGGACATTTATCTTTCCAGTGCCCTGCTGAGGATGCACGGGACAGGGTGGACCTATTCAGTTTTGTTTTTTAAATAATCTTTTATTAAAAGTTTTAAAGAGAACATAAAAATTAACACAAACCAATACAAAAGAAAGAAAAGAAAGAAAGAAGACAAAAGAAAACTGCAGAAAAAATTAAAAAGAAATAGAAAAAAGAAGCTATAAATGTAGATACTGGTTTTTCTCTAATCAAAGAGGCTAAATTTAGCCATCTCCAGAGGCTCCATCATCTTCACCAGCCGTTCCTCCATTGTGGGAGGAATTGAACCTTTCCATTTTTCAGCACAGAATAGTCCCGCTGGAGCTGTCATATACAAAAACGAAGTTCCGTGGCTTTATTCAAGTTCCCTGTCTCTCAGTCCCCAAAGAAGAGCCTCTGGTTTCAGTTGAAGAGAGACAATCCTGAGCTTAACAATGACCAGCCTGTTGCCAGTTGTGGGCAAGGCACTGAGTCACCTGCTAAGAATTCAGAAAACCAGCAGCTCACCTGAGAAGCCAGTTTCCAGGCCAGCTTCATGCCTGGAAGAGGCATGTTGTGACTAATGTCCTAAAACAGGGGTGGGCAACCTTGTCTCTTTTATGACTCGTGGACTTCAACTCCCAGAATTCCTGAGCCAGCCATGCTGAGGGGAAAGGGAGTGGTTTCCAAGCTGAGCCATGCTGGCTCAGGAATTCCGGGAGTTGAAGTCCACGCGTCATGAAGGGGCAAAGTTTCCCTCATGCTGGCTCAGGAATTCTGGGAGTTGAAGTCCACGAGTCGTAAAAGAGCCAAGGTTGCCTACTCCTGGCCTAGGTCTAGGCTGCTTTATGACTCGTGGACTTCAACTCCCAGAATTCCTGAGCCAGCCATGCTGAGGGGAAAGGGAGTGGTTTCCAAGCTGAGCCATGCTGGCCCAGGAATTCTGGGAGTTGAAATCCACGAGTCATAAAAAAGCCAAGGCTGCCCACCCCTATCCTAGAATAATTGTTCCAGGGATGTTCCTGGGGTTTAAAGCAGCTCCTCGCCCTATTTGTTGGCTTTGTAGTGTCCGCTGGCCTGTGCTAAGAAGCCTCTCGGGGCAGCAGGCCAAAAGAGAGTGCCTCCTCCAGCAGCAGGCATGGCGTGGCAGGGATACCGAAGTCCTTCTTGTCCTTGTGGTGAAATGCCCAAAGACTTCTTGGCATGGACCAGCGTGAGCAAAACCTTCTTCTCATCTCTCTGGCTGCTCAGTAGTGTGATCGATGTGGCCACGTATGAAGTCTTTGCTGGTCAGCCTGGGTCATATTCGGCATTCATCACAGATCTCATGTTTGCTGAGGGAACAGCAAGATTTTTGCAAACAGCAAAAGAGTCTGCAACGTCCTCCTCAATATAAAAACTGCTGATTATTCGTCAGATTTTAACTCTCCGTACTGACAGCGCCAGGCTGTTCACAACTGACGCCTTTCAGGCAACCATCCAGTTTGATGAAGCACAGCCTGGGCAGGCTGAACAATTCCAGTACAATTCAGTTCAATCCTCCTAAAGCAGCAGAAAGTGGCTCCCCCAGCCTTGCAGCAGTTTTTTCCTCTGGTGAAAAGCAGCAGGAATGCTCCATCCAAAGGCTCATCTGCCCACTGCTAACGCTATCAATGCCGGTGCAGAATCTTGGACTTAGCTTTAAAATCATTTGAAAAAGATGCACTACTGACACCAAATATTAAGGATTTTAATCTGTGACAAGATACAGAATGAAACAATTGAAGAATGCTGCTGCACCAGCCCAGTTCAGAAGCATCAAATGTAGCAGTTTTGATACATCTGCCACGTGATGTCATGCGACTTCCTCATGACTGCTCTGGGAATCACACCCTGTAGGTGGGAAGTACAGGAATCAGATCCAAGACAAACTTGGGTGGAAGAGGATCTCGTGAAAGATGGGCTCTTGGAACCTACAGCCACCTTTGCTTGCCCTGTGGACTGCAACCACATACAAAGTGAGGGCTTCAAGTTCACATTCATCCTTCAGTTGGTCAGAGAATAGAGATGGTACATTCTGGCACATGTTTAGAGAAGCTAGCAAATGGAGCGATCAGAATCTGAACTATCCTCACATCTCACAGTGACAAGCAGCCCCTCTCGAGCGATGGGTTGCAGCTCATGAGAATAAGGAAGTAGCTGACGGAAACGTGACCTGGAGAGCTATAATCTATACATTGTGTGCATGGAGAAGACAGCCCAGAATGTGTTTCAACCCCAAGAACAGGAAGAAGACTAAGTGGTACATAAGACATGCAGGAACCTATAATGAGCAGAGAAAACAGAAATATTTTCAGTCTCTCCATGCCAAAACAGGATCGTGGAAACAAACAGGAAGCAGGGAAGCCAGTACAATTTTGTAGGAACTGCTGAAAACGGACAGGATGCAATATATAAGTGACATTCAAATATATGAGAGCATAGCCTATTTTTTAAAAAGGGAGGGGAGAGAAAAGCATTGTAGGTGAAGGAAATGTGTCAATTTGAACATGCGTATTTGGGTTAGAATACAAGGAAGATCAATGTCATCCTGGATTTAAAAAGTGACAGGAAATCTTGGCAATGCCTTCCAGATGATAGGCATCATGATCACAGTGGGATACTAATTCCTTGCACAGCTGTTAGAAATCTAAGTCAGCCAAAATGTCAAGATTCTCCCTCCCCCCCCCCATTTCTTAGCACTCTTGCTGGTTTATATCCCAGATCTTAAGACCAGATAAATGGATTGGTACTTAACCAATATGGAAACGCTTTCTGAATAGATAAAAGCAATGGGAAATTAGGAAGAAGTCTGATCTTCTTGGGGTTTGAGGTACTACAGAAAAGTATTTGGAGCATAGCTGTAGTTACACACTAGGTTTCAGTAGAACCACCTTCAACAACTCAGAGTAGTACCATACTAAGTGGTTTGTGTCTAGATAAGGGCAAAAAGAGCCCAGGATTCTTGAAATCCTTGAACCTCTGATCCTAGAAGTAAAATTGTACAGCTTTTCAGGGAAGAAAAGGGAAAAACAGGTTTAGGGAACAGGTCTAGATGGCACCGCAGGCTGAACTGTTAAGAGGGTCATTAATAGGAAATAAAGCAGGAATGTAATCCCAGGAAAGAATATTGGCAAATAACAGTTGTCTGCAGAAAGGTAGAAAGGCTAAATACGGAAGGAATTCAGGCACTCAAGGAAAGCAAAGAACCACAAAAAGCTCCTTTTTTGGTTGTATCATCATTAAAAGCAAGAAGAAGGAAGGGGATGGGCAGCTGCCAAAAGAAGACAGTGGAACAGAAATAGACAGCAAGGAGAAACAGAGATCCTAAAGTCCTGATTTTCTTCCAATTTATCCCCATGTGAACTGAGTTCAAATGGATTTATACTGAGCAGCTGCCCTACGGAGGAGGTGGCCATCCCCGTAAGTAGAGAACTGGCCAAGCGGTCATACTCCATGGGAACAGCTGAAGTCTCCAGAGTCAGACCAAGGAATGCATCCAAGTTTCATTCTGGTTGAATTTAGGAAAAAAGTCCTGAGAAGGAGCATTCGGCAGTGAATCGGATGCAGTTTGTTGGACTAGAGAGTTTTCGCTGTCTTATTTTTGTATCATCTGCAAATCCAATAAACATTCCCTCCACCTGCTAATAAAACATTGCAGAGTCCTGAGCACAGGATTCAGCCGGTAGTCCTTCTCTTCACACTTGTCTCCCACTGGCTTATGAGGCCTCTTTAGATCCGGTCTTTCAGCTGAGGAATCCCTGGACACCATGCGGTGTTTTTGCTGCCTCCAGGAGAAGCTGGCTCCCGTGTTCCCTCTTTTTTTTTTGACAGATTATGGATGAATGGCAAAGTTGCAAGGTTTCATCTCCCATTGCTAATTGCCGGGTTTGGTTTGTAAACAGGCAGGTTGTGGTTGGAGCCCTGACAGCCAGAGTGCTATTTTTAATTGTTTTTAAAAATTACTTGAAGAATGACATTTCCATGTTAGCAGATATTTCTTTGCGCCCACTCTAGAATTTGACTAAACCCACACTGCTTCCTTTATTTGGAATCACTGAAGCATTTCAGACTTTTCAACTGGGAAGATAAGAGGCAGCAAGAAGTGAGCAGTCTCAGGAAAGTGGAACGGTTCCTATGCAGCAGTCACTTTGGCTGAACTTTCTTCTCTCAATATAGGGTGACTTCCAATTTTCCTCTCGGTCTCAAGTACTTTATTATGAAGTAAACATACCTTCCTTTTGGTTTCGCGATACTGGAAGAAGGAGGAACTGCCTACTATAGAAGAGTGGACTTTAAAAGTTTCAAACTTGGCAGAAATGGCAAAAATTTCAGCATATTTGAAAGAACAATCGCAACAGAGAAATATTTCGGAATGGAGAAGATGGATCGATTATATTCAGAATAAATATGGGCCTAAAAAATTTCATTTAGCATATGAATGAGTATTAGAATTATAAGATGTATTATTATTTAGTTATGTTTAAGTGGAGTTAAAGTGTGATAGGATTTAAAGTGTATTTATAGATGGTTAGCATATTTTAGCTTAGGTTTGTTAGAGGCAATACCCTGTATTCAGCTCTGGGAAGTCTGGGGAGGAGGGGGAGGGAAGGAGTTTATGCCTAAAATGTATTGTAAAACTTTTCAATAAAAAAACATACCTTCCTCCTCTTATTTTCCTCACAACAACAACCCTGTGAGGTGGATTGGATTGAGAGAGGGACTGACCCAAAGTCACCCAGTCAGCTTTCACGCCTAAGGCAGGACTGGAACTCACAATTTCCTGGTTTCTAGACCAGCACCTTTAACCACTACAGCAAAGGGGCTCTTGATTTGCTTTCTCTATATTTGCCTCCCTACAATAAGTTTGATACATTCGTCTCCTTTATTCATAGAATAATTGTGCAGACCAGCATGACCGTCGACTTTATAAATCCAGGTTATTCTTAATTTTTCAACTGCTGTGATGATTAACTGGGCCTGAGTCTAGTTACTCTCCCGTTGATTCCCACAATGCTCATTTGGAGCCAGTGCACTTCGGAAGCCAGCAGAGACATCTGGACACATCTGCTTTGGTCATATTACAAAAGACAACCAACCTGTACAAATCTCTCCCCTTTGCCCCTTTTTGTAGGTGGTGGTTGCGTCTCTTCTGCCTCCCACTCTCTCCTCTCCCATCCAGCCTTGCCTCCTCTCTGTGCCAGGGCTGCAGCGCTTGGAAGCCGTTCCTGACCTTGCCGCTGTGCGCAGAGCCTCCAGGGCGGTGATGTTGCTGCTGTGCGCAGAGCCTCCAGGGCGGTGATGTTGCTGCTGTGCGCAGAGGCCCCAGGGCGGTGATGTTGCTGCTGTGCGCAGAGCCTCCAGGGCGGTGATGTTGCTGCTGTGCGCAGAGGCCCCAGGGCGGTGATGTTGCTGCTGTGCGCAGAGGCCCCAGGGCGGTGATGTTGCTGCTGTGCGCAGAGCCTCCAGGGCGGTGATGTTGCTGCTGTGCGCAGAGCCTCCAGGGCGGTGATGTTGCTGCTGTGCGCAGAGGCCCCAGGGCGGTGATGTTGCTGCTGTGTGCAGAGCCTCCAGGGCGGTGATGTTGCTGCTGTGCGCAGAGGCCCCAGGGCGGTGATGTTGCTGCTGTGCGCAGAGGCCCCAGGGCGGTGATGTTGCTGCTGTGCGCAGAGCCTCCAGGGCGGTGATGTTGCTGCTGTGCGCAGAGGCCCCAGGGCGGTGATGTTGCTGCTGTGCGCAGAGCCTCCAGGGCGGTGATGTTGCTGCTGTGCGCAGAGCCTCCAGGGCGGTGATGTTGCTGCTTTGCGCAGAGGCCCCAGGGCGGTGATGTTGCTGCTGTGCGCAGAGGCCCCAGGGCGGTGATGTTGCTGCTCTGCGCAGAGCCCCCAGGGCGGTGATGTTGCTGCTGTGCGCAGAGCCCCCAGGGCGGTGATGTTGCTGCTGTGCGCAGAGCCCCCAGGGCGGTGATGTTGCTGCTGTGCGCAGAGCCCCCAGGGCGGTGATGTTGCACTGTTACTTGGTCTCTGTCTGGTCTGCTTCCTCCGTCTGCATTTCCTGCAGAGTTGAAGTGCAGCCATTCTCTGCTCCGGTCCTCTTTCTATCTGCAAGGATGCTACAAGCTGGCATTGCCTGCAAATATACGCCAGAGTTTTCCGGCTGGCACATAAACCTGTCACAAGTTCTGTGCCTCACAGCAGCAGTAATTGCCATCCATTTCTGTGCATTGCATAAGCTATTTAAAGCAGCAATTTGTTCGGTGCTCCCCCCTGAATTCCTCTGCCAAACCCTAGCTCCTTTTCTGGACTCACTCTTCCAGGGTATCTACTCCATAGAAACTACCCGCTTTGCATTCCTTCTCCTAATTACTTAAGTATCTCATGGGCAGAAAGCCATGACGTAAATCAAACTAATACATAATAAATAAATAAGTGGAGACACAAATTGTCATGATTTGAATGAAATGCTGTGCATTCCAGTTAATGATATCTTAATGGAAATTGTTTATGTCTTACTCTCAGACATTTTTTCTCCAGCAGTTTCAAGACCCTTCCGTCCAAAATGCAATTGTTGGGTCTCCTGGGTTAGAAGGAAAAAGAAATCTTTTCAAGTAAAACCTCTGATGATCGACAAGGATTCCTCTTCTTTGCAGCTCCTCTGGGCACAGCAGAGAGATCAGGGAAGGAAGCCAAGCCGCCTTTGTTCCAAAAGACCCAGAGAGGAGCCACTAATTCTTTGTGCACTTTTTAGAGGTGGGAATAATTCAAACGGCTAAATATTGGAAATCAGATTTTTCATCTGCTTCTTTACCTTACTCCATTGGGATGGGATGAGGGCAGAATCTGGCTTCAATGTGGTTCCATGGCCCCTTCCTGTCCTATCCTGCTCGCAACCCTCTCCCTTGGGGAATGGCATCCAGTGCCATTCCTGCTGCAGTGCCCACCCTTTGGAAGGCCGTGCCAAGGGAGGCTGGCTTGGCTCCAACCAGACCTCCTGCTTTCCCAGGTGTGTGTGTGCGGGGGGGGGGGTTGTCATGAGATCTCATGTTTGTCAGTTGCCTCGGCATTTTGTGTTTTCTGCTTCTTTAGTATGTGGTTTTAATTTTTAGAAGCTATGACATTTAGTAACCAGGCAGTCCATTCACGGGGTGTGTGTGTGTGTGTGTGTGTTTACAGGGCTTTTTTTCTCATAGAACGCTCAGAATGGAGTTCCGGCACCTTTTTTGGACGGAACCTTGTAGGGTAGGCAAGGCGGGTTGTATGACATGTGTGAGTTCCGGCACCTTTTTCTTTTACAAAAAAAGCAGTGTGTTTGTAACTAAATATCAGCCAGGTCTGGTCTGCCCAGGGACTTGCCTTTGTAGGGCAGTAGCGCTTTGCTGTCCCAGGTGTCTGGGGGTCTTGGGGGAGTCAGGAGGGCTGCCTGCATGCTGGAAGGTGCCTCTCCCCACTGGCTTTAGGTGGGGGGGAAGTCTTGGCAAGGCTGAGGACAGAGGCGGGCTCCTCTGGGCTTAGGCTTCTGGGGGTAGACTTAGGGCGGACTCGATGGTGTCAGGATCGAAACTTGCTGCCAAGATTTGGGCAATAAGGCAGGCTGATGACACAGGTTGGGAGCCACTGCGCTAGATAACTGGCTCTATGGAGGGGCCCTTAGTGGCTAGTCTTACATGTGCCATATAGTCAATGCAAACTTTGAAATCCAGAACTGATCCAATGATATGTACTGAACCAGTCAGCCTTGATCCCATATTCAGAATCCTGACAATCGAGTAGATCTCTGACTTGTCTTGGCAGAATCAACACAGAAAACCAGAAATTTATTAGCACAAGAAAACAGCAGTGGAGGGGGAGGAAGGGAGAGCAAGTTCAATAAGCTGAGAATAAAACTGAGAAAAGTTTAGCCTTTCTACACCTGTTTTCATGTTGTGTCCACCATGTCCATACAGAACACTTGATGTGAGGAGCAGCTTCAGGCCCACTCCCCACGTGTCCGAGTCTCTATCCGTGGGTCACAGGTCCAGATGCTTTTGAGACTCCAAGGGAGATGGGCTGCAGCCGTGCCATCAATAGCAGTTCCCCAGCAAAGGTTGAGGGATCGATTCACAGCACGGCGGTTACTCTTGCCGAAGGCCCAGGGAGAAGCTTCTGAGTCGCTCGGCAGCAACTGGCCGGAGAGAGGAAGGCAAGGGACGCATAGTGCTAATGCAGAAAGTTCTGGAATTTGAATTTGAAATGAATCCACAACGAAAATCTAAGAAAAAAATAACTAAGAAATATCATGATTTAATGAGAGACAGGCTTGCAGCATTGAGAAGGATACAATCCCAACAATATCTGATTAGGAACTTAAACTTAAATACACAGCAGTGACAAAACTAACAGCACCCTTACCCAATAGAAGATTAACTCCTTTAAAGCAAAAATAGTCCCCCTCTATGCAACATCTAACACGATATGGCAAATGTAAACACATAAAGTCTGGCTTTTAAGCAAGTCTGAAAGCCTATAAATATTGCAAATTAGCAAATGTATAAAGAGGGCCCTATCCAACAACATGCAGTTCAGTGGTGGAAAAAGTGAGGTCTTACACACAGGCAAGAAAAACCAAATGCACATGTGGTACCTGGCTCAATAGTAGTAAATGTGAGAGGGATCTAGCTGTCCTGGTGGGCAACCGCTTAAGTACCGGTGTGAGCCAGCAGTCTGCTGCAGCTGCCAAAAAAGCCAACGCAGTCCTAGACTGCATCAACTGTCCGGCACAGAGAACGAGGAACACTGACAGAGATCAAAGCACTGAAGAGTTTATTAGTGCTACCTACTGTATACAAAAGAATCTGGTCAGCTAATGGTCAAAGCTAAAAGGAATTCACCCAGGGCTGGATTTAAGTCTCTTGTGGGAGTGCAAAAATTCCAAGCGAAGGACTCGTTTAACCTGCCTCCAGGCCCGTGTGCTCGTCTCCTACTCATCATTCTCCTCTCCAACCTGGCCCCCTCCCTGCTCCATGGGCTCCTTGAAGCTGCCCCCCCTGCATAGTCTCTTCCAAATCTGAGTCCTCACCTGGCACAGGAGGCAGAGAAGCCGTGGTCTCTGAGAATCCCTCTCCCTCGCTTCTGAAACAGCCGGCTGGACAGCGGGCAGTTCCTGGAAGGCAGGCAGGAACAGGGTTACAAGGTCCCGGGAGCAGAAGGCCCATCATAAGCAGCCACTGGTTTCTCAGGGAAGCAGAGGTGAAATTGGCCAACCAAATCAGGGATCTGCATTCTCCCATAAGGCTTCGGGTTCTGGGTAGCCCCTCCAATGGTGCAAGCACAGAATTCCTTCACCTCTGAGTCCTGGATTTCTTCCACCTCATATTCTGGTTTCCCATACACAATTACTGGAGGTTGGGGGGGGGGATTTGCTGGAGCCAATTGGAGAGGACAGACGACTCTCGTGCAGAGCTGTTGGGTGAGGCCTCTGGGCGTGCTCCATACAGAGCTTGGAAGGGCATCGTTGAAATTGAAGGGTAGAGGGAGTTTTTATATGAAAATTCTGCTGGGGCAATGATGATGGCCAGTTGTCTTGTCTGTAGGTGCAATAACATCAGCTGACCAGTCTGCTGAAAGAGGTGTTTGGACTAGAAGACCTCTAAGGCCCCTTCCAACTCTGTTATTCTAGGATTCTAACAATTCCAATCCAGGAAGCTGGTGCCGCTCCTCCTCCAGACTTACATATTCAGAGTATATTGTGTTAATGTAGCCCCACAATATGTGTATCTGTTATGTTTTGCCAATAGACATACTTCTCCTGGCATTTGGGCTCTCTGACAAAACATTTGCATAACTACAAAAAGTTCTGCAAGTACCGAATACACCAGTTACTGTCAGCCTCCCCAGCAGGCCAGACAGGAAACATGACAGGATGAGCCGATTCGGCTTTATTGTGGAGGTAAATTAACAGAATCTTACAGGTCTGAAAGTACGAACTCCCATCGCCTCTTTTATCGTCTAATTTGTTAGGGAGGCCCCTTTGTGAGTTTCTTCCTCTGCATGTTACGCAGCTGATGATTCCCTAGGCAGCCTCTCTCCCCATCCTTTCCGAAGCTCATTAGTTCCCCCTCTCCATTGCAAGCTATAAGGTTAATTGTCAAACCCCAGGCTGTTCCTCCACCAGCCCCACCCTGGACCTCCATGTTACCTGCTCTCTCATTCCAGCAACGGACCCAGAAGAGCTTTGGCTGCACCCTTCGCCCCCTGAAGGTTCTTTGCTGGCTGCAGGCAGGCAGGCAGGCAGGCAGGCACGCACACACACACACACACACACACACACACAAACAAGCAAAATGAATCAGCCTAAGCCAGTGGCAGGAAGGTACACTAAAGAAACAGTAATGCCAGAGGAGAAAAAAGAAAAGGGGGCCACACTCTCGCCAGGGCCCTTCGGGGCCCTTCAAAGCAACAGCAGAGGGGGGGATCATTCAAATCTCGGGGAGGGGGCTTCGTTACGAAGGAAAGAGGCTGTGAGAGAGAAAGAGCGTTTCTGGGGTCCCAAGAGATGACACAGCTTAATCAAAGGAATCTGGCAGGGACTTGCTGGGGAGGTAGAGATAGGTGGTCCCCCAAGTAACTGGGCCCTGTGCCAGGTAGGGCTATGCAAGTAGTGGGAGCACCTCGAATCAGACCCAGAAGCGACCAGTTACCCCACAGGCAACCAGTTCAACTCAGGAAGCAGCGAGGCCTGCCTTCCTCTCTCTGCACTGCTGCCTTCTTGGCCAGCGGTAGTTCCCAACGGTCTCCAAGGGCAGCCCCATTCATTGCAGTCATCAGGCCAGGAGGTGACCAGGGCATGAGCGACTGTCTTAAGCCCCACCCCCACCCCCATGACAGTGAAGCAACAAAGGGAAAAAATCTCAGTGGCTGGAATTCCAGAATAAGGCGATGCCTGGTACATTGGGCAAAGCTTTTTGGGTGCTGCTGCTGCCACAGTCTTGGTGGAGCCTTGGTGGAGCAGTGGGCTAATGCCTCCTTAAGTAACACCAGCTGCCTGCAATTAGTGCAGGTTCGCATCCCACTAGGCTCAAGGTTGACTCAGCCTTCCATCCTTCCCAGGTAGGTAAAATGAGGACCCAGATTGTTGGGGGGCAATAAGCTGACTTTGTAATAATGCCGCTTGTGGGGGGGCGAAAGCCCTAATAAGCAGTCATATACATAGAATGAAGGCTATTGCTAAGCACATTGGTTTGTGCTTTAAATTGTAAGCCGCCCTGAGTCTTTGGAGAAGGGCGGGATATAAATGGGATAAAAAAAACAGTCACAGCCCTTCGAACGAGGCCTGGGAAGCTGTGTGGGCAGCAGCGTCGCTCAGGCCCTTTTCAGGGGTGCAGTGAGGGGGCGCTGACAGGGGGCGCTGGCAAAACCTAAGGCAGCTTGACTTGGCACCAATTGGGGGCCCGGAGGGAGCCAAAGCAGCTGGGTGGATGTGGCTACAACCTGGCGGAATTTCAATTCCCTTCAGATACAACAGGCTACTCCAGATCGCACAATGAAGCAACCTCAATTGTAGC
This sequence comes from Vipera ursinii, assembly GCF_947247035.1. Taxonomy (NCBI): domain Eukaryota; kingdom Metazoa; phylum Chordata; class Lepidosauria; order Squamata; family Viperidae; genus Vipera; species Vipera ursinii. Next base: position 1,213,303 of record NC_139526.1, on the reverse strand, counting down.
AGGCAGCAGCACAAGCTGAGTCCTCAGGAGGGTGGGGGGAGAGATGCTATGTGGCACAGAAGTGGCACACCAGCTTCTGGCTTAATTTTAGGACTGCTCCAGAGTCATATAAGCATCTATTCACCATAAGGTTGAACAACGATATAGCACTTACTGATCTGCAAACTTTGTATTAAAACTATTGGATCATGGAGCTGCGCACAGACCTTTAAGCAGAGGGTTTTGTTCAGTTATGCTTAACATAAGCATAACATTTAATTTAAGCCACTGGTGACTCCTGGGTCTCTGGGTCCTTCTGCTCAGTGACAGCAGAACTGATTAATGGAGGACTTTCTTGGCTCACCTTTCCATAAAAGGTGGGGGTGGGGTGGGGTAGAGAACCTTCTTGTTCCATTGCTCCCCTGGCGGTTTCCCAGGGGAGGGGGACACTCTCTGCCTCGCCCCCCCACCTTTCTCCTGAAGCCAAGAGACTGTCCTTACCTCACCCACCAAGAAAGGAGGAGCTTCATGTTTCGCCCAACGCTGGATGTGGCAGTGGGGCAGGAGGTCAGCTGCCTCTTCCTGGCTGGACGGTTCTTATGGGCTTATTGGCTTGTTGGCGAGGTGCAAGCATTTTGGTAGTGAGTGCAGAAATTTCTTTAGACCCACCACTGTCACTGACTGGATTTTTCACATTTAGAATCTTTCTGGAGGATTTTTGGAGAATAGCTGTGCTTGTGAAGCACCAGATACTCATCTAGCCCTGGGAAAGCGTCTGTATTGACTGTCCACCTTTCGAAGCCCAGCCAGCCTCACCTTCCTGGCTGTTGCTTCCTGAGCTGCAAAGATGCCAGCCAGAGTCCCATCAGTCTCCATCCTGCATGTGCCACAGACACATGCAGAGCAAAGGAATGTGCCGTGTCAAGGGGCCTTAGGGAGATTAATAAACCTTTCAGGAAGCATCTCCCTTCAGTGCTGAAGAAGTTTATGCCCAGCATAATTAATGGTCACCTGTGACTTCTTAGAGCAAGTGCTTTGCTATCAGTTTTATATTTGATCTTCCTGAAAGACAAAGGTCTGTGGGAGAGACACAGTAAGACGAAACCAGGTGGACATCCCTGGTGCAAAATTGGGTGTAGCCACCATCCTAGAACTGAAGGAAGAAAAACAGTAATGTCCTGGGTCAGACCTTACAGCCCTCTGACTTACAGCCACACTAGGTTGGGTGACAATAATGAGCATGCTCTTTTTTGTCATGTAAACATCAGAGGGAACTTGGAACTGGAAGATGGGAAGATTCTTTCAGCTCACCCAGGATGGCTTTGGGTTTGGTTTGCACGCACTGCTTACAGCCCTCGCTCTTGGCTCCCGGCTCTGGTCCTGGGGGAAGGCCTGGATCCAGGCTGCCTTTCCCACCACCACCTGTTCTGTGGGGAAGAAAGTGTCTGGGCAGTATCACAGGTGCTTTGGACCCTCACAAGTACATTGAGACCCTCTTACCTCACTGAAGCAAGAGGAAGCTAGGATTGACCTCATGGGTGGCACTGAATGCAATCCTGATCAATCCAAGGAGAGACTCATTTCACTTCTGCACCAATCTGAGCCCGTGGGGGCCCTAAGACACATGTAGAGGGTCTCAGAAATGACCCTCTCTGAATCTCTTGGGCTGGGAAGGGGGAGAAATATACATTCAGACTCAGGATTCTGTTAATATAAACCTTTAAAATTAGTTCATCTGAGCCTGCTTCCTGATTGGACCACCTTGCAAGGCTGACACTCACCTTTGGTTCACCAGTGATATTCTAATGCTCAGCCACAAAGTCCAGGAAAATGAAAAATGCTTACATGTGCTCAGCAAGGCAAGTAAAGCAGTTGGCCGAAAGATCAGCAGAAGCAAAACTTAGCATGTGCGCAATCCATTTTGCCAATACCATGAAATTTGGAAATAAGCTAATTGCTAGAACTTTCTCTGAGTCCACACTGTCCCCCGAGAGATGGGTGACCCCAAAATAAGAGCAAACACTCCCTGGTCATTTCAGCAATGAACTTCAGATGTGAAGTGTGGAGCTTACCGAAATCAGTTACAGAAAAGTTTCAAGTCCCTTCAATGGCATCACAATGGGGTTGTGAATGAGCAGTGCACGCTGTATGTTCACCCGACAAGGGTGGACATGAAAAGGGACGTGATGGTGGCCTTGCAATTGCACACACCCGCTCAGACAACCTCTTACAAGATGGACTACAAAAATATAGGGAGGCCTTAACTTATGACCACAATCAGGACCATTGCTAAGCAAAGCAGTCAGAAAGTGCGATGTCACATGATTGCATTGCTTATTGATGCCATTCTGGACAGTCCCAGTTATCGTCGTCACTCCAAATATGCAGGTCATTAAGCAAGGAGCCCTGGATAAGGAATGTGGGGGTGCCACAGAAGAGTTTAAGAGAACCCGCCCAGCAGCAGCACAAATGCAGGGAGGCTGGGAACGAATCCGCTCCAGCTCTGGGGGTACAAGAAGCCCCTGAGCCACCATGCAGCTCAAAGCTGCCCAGCCCACCCGCCTGGCGCAAAGCTCCAGCAGCCCAGGGTAAAGCAGCCTAAGAAGTAGAATAGAACAGAGCTGGAAGGGACCTTGAAGGTCTTCTAGTCCAGCCCCCCTGCTCAAGCAGGAGAACCTATACCATCTCAGACAGGTGACTGTCCAGCCTCTTCTTAAAAACCTCCAGTGATGGAGCGCCCACAATTTCCCAGCTGCTCAGCTCTGCCCTCTGCCACAGCAGCTGACCTCCGCTGTCCTCGTCCTCCCAGCCTGGCCCTTTGCAAGGCAGCTGCTAGCCGTTTCTGCCAGAGGCCACGTGTGCCAGTCTCTGAATTGTGCTGTTCTTCAAATTGCACGTGGCCACGTCCAGTCCTAGGTGGCCTTCTTGTGAGAAGGCTTCAAGGACTCTTGAGGCAGCCCCCTGTGATCTGGACAAGGCCTCTGCACAGCCTGCGGCTGCCTTGCAAAGGACCAGGTTGGGCATGCGGAGTCAGCAGGAGGACTGAGAGTTGGCACAGGTCAGCAGGGGTGGCAGGATGCCAGGGCACAACCGAGTATAAATGGGGTGGGTGGGGTTGGAGCGCCCCTGTGGCTGTCCGTGCGGGCAGGCTGCCAAGCACCCGCATTCTGATCAATGGGCTGTGGGGGCAGCTGCAACCACCGTTACCCGCTGGGAGTCCGTGCAGGGAAAGGCAGAGAAGCGCTGCTACTCTGCCGCATCCTGAACCTTCAGCAAGAGGCCGGTTTTCAACATCTTATTTATTTACTTATACAGGGAGTCCTCAACTTACCACGGGCCACCTAGCGACCACTCCCAAGTTAGGACAGACTTACCTGGGGTGCAGGAGAAGAGGCAGCGCCCGAGGGTGGAGTCTGGAGTCCTTACTTTGCCAGAAGCGATCCACCTCTTGCCCTTCTGCAATTCCGTTGACTCTGACCTAGCAACAATTCAGTGCTGACCTAGCTAGATTCTTGTGAGCTTCATAAATCTGAACTGGAAGTTAACATGTGGTCCTGATTCTTCACGCCTGACAGGGGCTGCTTACAACCTGGATTCAAAGTTCTGACAGTCAAGCATCACGTCACGTGAACCCACTTCAGGCATTTGACAACTGGGCCACATTTGCGGCTGTTGGCAGTGTCTCCTGGTCAAATGACCAACATTTACTTCCGTTTTCTATCAAAACGGGTTCACTTAACAATCATAGTGTTCACTTAAAGTGTGGTTAATGACCACTGCAAAAGAGTCATAAAAATGTAACTAACCCTCTTTATGGCCATCATGAGTTATGACTGTGATGGGCAGGCTCCAATACAGTCATAACTCGAGGGCTGCAAAAATGTAAAAACAAGAATAGGGGGGGAAAGTAACAGCAATTTTAAAATAAGAGTATTAGGAACGCAGAGTAAAAAGAGCAGGAAGCTGAAGGCCTTACACTTGGTAATCCAAATGTGGGAAGCGACCCCCCCCCAAGTCCAGGGCAGGGTGGTTACAGTCTCAAAGCTGCATTGTCGAGACACACCGGACACTTTCTGTGGTTGATGAGTTCAATAGTTCTCTTCATGTTGCACTAATGTTCCATTTTGCAAGCTTGAGACTGAAATTTATGATGCGTAAGGAATAAGGAAGGAAGATAAGGAAACACTGCCTCAATTGAGAGGCACCGAAATCTTTGGCCCCTACTCTGAAATACGGTCTTTGGGGCCCTTGATGCGCTCAGAGCATGGTTGTTTTCTTGCAGACAAACCAGGTAACACCCTCAGTGCTCGGAGCGCACCAAGGACCCCACAGCTCAACCCTGAGCTACAAATATTCTCTCCTACCGATACGGTCTTCGGATGCTGCTCACAGAGACCCACCAGTAAGTATCGGGAAACCTGAAGCACCACACACAATTACAAACTCCCAGCCATGGCTTGTGGCACAGTTGTTCAGCTAGCCCACTGATTTTGTGTTGCTGGCTGCTGTGGGGAAGAAGTGAAAGACAATGTTGTTCTTCCAATGCTTCATCAGTAAAACCTTGTTCCCGATATCGACATTCATAACCTGCCCTTGTAGACAACCAGCACACACAGTCAAAAGGTCTCTCCCCGTTCTAAGATGGCCGAATGCCGCTTCTATCTGGGTCACTCCCCGTGTCCCCACCAGGATTGGCTGTGAGGAGATCTGTCATCCTTGCTCCATGATTTATGCAGGACTCAACGATAATTTTATTCACGTTGGAGGATAATCACCAGCTCTGTTATTAATGTCTCTCACTTGCCCTCAGGGCACCACAGCTATAAGGTTAAAATATCAACAAGCAATAAAACCTGCTTTACAAACGAGCAACACACGTGGAGAGGAGCGAGAGACGCTTCTTCCCTGCCTGGCCTCAAGTCTCGCATGCTGGCTCTGCAAGGGCTCCCCGGCCCCCAGCAGTTTCCTACCGACCCACTTATGGGAGCAACGGGGTAAAGAAAGCTTCTCCCAGGTTCCCCAGGTTCTTCATTTTTATCTCTCGTGAAAAAGTAAGAAAAATGGGGAAATAATAGGATGGTTTTCCCCCGTCAGGCAACCAGCCAGCCTTTTAATCAACTGCTTGAAGGACGGGACACGAATTCCCAGTGGGGACAGCTCTGAAGGCCAGTCCGGGTTCTCCTCAGGAGGGCTCAAAGAGCCCCGAAGAGCTTCAGCGGAGGGCAAGAGGGACGTTCGGGGAGCAGAACAGAGAAGGGGGGCTAGGACAACCCACCGCAGCAACTGGCCACGGCAACTCACCGCGGGACGAGAGTTACCTAATATTGAAGAAACGGTGGGATAGTCATTAGAGAGGGTGCCAAAGGAGGAACAATTTTTTTTATTTTAATTCCATTTATATCCCGCCCTTCTCCGAAGACTCAGGGCGGCTTACAAGCTTAGCAGTAGCCTTCATTCTATGTATATGCCTGCTTATAAGGGCTTTCAGGCCCCCCAAGCGGCATTATTACAAAGTCAGCTTAATTGCCCCCAACAATCTGGGTCCTCATTTTACCTACCTCGGAAGGATGGAAGGCTGAGTCAACCTTGAGCCTGGAATGGAATGGGAATGACAATATTCTTATTAAAATATTTTTAAAATTATTTTAAATAATTAAATTGAACTGTCCTGTGGCGAGTTACCCCACTCCAGCTGAAGGAGGCTCATGCCGGACTTCGTTTTTCTCTCTCTAGCAACGTGGACGGCCAAGCTCTGCGCAGCAGCTGTGGAGGCCACCGGCAGAACTGAGGATGTATTACAGTTATTATTTTATGTTTTATGTTTTCGTTGGATTTGCGCTACGAGCATAAGTAAATAAAATTAGATGAAAACCGTTCCATTATTTCTGCATACTCTTCTTCAAATTTAATTTAATTATTGTGTCATGTTTTATATCCTATGCTATATTTTCACTTTGTAGCGCGTAGTCTTTGTATTATTAGTATTAAGAAACGCTATGCCGAGATCTTCGTGTTTTAATATGATGGTTCCAATAATGCTTGCTTTTAGGTATGTTTAAGGTCTCGCAGGTTTCAGTGTTATTACTAAAATGACTCCACCGTAATTCTTACTGATGTCTTATGCTGGTTTATGACTGAAATAAAGATTTATTTTGTTTGAGTGAATGAAGGAGCGATTGAAGGAGCTGCATATATTTAGCCTGAAGGAAACACGACTGAGGTATGATGAGACGTGGTGGAATTGCTTTAGACCGCCCAGAGTCACTTTTTGTGAGACGGACAGCTCTTTGAATGTGACAAAATAAACAAATACAACTATGCAGGAAGGCCAGTCCGGGAGCTGCTCTGAGTCCGGGCAGAAGGCCGGTTCCTCTCTCAGCCCAGCTCACTTCTCAGGCTCCTGTTGTGGGGGAAAGCGGCTCACTCCTCCACAGGTGCCGTTCAGAGGAACAGCCACCTGGAGTCAGGCAAGAGGGGGGGGCAAGCGTCTCTCTCTCTCTCTCTCTCTCACTTCTGCCCGGATTTGGCTCTGGCTCCAGAGCCTCCCACCCCACCCCACCCCCACCTGGGCTCAGAGATCCAACCTGCCCACTCTCCGCACTGATCAGGGCCACTCAGGAAACAACGTGCCTGCTCTAACAGCTTCATAGCTCTTCGGCATTCGGTGGCCTTCACAAAATGGCCCAAGTCCCATAAGGCAGCAGCGGAACTACAGCTTACTCCCTTGGGAGGACTTAGCAAGGCTGGGGCGGCAGCAACCGGCAAATGCTTGCCTTTCGGACACTGCCTGGAAGGTGGTTGGCTTGAAATTCCCATGCAAAGCAGCTAGTGAGCCATGTCACTCTTTTTACCCAGTGCAGCTAAAGCTTCTTGAGTCGGCACTTCAGAGAAGTGTAAGCAAACTGATCAGGGCTGGATCAGCAGAACGGAGACTCACATCTTCATCCCCTAAAGTCCAGCCACGGATCCCACTGAGCAGCTGGAAGGGGCAGCCCCAGTGAGGGCTCAGGTTGCTCTGTCTTTCCCTTGAATGCACCCAGGGTGGGCAGCTTGCATCTTGCACTGGGTGCTTAATGCTCTTTTCTGGATCAAAATGTGCAGATTTTGAAACTGTGAATATGGCCTGCAAGCAACCAGGGATGCCTCCGAATCAGGCTGACCTGTTCTGTACCAGCCTGCTACCAGCCCTGCAGAAAAGGCAGGGACAACCCCTTTTACAAGAAGGCAAGAGGCTAGAATTAAGCCTGCCAAATTTATTGATACAAAAACAAACGGAACAAGACACGAACCAAGAAGCAGGAGCTTTTCAAGCGGTTGCCTTCAGCAAACCAGCCCTCCCACGCATTCCCCTTTTATACAGTTCAGGGCATGGCTTCTCTCTGCCTCCTTCCGAGGTGCCCCATTGCCTTCCTCTGTTTACTCCTGATTGACTGCCTCCTGCGTCGGGCGTCCTTGAACAGGGCCAACTGTGGGTCATCTTCATCCACGCTGTCAGGCTCACACAGCTGGGTCTCCATCGTGACCAGGTGGGAGGGGCCCGGCTGAGGGCTCTGCGGAGCCTCAAGGCCATCATCAGCAAGCTCTTCAACACCCCCCTCCTCCTCCTCTGAGTCATCCGACCCAACTGCCGAACCCACAGGCTGACCCTGAATCACAACATGACCTGGCTAAAATCAGAAAAAGCTGTCGGGTCCCTAAGTCCAACCTTCTGCTCAGGGCAAGAATCAGATGAAACAGTAGTCCTGAGCATTTCTAGGAAGGGAACTCAGCACCTCTTGGAATCATCGGCTCTGCTCTCAAACTGCGCTTTGCTCTGGAAGGTTTTTCCGACATGCAGTTAGAATGTAGTTGTATTCTCTATCCCATAACTTAAATGTTATTCAATATCTTCCACAAGAACGAAGAACTTGTATCATTCTAAGGGTTTGAGGTATGCTATCATCTCTCCCCACCTGCCTTTGAGGCAAGTCCGGTTCTTTCAGGCTTTCTCCGTGGGACTCGCTGTCTGGATCTTCCCCCTTGCCTACTCCATTGCCTGCTTTCTTGATCCTTACAGGGTGGTGCCCAGAATGTGCCCACGCTCAGGGGTTGAGGGTCAGATCAGCGCTAAAGAAAGTGGAATGATTCCTTTTGGTAATTTGCAAACTGTGTTAAACGATTCTTGGGAGCACAGTGGGTTAGGACGCTGAGCTTGTCGATCAGAAGGTCGGCAGTTTGACGGGTCAAATCCTGAGTGCCGCGTAGCAGAGTGAGCACCTGTTACTCGTCCCAGCTTCTGCCAACCTAGCAGTTCGAAAGCACGTAAAAACACAAGTAGAAAAATAGGGACCACAACGGTGGGAAGGTAACAGCGTTCCGTGTGCCTTTGGCGTCTAGTTATGCCGGCCATATGATCACGGAGACGTCCTCGGACAAGCGCTGGCTCGTCGGCTTTGAAACGGAGATGAGCACCGGCCCCTAGAGTCAGAAACGACTGGCACGCATGTGCCGGGGAACCTTTACCTTTACCTTAGAATTGTCCTTGCCTTTTTTGCAGCTGCATTACACAATGGCCTCCTGTGCTGGAGAGCTACCTACCACCCCCACCCCCAAGGCCTTAAAATCCCCTCCCTTGTCACCCAGAACAACGGTTTTCAAGGCGCCTTTGTTGCTGGGAGGGGGCCTCCTCCCCGCCACCCAGGGCAAAACATCCTTCCTGCCCACCTCTTGGCTCGGAAGGAACAGCCGACGGCGTTTGGTAAGAGCCTGCTGGCCCTCGGTGGAACCAGATTCCCGTCAAAGCTAAGCTAAGCGCTGAAAGGCGAGGTTCGTGTCACGAGTGTATTTGCTTTTAATTTAGCGTTTGTGCCGGCAGTTACAAAAACAAATACGCTCCAGACGCGAGAGCAGGCGGCCCTCGCTTCCCTCGCCGCCTCGAAGCCGCCGGCACTCGAAGACCGTCCGCGCCCCCCAAACTGCTTCACTTCCCCCTCGCGAGCTGCGGGCTGCATCCGCGCGGCGGCCCCCGGGAGGGAGAGCGAGCGAGCGGGCTGCGGTGGGCCCAGGGCAACGGCAGGAGCCCAGAGCCGAGGGGGCGCAGGTCGGGGCAGCCCGGCAGAAGAAAAGCCGTCTCAAGTAACCGAGAGACCCGAGGAGTCCCGCGCACCGCTCCGCAGCTCCTTTCCCGGCCCATCCACCCGACTCCCCGCCTTCCCGCAAGAGCTCCGGGGCTGCCCGCCGCCCGCGCCGGGATCCCGAGGCCCCCGGGCGGCAGCGACGGCAACGGGCCGCCCAGAAGGGCCAGCGGGGCGGCGGCCCCGGGAGCAGCGGCCGGAGGGGGGGCGGGGAGGACGGGGGGTTCGCGGCGCGGAAGGGCCGGTTTCCAAGGAAAGCCAGAGGGAAGCGCAACTCGGGAGGGTCCGCAAAGGCCCCGCAGGGCCTGGAATTTGGCCGGCAGCTCCTCCCGGCCCAGCGGCTTCTCGGCGGTCAGCTCAGGCCGGCCGCAGGCACGCCACGCCGAAGGCCCGAAACGCCCCCCGGGACCTCTTCGGCTCCGGGCCGGACCGGACAGCGCTCCGGCACCCCCAACCCCCCCCCCACGCTTGGGGAAGGGCCTCCCCCGAGCGCTGCCCCGCCTGAGGGGTCGCCGCGGGCTCCGTTGCCCCTCGCCCGGCAGGAGAGGATCCCTGGCGCCCCGCCTGCTCGGACTCGCTCCTCAGCCGCGCCCCAGCCGAGCCTGCGGGGCGATTGTGGGGAAGAGAGCGCGGCCGGAGCCAGCGGAGGCCCTTCGGGGGAGCCGGGCGGGCGGGGCGAAGCACGACCCCCGCGGCCTTCGGGCTACTCCGGGGGCTCCAAGTTAAGCAATGCTGCCCTCTCGCGGCAGTTGGCGCGCCGGGCAACGTTTCGGGTCCAGGGACGCCCCGGAGGCGCCAGAGGCAGCCGGGACTGCGGGGCGAGGCGGGGCAAGGCGGGCGGGAGGGCCGCCCCTACCTGGCCTTCCTCTCGGGCACCTCCACGGGGGGGGGGGGGGGGGGCTGGCTGCAGGCCGGGAGGAGCCGCAGGACAGGGTTGCCTCTGGAAGGTCAGGCCCTGCGGGGGCGGAAAGGGAGCCGGGGGCCAGAGGGTGACCCTCGGTCCCACTGCAAGGGCTCCGGAGTCCGGCCCTGACAGCCCAGGCCTGCTTGCCTTCTCCCGCCCTCCTGCCCCCTCTGCCCTTTCTGGGAAGCAGCGGCAGGGGGAGTCGAGGGAGAACTGCCCTGGCGTGGAACTGGAGACGATTTTCATTTCACCTCATGGGAGTATTAAGCCACCGTAAGAGGAGAGTCCCGGCTCCTGATTGTCCAGGGCTCCAAGGGGCCCCTCTGCAAATCAGGCTTCCTTGGCCCTAAAGCTCAAGCCAGAGCCTGGAACGGCACCCAGAGCGTGCCCAGAAAGCAGGGCGGGCAGGCAGGCCTTTCCACAGCGGGGCAGATGGTCTTCCTGCCACACATCAGTCAGAAGCCCAAGACTGTAAGCGTCTGCGGCCACTTCAGCCCTTCAGGCAGCATCACAGACGGGCACGGAAACCTGTCCCCACTGCTGCTGCTGGACATCCACCCCCAGCTTTGGCTCTGGAAGACTTTTCCCTCCGTAGGGGGCCTGGCGTGCCCATGGCACATCTCTCCGGGGCTCCTTCAGCTGTGGCCGAACCTAGGCAACTCCCGGGATTCTGTTTCCTGGTGTTGGGTTCAATACATCACAGAGGGAAGGCAATTTCCCCCTCCTCCAAAGTTCAGAATTACTCCCCAGGGACTATTTGGGACATGGGGCAGTAGCCATCATTAGAAGGTTCTGCAGTCCCCCAAGCAGCCAAAACCGCTGAGAGGACCAGAAGTGCCAACGGACCCACTCAGGGGCCAAATTGGGGCACCCTGATGACCCCGGGGCAGCTTGGAGTGGGCAGTGGAAATGCCACAAATGAATCGAGATGCACCGGAGGGGCGGCTGTCCCTGGTTCTTCCCACCACAGAGTGGCCCAAGGATTCGGCCAGCCGCTTGGCCAGGGCTCCTGGGTTGGGCAGGGAAGGAGGGCTGCGTTGCTGCTTTTGGTGGCCCTCCAAACCTTGGCCATGGCCCCATGCTGAGCGAGAAAATGCCCTTAAAATGAATCACCAGTCATGTTAAGCTTACCGTTTCTCTTGCAATATTATTTATAATCTATAATAAATGGTTGGTTAGTTAAACATCCCTGGCCAGTGCAGCCTTCAGTACAACATTCGTTGCCCCCAACTCTCACTTCAATCAGCAGACGGCTCTCTTCCTCTTCTTCCCCAGCCAGACCATCTCTTCTTATAAAAATAAAAGCGTAGATTTGGAAAGTGGCTGAGCCACTAAGCCTTGCACTCCATCACGGCTTCCTGATGGTTCTTTTAGAGGGTTCTAAAAGGTTCGACCGATAAAAGTTCCGCTGTTGGTTTTGGTTAAACAACGGCAGCCGGCGAATCTAAAGAATTTGTCACTGAAGCATCACCCATACTTCCTTTCGTTCCTGAGCTGCTTGAAGCAGAAGGGGACCCAAGGCCAAGGCTGTATTTGGGTACTTCTGGAGTAATCCCCTCTTCCCAAGGATGAGGGAGAACTTGCAAAATCAGAGTAGAGCTGGAAGGGGCCCTATGCCATTTTAGACAAGTGGCTTTCAGACAAAGGATTATATTAGCTTTTTTGGCGGCAGCTGCTGCACACTGCTGGGTCACATTTAGAATATAGATTATAGAGAATAATAGAATAGAATAGAATAGAATAGAATAGAATAGAATAGAATAGAATAGAATAGAATAGAATAGAATAGAATAGAATAGAATAGAAAATATGGAATGGAATGGAAATAGAATAGAATAGAATAGAATAGAATAGAATAGAATAGAATAGAATAGAATAGAATAGAATAGAAAATATGGAATAGAATAGAATAGAATAGAATAGAATAGAATAGAATAGAATAGAATAGAATAGAATAGAGCTGGAAGGGACCTTGGAGGTCTTCTAGTCCAGCCTCCTGCTCAAGCAGGAAAACCTATAATGTCTGAGACAGGTGACTGTCTAGCCTCTTCTTAAAAATCTCCAGTGATGAAGCACCCAGGATTTCTGGAGGCAAGCTGTTCCACTGGTTGATTGTCCTCACTGTTAGGACGTTTCTCCTTAATTCCAGGTTGCTTCTCTCTTTGATCAGTTTCCAACCATTGTTTCTCATCCCTCTGGTGCTTTGGTGAACAACCTGGCCCCCTCTGCCTTTTGGCAGCCCCTCAGATACTGGAACACTGCTATCGTGTCTCCCCTATTTCTTTTCTTTAGACTGGCCAAACCCAAGTCCCGCAGCCATTCTTCGTATGTTTTAGTCTCCAGGCCTTTGATCATCTTCGTTACTCTTCTCTGAATTTTTTCCAAACTCTCAACATCTTTTTTGTGATATGGTGACTAAAACTGGCTGCAGTATTCCAGGTGTGGTCTTACTAGGCTTTTATAAAGCGGTACTAATACCTCGCGTGATCTTGATTCTTTGCCTCTGTTTATACAACCAAGGATTGTATTAGCTTTTTTGGTTGCTGCTGCACACTGCTGGCTCATAGTAAAGTGATCGTCCACTAGGACTCCAAGGTCGTTCTCACAGTTACTGCTTTTAAGCCCAATCTGTATTTTTACCTTTGGTTTTCCTGCCTAAATGTAAGACTTTGCTTTTCTCCACATTAAATTTCATTTTGTTGGATAGGGCCCATTGTTCAAGTTTGTCAAGATCTTTTTAGTTCCTGAATTTGGCTTCCGGGCTATTGGCTATTCCTGCCAATTGTATTTCGACTGGCATTATAAAAGAAACTTACCTAATTCTGCATTTAAGTCAGCATATAACATAGCTTTCCATCCAAATTCAGTCTTTGATGTTTAATGCATTTTACCAGATTTATTTATTTATTCAGTCAGTCAGTCAGTCAATTTATAAGGCTGCCTACCTCTCCAAGAAGCTCTGGGCAGCGAACAAACAAAAGCCGAGTTACAGTAAAACAAACAAGCAAAAACCCTGAAATTGCACTGGGGCTCAATAAAAACACAAAGCTACAAGACACACACACACACACACACACACACACACCAACACCATTCCTGGAGCCCCACTACGAATGATCTCAGCCCAAACCAGTAGGGGATAACCAGCACTTCACGGTCTTGTGAAAGACCAACAGAGTAGGAGCTGCCTCTCTTCTGGGATGGGGTACAGGTTGTTCCCCAGGGCAGATACTGGGCTGCCTGGAATATGTCTCTGTTTCTGAAACCCCCCCTTGCCCACCACCCTGCCCACCCCCGATCTGCAGCTGATGCACCCGGGATGGATTGGCTGATCTGCTCTTGGAGGTGGCACCTCCCCTCCATGATCCCGTGCCCATGATCTCCACTATAAATCATGTGAGACTGTTGGGATGTAATCAGTCTTTGTGTACGCTAGCATTTAAAGAAGGGCAGATATCTTTTTTTTAAAAAAAATGTTACCTATTTTAGCAGAAATAAGAGAAGCCAGCTCCAAATTAAAGAATGTTACTTGCTCCATTGGGCCTGTCTGTAAGCCAGACAGGAGTGAATATTTTGGTCTTTGGTTTTGGCAGTTAATTTTAGTCTGTCCTGCTTGCAGATTGTTAGGGCCCTCGGCGTTCTTCTGAGGTCCTGGAAATACAGCCACATCATCTGCATATCAGAAGTACAGGCAAATGCTTTAGATTTACTGCACAAATCAACAGTATCGAAACAGATTTCTTTCGGTCTAAGATGAATGTCCTAATTTGTTAAGTTGCCTACCAAGACATGTATATAGAAAAACAACAATGGGGCTGGGATAATCCATGCTTAATTCCATAGTTTGGGGAAATGACATCTGACCTTCAGCTTTGTATCTTTATGAAGCTGCAGAAATTAGAAGAAAGTGGCATCAATCAGGCAAGGAGCTTCCAGCTTTTCCCACTATCTTGATAAATAGAAAAACGGTGACTTAAAATCAATGAAGGCTGCATAAAGGAAGATTGCAGAAGAGGTAGAATATTTCTCTGTTAACTGCTGGAGGACTAAACTGGGTAGTAATAGATTGGTCTTCTCTTTTCCCCCCAACTGATTTTCCTACCCACTTCCTCAGTTTCCCATATGGCAGGTATTCATTTGTTGAAAGCAAATCCAGAGCTTTATACGTGTTGAGGCATCTTCCTCCTTTCCTCAAAGAGTGCTATCACTGTATGGCCCCGATCCCCAGGGGTGCTATCTGTAATGCATTGGGATTTTTGCTTGTACTGATTCACGTGTCTGTTTAAATGCTGCATTAAGGTTTGCTCATGGTGTGTATGTGTAACGGTGACTAAGCCAGACTTCTTGTCTCCAAGGCTATCATTGGTAGACTTGGGATGGGAATGGCTTCCTTTAAATCTATTTGTCGCCGCTTAGTGGCCAACTGTATAAATAGCTGCGCAGCAGCCACTGTTTCAGTTCTATTCTGCTTGACTTCAATAAAGCATGTTACTGTTTGGAACCTTCCGTCTCGCTCAATGCCTGCAAAGAACCGGCTACACAACACTATCTACAAACAGAGAAACTCAAGAGGCTGGGTCATTTTTAATTGAGAAAATCTTAAATCCCTGGCTGAGGCCTTTTGGGCCTTCCCTGATCTTAATTAGCGAATTAGTCATTAACCTCTGCAAGCATTGCTGGAGGCCAAACTGTGTCTACTGAGGGCTGAGGCCCTTTCTGATCTCCTGCATCATTATACTTTTCCCTAAGGTTCCTCTCCTGAGTCTCAGCTGTTAATAAGAAGCAGAACATTTCAACACTGGTCCATTTCTTAAATGTGCAAAATAACGGCTGCTCGTTTCTTACTGTTTGCACAAGAAATGCTTGGATGCTGCAGGACTACAATGTCCAGCGCTCCAATAATTTCTTAGATTGGAGAAGTTGTTTATAAAGATGGTTTTTTTTTTTTAAAAAAAGATTTTGCACTAACTGTAATGTACTGGGTCTAAGCGTGCGGGTTTAGGGCACGGTTCACCGAGCATTTGTAGTCGGCGCAGATCCTTATCTCCCCGTTGGATTTAAGTGGGGTGACTATCGGGGTCTCCCGTACTCCCCCATCTACGGGCTCTAAGATTCCCTGGCCCACAAGCTTGTCCAGTTCACGCTCGATTTTATGTTTGAGCACGAAAGGGACTTGCCGTGGCTTGACCCTAATGATGGGGAGGACGCTCGGGTTCCTTCCATGGAATCTCTTTCTAGGCTGTGTATGTGTGCGCGCGCATGTGTGTGCACATGCATGCACATGTGTGCATGCACATTGAGGGGGCCACAAATATATATATGACTGTTGTGAGTCAACAGGGCTTATGTTATATAAGACAGACATCTTTTAAATTAAATAAATCCTTATACACACACACACACACACACACGTACACGTGCCCTTAGCCATTGAAGTCATCTGGTCATTGAAACCATTGAAGACACTAGCCTGGACCCTTCAGCACTTCTGTGAATTGTAGGATCACAGGATGAGTCTTCCCTGAGGCTGCACCAATTTCTGCTTCTTCCTTGGATTCCGTACAGCTGATCCCTAATCCTCTCCTCCTCCTTTTGTATGTAGGGCACCACGGGAAACTTTTCACTCTACCACGTGTTCCCACCCCCCAAATACTGGTTCTCCGTGTTTGCCCTCTGCACTCTTGGTGTCCAGGCCCTGAGCCCTTTAGTAGCCCCCGTCATAGGGAAACCGGCTACAAAGTTTGCAAGTCACCCCCCCCAGGAAGAGGAGCCACAACAAGGACAGGCCCCAATTTGTTTCTCTTGGTCCACGGATTGCCTGATAGCAGCCCTCCCCAAGTGGCTTCTGCTTTCTTCACTGGGGCTTTTCTTTTCTTTCCTTTGAGACCTTGAAGGTCAGACGTTTCCCCAGTGAGTCTCAGAGTGGCCAATGTGGGCTTCCTACAGTAACCAGAATGAAAAAGAAAATCAAAATTCTTAGCTCTTCTCCTTTTACAATATATCTGTCAGGTCCCCTTTTTTTCAGGTGCCCTGCCGTTCTGGTGGAGGGGGGGAGGAGACCTCCCTTTGGGGGAGCATTCAGATGGACCAGACTCCCTCCCAGCCGGTTCCAGCCTGACTCCAAGGTCGCTGCGCCCTGAGGATGACCCGTTGTCTGTCCTGTACCTCAGAGCTCTCAAAACAACTTTGCGGTGCTGTATTGGCAGCTGAACTGGTCAGGGGGTGGGGCTGGGTTTCAAAGTGGGAAGAATAGCTGGGTGCTTCGGGCAGGAATGTTAGATTCCGCTTGACCTTACTGCAACCTATGTCTCTCCGTAAAAGTTCTTTGACTCCACATACGAGTCAAGAGTCATACTTTCCTAAGAGGGCCAGTTGGGACAGGTCCTTACAATATCCAAGATTTTCTGTAACTTAATTGGGTTCGGTTTTCAAAATATAATTCAACATTGCATTTACATTGAAATGACCATCAACCCAATACAGGCCCAAAGCAGATGGTGCCTCTTCCAACAAAGCAGTGGAAGTTGGCCTTTGGAAAGAGGAAGTGGGTTCGTTGAATGGAAGAATCTTTTATTTTTTATTTTTTTATTTTAATTCCATTTATATCCCGCCCTTCTCCGAAGACTCAGGGCGGCTTACAAGCTTAGCAGTTTGTTGAATTAATCTTAGATCACTTGACGCTGTAGGAGAAATCTCTCCTTTAGCTGCTTGGTTCACAATGGGGATGGGAAACCCCATTTTCAGAATTTGCACAATCTGAAAAATGCAACGCTAGAAGAAGCTATCTAGGGCTCATAACAAAATTAATTACAACATAGGAAATCAGAGGTAGTGAGGGAAGGAAAGTGCACTATGAAGAGGAGGGTTTTACTGAAAATGGAAAGACCAATGGTTAGAATAATAGCTCCTGCACCAGGGCCAGACAGGATAATTCCCTCTTGCTTGAAAGTCTGTGCGGATCAATTGCCCCCCCTTCAACCGCATCTTTAATAAATCACTGGAGATGTGTTATGTCCCTTCTTGCTTCAAATGCTCTACTATCGTCCTGGTGTCCAAGAAACCCTTCCTCAAGCAGCTGAATAACTGCTGACATCCGTAGGGTTTGCCCATCTGAAAGCCATCACAGAACTGCTGCTAGAACCCTTGCAGTTTGCCTACCATGCAAATAGGTCGGCAGGTGATGCTGTCAATATGCACTGCACTAAATCTTACAACATCTTGAATCCCCAAAGAACTATGCAAGGGTCCTTTTTGTAGACTTCAGCTCAGCATCCAGCACCACCATTCCTGAAATCCTCCTCTCTAAATGGACTCGGCTAGCTCTGCCTGACCACACTTGTAGATGGATTATAAGCTTGCTAATGAATAAGAAGCAGCAGGTAAAGCTAGGGAGGAGGACCATATTGAACACCCGTTCAATTAGCATAGGATCCCCCCCCCGCTGTGTGCTCTCTCCATTACTCTTCTCTCTATGTACTAATGGCTCAGAGGATCCCCCTGTTAAAAGTACTAAAGTTTGCAGAAGATACAACAGTGATTGGTCTCATTCGAGATGATGATGATGATGGGAGGTAGATCACCTGGCCCTGGGATGCAGCTGAAGCAATCTGGATCTGAACACTCTTAAAACTGTAGAGATAATAGTAGCTTTAAGAAGAAACTCTCCTACCACCTCTTACAATATTAGGCAACACAGTATCAACAAGAGAAACCTTCAGGTTTCTAGATTCTAATATCTCCAAGGACTTGAAATGGACACCTAACATTAGAACCATCATTAAAAAGGCACAACTCAGAAAGCCCAGATTGCTGGAGGATCTGCTGATATAGTTCTACAGAGGAATCACTGAGTCCGCCATTTGTACCTCTGTAACTGTCTGGCTTGGCACAGCAACCGAACAGGGCAGGTACCGACTTCAACGGATAGTTAGGCCTGCAGGAAAAACAATGGCAACCAGCCTGCCTTCCATCGAGGACCTGTGTACTGCACGAGCCAGGAAGAGGGCTGTGAAGGGATCTACAGACATAAACTGGCTCAACTCCTCCCCTCTGGATGCCGCTATAGGGCATTTCATGCCAAATAAACTAGACTCAAAGACAGGTTTTCCCCCGTACCATCACTCTGCTGAACACTTGCCATGTTTCTCTGAAAATAAGCCCTATCCCCAAAATAAGCCGTAGTTGTGGGGCGCGGCACTTGCATAAAAATCAAGCTAGGGCGGGGGTGGGGGTGGAGCTGCTCACACACCCACCTGCTTATCTTAGGACCGCCACAGCCAGGCCTTCCACACCCTGGCACCTGTTGCACCACTGCCCGAGTTCTTCTGTGGCTGCGACCACACGCTATGTGGCGCACCATGCTGCTACTGCCGGTTGTGCTAGGGGGCCATGAGGCTCATTGTGCCAATAGTGCTGCTGCCGCCGCTTGCAACAAAAAACCACACTGCGCATTGCACTGATCATGCCGGTGCTGCTGCTCACAGCAGGAGGCCATGAGGCTTGTCGCACCGATCGCGCCCACTCACGATTGGTGGGATGAGCCTCGTGGCCTCCTGCCATGAGCAGTGGCACTAGTATGATCTGAGCAATGCGCCACATGGCCCCTGCTGCAAACAGTGGCAGCGTCACGATCGGACGATCGGACGATGAGCCATGCGACTATCTGCTGAGAGCAGTGGTGCAATGTGCCACGTGGCATGCAGCCACAAGCAGCTGCAGAAGAACTCAGGCAGCAGCGCAACAGGTGTCGGGGCGTGGGAGGCCTGGCTGCAGCGATCCTAAGGTAAGACACACACCCCCAGCAAAATAAGACCTGGTGCCTCTTTTGGAGGCAAAAAAAATATAAGACCAGGTCTTATTTTCGGGGAAACACAGTAATTCCCACAGCAATTGTCTCATTTCTCATCTTTTCTCATCTTTCCTACTATCTTCTCCAATTGGTTTCTTATGATGTATCATTGTTTGTAACTTATGATTAATGATTGTAATTATGATTATGACCTATGACCTATTACTTGCTGTTTATATGTACACTGTGAGCTTCTGCACCAGAGACAAATTCCTTGTGTGTCTAATCACACTTGGACAAATAAAACCTATTCCGTTCTGTTCTATTCTAATTCCATTCCATTCCATTCTTATCTGGCTTTTCCGTTGGGAGAGTGGCAACATGATCACAGCTTGGGAGAGTTCTGCATGAGGTGGCCCTTCCCCGAACGCAACTGCTATGCCAGCTGGGACCTTCCTAGACTTCTGCTCTTGGTTATCAGGAGGGCTTTCTCACAGCTTCCTCTTGTGAGCCAACTTCACCTTTTTATAGGTCAGAAAACGCTGCTCACGGTCACTCCTGCCTTCATCATCTCAGCATGGACTGCTGCGTCCCACCAGGGTTGCCCTGAAGAATACCAGGAAGCGCAGCTGATGCAGAAGGCAGCAGAGCAGGCAGCCATCCACGCCCACCTGCTCCAGCAGTGCCCTGTCTCCCAGCTGGCTTCCAGGTGTATTCCAAGATTGTCACCTGTAGTGCACGGGAGCCGTTTTTTTTTTCCCCAATTATTTTTACCCACCCCATTAGGTCTCTGAGTTCCATCCATTCAAGAACATCTCCAAGTATGTATCCGAATTATCAGCCTAAATGTTGGAGGTGCGGTGATGAAGATGCAACATATTTTCACATATGGTGGACATGTAAAAAGGTTAAGGCTTTTTGGATAAAAGTTTGGTGGAATATGCAGAAGATTTTTAAACAGAGGATAAAGTTTTGTCCGCAACTTTTTTTGTTGGGAATAATTACAGACGCTACAGTTGTGGACACCAAGTTGATGTTGAATTTAATTACGGCAGCAAGACTTTTGATAGGTCATTATTGGAAGAAAGAGGATCTGCCGACCATAGAAGAGTGGACCTTAAAGGTTTCCGACCTGGCAGAGATGGCGAAGATTTTGGCCTATTTGAAAGATCATTCGCAAGAACGCTATATTATGGAATGGAGAAAATGGATTGAGTTTATCCAGAACAAGTATAGGGTTAAGAAGTTTTATGTAGCATTTGAATAAGTCTTCTTTCGTTTTTTTTTCTTTTCTTATTTTAGTTTCTTTTTATACATATTTAATATTACTAAGGCTTGTTTTATCCTATATAAGCTAGAGAGTGATGGATTTTAGAGTTTATAGTTGTTAGTATATGATTGTTTATGATTGCTTTTTATATATATACCTTGTATTTAGCTCTGGGAAGTCGGGGGGGAGGGGGGGAGGGGGGAGAGGTAGGGGGGGAGGAGGGAGGGGGTAGGGGGGATTTTTAAAGAAAAATGGTATGTTAAAACTTTTCAATAAAAAAAAAAGAACATCTCCCAGCTGGAGCCAGGAAGTGTGTGCCTTTTCTGTGGCAGAGTCTGTCCTTTGCGACGTCCTGTGCCCTGAAATTCTGTTGGCCCTGACAACTGTTGGCATTTCAGGAAGACTTTTAAGAAGGGATGTTTTCTCAAGTATGGGAGACAGGAAGATAGTTGATGTCATCTGTGATTTACTAACCATTTGGGTTGTCCTTGAGTGCCATTCCTCTCAGAGATTTCCCTAAATTGAGTTTATTTTGTACAGTACATTTTTAAATCTAGGCTAGTCAGCCACAGTCTCTTTTGCCAAATGGACAGGCATATAAATTGATTAGAATAAAATAATAAAATGAAATAAGTGTTATGTTGAGGAGGGAGCGCTCTTGTTCTCTGTTCCCCAGAAAGCAGGACCAGAACCAATGAATCCAAACTATAAGGAAACCAGGTAAATTTGAGAGAGAAGGGAGAGCCTGACTGTGGCCCCATGGATGGTCCTCTGAATCAGGACGTTTCCCTTCACAGCAGGCTGGAGATCCACCTACCTAAATATTTAGGGACTTGAATGAGACGTCCTTGGAGACTTCTTCTACTATGTTACAAATAATCCACAGTTGGGGTTGGACCAGAAGAACCGCCATGGTCCTTTCCAAATCTGTTATTCTTCAGAGAGAAAAGCTGGCAGTTGACAAACCTACAGAGAGCTTTGTTTGAAGAAAGGGCTTCTTTCCCAGGGACACCACAGGAGGGAGGCTCCTCTGAGGTCCTTTTGCTTCCCCTTACTGTTAATCTGAACTAATCACAATGGCTCTGCTATTCTTGGAGAGGTTATAAAAGACCGCAGACCACCTGCTTAGCGGTTCACCACTCAGATCCTACCAGGGTCATTTTTTGGTGATGCATGACGGATCCATTTTTAAAGTGATAACATCTGTTGCTTGTACACATTTTATTTATAATTCTTCCCCCGGTGATTATAACAGGAGCTTGGCAAGTAATCACCAGCTGTGTAAATTAGCTAGGAAAGGGAATGGTTATCTGATCTGTGTACAAAGGTATAGTAGCCATGTCTGCAGGGAATAAAATAACAGCTGAGGACTCGTGAGACAATCCCATTGAAGGACTTGAAATTTGCGAAAAATATGAAGTAGCAAAAGTACCCAATTTATGGCTGATGGTGTAATGCCAGTCAAATCAAAGGCATTAACTTGGCCCAATCCCTAACATTTCAAGAGGGGGGAATGACCCAGTAAACGTAGCAAGAATGAGGAGTCCTTCCTGTCCATTACATGTTTCTCCTCTAAGTTTTTGTGGTTCCAGATTGGTGTTTGAGTTTTTTTATTTTTTAAGATTGTACATTTTATAATTTATCCTTTGCACCCATCCATCCTTTATCCATCACAGCCTCTTTTCTTTCCCCTTTGGGGTGGGCGTAATTTCTATATTTTTAGCTCCTTCTTCATGTATGTTTGCCCAGATCCTCTCCACAGGGTTATGATAATCACTGGCAATTGTGAGACTATTTTATATTTAGAAAATTGATAAAATATCATGCCTCCTACAATCCCGATTCAGAGTGTTTCGCAGTTATTTTCTAAGCAACAATAAAAATGTGCAAGTACTAATTGCATTTGTCATTATTGTTGCAGGTTGGGGCCGGAATGTTCTCCTTAGTCATCATTGGGGTTTCCCTTGGATGGAATTCTGCTCTCAACATCCAGCCCAGGAGAAGCATCCTCCAATTGGCAGGCACAGTACCCTGGCTACTCTAGGCATTGTTTTGTTTGGGGTTTTTTTTTTTAACTTTTTCTCCATTCCTGTCAGTCACCTACTCAGCTCTTTAACTATTAACTACTAGACGGCAGCAAAGAGTCGGGGGGGGAGTGTTTTTATATATATATATACATATGTTAATAATAATAATAATAAATAATAAACCTTTATTGTCAAAGTACAACATGTGTACATTGAGATTAGCTGAGCCTCCCCCTGTGCTCTCTCCCCCCAACACGCAGTGACAACAAACCCTCCATCCCACCACACCATGTGAACCAACTACACCACACACCGGCCTCCCAAGTCAATTCTGCATAAGATTATGTCCCATTTAAAAGCCTAACAGCCCACGGATAAAAGCTGTTCTTCAGCCTGTTGGTGCGGCTGGCTATATTCCTATATCTCCTACCGGATGGTAGGAGAGTAAAGAGATACCGTCCAGGGTGTGAGTCATCCCTGAGAATCTTCCTCACTCTTCCAAGGCAGCGAGCCCTGGCGAGGTCATCCAGTGGTGTCAGGGAACAGCCCACGATGTCTTGTGCTGTGCTCACTACCCTCTGTAATACTTTCCTATCTGCGTCTGTCAGACCGGCATACCAAACCACAATACCATATGAGAGGACGCTCTCTATGGTAGACCGGTAAAAGCGGGTCATTAGCTGTTGTTCTACCCTGTTCTTCCGCAAGACCCTGAGAAAGTGAAGCCTCTGTTGGGCCTTTCTAGCCACCAGGGTTGTGTTAACTTTCCAGGTCAGATCTTCACAGAGGTAGACTCCCAGAAATTTAAAGGATATGTATACATACATATACATATATATACATATATATACATATATATACATATACATATACATATACATATACATATACATATACATATACATATATATATATATATATATATATATATATATATATATATATATATATATATATATATATTGTGTGTGTGTGTGTATGTTTCCATTCACAGGTCATGCTGGGGCTGCAGCCGCTGAAGAGCTGGGGTGGGAGGAAGGGGTCCAGTGTGGGGACCAGGTGGGCCTTGTCCACCGCCCTCCAGTGATCCTATGGACAGAGGGGCCCCAGAAGGGTCAGGGTGGAGTCTTTTGAGGGCCCTTTCGGTTGTAGCCAGGAAGCCATGGACCAGCCAGTCACTTCCAAGGCTTCCCCCTCTCGGGGTCAGCCAATTTACACAGAAGAGAGAGGGAAGATGGTGGAAGGATGCCTAGGATGCCTGAATTTCTGCTTGGGGTAGAATATAGGACTTAATGGCGCTTTCCAAATCTTTTTATATAGTGGGGGTTTGTTTCTGCATTGTTGGAACTGAATCTTTTTAGTTCTTGTCATTATCTGTAAAGGGACGCGGTGGCTCAGTGGGTTAGGACGCGGAGCTTGTCAATCAGAAGGTCGGCAGTTTGGCGGGTCGAATCCCGAGTGCCGCGTAGCAGAGTGAGCGCCTGTTACTCGTCCCAGCTTCTGCCAACCTAGCAGTTCGAAAGCACTTAAAAATGCAAGTAGAAAAATAGGGACCACTTCGGTGGGAAGGTAACAGCGTTCCGTGCACCTTTGGCGTCTAGTCATGCCGGCCACATGACCACGGAGACGTCCTCGGACAAGCGCTGGCTCTTCAGCTTTGAAACGGAGATGAGCACCGGCCCCTAGAGTCGGAAACGACTAGCACACATGTGCGGGGGAACCTTTACCTTTTACCTTTTATTATCTGTAACTGCCAAGAGTTTATTAAGGATCCAGGCAGGAATTCCCTCAAAACAGCTCCATGATTTGGGTTATCTGTAGGCATTTGCTGCTCTTGAAAGTGCCAGCAAGTACAACATGCTGTTAACATGGAAGATCCTGAACTGATGTGTGCCGGCTTCGCTTTGACTGGGGGACAAGGGTGGATGATTTCCATGACTGGGTAAGACACGTCTTCCCATTTTCTTACATTTTTCCCTAGAAGGCAGGACAAGTCATTGCCTCCCCCAAAGGGCAGGTTGCTTTTCCCACCATGATCTTGGTCCCTTTGGGGTGGGGGGGGCAGCTAAAACCTGATTCCCTGAGGAGAGGCGCCGGTTCGTGCAGGCTGTCAGGCGAGCGTTTAATGGGACAAGGCAGGTGTAACGACCGTGATGCCTCCATCAACCTGTTCCCCGCATTGCGTTTTTAATCAGGGCCATCTGCTCCATGGAGAGTGGCAGCTGCTGGGTCGCACAAATAGCGCTGTTGTGTACCTTTGCGTAAAGCAACATATTGTCATAATGTCTCTGATATCGTGGGACGGGATAATGTTAACCAAGGAAAGGTGACATTATGCCTGGTGCAGCGGAGACAAGGGGTTCTTGTACTTGAGCCGTGTCTCTTCTGAGCATCGCCTTCTCCAGGGGCAGGATTTATCCCGGGGGGGGGGCACCCTTCCTGCTGACTTGCCAGTTGCGCCCCGGCTGATTTGCCAGCCTGTTTCCCGGAGCAGCTTTCAGAAGAAATGAGCCAAGGAGTTCTGGGGGGGGGGGTGATTTACCGAGCCCGCTGCTTTTCCCATTTCCCTTTTTATGAGTCAATAGCCTTTGCCTGCACAAGGGGACCATAGAGGAATCTGCCCGATTGCTCTCAGTGGCAGCCTAATTATTTGTTACAAAGCAGATTGCAAGGCTTCAACATTTTCCAAATAGCAGGGAGGCAATTAAAAATACTTTATGGCCCAATCCCACACAGGTTAACTCAAAGGCCAGCTTTGCTGAGTTCTATGAGAGCTCCTAGCACGCCCGCCAAGCTTTAGCTTTAGCTGTGTTCGTAAGGCTTGGCTGAATTAAGCCATGAGCCGGTTTCTCACATTGCACTGAATCACGAACTAAAGAAACAGGTTTTCTTTAGATAGTACAGTAAACTGTAAACTAAGCTCAAATAACAACAAAATCCAAGCTTAAAATTAACATAGTTGAGCGTATTCTGTAAACGCATCTGTAAAGTTTCAACTTTAAATGTCTTGTGTGAATGCAGATTTAGACTTTTTCATTCCTGTATTTCCATTTGTAATTATATTTAACTATTTTAGTTTAAAACCACTGCAAGTGTTCCTTTGGATCAGTGACTTTCTAAGCAGAATGATCCAGTCCTGACTAGGCAATTCACTATAAAATGACAATCTTCAAGAAAGGGGGGAAAAAGACCCAGGAAACTACAGACCAATCAGCCTAATATCAATACTTAGGAAGTTCCTAGAAAAGATAATCAAAAAACAGATCTGTGAACAACTAAAAACAAACTAAGTAGCCAGCACGGGTTTGTTAAAAAGGTTCTTCTGAAGAGTTTCATCTGTCGGAAGCATGACAGCAACATGATAGCAGCATTCCAGTATTTGAGGGGCTGCCACAAAGAGGAGGGGGTCAAACTATCCTCCAAAGCGCCTGAAGGCAGGACAAGAAACAATGGTTGGAAACTCACCAAAGAGAGAAGCAACCTAGAATTAAGGAGAAACTTCCTGACAGTGAGGACAATTAACCAGTGGAACCGCTTGCCACCAGAAATCGTGGGCGCTCCATCACTGGAGGATTTTAAGAGGAAACTGGACAGCCATTTGTCTGAAATGGTATAAGTTCTCCAGCTTGAGCAAGGGGCTGGACTAGAAGACCTCCAAGGTCCCTTCCAGCTCTATTCTATTCTATCTGTACTTGCCAGTAGCCAGCAGGTAGAACAGCAGGCCAGAAAGCCAGAATCTAAACATGAATCCATTCCCACAATAAGCTGGCTCTCCCTTGTTAACGGAAAAGCATAGAAACCTGAGTAAAGTAAACCAATTAATATCCTGCTCAGTCGTGAGGGAAGAGGAGTCGGGGCTAACGTCCCATTAGAAGTATCTTCTCCCACTGCACTTTCTTAAAATGCCAGAAGAGGGACTGAAAATGTTTATGGGCTAGCTGGACTCAGAACGCCAATCGTGTGTGTGTGTGTGTGTGTGTGTGTGTGTGTGTGTGTGTGTGTGTGTGTACTCAACTCTGTGTGTGTATAAAACCTTCAGGTCAGCTTCGGCTCCTGGGGACTGCCTGGTCGAGTCCCCACAGCTTTCCTGGCAAAATTTCTCAAGCGCAGTTTTCCATTGCCGCCTTCCTGGGGCTAAGAGGCACTGAGGCACAGGGAATTTGGCCTTGTAGACCCACAACCTTTCTGACTCTACAAAATCTCATACCGCTGTAAGGTCCCAGTCCCTCACTTAAACTGGAGATACCGTATCAATCTAATCAGATAACCCAAGCGGAGACTTCCTGATCAAGCAGCATTTTATTTGATCAAATTAAGCAGGTGGGTGGCCAACAATCTGGAACGCTGGCAGAGTTACATCCAGAAGTGCCACGCATTGGAAAATTGGTAGCATAGCTTTATAAACTTTGTTAGATTTTATTAGATTTATATATTGTTAGAAAGTTCATACAATGAAAATCAGACAACAGGGCCATTACGTCATAAAGAAGACACCAATCATTCCTGTACACTCCCTTATTCCCTTCTTCAGTATATCACATCCATGTACGTTTCCCACACTTGCATGAAATTTCCCTGGTGCAAAAGCCAATTACAAAAAGCAGGAAGAAGGTAACAGTTAGACACTAAACAATCTCCCTTTGTTCCAGAACCCTTCACCGCTATACCAGTGGAGTCACCTTTGCCCATTAGGACCCCAGGGCTGCCTCCTCCATCTTCCCATCTCAATTTTTGCCACCTCCATGAGAAAATTCCCAGTCTCATGCAGAGCAGAAGACAGCCTATGGCAGGGGTGTCAAACTCAATTTCATTGAGGGCCACATCAGCATTGTGGTTGCCCTCGGGGGGGGGCGGGTGGGTATGGCCAGGGTGGGCGCGGCCTACTGGGTGGGCGCAGCTGGAGTGCGTATGGCCTACTGGGTGGGCATGGCCAGCTCTACATAATTGGCATCAAGGGTGCCTATGGCGGCCTGGGCAGGAGTGGGACAGAACTGAGGGTCTCTGGCAGAAGGAGGGTCTCTGGGCCAGGGCCAAGGCAGCGGGGACTGTTCCCTCACTGTTTCCAGGATGGCTTCCGGGGCCACATGAAACCACTTTGCGGGCCGGATCTGCCCCCCGGGCCTTGTGTTTGACATGTCTGGCCTATGGCAAACCCAGAACACTTTCATTGGGATCCCTAAATAAAGCAGAGCATTAGACAAAATGGTTCTTCCCAGTCCTGAGATTCCAAGTCTTGTTGTTGATTAAAAGAAGGAAGCTCATTAGCAAGAAAGCTGCTGCCACAAGCCATCCCAACGGTAGCCCAGATCAACTTCAGTAGAGTCCCATGATTTGGTACTAAAGATCTTCCATTTTATATGAGCTTGTTTCTAAAGAATAATTTTAATTATTTATTTTTCTTTTGTGTAGGTGTATTTATTTATTTGGAGGAGTCAGTGCAGCATACAAAAAATAATGAAACACAAAACAATCAGCACATGCTGCTCAAACCCAAGACCATAAAGTCAACATAAGCTATCACTGTATACTGGGAACTCTGCTCATCCTGACTCAGGCACCCAGACTGGCAAATGTTTCTCCATCTGAAATGATGCTTAACTTAAACCACAGCTTCATAAATAGAAAGGCATGATATAAATAAAATATTATACTCTTGTCCTTACCACCACCTTTATCCCTCTCCAGGAACAAACACAGCAAACTGCAGATGGGTTCCGTAAGGAGAGATGCCACTCTAGGCCTGATAGTCTTCCTGAATTCACAAGTCTTGGTCCTTCAAGGAGAGTCACTCTTTCTTGGGCCTTGCCACATTAATCTTGCTTTACTTTGTTTTTGTGACCTCTGCAGTAATGAGAACCAAGCAGTTATTGGAGTTTGCTGACATTCACATATTTTGTTGTATTTTAAAAGTGTTGCCAGCATCTGCATGTACCACAAATTAAATTAGGTTTGAATTTTATTGCCTCTTTTATTTAATTTATTTTAGCTGTTGCGTTCAAGCTGTGAACCAGCTGTTGTCTGTGAAAAAAAGAATGTTAATTTGAGGGGAACAATTTAAGGCTTTCTACCATGGGTGCTATGTAATCACTCTGGCAATTATATCTACTGAGCCTTCATGACTGTTGCATGACTCTGGAGCTGGCCAGGGCCTTACCTAGTAACCTATTCAGCATTGGGGAAGACACCACAGTCAGATGCCACTTCTCAGAGCAGCTCTTTCCAACCACTGATATCTCTGTTCTTATTAGGCAGAGAATACCAAAACCTTCGCTTCCATGGCGCACAGAATGCAGCCAAGGGAGACTCCTGAAGGCAGAAACCCTCAAGGGATCAAACAACGTTCTGGGGAATGCAGGTCTGTTCTTTAAATTAGCTCCCACTAGACTCATCTCCTTCAGACACAGTGCACAGCGATTCCCACCATCATCCACTTATCTTTCTCAGCCACCTCACTTTGTCCCAGAGTATTTGGAAATCTGACCTTCCAACCTGGGACAGGATGGGGAGGGGACACTTTTTCATAAAAGGATTGAGGATTCACAAAGCAACATGAATGCTTGTTCAAAAAGAATGGGGTTAGGTAAATACAGAACAGTGACTCCTGCTTTGGGGCCTGTTTTGTCTAGACCAGACATGTCAAACACAAGGCCCGGGGGCCAGATCCGGCCCGCGAAGTGGTTTCATGCAGCCCGCAAAGCCATCCTGGAAACAGGGAGGGAACGGCCCCCACTGCCTTGGCCCTGGCCCAGAGACCCTCCTTCTGCCAGAGACCCTCAGATCTGTCCCACTCCTGCCCAGGCCCCCATAGGCACCCTTGATGCCAACGATGTAGAGCTGGCCACGCCCACCCAGCAGGCCATACGCACTTTAGCCACGCCCACCCAGTAGGCCACGCCCACCCAGGCCACACCCACCCAGCCCCCTGTGGGCAACCGCAATGCTGATGCGGCCCTCAATGAAATTGAGTTTGACACCCCTGGTCTAGACTCTAGAAGCTTTAATCATGCCCATGCGTGTACTTAGATCTTGAAGACTGCTTTGCAAGCTGGTTTTTCGTGGAGTAGAAAAGCAAGGCTAAGAAGGGCAAGCAAGTCACACTAAGCAGAGCCATTCCAGAGCAATAGCCACAACCATTCCTTTTAGGCCTTGCTTTTCCACTAAGAAAGCCTTTTAAATTTTTACTAAGATTGTGGTAGATTTTTTTGTCTCCCAAGGTATGCACATGCACAGACACAATTAGTAGCCAGATGTGTGATCCTTTGGGTCTGTGTGGCAAGGATTGGAGCAGAGGAAATAAGCTGTTGTGTCTGAAAATCACCAAGAGTATCTCTGAATAAATGGGTATTGACAGGTATAGAGGTTGGCTATACCACTCCTCATATATCTGGAAGGGTATTCAAGGCTTCAGAAGTGAGCGCTATAATCAAAACTTATTGGAGCAGGGTGAAAGCAAGGGGTGGCTTCTGGATAGTCATTGAGCAGAATGAACAGGATCCCAGCAATGAACCCACGTCTCGGGAGTGGGAGTGCCAGACCCGGACACTGGCTTCAAAGTGGCCAGAAAGGCTGGTCAACCCAAGCCTGCCATTTTTTGAAAGTTTGCCATGCTTTCTGCCCAACTTAAAGAATGCCAGACCTTGGTTAACTGGCTACCCTCAACATTTGGAGGCCTACGAGTGTTGCTGCAGGCCTAAATTTTACAGGAACAAAATGGAAGTTTGCACTGGAAGAAATACCGTTCTGGATAAAATCTAACATTGTACAACACTAAAAGTCCAGATTCTTCCAGTAACACAAACACGATTGAATATGCAGGACTATACTGTTGTTTATCTGATCCAAATTATGAGAAGTTGAAGGAAATCCAGGAGGTGGCAATTAGCCTTGGAGACTGGGCATTTATCAAGCTGTTTGATTCTCAGAGGGGAATTCTTCAGAGCTTCTTGAATGGGAAAAGGGGCCACCACACGCTTCCCCTCAGAGGAGCCTATTTAGGGCAGTTGCTTCTTCTCTCAGCAGCACCTTTACCTGGGCAGAGCAGGTAAAGCAGAGGAACCTCCAGATATTCTGAACCTTTTGAGCAGCTCAGGCACATCCCAGCTGCAGCCCCATTTCTGGACCCCCTTAACTGACCATGCCTTGAAGCAACCAGGGCAGAGGCGCTTAGAGAACCCTGAGCAGTAACATCTGGCAAATCAAGGCCAACCATAACACCGCAACACTGAGGGAGGAGGCAGGGAAGTGTCTGCTAGCAATGCCCAGCCGGAGCTTGGCCTCCCCAGGGAAGGGTGGTCCCAGAAAGCTTGCGTCCTTTTACCTGCTATGCAGGCCCAATGACCCCACCACCACCACTTAGGTGGAAAGGAAAAGAAACTTTTACTTGCAAATAAAGGGGTTGGTGGGAAGCAAGTCCCAAAGGGGCAGCCCCCCCCCGCTTGGAGTGGACCCCCGTATATGCCAGTTGGGAAGGCGGCCATTGCCATGAGCCACGCAGGCAAACTCCCACCCTTACAAGCCAGTCATCGGTAGGCAAGACTTTTGTTTCTATTGTGTAGTGGGTCCGATGCAAGGAAGAGACGCCAGCCGGTGTGTGAGTTCAGCTCTTTATTGGAGGGGGGTAGCGAACTGAGGAATGAGGGTTACCTGGCTTCCTTAAATACCTAGCCAGGTAAGCGGACAGCCAATGGGGTTGGCCCTAGGTTTCCCGCCGAAACTGGGTTTCCCGCCAAAACCGTTCAGGCCAACGGCCCCTGGTGGCTGTTGCTATGCAGGTGCCTGCATACATAACACCCCTCCCCCCTTAGAGAAGAACCATATAACAATGAACAACTTGCAACTAACTATAACTATATACACTGTGTGTCAATGATAAAAAACAATGCAACTGTGTAAGGGTCATTTGCACACATAGTCCGACAGGTAGGCAGGTGTCCTGTGGGGCCGAGTGGACCGTCTGGGTGTGGCCTGGCCCTGGGCTTGGACGACTGGTTCCTGGGGCCTCTGTGCTGGGTTGAACAGAACTGGGTTCAGGAGGCCCTCCTCCTCTGGCTCCTGCCCTGTGTTGTTTCCGGTTGGGTTGGCCTCTCCTGGGGTGTGGCTCTCCGGTTGGGCGTGTGTGGTGCGCTCAGGGACTCTTCCTCTGAGCTGGTCGATGTGTCGCCTTATGTGTCTGTCCCCCTCCACCCCCACAATGTAGGAGAGGGATCCAGTTATTTCAACCACTGTTCCTGGAACCCATGGGTGCCCTGCCCCAAAGTTCCTTGCCCAGAACAGGTCCCCCACGTTGAGAACTCTGTGTGCTGGTGATGATGACGATGAAGATGGTGATGATGATGATGGTGGTGGTGGTGGTGACCTAACTGTCTTGGCTGCTACCCGGTCTGGGTGTAAACGGTCCAGCTTGGTGATGAGGCGCCGTCCCCATTGCAGCTCTGCTGGGCTCTTCCCAGTAGCAATGCATGGTGTAGTGTGTTGGGCAAGTAGGAATTTGGCCAGTCTGTGGTGCCAGTCCCCGCTAATGATGCGCCAGAGTGCGTCTTTGGTTGTCCTTACCATCCGTTCGGCTTGCCCATTGGTTGATGGATGGAAAGGCGCGGAGGTGGCGTGCCTAATCCAGTTCGCCTTCAAGAACGCCTGGAAATCATTAATTGATTTAATTGAATTGGATTCGGAAACGGAACTGGTTAAAGACTGTATGATAAAGTGGGCACAAAATATTCAGGAACCAATTTCGTTGCACACCTGGGAGATAATTTGGGTCAGAAATGTTAAATTTACTCAGGCTCAAAATTTAAGAGAAAATTTTTATAAAATGTTTTATAGATGGCATCTGGATCCCAAGAAGTTGTCCAACATGTATCCTAATTTACAGTCTAAATGTTGGAGATGTGGTAGTTACCTATTTTCACATGTGGTGGACTTGTAGAAATATAAAAGCTTTTTGGATCAAAATTTGGTGGAACATTCAAAAGATTTTTAAGAGAAAGATAAAGTTTTCTCCGCAATTGTTTTTATTGGGTATTGTTGTAGATTGTGATGTTAAAGAAACTAACTTGATGTTGAACACGATAACGGCAGCACGGTTACTGGTGGGACAATATTGGAAGAAGGATAGTTTGCCCACTATAGAAGAATGGGTGTTTAAAGTTTCAAATCTTGCAGAAATGTCTAAGATTTCTGCTTATTTGAAAGATCGTTCACAGGAAAGATATATTTCAGTTTGGAGGAGATGGATAAATTATATTCAAAACAAATACGGGACTAAAAAGTACCATTTAGCTTATGAGTAGATTTTAGTGGGATATTGTTATTGGTACGTTGTTTGTAGTTATGTTAAAGGGGAGTTAAAGCACATTATGGATTTGGTTTTGTATATTATGCATAATTTTTATTTAGAATATGATTATTGTAACTATAATCCTGTATTTAGCTCTGGGAAGTGTGGGGGGAAGTGGGTGGGTTTGGGCTGGGAGGGATTTGGGGATATATTGTAAAATTTTGTTTTTGTAAAACTCTTTAATAAAAAAAAGAACACCTGGAAATCAGTAGCGGTAAACTGAGGCCCATTGTCAGACACAATTACGTCGGGGAGGCCGTGTGTGGCAAAGAGAGCTCTGAGCATCTGGATTGTCCTCCCCGAGGTCATGTTGGGCACTGGGACTACCTCCAACCACTTGGAGTGGCTGTCCACCACTACTAAGAATAGCTGGCCCTGGAATGGCCCTGCATAGTCAATGTGGATGCGGGACCAGGGTGTGTGTATGGCCTCCCACCTGTGCACGGGTGCGTGTGGCATTTCCGTTCTGGATCTCTGGCACGTGTAACAGGCCTTGACCCGTTCCTCAATGTCCTTGTCCAGCCCTGGCCACCAGAGGTAGCTTCTGGCCAGGGCCTTCATCCTAACCACCCCCGGGTGTCCCTCGTGTAAGGAGTCCAATACCCTGCCCCTTACTGTGGTGGGAATGATGACTCTGCTTCCCCAGAGGAGGCAGCCCCTGTGTGTGGAGATCTTGTTGCGCCTGGTGAAATAGGCCTGGAACTCAGGTCCTGGGGACTTGTCCTGCCACCCTGTGCAAACCCAGGAATGTACCCTGCTCATGATGTTGTCTGTGGCTGTGTGACTGGCAATGTCCTTGGCATGAACTGGGCACTCTGGCAGCTCCTGCAGTGCTAGGATCTGTGTGGCTGGAGCCGGGTCTGGATCAGGGGTGTCTATGGGTAGACTACTTAGACCGTCTGCGTGGCCCATCTCCTTCCCTGGCTTATGCACCAGTTTGCAATTGTAGGCTGCAAGGAAGATGGACCACCGGAGCATTCTGGGGGACAGGATTTGTGGGGTCTGCCTGTCCGTTGTGAACAGGCCCAGGAGTGGGTTGTGGTCCGTGTAGATAGTGAACTCCCTGCCATACAGATAATCGTGGAATTTTTTGATACCTGCCACGATTGCCAAGGCTTCTCTGTTGATTTGGGCGTAGTTTCTTTCTGCTCCAGACAGCGTCCTGGAATAATAGGCTATGGGGATTTGCGCCCCATTGGGCTCAAGGTGGCTGAGTACTGTGCCCACACCGTAAGGGGATGCATCGCATGTGATGCAAATGGGCTTGGACTCGATGAAATGGGTTACTGTGGACTTATCTGACAGTAGTGCTTTCAAGGCCTTGAAGCTATGGTCGTGGGCGGCAGTCCACACCCATGCTGCCTGCTTGTCTAGTAGCCTGTGGAGTGGCTCTGCAATGGCTGCCTTGTGTGGGAGGAATGCATGGTAGAAATTCAACAGGCCCAGGAATGCCTGTAGCTCTGTCTTGTTCTTGGGTGAGGGTGCTAGCTTGATGGCCCTCACCTTGGATTCTGTGGGATGAATTCCCCTGGCATCTACTCTGAACCCCAGGAATTCTGTGGAGGGCACCCCTATGCTGCATTTCTCACTTTTGAGTTTAAGTCCAGCTGTGCGTAGCCTGGACAGTACCTCCCTGAGCCTACCTGCTAGTTCTTCTGCTGATGCTCCTGCAATCAGGATGTCATCAAAATAGGGGCAGACTCCTGGGATGCCCTTGAGTGTCTTCTCCATGACTTCCTGAAAAATGCCAGGAGCCACGCTAACTCCAAACTGCAGCCTGTTCACCCGGAACGCCCCCCTGTGTGTTACTATAGTTTGAATGTCAGCTGTAGCCCGCATGACCGTGAGTTGCTGGTATGCCTGCGCAAGATCGAGTCTTGCAAAGATGGCGCCGCCTTGGAGGGAAGCGAGAACGTGGCTGACCGTGGGGACCGGATAAGCGTGCGGGTTTAGGGCGCGGTTCACCGAACACTTGTAGTCGGCGCAGATCGTAATTTCCCCGTTGGATTTGAGGGGGGTGACGATTGGGGTTTCCCACTCCCCCCCATCGACGGGCTCTAAGATTCCCTGGGCCACTAGCTTATCTAATTCGCACTCTATTTTTTGTTTGAGCGCGAAGGGGACTCGCCGCGGCCGGACCCTAATTGGGGGAACGTTTGAGTTAAGCTTGAACAATATGGGGGGCCCTATGTACCTGCCTAGTGTCCCGTCGAAGACGTCTGCGAACTCCTTGCAGACGGTCTTGACGGGGTTCCCCTGGATCCGGTGGATCCCGGTGACTGCAATTCCCAGGGCCTCGAACCAGTCTAGGCCGACTAGGCTGGCTCTCCGGCCCTCTACTACAACCCCCAGGTGCTCTTCGCGACCCTTAAACCCCACCGAGACGGTGGCCTCCCCTCTTACCTTGACCGGTGAGTTCTGGAAATCGGTCAGGGTTAAATTTGTAAGCCATAATTTAATCCGCTGCTTGCTCCAGCTATTTTTTATTATTATTATTATTATTATTATTATTATTATTATTA
Organism: Vipera ursinii; assembly: GCF_947247035.1. Classification (NCBI taxonomy): domain Eukaryota; kingdom Metazoa; phylum Chordata; class Lepidosauria; order Squamata; family Viperidae; genus Vipera; species Vipera ursinii. Next base: position 1,178,364 of record NC_139526.1, on the reverse strand, counting down.
TTATTATTATTAATAATAATAATAATAATAATAATAATAATAATAATAATAATAATAATAATAATAATAATAATTTTTTTGTATACCGCCCTTCTCCCGAAGGACTCAGGGCGGTGAACAGGGCAATACATGTTAAAAAGACAGAATACAAAAATTAAAAAAGATTAAACAAGTGCCCAGAACTTTTAGATAGATTAAAACGCATTTAAAAGTAATAAAAACCCAACCCCCTCCCATTAGGCCAGGCCAGCTTGTTCAAAAAGATACGTGTTTAGATCGCGCCGGAAGGAGCGAAGGTCGGGCGCCATCCGGAGCTCAACTGGAAGACGGTTCCATAAATCCGGCGCGCCCAGAGAACGCCCTCCCGCTGGGTGCCACCAGTCGGCATTCTTTGACCGGTGGCACCCTGAGGAGACCCTCTCCGTGGGAGCGTATTGGGCAGAGGGAAGTTGATGCCGGCCGCAGGTGCTCCCCAAGGTATTCCGGACCCATGCCATGTAGGGCTTTGTAGGTCAATACCAGCACCTTGAACCTCACCCGGAAGACAACTGGGAGCCAATGCAGCTCACAGAGCAGAGGTGTAACATGGGAGTATTGGGAGACTCCCAACACAACTCTCGCGGCTGCATTCTGTACCAGTTGGAGCCTCCGAGTGGTCTTCAAGGGCAGCTCCATGTAGAGAGCGTTGCAGTAGTCTAAACGAGAGGTCACGAGCGCATGAGTGACCGTACGCAGGGCATCCCGGTCTAGATAGGGCTGCAACTGGCACACCAGGTGAACCTGGGTGAAAGGTAGTTAAGGGTCTCATCCGAAATGATCGAGACCGCTGATCTGGAGTCAAGCTCCATGCTGCAAGGGGTGCCTTGCAAGCGGATTGTTAATCTAATTTTAGGCTTGAGTAGCCGGCGTTCCCACCACACCCTGTGCACTTCTGAGGGTTGGCAGCATTGCTGGGACGCCTGGGCTTGTCTGGCCGTCTGGCTCGCTGGTCTGGGGTCGACTTCCGCTGGAGGAGGCTGATGCTCTGGTCGTCCTCCTCCAAGGCAAATTGCCGGTGAACGCTGGTCGCCTGGTTGCCAGACCGGGTTTCCTGGCAGGCTTGGACGGTCCCACAGGCTGCTTCGTGGGCGAGGATGGCGTTCTCGGCTTCCTGGAGCAAAACCTCCTCTCTCGAACAGCCGCTCTTGCAGCCGCCTGTCACGTAGGCCGCAGATCAGCTGGTCCCGTAGCCGCTCCTCCAAGTTCGAGAACCTGCAGGCGATGGCGGCCTCTCGTAGGTCGGCGAGGAAATCGGCACCAGTCTCGTCAGGGCGCTGGTCCCTTTTTTCGAATTGTGACCGCGCGGCCACCTTGGAGCGCCGGGGCTTGAAATGGGCGTTGAGTCTGGCCACGAGGTCCCGGTACGTGACAGTGTTGATGGCCTCCTGGGGGAACAGGTTCACGGCGATCTCTAACAGCACTGGCCCCCCGAGGCAAACCAGTGCTGCCGCCTTAGCACCGTCCTCTGATATCTGGTTAAACCGCATGTACAGTTCAACATGAGCCAGGTAACAGGCCCAGGTCCCGGGGTGGCGGGTGTTGAACTCGCGGGGTTGTCCGGCTCTTGCCATGGCGGTGCGGTTGCGGTCTAGGTCACGGTGCGGTGTGTGGTCTCGGGTTCAGATGCGGTGACCAGCGTGATCCGGTCGACTGGTCGGCTGGCGGTCGTGGGGGAGAAGGAAGGAAAATGCCTTTCCCTTCAGTTCGTGGAGCGTTTCCCCAGTGACTTCAGCTCTTGGTCAGCAGCAATCCCACCTTCGTCGCCACTATTGTGTAGTGGGTCCGACGCAAGGAAGAGACGCCAGCCGGTGTGTGAGTTCAGCTCTTTATTGGAAGGGGTTAGCGAACTGAGGAATGAGGGTTAGCAGGCCTCCTTAAATACCTAGCCAGGTAAGTGGACAGCCAATGGGGTTGACCCTAGGTTTCCTGCCAAAACCGTTCAGGCCAATGCCCCCTGGTGATTGTTGCTATGCAGGTGCCTGCATACATAACAGTTTCACAATTAATTTAACTAGGTGCTCTCCCCAGTGCCTTCGGAACAGTTGTCACCTGCAGCACGGGGCCTTCCCGAGCAAGAGGCGGCAGAGAGCGGGTGGCTCCGCAGGGCCTCCTTTCTCCTCCCGAAGCTCCACGCCAAGAGACGCCGGGAGCCGCAGCTCTTTCCGTCTGCCGCACAATCATAATACCTAATAGGTTCGAATCGTTTTTCTCAACCTCGGCAACGGGTGGACTTCAACTCCCAGAATTCCCAAACCGAGACAGCAGAATTCTGGGAGTTGAAGTCCACACATCTTTAAGTTGCCAAGGTTGAGAACCACTTGAAAGGGCTGCCGCGAGAGAAGGGCCCCAGCCTCCCGAGGGGCCAGCGGCGGATCCCGCCAGCAGCCCCGGCCGAGAAGGCGAGCCCGGAACTCAACCCGCGGCCGCGTGGGGCGGGGCCCCGGCTGAACTCGCCCACGGGGGGCGGGGCTTGGGCCTGCAGTTTGCCGAAAGCTCCTCCCCCGCCACTTCGCGGCCTCGCCGTCAGGGCCGCGCCGGCCCGCCCGGGCAGCGACTCATTAGAGGCAGCCCGCCCCCTAGCGCCCCGCCGGGTAACGCCGCGCACGGGCAGCGGCGGAAGGGAGGGGCGGAAGCGAGCGTCTGCGCAGGCGCGGAGCTGCCGCGGCGCCTCGGAGTGACGCGACGCGGGCGACGCTCCGGCCAGAGCACCCCGGGCGGGCGGGCGGGCGGCCATGAGCGGGGCGGCCGAGTGGGCGGCGCTGGAGCCGGCGGAGGTGCTGCGGGCCGCGCGGGCCGGGCCGGGCCTGGAGGCGGGCGAGGTGGGCGTGGGCGCGGCGGCGCTGCTGGGCGAGACGGCGGCGCTGCTGGGCCAGGCCGAGGCGGCGGGCGGGTGGGCGGCGGCGGCGCGGGAGGCCTGCCTGCGGGCGGCCGAGCGGCTGGGCGACTGGGCCTGGGAGCGGCTGCAGGAGGGGCCCTGGGAGCGCGTGGGCCGCGCCTGGCGCCGCCTCTTCGCCCACGCCTGCCTGCTGCGCGCGCTCTGCCTGTGCCGCGCCGAGGGGCCCTGCGCCGAGGCCCTGCGCGCCTGCGACCTGGCGCTGCTGCTGGGCGCGCCCGGCCCCGAGCTGGCCCGCCTGGCCGCGCTGCTGCAGCGCCTGCTGCCCGCCCCGGAGGGCCCGCCCTGCAAGGTAGGACGGCGGGGCGGGGGAGGCCGGCGGGGGAGGGGAGATCGCCCTCTGACCCCTCGCCCCTCCCCCGCAGAAGCCGCGCGCCGAGCGGCCCCCGGCCCAGGGAGAGGCGGCGGCGGCGGCGGAGGGCGGCCCGGTGGCCCGGCTGCGGCGCCCGTCTCTGCAGCGCTTCCGCGAGCGCTTCCTCCTGCCCGGGGCGCCGCTGGTGCTGGAGGGCGTGGTGGACCACTGGCCCTGCCTGCGCAAGTGGAGGTGAGCGTCCCTCCCGCCGGTCGCCTCGGCTGCTCCGCGGGCCCTCTGCCCGGGCAGCCCGGACACCATCGGGGTAGAGGAAGCGGCGGGTGTGTGTGTGTGTGAAATCTCTCGTTCAAACCTTTGGCTTTTCCTGCGGCAGCGTGGATTACCTCCTGCAGTTGGCCGGCCACCGCACCGTCCCCGTGGAGCTGGGTGCTCGTTACACCGACCAGGATTGGTCCCAAAACCTCATGACAGTCGGGGAGTTCATCAGCCAGTACATCAAGCAGGAGGTCCGAGCTCTTTGTCCATTGAAGTCCCGGGGAGAGGGAAGGGAATCAGTGTTGCTAATTTAACGGGGCGGTCTCCCTGGCAATATTTTGTGGTCGAAAGGTATGGTAGCAGCGGTTTTAGTAATCTTAGTGTGGGCTCAGTTGCAAGATTTTGAGCTGCAGAGAGCACCTCTTCATGGAAAATGGGAGGGCAACGCCTGTGGTCTAGGTTGGGCGGGGGGAGTCTGCTGCAAAGACTGCTTTTGTCCCCTTTGCTGTTCTACATGACGGTTTGTTTCTTCTGCCTCTTCATTCCAGAATCCCAATGGATACCTTGCTCAGCACCAGCTTTTCGACCAGGTACATGCGGAAATTACTGCAGATCCTAGAAAACAGGGGTTCTCTTTGCCCTGAATCACGCCCCAAAGTGTGTTCTCAGGGTAAAGGACTCGTGCCCCCCTCCAACTACCCTTCACAGAGAGAGGTCTGTTGATGAAAAAAAGACGTCAGAAGCCTAATCTTCCCTCACCTCCAATTTATTTGTGAAAAATGATATGGCTGCCCAACTGGGTCTCAGTGTCTCTGGGCAGCTTACAAGGATAAAAGCCCAATACAAAAAACACAAATGCAATAAATCTCTCACTCTCCTGGCAACAAAAGTCAGATAAGCCACTTGATGGGTTGCATCCCACTTGGGTCCTCTGCCCATTGGCAAAACCGGGTCTTCAGGGCCTTGCAAGAGTGTCCAAAGTGGAGGCCAATCTGTCTCCATGGGGATGATATTCCAGAGGTAGGGAGCCACCTCAGAGGAGGCCCTTCTTGGTCCTACTAGATGAACCTCCTTAGGAGGGCCCCCCCTCCCAGCATTCCCTGCTTCCCTGCTGTGGTGGGTTGGGCAATTGTGACTGGGGAAGAGACGGTCCTTCAGATAACTTGCTCCCAAGCCATGTAGGGCTTTGAAGGCGACAACCAGCACTTTGAATTGGACATGGAAGCAAATCAACATATATTAAACCTTATTGGGGAAGATCTTGTCCCTTGTAGACCAGCCATCTTGGGTCATGCTACTGCTACCCTGGAGCTCTTAGGATGTTTTGTTTCATGACTCTGGATGCAGCTAATCCATCGTGCTGGCCTGCATTGTTGGGAGCTATGCCCCAAAACACTCCGCCAGGGAAGGCTGCTGCTCCCGCCACTTGTTGCAGAGAGTTGAAAGTAGGGCCCAGAGATTCCATTACCCAGTCCAGTGGTAAAGCTGCCATTGGTATTGTTGCATAGGGAGTACTGGGTGCTATGGAAATATATTTGAATAAGATAGCCATGCTTAGTGTAAATGGCATTGAATTGAGTGTATGGTTACATCCAGTATTATTTCAATTTTCTTTTAGCAAGCTTGCCCTGGTTCCCTTTTTCTTACTCTTACTGAAGAGGCACCCTGAGCAAGGAGGAGAAAGGATCAATCAGCGTTAGAGACTGAGCATGGTGGATCCGAAGACAAATAATTTTGTCTATGGATTCTCGCAGAGCACCATAAAAACGTTGGGCTGAACATCTTCTGGGCAACATCCCACAAACTAGCTGGAGGAGGTGGGGAGTTTCAGACTGTGGAGCCCAAATTTGGCTATCGATCTCTGAGATATGCAGGCCAAAGGAGTATAGTATACAACGTGGGCAAGAGGCAAGTGCCCTGTCCAGATGGAGGGAAAGCAACTGCTACCAGCTCTCAGGGGAGCAAATGGGGTTGATCCAGCAAACAAGAGTGCTAGCCTAGTGCCTCCTAACATTGCTGGAGAAGAGTTACAAGTTTACATACATAATAATATACAACTGATATATTATATGCTGATGAAAGGCTTGTGTCATCTTATTTCTCGTTCTACCTGGTGCTTTTGCACTGTATGTTTTACAGTGTAAATTTTAAATTCCCATAAGCCACCTAAGCATTTTAATGGAAAGATGTCTACAGATCTTGCTCTTGGCACGATGCAGTAAAATAAATCAGACTCACTCTTGGCTTTTACCTCTGACGGGATATCACCAGATCCCAGAGCTGAAGGAAGACATTGGCATCCCGGACTATTGTTGCCTGGGCAAAAACGAGGAAGAGGAGATCACCATCAACGCCTGGTTTGGCCCATCCGGGACCATCTCACCTCTTCACCAGGATCCACAACACAATTTCTTGGTCCAGGTTTGTTTTACCTCCTTCAGAGGTTTTTGCCAGGGAAGAAGCGATGCTGACCCCTTGTCATTTTTCACGTAATATTTTGGGCAATAGCTTGCTCTGGACCACCATCTTTGCCCAACTTCTGGCACCGCCGAAAATGCATTTCCCGCAGCCTCAATTGGACCAAAGCATTGATGGGGCACTAGAGATATTTGCTGGGTGTTCCAGGTGCCTTCATAGCAGGTTGCTACTTTCGCCCTGTGAATTAGTAGGATGCTGTCAGTATTCCTTCTACTCTTGGGGTATGAAGAAACCTGGTGCCATCCCTGCAAAGGCCTTGCCTGGAATATCTGGATGAGAGAAGGGCAGGTAGGTGATCAAAGTACATCTTCCCATCACGACAGGCAATTATCTTTTTGTGTTCCCATTTTCAGGTGATGGGACGCAAATATATCCGCCTGTTCTCTCCTGATCAGTCTGAAAAACTGTATCCACATGAAGGGCACCTTCTTCACAACACCAGCCAGGTGGGCGGCTTAAGACACAATGGCCACTAGTTGTCACTGTGATTTTTAAAGCTGGTAGCTCAAAAAGGCTTTGCCACAGGCGCATAGGGACAGACATTCCTTCCCCGTCTTCTGAGGGGGTAAGGAGGGTACTCTTGAGCTTCTTGAAGTGTCTAGTCTAAAAAAAACATTTTTTTCAGGTTGATGTGGAAGACCCTGATTTAGTGAACTTTCCTAAGTTCAAGGCAGCTACATTTCAAGACTGTATTTTGAGCCCTGGAGACGTCCTGTTTATCCCAGCCAGTTACTGGCATTATGTTCGAGCTCTGGACACCAGCTTCTCTGTGAGCTTCTGGTGGTCCTAATTTATGCTGAGAACAGAACAGCCATTTCAAGAGGAACCAAGAATGCCATGTTAGAAGGCCATGGCTGATCCAAGACAAGCACACCCACCCAAAGATGCAGCAAGCAGAATAAACTAGTCTTCTAAGTCAGACATGTCAAACTCGCAATGCCATGTGATGTGCAACATATCAGAGCTTTTTCCCCATTGCCGGCAATGGGGTAGGCGCAGTTTCCTGGTGATGCATCCGGCCCCCGGGCTGGCAGTTTGACACTCCTGTTTAAGTCCTTGTATTTCCAAATGCACTGGAATAACACTGCAATATTCAGTCCCAAGTTTATTTTGTCAGTAAAAAATATGTCACTTGCAGCTACCAACATTAAGGCAAGTCATCCTGCAGAGTCCCAAAGGGATTGGTCCTTGGGCAAGATACACAAGGAAATTAAAATTCCCTGATCTACAACCCACTCAAGTCCCACCAGTTCAGAGAGGGTGAGTGATGCCAACATCAAAATGTGTTTAGGAAGATGGCCCACTGGGTTAGTGGAGTAGGAGCTCAAGCATATCCTAGCTTTAAGTGGGATAGCACCCTTTGTAAAACAAAGGGGAAATGTTGAGGATAATGCTCCATCGGCAGTAAATAAGTGGCAGGTCAATTGCCCAGTCACCATTCAAAGCAAAAAAGGCAAAATGGCTGCCAATAAAAATGGCAGCACAAGCCCTTGCCGTTTCAGCTTTAACACCTGCCTAGCCCCACTTTGCCCAGGTGCCCCCAGAGAAAGAAACCGCTCCTCCGTCTCGTCCGAAAGGCTGTTACTGCTGCTGCCTGGAGCTCATCCTGGAGGCCTTCCTGCTCTCTCTCCTGGCACTTGAGGGCAAGTGGCTGGGAGGATGGAAGTCTGCATTGCAAAGGAGAAAAGGCAGGATGAGCTGAAGAAGGAAGGTAAGCCAGTGTGTGTTGGCTCACATCCCAAAGCCAGCACTTTTACGGTGATGGCAGGATGCCTCGATTTGGCTCCAAGGTCCCTGGTCAGGCTACTTTTCCACGCTTGAAATATTACTGTTTCCGTTTGGTCCTCCCCTCTAAAAAGCCTCCATCTGAACGAGGCTTTGTTTTCCAGCACAATGTCTCACGATACTTACAAAATGAAAGAAAGGCCAAATCAATCGCCCTCATCTCTATATGAAAAACACGTATCCACGAACAGACAGCCCACCATGAAGTTTTTACCTGGAATCTTGTGAGGCCAAAACTGTTTGCAGTGAGGGCAACGTGGCTCTGGTTGTGCTTGGAAGTACTTGGAAAGGCAAGAGCAATGGAGCACTATTCCACAATCCTCACAGACTTGACTCTGAAATGGAAGCAGTCCCATTCTGTTGAATCGTGTACAGATCAAGGAGGCCCAGGCCTCTGAGTAAATAACTTTGTCCCTTAAGGTTCTTCAGAGGTTTTGATGGGTGAATCCTAAGGCCCTCATCTCCCTCCAAGGGAAGGAAAGCTGTAGCAGCTCTCCATAGACTGACTTGGCCAGGCTTGTCCTCTGTTCTATCGCTACCAGCTGCCCTGTAGGAGAGTCTAGAAATGCGTTCCATGGTTTGTAAGTATTATAAAAGCCTTGGGCCTCCAGAACAGACTCTTACAAGAAGGGGGACCCTCCTCACAAAAAACTGCTCAGCCCTGCCAAGGACCCTCCAGCTTTTGCTGAGCTGGGAGCCCTGCTTCCAGAGAGGCTGCTTCTGAATTAATCCAAGGAAAAGTTGCTAAATGGGCAGGAATTCAGCCAAGGGATTGACCAGTTTAACGTGGAGGGTTTGAGGTTTCTTTTTGCAACTTGGCCTGTGACCTACTTACAAATAGAAACTGCAGGACAGCAGCTGTATTAGTCTGCGGTAGACAAACATCAGGAGCCTGGTAGCCCTCTTTTCTACTAACAGATTTTATTACAAGGTATGAGTGAGCTGCAGCTGATGAAAGTTCATTAATTACCAAACTACTGTTTTTTTAACAGCTGGTCCATTGTCTCTGGCACCTGCAACAAGATGGGTTGGTAGTTACCTGAACAGAAAGGCTGTGGCAGATGTGGCATTTCCGGGCAGACTCCGGGTAATGGCGAAAGATGTACTGCTCCAGTTCAAGGATGCTGCGGATGTGCAGGGTGTACTCCCCTTCTTTCTGCAAAACAAAATAAGCTGTCAATCACCCTTGGAGCCCACCATCCCCGCCTCCCCCCTGGGCAGGAGACGTGGTTATGTGCCTGTCGCCTCTGAGGCCCTTGCCCACCTCACACAGCCACTTCTTCTGCACCAGCTGTTGAAGCACTTGCTCCACCTCCATCTTCTTCATTTTCTTTGGCTTTAACTGGTCAGCCAAGTTCAAGATCTCGGTGGATGATGCAAAGCCATTCCCAGACAACAGGATCAGGTCCAGCTGCAGAAACAAAGGGCCTATGAAACTATGCACCCGGCAGACACGGTGCACCACATGTTAGGCATCCCGCCCCCCGCCCCTATAAGTTTCCAGTCAGGGATGGTGTGACCTGAAGGGTTAATTCCCCTCCTTCCTTGCCCCAACAGGACCCAAGAGGCAAATGCATTTACCTTCTCTTTCAAGAATCCTATTTCTCTCCATCTACAATATGGGAGCTTCCATTGCATCACTGGTCCCCACACGGCCACACCAATGCTCAAGGACGTGCTCTTGTGGCATCCCTCAAATGGACCAAGTCTAAGGACTGTTTCTCCCCCCAAGGACATTTCTGCTCAGACCTACAGAATGCAGCCTCCTCCAATGGAGAAGATTTGTCTCAGTAGGAACTAAAACCTATCATCCACAAAAATTTAATGTGTTTTTCTTGGAATAGATAAATACTGGCTACAGCCCTGGAAAATTAGTATTTTTGTTTTCGTCTCTGCAGATCATCTTACACATCACACATGGATCAAAAAAGAAGAGAGAAAAATAGCTGTATCCTAAAATTAGTCATATGCTTCAAGAAAAAACAAGGATAACAGATTTTCAGGTCAGGAATACATCCTGCAGAACCACCTCCGTTTCATCAGTCCATTCCAGAAAAGTTTTCGTGATTGGTCATCTCCAACCATTTGTAGTATTTATTCCGACAAAAGAGAATCTCTGTAGAGTTTAACTATGGGGTCCTTGCTGCTCTCTGAGCAGGATTGTTTGCTTGCAGACGTTTCCTTACCCAACTAGGGAACGTCATCAGTGCAATCTACCACCATCCTGTCAGTACCTATCCTTCCATCCCCCTACCATCCCAACTGATGAAGCTTCTTGGATGAGAAGTGAAATGTCTTCCTCAAGGAAAAAACAGCTCAGTTCCATTTTTGAAAAGGCACCTATGAGACAACTATGACCCGATGACTGAGAACCTCCATAGACATCATCAGTGCAACCAACAACCAAGCTCAGAGACCACCCAGGAGTCCTCACGTGGATTATTTAGATCGTATTCAGGCCACTTCACAAGACAAAGTACTAGAGATCCAGGAGTTGCTAGAACTAACAGGAGAAGATGTACAAGCCAGCCCCTGCTCCTCTCCTTGCTTTCCCAAAGAATTCTCTAGCAGAATTAATGGAGAGGAAGCAAACGGCACATTCTGGTTGAGGGGGATCTCAAGCTGGACCACATCATGGGCGCCAGTGCCTTCCACTGCACCAGCTCTAAAAGCCAGTTTTCTGCCTTAAGTTTTTTTCTAGGAAATCTATTATCTTGAACATTTAGCCACAAAAAACCTTTGCAGACGTTCCTCAGAATTCTGTTAGTTTCATCCCTCTATTCATTTGAGTGTAGGCTTCAGTAGTTTGGGAAACAGAGGAAAGGATACAATGAACCCATAAACGGTCCAGAGGTTGACACGCCTCCAGCTTCTATCCCAGACTATTTCCTAAAATCTATCCTACGAACAGTCACATGTGAGGGATTTAAGCCAGACACCTCTCCAGATCGTGTAAACTCAATAGGCGTCCAGAATTTATCTAATTCTATTTAGCAGAATCCCTCTACTTTCATCAGTAACTCCAATTCAAATCAATCGCCGTTCCATTCTCAAAGCGCCTCAGATTGTGTGTTTCTGCTGCCTCTGCCACGAATCGGAGCAGGACGGGGGTCCTCACGAGAACATGACAAAAATCAGGGTTGCTCCGTTGCACGCCAACCAAGCTCCGGAGGCTGTTTTGCCCAGAGTTGGGAAGAGGCACTTCCCCTGGCATCAATTCTCCGGACAGACGCCGCGAGTGTCTCTGCAACAACAACAGCACTCACCTACCGCTTCGCAGTGACTTACAGCCCACTCTGGGCGGTTTACGGGATCAGCCTGTTGCCCCCAACACTCTGGGCCCGTTTTACCGACCTCGGGAGGAGGGAAGGCCGAGTCCACCTCCAGCCCGTCAGCGTCAAACTGCCGGCAGTGGGCAGAATGGGCTCCTTTCATCCCCTCTCTCTGCTTCTCCCGCGTAGCCACAGCAGCGGTCGCGCCGTCCGTTAAAGGCGCCAGCCGCACCTACCGTCTTCTTGAACAGCTCCAGCTCGTTCTCGGAGAAGTCGCTGGCCATTTTGGTAATCTCGGTCTCGGCCAGATTCACCTGGTGGGGATGGAAGGCAAAGGCCCGGTGGGGTCCTGGGGCCGAGGGGCGGGCGGGCGCCGGGCGGGCGGGCGGGGAGGGAGGGAGGGAGGGAGGCTCACCAGGGCGAAGTGGGCTTTCCCGCTGTCCTCCGCCCAGCCCTTCCGGATCTCCATGGACAAGGGCTGCAGCTGCGCGTTCAGGCCGCCGATGAAGTCCTCCAGCGGGCCGGGGGCGCGCGGGGCTGGCGGGGGGCACAAGCGGGAAGCGCGTCACGCGGCCGCCCCCCCCGACACCGCCCTCCCCGGGCCCCCCCCGCCCCCCCCCACTGACCCTGGTGCCGCTGGCAGCACAGCCGGCGCAGCCGCTCCGCCTCGGCCGCCTCCACCACGCCGCGGGCCAGCAGCGCCTGCAGGAAGCGCCGGTGCGCGTCGCTCTGCGCGGCGGCCATGGCGGGAGGGGGCGGGGCGGGGGCGGGGCTTTCCGGGCAGGGCAGCTGGGAGGCGCGCCTGCTCCCGTCTCCAGAGCGCCCTCTGGCGGGCCTGCCTCGCCCTTCTGGGCCGCGCCTCGCCTCCGACGGCTCGCCCGGGGAGGGTCCTCAACCCGAGCCCGGCGCGAAGCAGCCCGACTCGAGGGAGCGGCCGACCCCGCGGCGGGACCCAGAGCTTGGGAGGGGGCGAAGGAAAGGGCCGCTCCGGGAGGCGTCTGGAAGCGCGGGAACTGTCCCGGCGGCGGGGTCCCCTCCGGCCGTGCCCCGTGCTGGGCTGCGGGGGCGGGGGGGGGCACCTGTAACGGCCTGCCTCCCTGCCCGCACCGCAATTGTATTTTTATCTAGCCCTGTTTATATACAACTCAAGGCGGTGAACATTCTAGAACCCTAGGGCTGAAGGGGACCTCAGAGGTCTTCCAGTCCAACCCTCTGCTCAGGGCAAGAGCCTTATGCCTTCCCAGCGTGATCCCATTTATCCTTCTCAATAGACTAGACATACCCAATCCCTGCAACCCTTCATCCTACAATTTAGCACCCAGGCCCGTAGTCATCATTGTGGCTCTTTGCATTCTCTAGAGCAGGGGTGTCAAACTCAATTTCACTGAGGGCCGCATCAGCATTGCTGTTGCCCTCAGGGGGCCGGGTGGGTGTGGCCTGGGTGGGTGTGGCCTACTGGGTGGGCGTGGCCAGAGTGTGTATGGCCTGCTGGGTGGGCATGGCCAGCTCTACATCGTTCACATCAAGGGTGCCTATGGGGGCCTGGGCAGGAGTGGGACAGATCTGAGGGTCTCTGGCAGAAGGAGGGTCTCTGGGCCAGGGCCAAGGCAGTGGGGGCCGGTCCCTCACTGTTTCCAGGATGGCTTCGCGGGCCGGATCCGGCCCCCGGGCCTTGTGTTTGATATGTCTGCTCTAGAGTCTCAATATTGTTTTTCTATTGTGGTGACCAAAACTGGATGCAGTGTTCCAAGTGTGGCCTTACCGAGCCCTTATAAAGTGGTACTAACACTTCACGTGATCTTGATTCTATCCCTCTGTTGATGCAGCCCAGGACTGCGTTGGCTTTCTTGGCCGCTGCAGAAGACGGCCAGTTCATACATAAGCGGTGATACACTGGGTAGGACACCTAATTCCACAGTTGCTGCTCTTGAGACAGGCACTTCCTACTCTGCACTTGGCTATCCCTACTTAGTACTCCTTTCTATTTTCTCCCCAGCAACCATCCTGTGATGACTGGGCTGAGAGGGATTGGCTCAATGCCACCGAAAGCCTGACTAGAACTCACCCCCTCCTTCACCAACTCTCCAAACTGGCATTCATGTTGCCATCTTCTGGACCAGGAAGCAACCCTGCCCTCTGGAACACTTTCCAAAGTATGAGCCGAATCTGCTAGTGAAGCCCATGTTGTGTGTTGTTGACGGCTCTGGTTGTTTTTTAATCCAGGCTTTGGGGTTGTGTCTGTGAATCACTATTTGTTCTGCCAACTGCCTGGACTGCTCCCTGCAGTTTTCTGGTCAGACGTTTTGGGAGCAATTAGCCCTTGCATCCTTCCTAGGGCTGAGAGAAAGCGACTGGCCTGAAGTGACTCAGCAGGCTTTGTGCCTAAGATGGGACTAGAACTCAGGGCCTCTTTGTTTTTAGCCTGGTGCCTTAAATCAGCTTCAATCCAGCTTGATATTGTGGTTATAGCAAAAAATGCTGGCTCTCTAAGCACACACACACACACACACACACACAAACTTGAAAAACCGTCAAAGGATTCAAAGTGCGTATTATGCAAGGAAGCAGAAGAAACAGATCATATACTCAGCTCATGCAGGATCACACTAACCGATTATAAACATTGCACAGTTGCCAAAATTATGATGTGCCAGTAATAAAAAAATTGCTAGGAAAATAACATTGAAAAAGTAGTAAAAGATGAACAGGTTAAAATATTGTGGGTTCTTGAGAAGAACACAATGCATACTAAGGCAACACCAGCTTAAAAAAAATGGCAGCTGTGTCTTCATATTGTTGTGTATAACATACAGAACATATGGCTGACTGTGATGGGCCATAATCATTTATGCCATACTGCTGGCCTTTAAACCACTCTTAAGTACATCAAAGGGTGTGATGGCTCAACAATTAAAGATGCTAAGCTTGTCAGCTGGAAAGCCGATAGCCTGGTTTTCGAGACCCAAGGGTTGCAGGATGGGGTGAGCTCCTGTTACTTGCCCCACCTCCTGCCTCCATAGCAGTTCGAAAGCATGCAAATGTGAGTAAATAGGTATCACTTTGGTGAGCAAGTAACAGCACTCTGTGCCCCTCAGCATATAGTCATGCTGGCCACACGACTGCGGAGATGTCTTCGGACAACGCTGGTTCCCTCAGCTAAGAAACTAGAGTTGGACAGACTGGCGACTGGACAGGTGAAACCTTTGTCTTTACTGTTTAAGTGTATCCACATAGTCACAGATAACTTATTACATGAAATAATTAAACCTGAAATTAAAATGACCTACATCGGCAGCTGTGATTTCACCATCAGTTCCCAACGGAGAAGACTCGTCCGGGGTCCTCATCCTCTGCTCAGGATGAAGGCAGATTCCTGCTTTGGAATTTAGGGTGCTTTTACTCCCCTCTGCTGTGCAGATATCGTTGAGCAGCTTAGTTGCAGGAGAGGAATGACAGCAAAGCCTCTGCGGAGACTGTCTGCTCTTTTATGGCCTCTGAACTTCCTGATAGAACAATCAACCAGTGGAACCACCTGCCTCCAGAAGCGGTGAATGCTCCAGCACTGGAAGTTTTCAAGAAGAGACTGGCCAGCCATTTGTCCGAAATGGTATAGGGTTTCCTGCCCGAACAAGGGGTTGGGCTAGATGACCTTCAAGGTCCCTTCCAACTTTATTTTATTATTCTTATTCTTTCACCTTGAGAAAGTGGCTGCCTGGCTGGGTTTCCGTCACGTGGAGGGCCAGAGCAGCCCAGGCGCCCTAGAAGCGGCTCCGGGCCTGCCTGCAACGAGGGGCTCCCCCCAAAGACGCGCCAGCCGGCAATCCAGCCAGGGGCCCCCAGTGACCCGGGGCCCCGAGAGGCTTTCCACACCCCCCCCCGGACTCGGCTGCTCCGCGTTATGGCGAAGGGGAAGGCCTGGGTTCGGCTGGGGAGCGCCGGGCTGAGTCCGGGGCGGCCCAGGTAGACCCCTCAGGGGCGCCCCGGTCCAGCGCCGCCCGCCTCGCGCCAGCAGCCACCGAACGGCAGGCGGAGAAGGGATGCCCGCCGGCAGGGGACGGCCTCGCTTCGCCCGCCTGGGCTGCGGGACACCGCCTCGCACGCCTCGGCTTCCGCGGAAGGGCTGGGCCCGGCAGACGCCGCCCCCGCCCGCGTGGCGGCCAGCCCAGCCCGCCCTGCCGTTCCGCGGAAGAGGGAGCGGGGCCGCCTGGCGTCATTGCTGGGAAGCCGCGGCCGGCGGCGCTCGGGGCGGCTGCCGGCGCCAGCGGCGAGGAGGGACGGGCGGCGCGTCCCGGGCGCGGCGGCGTCGATGGGCTGGTGGCGGAGCGCGGCGTCGGGGCTGCGGCTGCTCTGCCTCCTGTGGCACCGTAAGTCCGGGCGGCGGGCGGGCGCGGCGGGTCGGGAAGGGCCGGGCTCTCGCCTCTCCCGGGCCGCCCCGAAAACCCGGCCGGGCCGGAGACAGCCCGCCGCGGGCGCCCCTCGGCCTCCCCGAGCAGCGGAGCCAGCGCGGAGGAGGCGCTGCCTGCCCTGGCCGGGCCGCCCGTGGCCGCGCAGACGGCGCCGGGCGTCCGCGGAGGGGAAGGAGAAGGGGCGGCCCAAGTGCGACGCTCCCCCGTCGGCCGTCCCGCTTTGCGACGAGGGCGGCCTGGGACGGAAGGGCCGGGCGGCTCTGCCGGGCGCGGGAGGCCAGCCGAGGACAGGCCGGCGGGGGTTGGTCGGGCTTTGCTCGCCCAGGCCCCCGACGGACGTTTTGTTCAGTGCCGAGAGTTGCGTTTGCAATATATTGTATATGTAACGTACAATAGAGAAGTAAGAAACGGGGCTGAAGCTCTGAATGCGCCGCTCAGCCGCCCTCCCGACCTTCCGCTACCAAAACGGTCTCGCATCAACACCCCGGTGGCCCTCTTCAGTCTACTGTGCTCAACTAAACGATTAACAATAGACCAGCATTAATTCAGCGGGGTTAACTTTAGATTTCATACTCATAATAATAAAGCGGGGGGGGGGACTGGAAAATTCCTTAGAAGCAGAAGCAGAACGTGTTGATTCTACTGTATAGAATAGAATGGAATGGGACCTTGGAGGTCTTCTAGTCCAGCCCCCTGCTCAAGCAGAAGAACCTATACCATCTCAGACAGGTGATTGTCTAGTCCAGGGGTAGGCAACCTCTGCTTTTTTATCACTCATGGACAACTCCCAGAATTCCTGAATCAGCTGATTCAGGAATTCTGGGAGTTGAAGTACATGAGTCATAAAAGAGCCGAGGTTGCCAACCCCTGGTCTAGTCTCTTCTTAAAAATCTCCAATGATGGAACAGCCACGATTTCTGGAGGCCAGCTATTCCACTGGTTAATTGTCCTCACTGTCAGGAAGTTTCCAGGTTGCTTCTCTCTTTGGTCAGTTTCCAACTATTGTTTCTTGTCCTGCCTTCTGGTGCTTTGGAGAATAGCTTGACCCCCTCTTCTTTCTGGCAGCCTCTCAAATACTGGAATACTGCTATCATGTCTCTCCTATTTCTTCTTTTCTTTAGACTAACCACTCTTCATATGTTTAAAAGTCCTCCTCTGTGCCCTTCATCCAAAACAACAAAACTCACTTTCAAAGGGTGACATATACTTTTCCTTCTAGTGTTAGGTGATAATTTTTTTTATCCAATCTCCATGTTGTCTTGATCCAGGCCAGGAAGAACACCTTAAATTCACAGTAGATGCCATAGAAACATTCTACTATGATATTAATATTTTGTTGTTGTTAGTTGCAAAGTCGTGTTCAACCCATCACGACACCATGGACCACGTTCCTCCAGGCCTTCCTGTCCTCTACCATCCTTTGGAGTCCATTTAAGCTCACGCCTACTGCTTCAGTGACTCCATCCAGCCACCTCATTCTCTGTCGTCCCCTTCTTCTCTTGCCCTCAACCTTTCCCAGCATTAGGCTCTTCTCCAGTGAGTCCTTCCTTCTCATTAGCTGGCCAAAGTGTTTCAACATCAGGATCTGGCCTTCTAAAGAGCAGTCAGGGTTGATCTCCTCTAGGACTGACCGGTTTGATCCCCTTGCAGTCCAAGGGACTCGCAGGAATCTTCTCCAGCACCATAGTTCAAAGGCCTCAATTCTTTGGCGCTCAGCCTTTTTTATGGTCCAACTTTCACAGCCATACATTGCAACTGGGAAGACCATAGCCTTGACTACAGTATATGCACTTTTGTTGGCAGGGTAATGTCTGCTTTTTAGTGTGCTGTCTAGATTTGCCATGGCTTTCCTCCCGAGGAGCAAGCGTCTTTTAATTTCTTGGCTGCAGTCCCCAACTGTGGTGATCTTGGAGCCCAGGAAAATAAAATCTGTCACTACTTCCATTTCTTCCCCATCTATTTGCCAGGAATTGAGAGGGCCGGATGCCATGATCTTGGTTTTCTTAATGTTAAGTTTCAAGCCAACTTTTGCACTCTCCTTTTTCACCCGCAACAAAAGGCTCTTTAGTTCCTCTTCACTTTCTGCCCTTTGAGTGGTATCATCTGCATATCAGGTTGTTGATAATTCTCCTGGCAATCTTAATTCCAACTTTTGATTCATCTAGCCCTGCCTTTCTCATGATGTGCTCTGCATGTAAGTTAAATAGGCAGGGCGACAGTATACAGCCTTGCCAGACTCCTTTCCCAATTTTGAACCAATCAGTGGTTCTGTGTCCAGTTCTCACTGTTGCTTCTTGACCCGCATATAGGTTTATCAAGAGACAAATAAGATGGTCTGGTACTCCCATCTCTCTAAGAACTTGCCACAATTTGTTGTGATCCACACAGTCAAAGGCTTTAGCATAGTCAATGAAGCAGAAGTAGATGTTTTTCTGGAACTCCCTAGCTTTCTCCATGATCCAGCGTATGTTGGCAATTTGATCTCTAGTTCCTCTGCCTCTTCGAAATCCTGCCTGTACTTCTGGTAGTTCTCGATCCACATACTGCTGGAGTCTAGCTTGTAGGATTTTAAGCATAACTTTACTAGCATGAGAAATGAGTGCAATGGTGTGATAGTTTGAACATTCTTTGTATTTCCTTTCTTTGGAATTGGAATGTAAACTGACCTTTTCCAATCCTGTGGCCAATGTTTTTTCAAATTTGCTGGCAAATTGAGTGTAGCACTTTTACTGCATCGTCTTTTTAAGATTTTGAATAGCTCAGCTGGAATACTGTCACCTCCATTAGCTTTGTTGTTGCTCAGCTTTCCTAAGGCCCATTTCACTTCACATTCATGGTTATCAGGGATGTTAAGCTCATTCTTGTCTAGTTGTAGTTTTGCCACCTCTTCTGCCTCTGTCCTGCCATTTTAGTCCTTTATCATGCCCATCTTTGCAGAAACGTTCTCTTCATATCTCCAATTTTCTTGAAGAGATCTCTGGTCCTCCCTATTCTATTGTTTTCTTCTATTTCTTTGCACTGTTCATTTGAGAAGGCATTCTTACCTCTTCTAGATATTCTCTGGAATTCTGCATTCAATTGGGTGTATCTTTCTCTTTTTCCCTTGCCTTTCGCTTCCTTCCTTTCCTCAGCTATTTGCAAAGCTTCCTCAGACAGCCATTTTGCTTTCTTGCATTTCTTTTTCTTTGGGATGGTATTAGTTGCTACTTCTTGTACAATGTTGTAAACCTCCGTCCATAGTTCTTCAGGAACTCTGTCTATCAGATCTAATTTAAATCTATTTGTCACCTCTACTGAATATTCATCAGGGATATGATTTAATTCATATCTGAGTGGCCTAGTGCTTTTCCCTACTTTCTTCAGTTTAAGCCTAAACTTTGCAACGAGAAGCTCATGGTCTGAGGCACAGTCAGCTCCTGGTCTTGTTTTTACTGACTGTATAGAGCTTCTCCATCTTTGGCTGCAGAGCATGTAGTTAATCTGATTTCTGTGTTGACCGTCTGGTGATGTCCATGTGTAGAGCCGTCTCTTGGGTTGTTGGAAAAGAGTGTTTGCTATGACCATCGTATTCTCTTGACAAAATTCTATCAGCCTGTGCCCTGCTTCATTTCCTACTCCAAGGCCAAACTTGCCTGTTATTCCGGTTATCTTCTGGCTTCCTACTTTAGCATTCCAATCCCCCATGATGATAAGGACATCATTTTTTGGTGTTAGTTCTATAAGGTGCTGTAGGGCTTCATAGAACCGGTCAGTTTCATCCTCTTCAGCACCGGTGGTTGGGGCATAGACTTGGACTACTGTGATATTGAATGGTTTGCCTTGGATTCGAACTGAGGTCATTCTGTCATTTTGAGGATTTTATCCCAGTATTGCTTTTCCTACTCTTTTATTGACTATGAAGGCTACTCCATTTCTTCTGAGGGATTCTTGCCCACAGTAGTATACCGGATGGTCATCTGAATTAAATTCACCTATTCCTGTCCATTTTAGTTCGCTGTTACCTAAGATGTCGATGTTCAGTCTTGTCATCTCTTTTTTGACCACGTCCAGCTTGCCTTGATTCACGGATCTTACATTCCAGGTTCCTATGGAGAAAAAATCTTTACAGCATCGGACTTTACTTTCACCACCAGACATATCCACAGCTGAGCGTCCTTTCGGCTTTGGCCCAGCCGCTTCATTCTTTCTGGCGCTACTAGTACTAGCCCTCTGCTCTTCCCCGGTAGCATATTGGACGCCTTCCGACCTGAGGGGCTCATCTTCCAGCGTCATATCGTTTTGCCTTTTGGTACTGTCCGTAGGGTTTTCATGGCAAAGATACTGGAGTGGGTTGCCATTTCCTTCTCCAGTGGATCACGTTTTGTCAGAACTCTCTGCTATGACCTTTCTGTCTTGGGTGGCCCTGCACGGCATAGCTCATAGCTTCATTGAATTACGCAAGCCCCTTCGCCACGACAAGGCAGTAATCCATGAAGGAGATTAATATTTTGGACAGAGTCAAATACTAACCTTGTTTTAAGAGCACGGAAAAACAGTTTTGTGTTGCTCAAAGCAACTCTTTACTGGTTTACTAAGACAAGATGTTCCAGTTTGCTATTCCCCTTTCATCAGTTTCCTCTCCACTGCAGGCAGCCCTTGCTCTCTGACTGGGCATTCAGCCAACAGTTCAGACTTCCATGCCCTGAATAAGGAGACTTCACCCCAGTCCTTACATTGTGGCTGTTGCATTGCCATCACAGACTTAGGATCACAATTTGGGCATTTGGCCATCAGCCCTCATTAAGACCAATGCATCAACCCATGATCACCATTTGCAACCTTCACGGCCGACCTCTCACTAGGCAAGTCATTGGGGAAGCTGGTGGGAAGCCGCAGGTGGCAGTCATGTGACATTGTGCTTAACAACCCACGATGACTCGCTTAATCACTGCAGCTAGATCCGATTAACTGCCATCATAATGTCAAGTCCAGTCCTGTGACTTTTCACTTGATGACTGCATCACTTGATGGCAGAGTTGCTGGTCTCAACTGCAGTTAGTAAGTGAGTATTACCTGTATTAAAAAGGGTTACTGTCCTACAAGTTAGATTTAGTTTCTCCAAATCCTCCTAGTAGAAGTAATCTGGATTAAGACAAAGATGAATCAGACTTGGACTTTTTTAAAGAAACTGCAAAAGTTTGAAAAATCGAACTGCATTTATATTGTAATTGGTAATTGTGAAAGCAACTTTGTTATCCCAAAATAACTCCATTTTCTGCAAGAATGCATTTTTCAAAATTAAATTTTCCCCCAAAGTAAGCTTTTCATGAGCACACAGGTCCTCAGCCCAACGTTTTCCACACCTGGGTTATGGTGGGGGAAATAGGAGAAGGAGGGTTGTGTTGGAGATGTTCAACACCACCTTGAGTGATTTCTTGTAAAAATAATAATAAAGACCCTCCAGAAAGAGGCTACCCTGGCTGGAACCTGCAGTTAGAAGGACCCCCCAGGGGTAAATTGGAAAGTTCAGCCCACCTGCAATGAAATCCTCACCCTTGCCAGAGAAAGATTGAATGTCTTTGAATATGGGAAAGTTACTTAGAATTAAGTCAGCAGTTTTATTGATTAGTCGTCTGACCATATTAACAAAGACTATAAAACCAGCGCAGAGAAAAGAGAAGGGCATATTCATAATAAATGCAGCATTCAACCCCAATCTCTTCTAGGTGTCTTCTTTGTCTTTTATCGACCTGGACTTTGATGATACAAAAATTGCAGTTCTGCTAGCGATGTCCGTGTTTGTTCCCTGCAAGAAATAAGAGGAAATAGCTGTCTCAATGTTTTTTAGGTTTCAAAAGAGGTCTAAGCAAACGGTCCTTTCTGCAGAATTCAGCGTGCAGCCAAACAGGACATGGGCAGCGGTTCAGGTGGTGCACCATAAGACTCTTCTTCCCCTAAGCGTGAAGTAAATATAATGTCTTGGTTAAAGAGAGGAGTTTGGCCCGTATGGTTTCTTCCAAAGAAGGTCCCTATTTATCGAATCAAGCGTTACACTGAGGTCTGTAAAAGTTGCAAACTGTTGGCTCCTTTAGTGGTATATTTTCCTACTAGGTGGCGTAAAATGAAGCCGTTTTCAACAGAAGAGTGGCCAGGCCTGAATCCAGATGGCCCTTCAGCTAACAGGCCCTCAAAGTCTTATATGAAAGACATTTGAACTACCGTTTTGCTGTGATGTCAGCTAATCGGTCTGTTGTTCAAAGGACCACCCTTATCTTCCTTTTCGCAAACGGGGATCACAACGGAGAGCTCTCAACAAGCTGGAATTTGGCAGGAATCATTTTTAGGAGTAAGTAAATCTATGAGAGGAGCTGCCCGAAGAGTCCGCTAATCTCCCCTTCAATCGCCGGAGGGACCCCAGGCCTTTGGCAGACGCCACTTCCTGAGTCCTCGGTCCGTCCGCTGCAGCTGGGAAGAATCGGCTGTCGTTTTCCTCCCAGGTGAAGCAGCTCTGGGGACGTCCCAGGAGAAACCTCCCTACTCAAACCAAACCAGAGTTTGGGGTTTGGGCTGCTTGCTCTGAACTGAACCACAGACAAGACAGGCTTCTTACACCCCATAATTTTCTCGTACTCTCCTCCAAGCTGGAACACGGTTATTGTGGATGGATGCCTAGTCAGCCTTCCTGCTTCCCCCGGGGAGCGACGTTCTGAGCCAGACCTGCTGGGGAAGGAAGGAAGGACTTCCCGGCTCTCGCTTTTCTTAGTCCTGCGGTCCAATTTTTGCAGGCTATAAGGACAGAATCAGCAAGAAGAACAACTGAGTTGCAGCCACAATAACAGCCGTGGTGATTAATTGGGGGCCAGTAGAGCAGGAAGATAATCTGCCTGAGTTTAGGGGTTCAGTACCCCCTGGGGGGGGATGGAAAAACTTGCCACAGCCAACTCGCCGTGGCCAACTTGCCACGGGACAATTTAACAATTCTATTTAATTATTTTAAAATAAAATTATTTTAATTTTTCCCATCCCTGTTTCATTCTGTCCCTCCTTTTGCATCCTTTCTTTAATGATTCTGTTCCACCATTTCTTTGAAATTGGCGTAGCTCTTGTCCCTCGGGGAGTTGGCCGTGGTGACTCCTGGGCAGTCCTGCTATCACCCCCAGCTGACAAGGAAATGCTGAGAATCCCCAGAGCAGCTGGGGGCAGCTGATGGTGGCACATAGTTGGGAAGCAAACTGGCAGCCCAAGGCCTGAGGTCAGTCTAGGGGACAAACAGCTGCCAGCCAGCCAGAGAGAGACCCAATGGCTGAGCAAGGAGTGAGGCTGATGGGGGCCTGACCAAAGTCCAGCCGTACGGCCCGCCAGAGAAGCAGGTGAGCACATGGGGCCCAAGAAGCACATGGGGCCCAAGAAGCAGCAAAGAGCACATGGGGCCCAAGGGACAGCGAGGCCAAGGGTCAAGGCGCAGCCGGATGGAGGAACTGCAGTACAGCTGTGAGCCTCTGGAGAAGCAGCCGGGAGGCAGATGCCTTGATGGTGTCCCAGTGAATTTGGCGCCAGTGTGAACCGGACGACAGATCCCCAGTAGGCGAATTTTGTTAAGAACAGTCAGCCGAAGGTCTCCTGTAGTGTGGACTGGATTGCAAATTGGCGGCAGAGTTGCCCAGACTTCAATATGCCATCCCTGGGCTGGACCTCTGAAGTAGCCCTGGAGTTCATGGCCTCCGTGATGGCCACGGGCCTCTGCCAGGTTATTCTTGCCTTACTTGGGACAGTGGCCTCTCTCTGGACTTGGTTTTCTTGTCAGGGCCGTGGCAATGTAATCGGAGGGAAGAGCTTTCCTCAGCTCCTCTGTCGGGGGCAGATCGTGCCCTTGTGGCTTTGAGGCTCTGCTAGCCTCCCTCCGCAGGGAGGCTGAGCCCATTCAACTGGTCCACCCCCAGCAACTGGTGGGCCCAGCTGGGTGCCAGAGGGTGCCAGGGGAAATAGCTGCCGATCTACTGCCTAGCGCCGCTGAGAGCCTGGCGGCTGCCTGGCATAACAAGACAGGGTCTCAGACAGGACGTGGCCTCTCCTGGCCCATCGCTCCGCTTGGTTCCCAGAGGAGTTGAGGCAGCTGGAAAAGGCCAAGGGATGCCAAGTGTGGTGCTGGAGGGAAAGGAAGAACGGACTCGACCAAACGTGCGTTAAGGCCACTATTTAGGTTTACCTCACGGTGGTGAGAGCAGCCAAGCCCCAATACCTCTTTGCCCTCCTTGCACCTGCGGAAAGCCCCCCAGCGGCCTTGCTTAGGGTCACACGGACTCTCCCTGGAAAGGCTGGGCCAGACATCTTCCTACAGGGTTGTGCGGAGGAATTTTCCAGGCCTCCGGAGGATAAAATTGCTCCGTTTCATTCCCAGTTGGATACCAAGCGTGATGCAAGTCCTGTGGAGATGCCTGGGGAGAATTATCCAGTTCCCTGGGAGCCATTTGATTCTGCTGGCGCTGAGGAGGTGGAGAGGGCCCTTCGGAATGCAAAGGTCGCCCCCTGCGCCTGCGGTCCATGCTGCTCCTGGCTGGTTGAGGCGCCTGGGATGGTGAATTCATCCTTGTGGGAGGGGCTCTTCCCAGCTCCTTTGAAAGAGGTGCTCCCTCCTTAAGAAGCCACTGCTGGACCCCACCATTCTGGACAGCTTTTGCTCAGTCTCCCACCTCCCCTTTTTAAGGAAGGTGACCCAGGAGGTGGTAGCATTGCAACTCCAGAGGACCCTGGAGGAAATGGGTGATCCAGACCCTTTTCAGTCAGATTTCAGCCCCTGATAAGGGACCAAAACGGCACTGGTCTCTGTTGTTGTCCTAGCCTTGTGGAATATTTCTCTTCCTCCTCCGCCCAGCCCCAGAAATGAGGCAGGACCTCAGTCTCCTGGCCTTCCAAACAGGACTTAAGACGTGCCTCTACAGCCTCACAAGGGGGACCTGGGGGAGCTTGCAGCCGTGGGGCTGCTTAATGCCCTGAAAACCCTCCCCTTTTCACTAATTTTAATCTCCTGCCTCCTCTTGAAATGTTTGCCTTTTATATATACTATTTCATATTTTAACATTTTACTGTATACCACCCAGAGTCCCTCTTTGAGATAGATGGATGGTTGAGAAATACGAAAAATAAAAACATTTGTGCAAGGTGAAGAAATTGTCTTACCAGTCAGGACAATGTCTCATGGTGGTCAGAGCCACAGCATCCTCTCTGGGCCGTGTTACGCCTCCTCCTCTGGAGTTCTACATGAAGCAAGACCCTATTTGAGGAGGAGGTGGGTGTCTGAGTGTGCATTGACATTTACAGCAACTGCTCGGTGGTCCCTGCCCTCTGCTACATAAAGCAGAAAAGGACATTACAGTTTAGCACACTGCTGGTTAGAGAACTCTGGGAGTTGAAGTCTAGCCATCTTCAATCTTCCAGGGCTGAGAAACACTGATTTAGGAGAGAAATGAAGTCTAAAGTGCTGCTTGATTTGTCTTGATGGTGACCAAAGGGCTGAGCAACGGTTTGATTCTTGCCTCCTACAATTTACAGGTTATACTGGCATTTCTGGTTTAACAACTGCGTATCAGCAGCATTTCTTTGCAGCTCCCTAAAAGGCCATGGCAGTAACAGGGAATGGAATTCTCTTCAGGAAAGTTAATGTTCTGACACAAACATGTACAGGAGGCCCCAGCCTCACGTTGCAGTAAGTGAGGTCACCTCAGCCAAAGTTTGTTCCAAATTCACCCAGATACCTGGGGAATAATAAACAGACTTTCATGGGAGTGTATAAACATTCAATTCCAGAGGCAAACCATAGATTGTCGTGGCCAAATGCCAGGTTTGCTTTTCCCTGGTGCAAAGTAGCCAATTATTGGACAATGCAGAAAATTGCAACCTGTTTATTCTGTACAGCACAAAGAGGGGGACTCATTTTAGCTTGTATACACCTTTGGAAAACAAAAGCATGTGATCATTAGCAAGAAGTCGGCAACAAGCCACACAAAGGATTCACACCCCTGGCAGAGGCTGCACCTCCCAGAAGGAGGGTTGTGAGTAAAGCATTGCTGGCTTCGTCCTTCAGTGATGGGGCTGGTAAGGAAGTATGCAAAACTCAAACGATCTGCAGCAGGAAAGGAGAAGTTAACCTGAATTAACTGCTGGCCTGGTTCAAGTTCCTTGATAAGGTTGTCACACAGTCTTCCAAGGATTTTAGGGCATGGATGTGAAGCCCAAAAGGAAAACTTGTTAAGAGCAAAAGGAAGGGCTTTTCAACAAAATGGACTTTCTCTGGCTAAGACAATCTATACCTGCCCTTTAACCTTGCATTGGAATTTGGCAGCTGAGCTAAAAAGGTGAAGAAGCACCTATGATCATTTCTTTTTTATTTATTTGTTTAAAAATTTTATTCAAAACATTAAAATACAACTCCAAAAAAGGATAAAAAAGAAAATACAGAATAAAGAAAAAAACTAGACAAGACAAAAAAACATGTCTATAAAGAGAAAAGCAAACATACACACTGAAATTGTCCCCTCAATTGAATACCGATATGTTTCAAGAATACTAGTTCCCCGCACAATTAACTTCTACAAGTCTGTTTACCTATCCCATTTGACCTGACATCTACTCACAATATATATATATTTAAAAATCTTAGTTAACAGGTAAAACCAACAGCTGAGTTAAACTTCAAAGCCCTCTGTTAAGAATCTATTATTGTATTTTGCTCATAGAAATTCTACGACGGCTTCTAAGCTACCACAATCGTCATCTCTCATCCATCCAGGATCAGATATTCTTGGCTGATTCTTAATAAGGCTTTTCCTTAACATTTTAACTGGGATTTCTCCCAACACTTGGATATCAGTCCCCAAAATCAATAAAGGTTCATTCATTCAATACTGTAATATGGACTGTGATTGATCTATTTTCCAAACAAGCTCATTTCATTGCTTGTTCAGGGCTTCCCTCTGCTCAGAAACTGACCAAGATGTTTTTGAAGCATATCTATCAGCTCTGTGGAGCTCCTAAGTGGATTATTTTGGACAGGGAGGTTCAATTTACTGCAAAGTTCTAGAGGAAGTTCATTAAGCTTATTGGGTCTACTCAGGGGCTTTCATCAGCTTTTCATCCAAGTACTAATGGGGCGGCTGAACGTACAAACTCAACGGTTGAGCAATACCTCAGATGCTATGTTAATTACTAGCAGACTAATTGAGCCGATCTTCTGCCTTTCACTGAAGTAGCCTATAATAATACTGTGCACAGTAGCACTGGTCTTACACCATTTAAGATAGCTACCAGGAGGGATTTTGCCTATGCCTGAATACCCCCAGAAGCCACCTGCTTCTCAAACTCTGGATCAGTGAGTGGCCTCCTTCCAAAGTGTTTGGACGAATGTCAAAAAAGCCTTAATCCCAGCCGTTAAGGTTAAGGAACAGGCTGATAAGAAACGCTTCCCTCAAAGGCCATTTTATGTTGGGGAAAAGGTTTATCTTTCAACTAAGTATTTGAGATTGAGGTTACCCAGTAAAAAATTGGGGCCAAAGTTTCTGGGTCCTTTTCCTATCACCAAAATCATAAATCCGGTTACCATGGAGTTAAAGCTTCCACAGCCTTTGGGGAAAGTCCACCCTGTGTTCCATTGTAGTCTGTTGAAACCTGTGTCTGAATCCTCTTTAAGAAGCAGTAGTGGTAGAAGGGGAAACACATTATGAAATAAAATGAATTGTTGATTCTAGGTTGTACAAGGGGAAGTTACAATACCTCATTTAGTGGAAAGGCTGTCCACTGCCAGAAACTACGTGGTTGAAATGTACAAATGTGAAAGCAGACCGGTTAATAATTTTTTTTTACGACAAATATCCTCACAAGTCTCAAGGAAATATTTAACATGCTTTTTGTTTCCCCTACAGCAGGCTCGTTCTTTTTAAGAGGGGACGACTGCCAACTCTACAATGAGCATGGCTGGAGCCATTTTCTCTTCTCATTCTAGGTTGCCACATTGAATGGAGGGAGGGGGGTTGCCCAAGTGCTTCATTAGTCAAAATAATTTTCTGTCCCGTGGGAACCAAGGTCATCTACTGCTCCCGCGACCAGGGACTAGGTGTTGCATAAAAAAGCCAGCCAAATGAGTATATTGGGGAATGTAGTTGCTTGCATAGTTTTGTGGGTGGGACATGAAACTTTGTAATTGGGCAATTGTTACTTGTGTATTCAGACTTGGTTTCACTTTTTACTGTGCCGATACTTTGTACCTAATAAACTTATTCTTTGAGGAATTTTCAAGCCTTGGGAGTTCTGCTTTATTCATCTCTGTCTGTCGGAACCATGAGAATATCAGCTTCCTCAAGTAACTATTCTTTTGTACTTTCCTAGTTACGTCTTCAAAGAATGTCCAGCCAAGGTGCCTCACTGATTTTGCCACTGAACTGGTTTGTCGCTGGGAGGTGGGTGCCATCACCAACTGCACCACGGAGTTTAAACTACTCTATCAGGCGAATTTTGCAACGTAAGTATTAGCAAAGCTGTGTGTTGTGTTGACGGGTACAACAGTCCTCTCTTCAAGGGTAGGAGGTATGGGATCCGTTATAAAGCAGAGACTCTCATAGTTGCAGGGACTGGGGAACCAAGTGGTCAATCAAAGAGCTTGGAGTAGCTATGCAATTTCCTCCATCCACGCTCACACTGTCACAAGGAGTTGATTTGGGTCATTGACAGGATCACTCTCTTCTATTGATGCTGACAGGTCCTCAAGAGGGTGTTAAGTCATTCTTGTTTCTTCTGGGTGAATTTTAGTTCCTTCATGAGATTTTTAGCTCTCCCATTTGGCAGAGCCAAATTAGCATTTTGGTAGGATTTTAAGGTACTGTGGTAGCCCTGAAGAGACAGCCCCCTCCCTGGCACCTTCACATTGACCCAGTGGAGCCCTTTCAGAGAGCGCCTGGATGGCTAACACAGGGGAATGACTCCTGGGGTGGCTTTGCAAGATCTTTTATAGTCAGAGAGACATCCAGAGAGACAGTCTGTCTCATTCAGCAGTCGTGAATGGGTTCTGGTCACAAAAATCAGTAGAGTGGACAGAGTCCTTGGATAAATTAGAGCAACTCAGCTTGTTGAATCTGGTAAGGAGGGTGTGGTGATCCCTTCTAGCTCCGTTATATTGTTACTGTTACCTTCTTGAGAATAAATCTTCCCAGGCATCATGGACAATGCAGACCTGGAGAGGTTGCTGACCACCCCCACCCCCCCTTCGGGAAAGGGGACTTTCTCAGGCTGTGCTTCCCACACTCCCTACTGGGGGAGGTCGTCCTGAGATGGCAGGTGGGCTGTCTTCAGTAGCCCAGTGAGGCTACTACCTGCAAAATCTGCTGTGCCTCAACATCGCTGTCATCAGTAACACCTGCAACACCAGGCTGGTCAGGCACAAATCCTTGGCTTCTAAAAGTGAAGAGGGAGAAACGTGTCTCGAGCAGAATTTCTCTCCTGGTCTCTTTTGTGGGTCTGCCTAGCACGCCTTCTTGCCCTCCGGCCCCCAAGTTTCAGAGCTGCTGCTGCCTTCGTGGACAGAGTGTGAGGGTATCTGTCACTTTGCAGACCATCTTTGGCTGTGCAGAAATGAACAAAGGGTTGTGTGCGCTAAGGACTCTCTTGCCCTTTTTCCAGGAAGCTACAGGAGTGCCCTCTGGAAAAGGAGTGGGACCCAGGCGCCGCCTCCCTGTGCATTTGCAAGATTCTGGGGAAGAAATTCAAAATGGTCACGTATCACTTAGCACTGGCCAGGTCGGAGAACGATGCCAAGGTCTGGAGCAACCTGAGCTTGAAAATGGAGTCCGTCGGTGAGATACCCTTGGCTTTCCCTGAACATCTCTTTCCACCCTAGGGCTGTCCTAGGTCACAGCAACCTTGGTTTCAGGTGGCAAAGGGGGCATCTGTTGGCATGATGGAGATGCTGGATAGGAAAAAGGAGGTGGGGAGAGTTCATTTTCAAGGCTGGGTACATTCGTAGAGAATACCCTTCAGTTCCTCTCTCGACTCTGCTTCCGGAATGGCAGTTGTGTTTGTTTCCCAGACAAAGAATTCTGTAGTGATATCCTAATGGTTGGTATCGGAAGCCTCCTTCCTCTTCTGCCTGGCGAGTTGAATGGAGGGGGGGTGGGGGTGGGAAGTAGAACCTGGGCATCAAAAGGCCGAGAGGGCAGGAGCCACCGTGGGGCTTCCTGCAACACTAGGATAAAAGTCCCCAAAATGGAAGAAAGAGGGAAGATGAAGGGAAGGTCTGAGGTGTCCTCCTTGCCCCACCCACTGCCTGCCCGCCTGCAGGGTTTTCCCTCCCCAGATGCCTTTTGTCTCGCCTCCCCCCAACCCAGCGTCCTCCTCTGCTTCTTCGCCCTCACAGTGAAGCCCAGGCCCCTCATCAACCTGAGGGTGGAGAGGAGGAAGAGCCGCATTTTCATCCTTACCTGGGAGAGGGATTACAGTCCGTCCAACCCACTTTACCATTCTGCGGCCAAGTACGAGGTTGCCATATGGCCCCAAAACTATACAGAAGAGGTAAGCAAGCCTCGGTCCCCCTTTCTAGGGATGAGGGCGGCAGATCTGACAGAGAATTGGAAACTGAACGTCGTGCCACTTTGAGTTGCTCCCTCAGCAGTCATAAGAGGACAGCCGGACTGTCTGTAATCCTGAGCCAGCAAGAGCTTACAAGCGACCTGTTCTTCTTGGGCGACACCTCAAGGGGAGGGTTCACGTGCTCCTAAATTAGGTCAGCGCCCAGCACCTGGAGTCTAGCCTTCAGCCAGAGACAGGCTATCCTTTGAAAAGAAAGCTCAGGTATTTCAAGGTAGGAGGCCTCTGGCAACTTTTTCTGTTGTCAAATTGTTCTTCAAATGTCTGCATGGGCTAAGGATTGCCCTGCTATTGGTAGGCAGGCCTGGCTGGGAAATTTTTCAGAACATTTTTAAAAGCGAAGAGAACGTTAAAAATCCATAAAAGATATAGATGTATAAAATAATAAGGCACACATTGAACTCCGTTACCTGCCAGATCCTAGAAGGCCCCTCCCTCCTTCCGGCCCTGGCGAAGCCTCGTAGCTTCAGCAGCGGTCTCCCAAAAGAGCTTACCGTGTTTGTGGCCCTTTCCGTGGCCTGCTTAGAATTTGGGAGAAATAGAAAGGGGCCACTTCAAGGTCCAGGCTATGCATCGTGTGTGAGCCCCCTAAGACGGATCAGCCCAGGGGATCAATTCCAGAGGAAAGCAAAAGCTGCTTTGACCAACCATCTTTTGGTCTGATTGGGCTCAGCCTCCCCTCCCCCTTGCATCCCAGTGGATCAGCTTCTTCCAAACGCGTCCCAAGACTTAAGGAATGTTTTAGCCCCCTTTGCCAAGCTAACAGGTCTTGCCTAATTCCCTCAAAGTTATCTCCCTCACCTGCTGCTGCTGCTGTGTTTGAGTGCTGACATGTGTTTTTCTCTTTCCAGAAAATCATTGTTCCAGAGGACTCATCCCATCACATCATCTTTGCAGACAAGCTCCGTCCACACTCCACCTACAAAGCGAGCGTCCGCTATGGGTTGAACCTCTGGGGGGAAAGGTGGAGCGAGTGGAGTGCTACTTGTGAATGGTTGAATGGTGAGTGTGCTCAAGGCCACTTCTGCTCCGGGGAAGCTGCCTCTCAGGTCCCCAGGGCGGAACAAGCGTAGAACATTCTGGTTGAGAGTCTTCCGGATTGTTTGCTGCCTTACAACTATTCTGAATTGTGCACCCATTATCGACACTTCAGCAGTGGCTTCTGAGGGGAAAATCTCTAAATATTTACAGCTAAGCACTGTTTGTATTTCTAAGTAGATGTTGTAATACCGCAATTAGCTAGGAGCGAAATTAAAGAGATTTTTCTACAGTGTATAATTCCTGTACAGCAAAGAATTTTTCCAAGGTTAATTAACAACTTTTTCCTTGTAGGGGAGTCAGGTAGTTCCTATTCAAGATGATTAATTTCCCCCTAATTTATTGGATTTCTTCAGGGAAAGGGATTGGACTTAATCTATTGGTTTAATTGTATTGTAAAAAATGCAGTTCTTGTCTACAGTATATAACCAGAAACGGAGGAATTATAGCCTAAGAAGAAGTAATTAATTACTAAACGTTTAAGCATGTTCGGTTAGTAATAAGGCAGAAACAACCACATTTTGCTAAGGGAAGCAGTATAATACTTTTTAAAAAACAATGTTAGTTCTTTGGAATTTGCACTGCTACATCAGTAGCCAGCCAGGTCTAGAAACACACAAGTAATAGAAGACAGCGATTTGGCGAAGACATAAAATGCTGTCCCTAAGAAACGACGGGACAAAGGAAGGAAAGGAGACTATGTAGAGATCACCAGTCCTGCAAAGCTGCCTCTAAACATAGCCTTTTTCTCCTATCTTCCCCAATTTGTTTTCATTTCACCCACATTATACGATTACAGTTCTTGCTACTGTTGGTGCATACAAAGTCAAATACAAACATCCTCATCATATTTTTCTAATATTATACAAATAACAATAATATCAATTCATAACCTCTTTTCTAGCCAATATATATTTCAATTGTTTGCAATTAAAATCTCTTTGTTAAATCATTATCCTGATTTTCAGGCTCTTATTTAAGTTTGATTTCCCATCCATATTCGGAATATCTGTCAGTTATGAGTTTCTCAAGATTAATTACATTTATATAGCTAAGAATTTCATTCATACCAGCCATCCTCTTATTTTCCTATTTCCCACATCAAAAAAGAAAAAAAACGTGCTATTCTAATTCTAAATCATATCTTTTATTGTAAAAGTCTAATTGTATCTAAGGGTTATATGTTCTTTTAATAATATTCAATCAGATATTTAATCATATTATGCCCCCTCTGGTAGATCAAATGTTCTGTTGTTTAAATCTAACTCTTTCTTTCTTTCTTTCTTTCTTTCTTTCTTTCTTTCTTTCTTTCTTTCTTTCTTTCTTTCTTTCTTTCTTTCTTTCTTTCTTTCTTTCTTTCTTTCCCAAAGAGCTTTCCAGGCCAAGGCAATTAAATCACCAAAAACTTTCCTTCTATTTTTGTGAAAATTGCTTGGAATGAGGAAGACAATTTGGGTGGGATAATTTTGAGGGGGAATTCCATTTATATTCCTTAAGCAACTCCCACTTTCATTCTCCCTCAGCTTCTCTTTTCATTTTTTGTCTCCCAAGTTCTGACATTTCCCTTAGCAGCTCTATAGTCCATTTTTTAAGATCTTCTTCCTTGTCATCCAGTATATTTTGCTGAGCTAAGGGGTAATGTGCCTTTTCCACTTTCATTATTGTAGCTAAGTCTTGCAGTGTTTTATTTGTATATGGTAGTTTATATTTCCCTTCTTTTATCTCTTCCATCTTTGGGTCAATTTCCTCTGCTTCTAATTTCAGGGTTATTTGTTCATACTTTGTAGTCGTTATCTGGGAATTTTCTAGTTGTAGATTTAATTTAGAGATTTGCTCATTTATGTCAGCTAGATTGTTTTTAATCTCATCATGGTTTCTTTCTGTGTCTTCTTCATGTGCAACAATTGTCTGGTCAATTAGTTGTAGCATAGAATATACTTCCTTCTGAAAAGTATTTTTTTTTCTTGAGGCATCACTCCTGCAAATCCTTGATTAGCCTGGGTGGGGGCTTCAAATGGAGGTGTAGGGTATGTTTTCTTACCACTTTTAGTTGAGTATGCAGCATCCATTTTGTTTCCCCCCTCCAGATATTCTGTCAAAACCTTTATGCTCTCCAAGTACAAGTCTTATCTAATATCACCAATCTTTTTTTTTGTAAAAATTTTATTATTTTTTCCCATACAATTCAATAGTACTTATTCAACAACGTGTTGTCTGACTTTATCATTCACTAATACAAATTTAATCCTTTATTCTTTTCTCCAGCCATTGATAAAACGAGTCTGATAGTATTCTGTTTCTTCTTTTTCTTTCAACCTCATAGTAAGTCTGTCAATTTCTGCACATTCTAATATTTTTTTAATTATTTCTTCCTCTGATGGTAATTTTTCCTTTTTCCAATATTGTGCAAATATGATTCTTGCCGCTGTTATCACATGTAAAATCAAACATATACTTTGTTTAATCAATCTTTTCTGGCATAATACATAATAAAAAAAAGTTCAGGTTTAAAATCTACATGTTTTCCCAACATATTTTCTAGCCAAGTATGTATTTTTTTCCAGTATCTCTTTGCTTCAACACATATCCACCATACATGATAATAAGTACCTGACATGTTTACATTTCCAACATCTATGTGACATATTTTTTAATGTTTTTGCCAATCTTGCTGGTGGCAAGTGCCATCTATAAAACATTTTATATAAATTTTCTTTATAAGAAGCTGCAATTGTCAATTTATAATTTTTCCCACAAGTTTCGTTATTTTTCTAATTCTTATGTTATATCCAAATTTCTTTGCCCATGTTATCATTGATAATAATAATAATAATAATAATAATAATAATAATAATAATAATAATAATAATAATAATGTTGGAAGGGACCTTGGAGGTCATCTAGTCCAACCCCCTGCTCAGGCAGGAAACCCTATACCATTTCAGGCAAATGGCTGTCCAGTCTCTTCTTAAAAACCTCCAGTGTTGGAGCCTTCACCGCCTCTGGAGGCAGGTTGTTCCACTGGTTAATTGTTCTAACTGTCAGGAAGTTTCTCCTTAGTTCTAGGTTGCTTCTCTCCTTGACTAGTTTCCATCTGTTGCTTCTTGTCCTGCTTTCAGGTGCTTTGGAGAATAGCTTGGCTCCCTCTTCTTTGTGGCGGCCCCTGAGATATTGGAACACTGCTATCATGTCACCCCTCACCCTTCTCTTCATTAAACTACACATACCCAATTCCAGCAACCGTTCCCTATATGTTTTAGCCTCCAGTCCCCCGATCATCTTTCTTGCTCTTCTCTGTACCCTTTCTAGAGTCTCGACATCTTTTTTACATCATGGTGACCAAAACTGGATGCAGTATTCCAGGTGTGGCCTTACCAAAGCATTGTAAAGTGGTATTAGTACTTCATTTGATCTTGATTCTATCCCTCTGTTAATGCAGCCTAGCACTGTGTTGGCTTTCTCGGCAGCTGCAGCACACTGCTGGCTCATATTGAAGTGATTGTCCGCTAGGACTCCGATGTTTGTTTTCAACTATGTATGTTTGTTTTCAACTATCTGTGAAGCTCCCTTGTCTCAAATTGTCCTCCATTTTCCCTCATGTTTGCAGTTATGCTTTTAATGCCCTGTTAACCGCCCTGAGTCCTTCGGGAGAAGGGCGGTATACAAATTTAATAAATAATAAATAATAATAATATGCTTTTTTGGGAGCCTCCACCCATCTTAAGAGTCCTTTTCCCATTAGTTCCTCCTGCTGCAGGATCCTGCTGGTATTTGCTCTGAGTTCACCAAAATCTGTTTTTTTGAAGTCCAAGGTTGTCTTCCTAATGGGGTGGGTCCAGGAGAAGATGATGTTGAGAACTTCTTCAATCACTCCTTCAGTTGTTCTGCGGCAACTTGGTTGTGCCAATCAGTGTCAAGTCTTCTCTGTCCATCAGCATCCAGTCAAGGATAAGTAATCCTTCTGGGCCTTCTCCATCCCAAAGAAAGTTGTCAGCAAGACAAGCCAGGAATTTCCTGGGAAAACCTTGCTTGGCAGTTTAACTAATGCTAGGGTTAAGACTCCCCTCATTTACTGTATTTTTGCAACACTCATGTGACCGACCCGGCAGGCTTTGCTGTGGAATCAGCTGATGCCAGGACGCCCTTTGAGATTGGCCCCAGGTCAAGAGGACAAAATGGTTACAGGGGGTGGGGGTGGGGGGTTGCCATGGCATGGCATGTCTGGGGAGAGTCAGGCAAGTGAGAGAGCTGGTAGTGCTTCTCACCCACTCCTGCTCCTCCTTCAGCCAAACATACCTTTATGCTCAGCCCAAAGCATTTGGCAGCGCAGAGCCTCAGCCCAAATTTTTTCCAGCTCAGCCACTTGAGCGGTCCCAAGTTCGTGCTGATCTCCATCCTTTCCTCCTTTTGCAGACTTTGAGCGCAACTCTGAAAATAAATCCTCGACGTCCATCTTTTTGCTGTGCATGATGATCATCAGCCTCATTCTCTTCTGCTACCTCTGTTTCCTGTGGTAGGTTTCGTTTATTCGTTTGCTCGTTTTATAAGCCGCCTCCGGCATTCAGGTGACGCTCAGTCCCCTGCAACATTTAAATCAATAAACAAGTAGCAAACAGTAAACAGAAAATAAATATTGCTACATTATAGAAGGAAAGTGCAAAAACCGGGGAAGAGAGTCCCCCTCGCTCTCCAGGATGGGATGAGGAGTGGCCTTTTGAAAGAGCCGGCTTTGCAGAGCGTTCCTAAGTAACCCCAGACTGGAGGGGAGGAAATATCGGGGCGTGGGATTCTGCCCCATGGACACAGCCAGCTCTAGAACAGGCATGTCTCACAAGGTGATACAATTTTAACAACGGGACCAGGTGCTTGGCTGGATCTAGCAAGGTGGGCAGACATACCTGGAGATACGCAGGTAACCAGGCCCTGAGCCATAAAGGATTTTGTTTGTATCAGCCACCTCGCTCAGCAGCCTCCTGGAGATGTTAGCTGGAAGTCAAGAGAGATCAAGCCCTGAGTGGTTTCCCAAAGAGCTCAGCCTCAGTTTCCTCCCACCCCCCGCTGGAATCAATCTGAAGGAGAGGAGGGGAAGCACGCAGTATTGCGACCATTCAAATGGTGCCTAAGACCACTCCCCTGTGCGGGGGTCTTAAAGCCTCAGGCGTCTGGGGCATCCAGCGCGGGCAGTGCCTGTCCTGCCTGGCTCTTGTCTGCTCTTGTGAGGCTTGCTGAGGGCCACTTCAGACAATGCAGTGAGTTCTTTTCTTGCTTTGCAGGGCGAAGAAGAAGTGGTGGGACACGATCCCAAGTCCCCGCAAGAGCAAAATGGCAGAGGATATAATGGCGGGAAAATTGGTAGGCTTCCCCAGGGCGGCTCCTTTTTGCGGGGGGGGGAAGGCACCCTCCAGACAAGCACCCTCAAGCGTCTTCCTGCTTCTTTCAGTTCTGGGTCTTTGGCAAGATGGAGACGGCTCCCTGGGACTCCCGCAGACGGTAGGTGGAGCGGAGAGCAGCTGCTCTGGCCTCTGAGGAAGGGCAGGGCGGGGTCTGCTACTCTAGAGCTGTCCCTGGCTGCGTCATCCAAGCTGAGGGGGAGTCTGTGGCGGGGGGGGGGAGGCCGATGAGCCGCCAGGCCGCAGGAGGGGGAAGGCAAACAAGCGCAGGGGCCTCCCCTCATGCTCTTGGCCATACACTGATCCTCCTGTCTTTCCTTCCTGACGTGCAAACTGCAGGCAGTTTCCAAGCAAAGGTGGTGCTGATCTCCCTCATCCGCCTCTAAGTGTGAACCAGGAGCCCTTTTTAGTCCCCGAAGAAGTCTTCTTGAGCGAAGGGTCTCTAACCACAGGCTGCAGCGCTGGAGATGTGAAACCGGGCAGCCTGGAAGAGGCAGAGGAAGAGACGGAGCACGTCCCACATGAAGAGGCGGTGGCCGGTCTCTTCAGGGACCTTCTGCAGGGCGTCCTGAGCACAGGGGATCTGGGGGTCCCGGCAACCTCCCCCCAAAGCTGCATCACTCCAGAGAAGCCCGGCTGCCTGGAGGGTTTCTCCCAGCCTACTTACCAAGGCTGCCAGGTGGTGCCCGAGGGCTCTGGGCTGCAGCTGTCTTTATCGGGGCAAGGCCTAGCCACTCCCGAAGGACAAGCCGACTGGCCGCCTGGGCCGGAGAGCTCGCTGCCGGATCCCTCCTGCACTGCCCTCCCTCAGGCAGAGATCAGCCCTGCCGCCCCCTCGGCTCCAGGCTACAAGTCCTTCAGCAGCCTGGAGGCTCAGCCAGGGAGCGGCTTCGGCCCATCTTGGAGTCAGTGGCCTTGTGTTGCCCAAGAAGGCCAAAGCCAGCAAGCCTGGGGTAGCACCAGTCCCGGTCTTCTGCCACTGCCAGACACTTCTGGAGGCTTCCCAGCAGGCCAAAATGCTTTCTCTCTTTATGGAGCGGCCGTCCCAGAAACGTGGCTTTTCCCTCCAGAGCAGAGCGTGGCCTTGGGAGCTTCTGCTCTGCAGGCCTCTGGCGTGAGCCTGCCTGGTCCGAAGGCGGCTTTCTTCTCCGGCTACCGGGCCTTCAGCTGTGCCCTCCAGAGCAGCCTCACTTCCCCAGAGTTGTGTGTGGAGCCCCTGTAGAAGCCTTTCCTCCAAGCATTCAAGAGAGGCTTCTTAGGGGCAGGGAACTCATGAAGAACCTGAAAAAAAGAAAAAAGGGAGATTGTGCTTAAACTCGGAGCGAAACAGACATGACACCTTTTCAGATAAAAGCAGATTAAGCTCACTGCTGGAAACCCATTTCCTCGCTTCACAATTTGCAGCTTTCTGTGGACTGTCAACAGGGAATGTGCGTGGTGGATCAGGCAGTCTACATCATGGGGTGTTCTGCATCTGTCCCAGCTTGTGCCCCTTCCCAATTTCAGGTCTTCCTAGAGCCATGGCTACAGAAGAGGGCCTGGGTTATGCCCCTTCCTCTAGAAAGTGGCTGCTGTGGGCAGCTTGCCCGCCCCGCCCCACTTGCCCTCCAGGACCTCCATCCCTCCGGTTGGCCTTCCTTGCTCTTCCTGCAGTTGGAGAGGCCACGGCTGGGAGGGGAGGGCAGGCTGGAGCGAGGAGGGTCGCCCTGGAAAGAAGGAAGGCCACCTCCCCATGGGGTCTTGCCTGGAGGGATGCAAGAAAGCTCTGGGGCCTTCCGGATCTGTTATGCTTGGTATGAGGAGTGCAGCGCAGTTCAGGTCTTCCCCTTCTCTACCTACTGTCCAGGGGCCAGGGAAGCCACACAAACGCACATGCACGGCAGAGCCATGAGGCCTTTAAAAGTCTTCCAGACCTACCTAACTAGTGGAGGGGACACTCTCTTCCCCCCCTCTCTCTCTCTCTGATTACCCTGTCCCACAGCTGGCTGCACTGGTTCCCAGTTTCCCTCCAGTTCAAGATGCTGTTTTGCATCTTTAAAGCCCTTCATGGGACCAGGTTGTGAAAGGAACCATCTCGCCCCAACAGGACTAGCGTGCCCCATTCACTCCAGCAGACGGGGCTTGCTGCAGACCCTATCAGTCAAGGAACTTCAGCTGGCAGGGTCTAGGAGAAGGGCCTTTTCTGCCACAGCCCCTACTCTTTGGAACATCGTGCTTCTCAAGGTGAGATCCATCCTCATCTGCCTCTCTTCCCAGAAGAGCCTCAAAACCTGCTCTGCTGGTTGGCTTGGGGCCCCACTAGGGCCCCCCATGCTGGAGGTGGGTAGTGGACTGAGAGAAGATCCCGCGTCCGTGCTTTGAGTTTTCAGTCTTTTCCTATATCTTCTTAATGCTTTTATATGATTCTATTGCATTTCCAACTGCAAGGGTGTCTCTTGGATAGTGAGATTGATGGCATATACATTTAATAAATAACTAAATAAACAACCCGTTTACAGCCCTGCCATTGTACAAGTTGGGGCCCTGCTTACCTTTTTCTGACTCCACCATGGTTGAAATGCATGGCTCATGCCCCTCCTCAACTTGGCTCACATTTTTGGGAATTCCCAACATATTGGGGGGAGGGGCAGCAGAAAGATTGATGGCTCATGCAGGACCACTCTAGTAGGCAAAGTGAGTTGTCACACGAGATGCTTGGGGAACAGGACTTGGTGGGCCTCTTGGCAAGCCAGAATTGGTACTGATGGTAGATGGCTTGGCCAAGAGTCAGTGACCAGTCTCGCTGTTGCACATGGGGAGAACGCAGGTCCCATGTTGCAAGCACTCAGCCAGGGTAGAGACAGAACTATCCAGTTGCATCCCTCTAAAGGTGAGAGCCGCGAAGAACCCCTGAAGGATGCAACTCCCATCCTTGCTCATTCCAGCACTGTCCCAGTCAGACTGTTCTGTTCTCCAATGAGGGCTGCAACTGAGCACCATCTGGAGGCCACAGCCTTGCCATAGAATCAGCATAAATGTATGCAAGTAGTCTTCCAACCATTATTGTTATTATTTAACATATGCTGAGAACATGACAGAAGAGAAGTAAACATATGCACACGATGTTTGTGTGTGTGTGTGTGTGTGTGTGTGTGTAGGGCAATGGCGTTATAACTGGATTCAGCTCTTCAGGCAGTGGCCTCTGGCATTGCTTCGTGCAGATCTTCTAGGGAACCAGAGAATACATGTTGTAGGCAATCTTGCACAAAAAGTGTAATAGTTTGCATGACAGTCCACAATCACAACGAGGGGAATCTTTCCATCCTTACTAATACAGGGCAGAGACACCTCTTCCAGTAAAACACGTTATTTTGTCCAGACAGAGCAAGGCAGGTCAAAACCAGGTGGTTTGGTAGAGGGATTTCAATCAGAACAGCTGGAAGGGACCTTGGAGGTCTTCTAGTCCAGGGGTGTCAAACTCAATTTCATTGAGGGCCACATCAGCATTGCGGTTGCCCTCAGGGGGCTGGGTGGGTGTGGCCTGCTGGGTGGGCGTGGCCAGCTCTACATCGTTCGCATCAAGAGTGCCTATGGGGGCCTGGGCAGGAGTGGGACAGATCTGATGGTCTCTGGCAGAAGGAGGGTCTCTGGGCCAGGGCCAAGGCAGTGGGGGCCGTTGCCTCACTGTTTCCAGGATGGCTTCGCGGGCTGCATGAAACCACTTCGCGGGCCGCATCCGGCCCCCGGGCCTTGTGTTTGACATGTCTGTTCTAGTCCAACCCCCTGCTCAAGCAGGAGATCCTATACCATTTTGGACAGGTGGCTGTCCAGTCTCTTCTTAAAAACCTCCAGTGTTGGAGCACCCTCAACTTCTGAAGGCAAGTTGTTCCATTGGTTAATTGTCCTCGCTGTTAGGAAGCTTTTCCTTAGTTATAATTGCTTCTCTCCTTGGTTAGTTTCCATCCATTGTTTCTTGTCTTGCCTTCTTGTGCTTTGGAAAATAAGTTGACCCTCTCCTCTTCTTTGTGGCAGCCCTTCAAATACTGGAATCCTGCTATCATGTCCCCCCTATTTCTTCTTTTCTCTAGACTAGCCAAACCAAATCCTGCAAATGTTCTTCATATGTTTTAGTCTCCAGGCTTTTAATCAACTTAGTTGCCCTTCTTTGCACTTTTTCCAAAGTCTCAACATCTTTTTTGTAATGTGGGGACCAAAACTGGATGCAGTATTCCAGGTGTGGTCTTACTAAGGATTTATAAAGCAGTTGTCAACACTGCAACTTTGTTTTCAGTTGCCACAGTTGGGAGGGGGGATGTGTGCCTTTAAGGTTAGGCAAAACAATAAATTGTCCTGTGGGAACCAAGATCGTAGCTGCTTGGGTTTTGCTGGGCTGACCTTTCCAATAGAAAGCCCGCCAAAGTAGTTTATTGGGGAATGTGATTTATGATATATTAGTGGGAAGTTCAACTTTGTAACCTTTGGGAGGGAACGTCAGTCTTGGTTTCACTTTTGATTGTGCCGATACTTTCTAGCCAATAAATATGTTCTTTAAGGAAACCTTTTGCCTTGGAGTTCTGTTTTTACTGGTCTCATCTATCTGAACCATGACATTAAACCAAGACTCCAATTCATTTTAAAACACGGGGTCCTGAGCCCTGATCACCTACCTAAACTTTTGGGAGGACCACAAAGACTCAGGGAAGACGTCAATGTGCTGCAATGTATACATTCAGCTGCTCCATTTTATATCTAGTTTAGGAAGTAAGAACTGTGTTAGTATATTCAGCATTTATAGGGTTAATACAGCCTTTTTAGCAGCATTGTATGTAAAAACATGTAGCATTTACAGGGTTAAACGTTATTTCCTCAAGATGCCTTATGGGAATTGTAGTCTAGCTGTATAGTGAATACCATGCTTTCTAGTTAAGTGAATGGAGCTTTCATAGTTTATGACAGGACTTCCTGCTTTGTATGATCTCTCTGGATGAATCCTGTCATCTGGCTGGGAATATCAAGCTCCATCTTTGACATGTAACTTTGCACAGGATGGAAAGTTCATCATTTTTTTACCTAATGAGATGGATAAAATTACAATCTTGCATTCCAGATGGACCATTGCTGTAACCGTGAGTTATTGACATTGGATGCATGAGAAATAAAGTAATTTGTTTATTTCCATTTCATTTGAGTTTATTCTGGCTGTTTCAAGAGGAATCAGCATTCACATCTCTACGGGAAACAGAACAATCAAGATGGAGAAGAATCGGCCGCTAGCCTCGGCAAGACGGTGGCAAATGGAATGCAGGCCACAGCCCAGCAGAGAGTGCAGCCCCTGCAGCTGGACTGAGACCAAAAGCCTGGGAGATCCCACCAGAGAGGTTGGTGCAGCAAGAAGGAGCACTGACCCTCAGAGGGACTTGGCCATCGGATGCTGCCCTGCAATAGAGAAATATCATTAAGGCTGCGGAAGCTGAGTTCCCATTGATCTTGTCCCAGAGATCTCGCTCGCCGGTGCTAGGAAAGGCAAAGTAGTTGGCTGCTTGGCGTGAATCAGGGGAATTGAGGTACCTGACAGCCATCCACACTTGAGAGAGAAGTTTGATTGGCTCAAGATGGGGGAAGTGGAGCCGATTATCCACCAGGTGACCTCCAGTGGGCGAGAGAACAGGTGTCCCCAAGACCGTCCACTACCACGGTGAAGCCCCAGTCCCATAGCGATGGCTCATGCTGCCTCCCTGCTGCCTAAACCAGCTTT
Source organism: Vipera ursinii (assembly GCF_947247035.1). Lineage (NCBI taxonomy): Eukaryota > Metazoa > Chordata > Lepidosauria > Squamata > Viperidae > Vipera > Vipera ursinii. The sequence goes on along the minus strand of NC_139526.1, from coordinate 1,136,154 downwards.
AACTTCAAGCCCAGTGCGCTGGCAGAGCCCTTACCATTATCAATGCCATGCCAGCCCTGACCATTACCGACACCCTGCCGGCCCTGACCGTTACCGACGCCCTGCCAGTCCAGGACACCAACCAAGGGGTTTGCAAGGATGGGACCTTCAGCAACCCCCAATGCCAGAGGCCAGGCATACCGCAAGCTTACTGGGGGCAGCAACCTGTAGATCCACCCACAATCAAGCCCACATTTCATGGGGATCCCAAGAAGCTGTCCTTCCTGAATCAAGTGTGGGTTCCTGTGAACCATTATGCCCATGCTTACCCATATGGGCCAGAATGACTGACACTGTGGCAGACCCCTCTCATATAAGCTTTACTGGCGTCCCAAACCATTCCCATCGATGTACCTTTATGCATATTTATAACAAAAAATTCTTTCACATGTTCTCTACATTTCTGCAAGAACACCTCATTTGTAAATAAATTTTCATTCAGTCTCCAGGATCTTCTACTACCATTTTCAGCAAAAAACTCCAACCAAACAGGACTACGATCCGACAATGTCCTAGGAAAAATCTTAACGTTCTTAACCCTAGAAAAAAGATCGGTAGTAATTAAAATAAAGTCAATCCTAGAGAAAGATTTATGTCTATCCGAAAAAAGTAAAATCTCTGTCTTTCATATTCCTTTCCCGCCATACATCTCTTAATTCCAGATCCTCCTTCAAATCAAAAAAAGCTTTGGGCAATTTCGAATTAGAAAAGTTTTTGAAGGATCCCTTCTTGTCTTCAGATCGGACCAAAACTCCATTCCAGTCCCCCATCATAATAACAGATTTGTAATCCAATTCAATTAGTCTCTGATGTAAAAATTTAAAGAATTTTTGCTGTTGTTGATTTGGAGCATATAATCCAATAAGAAGAACTTTCTTTCCTTGTAACATTAATTCAATACTAACATATCTCCCTTGTTTATCCGATTCAATTAATCTAGCCGAAAAGTCTTTTCTTAAATAAATGACCACTCCAGCCTTCTTGTCCAGAGCAAAAGATGCAAAATGTGTTTCCAATCGGGAATTAATCAGATACTTTTGGTCTTTTAATGCAATATGTGTCTCTTGTAAACAAACAATGTCATTTTTATGTTGTTTCAGATAATAAAATATTTTCTTTCTTTTCTGTGGTGAATTTAAGCCATTAACATTCCATGTCAGGAACTTCACCATCTCTGGTGACCATGAGCCTTTGGAACATAGCCTGAAGATCACCTGTTGCTCTCTTCGGACGTGCTCCTCCCACAGGCTCTGAAACAGCCGCATCTTGCGTAGTTAGACCAGATACAGGCTTCTGTTTTTGCTCTTTTTCCATACGCTTGTATGCAGCCGTAGTCATCCTCTGTTCTTTTGGGTCCTCCTTTAATGCCAAACTCTGCTCCATAATCTCCGCCTGCCGTATCTCCTCAAGAGGCAATGACATTGCCCCTTCACTCAATTGTTTGTCTTCTTGTCTTACTTCTGTTCTTTTGACTCGAGGAAACGGTGGCGAGCCTGCTTTAAGGACCTTAGTATAAAAATCTTTTGCTTTTAAAATTGTATCCAATCTGTACCTCGTCCCTGCATAATTCACCACAATTCCATTGGGTATTTCCCATCTAAACTAAATAAATGGAATTAAAATAAATAAATAAATAAACTGAATTTGTTGCTTCTTAAGCTCATCGGACAGAAAAGCGAAATCTTTCCTTTTTCTAAGAATTTTTGGAGGTATCTCCTTTAAAATTATAATATCTTGGCCTGCAATTTGAAATCTTTCCTGATAAAAAGCCTGGATAATAGAATTTCTGGTTGATCTCCTGGAAAAGTAAATCACTACATCTCTAGGTAAATTTTTCTGTCTAGCAATCCAGGAATTAACCCTAAATGTCTTATCCATTTCTTTAAGTGATTCTTCAGGTTCACATTTCAAAACAGGAGCCACTGCTTGTGCTACTTCCCATTCCAAGTCTTCTTTAGGATTCTCTTTAAGGCCTCTGATACGCAATGCAAACTCCATGTTTTTATATTGTGATATGGTGACTTCATCTTCGTCTGGTTCCACTCATTTTGGAGTGAAAACGTCCTGAGAGCGGAGAAAGCCTGGGCTCCGAGGAGGCTCACTCCATTAGCCTCCAAACACGTTGGGGGAATCACAGAGGAGCTCTACCTCTACCCAAACAAGCTCGCCTCTCCCTCTTCTCCCGAGGGAGAGACTTCAGCGCCACGGGACAGCTGATTTTTGCTGCCTCCAGGCGCTCTAACGCAGACATGTCAAACACAAGGCCCGGGGGCCGGATCTGGCCCGCGAAGTGGTTTCATGTGGCCCGCGAAGCCATCCTGGAAACAGTGAGGGAACGGCCCCCACTGCCTTAGCCCTGGCCCAGAGACCCTCAGATCTGTCCCACTCCTGCCCAGGTCCCCATAGGCACCCTTGATGCGAATGATGTAGAGCTGGCCACGCCCACCCAGTAGGCCATACGCACTCTGGCCACGCCCACCCAGTAGGCCACGCCCACCCTGGCCACACCCACCCGGCCCCCTGAGGGCAACCACAATGCTGATGCGGCCCTCAATGAAATTGAGTTTGACACCCATCCCAAGATCGGGTGGCTTCAGAACGCTGCCATTCGGCATGGCAGCGCTACTGGAAGCCCCTTTTTTAGGCAAGTTTTTGACACCTTGTTAAGCACTGGTGGTACTTGAATATTGTCATGTCCTAAAAGTAGTACAATTTCTGAAAAGGTTGAAAAGCTCTGATGTAAATGCAGCCTAAATTGTTTATTGCCATCCTATTTGCAAATAATATCTTACTTACCTAGTTGAGATGGTGTAGTTGTGCAGCAGGGAGGGGGAGGTGCAAATTTCCTGCCTTTGCTGCAGACAACTTGCCTGTGCAACATTTGCTGGCCAGGTTTTTTGGCGCGCTAAGCAGCAATTCCTATTGGCTTTTGAAAGCCAATAGGCCCAGGGTAAGCAACCTTGCCTCTTTTATGACTCATGGACTTCAACTCCCAGAAGATGTTACATTACGTAACATCAACTGGAAGATGTTAAACTGTCCTTCTTTTTCTTTCCTTCCCAAAAATTGTGTTAATGAGTCCTCTCTAGGCTCTGCTGATCAGCTTGTCCTGGGTTGTTTTGCCACAAAACGGAATGGTTTGCAAGTTGCAGTTGAGACAGCCCATCTCATTTTAGATATATCACATATAATTGAAGATTGTAATTAGTTGCGTGTGCACGTTCAGCAAGTGTGATGTATTTGTGCTGGCATTTCTAGGCCTCTTTCCAACCACATCCAGAAAAATTTGTAACAAACGTTGGAATTCTCAAGGCCATATTTGGTATTTCCCAGCAATCTGTTACTGGAAGGAAAAAGCAATCCCTGCTGCGTTACTGATCCCAGAGAAGCATTTGCATGTATGCAGGTATCCGTAGGGTGCCATAGTTATGGATGAGAAATATTGGTTGCAAAGTTGGCATTTCTGGATGCAATACAGATATTTTGGACTTACTTTTGTTTCTTTGCATGTTTGATATTTTTAAAAAGGCATATGCTACTGACTATGCTTATGCACATATGTAACATCTTTTGCAAGGTTACATGACCAATGCTTGTCCAGAATGTGAAAAGTGAAAGATTGTGACTAAACAAAATGTTAATGTACAGATAATACCACCAGAAATTATTTTAGCCTTTTTAATAAATGTTATTGATGTTAAGCTCACCATGGAAAACATTGTATATTGTTATGTATATACTAGGTTAATTATTTAAAGACTGAAGTTTAACATAACTAGATTCTAAGTAATCTATTTTTCAAAACACACAACAGTCCAAACAGTAAAAGAAAAGTCCAAATTAAGAATATTTCATTCTTAAGAATTGTTTGATTTAAAGTGGTTTAGTTGTAATAGATGGTCATAGATTCAAAATAGTTTTCAAGAGTATGTACAAAAGATACTATTTTTTTCCTAGCATCAACTAAATTAGACATATTACATTGAGAAAAATGTTTCTCATTTCTTTCCTGTTACCTTTATTGATTTCATTGCAGAGGTGTTAACATAGGAAATAGATTAATTTGTTACCTAATTTTACCTTCCAAAAGACAGAAGCAGATGAAAAATGTGAGGTTCTGTCCTGATGGCTTTTTTGAATTAGCTGTTTTAGATTCTAAAAGTTTAGTTCCTAAAGAAGTAACCTTCTAAATAATTTTAATGTCCTCCTCTAGTGCAGGGGTAAGCAACCTTGGCTCTTTTATGACTCAAGGACTTCAACTCCCAGAATTCCTGAGCCAACATGGCTCAGCTTGGAAACCTCTCTCTTTCCCCTCAGCGTGGCTGGCTCAGGATTTCTGAGAGTTGAAGTCCGTGAGTCATAAAAGAGACAAGATTGCCTACTCTTGTAATAGGCTTTCGAAAGCCAATAGAGGGAGCTTTTTTTTTTTGCAAAAAAAGGTGCCGGAACGCTGTTCTGAGCATTCTATGAAAAAAAAGCCCTGGTCATGATGGTCATCAAGCAGGTCAGCAAATGTTCACACCCAATTTTATGACCTTGTTTGTGTTGGTCATTAGACAAGCACAGTGATCATTTAATGAACCCCTTGTTCACTATGGGGCATTTTTCTCTGGAAACTAGAAGTAAATGCCAGTTCCCGATAAAAACCTCAAAAATTGTGCCCACGTTATTGCAGAACACGTTATTGCATGGCCATAAATGCAGTCCGGTTGCTGAGGGTCTAAAATGCAGTCATGTGACTGGAAAAGGCACTCAGACCATGGAATTTTGAATCTGGGTCATACGTTGCTTTTGGGGGTCTTTTATAGCTGAATGGTAGCTAAGTGCTCCTGAGTCAAAGACCACCTGTACCTGGCATGGAGCCAGGTTAGCCAAAGAGCCCTCTTGACGCAATGGGGTTGGCCTGGCCCATTCGCTCCGGCAGAAAGGGCATGCTGTGGACCCCATCAAGCAAGGACTCCTGACTGGCAGGCTCTGGAAGAAGGTCCTTTTCTGCCATACCCCCCCCCCCTTTGGAGGATCTGCCCCCACCCTCTTGGCCTTCCGGAAGAGCCTCAAAATCAGGCCGATTGGTCCTGATAGGGGCGCTTTACGCTGGAGGGGGCTGGCAAAGGGTTGAGCAGATTCTCCAGCTTGCACGTCAGGGAGCGTCTGCGTCTGTCATTGGGGGACAGTGGCAAAGGTGTAGGCTCTGTCTTACACCAAGGACTCTTCAGCATCTTTATCGAAGGTCTAGATGAGGGGATAGAAAGGGAATTCATCAAATTTGCGGACGACACCAAGCTGGCGGGAATAGCCAGCACCTCAGAAGACAGGCTCAGGATCCAGAAAGATCTCGCCAGACAAACTCTGGGTTCTCTCTCTAACAAAATATAATTCAATGATGCGAAAAGTAAGATTCTACCCTTAGGCAAGAAAAACCAAATGCACTGGTATAAAATAGCGTTCTGGAACTGGAGGTTTTTAAGAAGAGATTGGATAGCCATTTGTCTGAAATGATATAGAGTTTCCTGCTTGAGCAGGAAGTTGGACTAGAAGACCTCCAAGGACCCTTCCAACTGTTATTCTGTGCTCCATTTGTATTTCTGCAAATTAGCATTCTAACTAGGGGGCCCTCAAACGGCAAATCACAGAACAGGAAGTCGGATCAACCAATCAGCAGACAGGATGCGCACCTTTGCACAATGCGCTGTTGGGATGTGGGAAGTATTTACATCAGCCTGCCTGTGGCCATCTGCAACTCTGCTTACCCATCAACCCCTGATGGCCACGTGCAGTTGCAGGCAACTAAACCAACCTTCAGAGAAAAGATCCCACCTTCCTACCACTTGTCCACTTCTTTCATAGCTTTAACTAATTCCTGTTAATTGTAATGTTTTTATATTTCTAGTTGCACTGTAGTGCAGGCTACCCAGAGCCACTTTGTACAGTGAGATAGGCAGCATATAAATTTAATAATCAATAAACGAAATAACAGTAAATGTGGGCTAGAAGCCCCAGCTACCAGGACCAATAATGCCTGGAATTAGTGTACTATGTACAGCCGTGCTGCATATCCTAGAGCCTGGGCCCAAATGGCCAGGAAAATGTCCTTTCCCTCTCCCTGGAACATTGGTATTTCACAGGAGGAGATATGAACCCATCTCAGCTGTGACTCATTCAATCTCATAAATAAGCCTGTGGTCAGCCACAAAAACCCTTGGCTGAAGGGATTGTCTGCAGCAGAGGAGGCCCACTCTGTGCTTCATGCTGGGTCTCACAGTGTGTTGGCCGCTAGTGCTGAATCCCCCGCAGAAGCGGAAATCCCCAGCTACTTCTGAGAAAAGGCTTTGCTGTAAGAAACATGCTCGCAGGGCACACTGTGGCCTTTCCATCAACAGCTTTGCAGCCACGGATCTTCCCAGCTGCGGTGGGAGAGAGCTAAACTCTGGCTGCTTCCCAGCAGGGTTAACATTTAGGGTTGCATTCATTTTTCTGCTACTTGGAGAGTAGGCAATTATAGAAACTCAGTCTCTGAAACAAGAACACAGAACTTACTGAAGACCTTGCTGCCTAAAACAAACACTGGACGCATAATTCTGCAGAGCATAAGCGATCCATTCCTGCATTTAATCTATTGCTGAAGATCACTCAAGGTCCCCTGATGAATGTTGCGAGGGGCCTTGCTGCGCTTTCAGTGCTAGATAGGAAGGACACCCTGTTGCCTCTGTTGGACCCATGACCTATGGCGGATGGATGGCTATGTAGAGGACATTTCTGGCCAGCTCCATGCTAGCCACAGAGAGAGGCTAGTTGCAGGTAGGCTGTCTGCAAGTAGCACAGAACAGGGGACATTACCTCCACACAAAGCCCCCCTTAATGCACCCGAACATAGCAACCGTGGCCCCCACCTTCCAAGTGACCCCAGTGCTGCTTAGCTGAGGGCAGGCAGTTGTTCTGAGCAGTCCTGGGATGCCAGCTGGTATTTGCAGAGGCCGCGTGTGCCTTTCAAGGTGAGCTGGCTTGGATGCTTCCCCCCCCCCCCCGACGCCACCTTCCCCACTTCCTTTTCCGGTACAGTAAATGTGCAGCTCTGGTGACTGGCAATGACTCACCGACTTCAGGAGGTGCCGTTGGGGAAGCTACATGCACTTACTGGAAGACATGGCCTCCTGAGTAGAAGGCAAGTGGTAATGGCGGGGCCTGGGGAGAGGATGGGAGGAGGGGGGCCCTTCTCCTTGGCTTCCATATTGGGTTCTGCTTGGGATAGAGTGGCATCATGACAGTGAATGGCTGGCACAGCTGATGGACAGCAGTGGCCTCTCTTGGAGACCTCTGGGGCTCTGGTTGGCCTTCTTTGGCCTCCTGTTGTCCACTCCCGTATTCAAGAGGAACAGAAGACGTGAGTGGCCAGGCTGACCCCCCCCAGCCCTGGGAGAGCCAGTGCGCAAGTTTGAGTTTCTCTGGAAAGAGATGCAGCCAAAAAATAAACCTCACTCCCCGATTTCAAGGCCAAGAAATGCACAGCAAAATGGCTGTTAATGGAAGAGGGATGCAGGAGAAAATGACAGAATTAAATTACGTAGAGAGGGAGATTTGCATCTCCATGTTGAGAAGGGCAATCATTGAAGCCTATTCTGGCGTTACCTTAGTAGGCAATATATTTTGATCTAGTTGTGCCAGGATCTGAGAGCCTTGAAGTGTGAGCCTCCAGCTAGCGAAGCCAGGTGAGTTGAGCATCTGGGGGATTTTGCTGAGCTCTTGCCATATGCTGACAGGGAACGATGGGCTGAAAGCTCAAGACAGGAGTGCTTAGGATGGGGGGGGGAGAAGGCAAGTCAGCCTCCCCCAAATACATCGTATGGGCTGCAAGGCCTCTCAGGCTGATCTGCAGAGCAGTGGCTTATAGCAAAAAGCTGCCTTTGAAAGGCTGTGGATGCTTCAGGAATAATTTGGCAGAATAACTTCACTGCTATCCTCTCCAGCAAACTTAAAACAGCAAGGTTTTTTCAGGCTTATATGGACTGATATTGATTGACTGCCATTGACTGCTCTTAGTTGACCCTCCAGATAGATATTTTCTCCAGGAGGATCTGACCCCAACATAGTCTTTCAAGTCTCCTAATGGTGCCCCGATGCCCACGGTAATGGAGCGCATCCAACCTGCTGATAGTCATCATCTTAGGGATTCTGGGTGGTGCACAATAAAACATTAACATATAAAAAACTACAGAAAAATTAATTTTTTAGAATTAAATTGTTTTATTTGATATTCTTAAAAATTGCTACATGAGACCCATTTCTCTAGTAAATAGGGGGGAAAAGAGGAGGAAGTTATGTTGGATATGTTTGTTGTTTTGAATTATTTGTAAAAATAATAAAGTTGGGATAAAAATGAATGAATGAACGAACGAATGAAGTAGAAAATAAAATTTCCCTGCAATCTTTAAAGTTAAGAGTGTTTTGGAGAGAGGGGGGGGTGGATGGGGGTGTGAGAGAGATTGTATAGATTCTGTCCAAGATGCCCAGGGTGTCACCTGTGGATGCAGTCTGAGATGAGTTGGTAATGCCTGAAGAAGCAGCCAGGGTTTTCAGGGCTCTTAGTTCAACCACCTGTTTGTTGAACCCAGCTCCTCCTGTTTAGTTCAGGCAGCCAGGGAGGTGAGTTATAGTTGGGTCCATGTTGTGAAGGTGAACTCTTTGGCCAGCCTTGAAGAGATGGCACTGCACCTCCTCAAGAGGCTGTCCTTAGACCTAACACTTTTTAGATGACTACCATGTAGGGGAGGCTATTGAGAAGGAAAGTCTGCAGTTGATGAGAAGTCTTCAGGAACTGGATTTAAGGTTAGAACTCAGTGCAGAGACAGCCTTGTCACACTTTTAGATGGCTTGTGACGAATCTGGGTTGGAAATTGTCCATCCATGCTTGTGCTCCTTGATCTCTCCATGGTTTTTGATGCTATCTACCATGATATCCTTTTGGATTATCTCTGGGGACATGGAGTTGGTGGCACAATTCTACAGTAATTCTCCTCTCTCCTTTGGGGCCAATTCCAGTCTCTCCCTAGGTTCCACCTTTGAGGTGATACCATAGAACTCTGTCTCCTCTTTCTTCTTGTTCCAACATCTCCATGGAACCAGTGGGTGAGGTCCTGCTCAGCAGGTTCAGCTTTAGGCTAAGCTCAGTAGGCACTGGTCCAGGGCTCCAAAGCTGAGGCTATGCCAATGTTGCCTCTTGTTCCAGATAATTCTAAAATGCAAATCTTCTCATTGGCAGGAGATGGCAGCATCAGTTAATGGGGCCTAGTAGCGCCATATACCCTTGAGATAGCACTAATGCATGGTTTGGTATTATCAGTATGCTGATGATCCTCAATGACTGTATATCTGTGAGGTTGCTGAGGCTTTATCCCAGAGCCTAGAGGTTGTGTAGCGTTTGAAGGGGAGGACTCAATCCTCCCAAGACCCAGTGGCCATAGATGGATAGGGTTGCACGTCCCCTCTGAATAGTGATGAGCAACCTTGCAGGGTTCCTGCTCAATGAGCAGGCAGCAGTTGTGGCCAGGAAGGCCTCTGTGCAGCATATCTAGTGGGCCAGTTGTGCCCTTTCTTGGATCAGGAGGTTCTTTAGATAGTCATTCACGTCCTGGTTGCCTCACAGCTTGACTCTTGCCGTGCACTCTGTATGGTGCTGCCCTCGAAGGCCACTTGAGAACTTCAGCTGGTGCAGAATGCAGCATCACAAGCATTAATGGGCACTCAGCATATGGCACTTTTGCTTTGGGACTTGCAATGTTTGCCAGTTGGTTTCCAGGTATGGTTCCTGGTTAAGACCTATATAGTCCTACATGGCATAAGTCCCAGGCATTTGGGGGCCAGCCTGCTTCCATAGAGACTGCTCAGCTGATACATGCTGACAGGGCTATGCCCTCTGGGCTCCTTTGATTAAACAGAGTCATCAGTCGTGACCTGGAAGAAGGCTTTCTTTGTCAGGGCACCTGCCCTTTGGAGTGCAGTTCCCCCGTAAGGTCCACGTGGCTGCCGGTGCCCTAGGGGGCTGAAGAGTGGGCTGTCCTTCCAGGCCTGGGCTAAGCGGGCTGGAGCAACCTCCAGATGTTGGTGGCCTGTGTTCTGCGTGGTCTGCTCAATTCACCTCCATCTTGCTCCTTTCTTTCTTTTCTGGTCAAATTCTTTGGTTTTATGGTTTTGTTTTTATTGCACTGTTTTTTATTCTGTTGATCATACTCTGACTCAGCCAGAATCTCTGGACTGGGCAGTGCCAAGTCAGATCAAACAAACAGACAGACAAGGATTTCCAATTGCAAATTCAGTCATGATTTGTGCATGAAGTGAGGGCGACATAACTGATTAAAAAAAAGAGGTTCCCAGGCATATTGAGGACATGGCTGGGTACATATGGAACAGCCGTTTAATTCAGTAGCCCCCAACTGATTGGGTACCAGGGACCGAGGGAGCCTGGCTCAGATGGAGCCTCGCTTGTTTGTGTGGCCCGGTTTCTGGCATGCCGTAGACTGGCACTGGTCCATGGACCAGGGGTTGGGAACCCCTGCTCTAACTGTCCTTAGTCCCCCCCCTTAGTGCCCTATTCTGCTTCCTTGTATTTTTCTTTGTACTTTTCTATAAGTACAGTTATGCTTTCACACAGGAGTCACTTGTTTTTTATTAACTACAATTAATCTCAAGTCCTATGACTAAGCTAGGTGTCTTCCAGCTGCCATCTGATTTCTTTTCCTGAAGAATGAAAGAGTAGAAGGCCCAAGACTGGATCTGGTAAGACCTTACTAGATACTCTGCAGCTGGATGATGATGATATCCATTCAGTTGAATCCAACTCTTGGTGATTCTCTGGGCCTGGTCTCTCCACGTCTTCCGATCTTGCATTATTTCTTTGATTTTTTCTATGCTTCGGCCAGTGTCAGCCTTCATGGTATCCAGCTACCTTTTTTTTATTGCCTACCTTCCTTTTACTGCTAACTCTTCCAGGCATAATTGCTTTCTCCAGTGATCCAGCCGAGTACAATTTTCAAACCATATCAGCATTTATTTAATTGCTGTGGCAGCCAGCTCACCCTTTAATTAGCTTATTAATCAGAAGGTTATGTTCTTTGTCAAGTGGTTTGATAAAATCAAGATATGATATTCTAAGGAAGTTACCAGATTGAACAGTCAGATAATGTTAGTTTGGCAAGTCTTGTTTTTGATAAATGTGTGCTCGTTTCTGGTAATTACTGTGTGGTTTTAAAGCTTCTTAAGTTCCAAGTCCCCATGATCTGCTGTACAATGTTGCCAAGTACTAACTCAAACTGAGTGCCCTGGTGGTAATTTGTGGGTTTTCCTGTCCCACTCTTGAAAGTCGGAGCCACGTTTTCTTTTCTCCACCCACCTGGCAGTCTTGCTGTGATTCATCTCTTATCAAATGGTTGGGGGCCACTGTTTTAGCCCATCCCCTGCTTAAGTAGGAGACCCTTGACCAGTGGTTCTCAACCTTTTTTTCACCATGAACCCCCTTTAAATACTTTGGTGCCCACAGACCATGGCCATGGACCACCAAGACTTAACTCAAGATTTAAATCATAACATTTCTTCAAGCCTTTGCGGACCCTCTGTGACCACATTGCGAAACCCACCCACCCACCCAGTACTTCACGGACCATAGTTGAGAACCACTGTCCCAGGCCATTTCAGACAAATGGCTGGCCAGTCTCTTCTTAAAAACCTCCAGTGATGGAGCACCAACAACTTCTTGAGGCAAGTTGTTCCACTGGTTAATTGTTCTCACTTTCAATTCTCCCACCTAGCAACTATGGTATACTAACCCCCAAAGCAATCCCAAAGCCTCCACATTGATTGTCATATCTTACCCTTTTCTCTCTGAAACCCATGGCTATGCCTCTGAGTTCAGTTCTGTAGGTTCATTAATCTCGTCCCTAACTTGGAGGGTTTTAGTCCAGCCCCCACCCCCCAAGGCAGGGATCCTCTAGCGACAGAGCACCACAACTCCAGGAAGGGGTCTGCTTTAACTTAAGTATATGATGCTTAAGTTGTCAACCTTGACACAACAGCTTCAGATGATGTGTTACCAAATTATATGACATTCAGCAGTTACTAAAATGTACATTGGTCCCAACTACAGTAGTAAATTATCCCATATGCAAATGCAGCAAGGTTGCAGCAAGGTTCCCATTGCCCCTTAGAAAAGATTGACCATCATCTTAGTCTCACTTTAGATTTTCTCTTGAAGACACACTCATTCCAAGTCAGCCCCACTACACAACTTCCCCTGCAGCATCTTTTACTCTTCCAGAGTTCCCATCAAACAACTCATGCAGGCATGTCCCTCAATCTGGGTGGTTGACCACAGTGATCCAGTAAAGATGCTTCTACATCTTACAACTGAATGCAAATGAACTCTCGACAACATGAAAAGCCCTCAGAATGGTTGAGGTATACTTTCTGAGGCAATTCTTCAAGTAGCTGCTGACAAAACCACAGTTGTCTTTAATCTGAACAAAACAGGGGACGTAAAATCCCAGATCTGTCTATTTCTCACCACGATTCAACTTACTGAAATAGACGTTATATTAGTGAACCATCTCTGCTGAACATCTGTGGTCATACGCGAGGCACAACTGGACAGAGGGCCTGCTGTCCTGGCCCTGGAAACCATTAATATTTGTTTGCCACCAGAGGGTGGTCAGCTTGCATCCGGTGCTGCTCTAAAAAGGAGCAGCCTCTCTTGGGGAGGGTTTCCTGCATCTGATTCCTGGGCTCGACCCAACAAGATGAGGCAATCCCCATCCCAGTAACTCCAGAGTGGCCACACCAACCCATCATTTTCTCTGTTCCAGGGGGCACAGAATTACCCAGAATGCTTGCTGCTCCGTTCCCCCCTCCGGTCTCCCACAGCATTCCCTGCCTCTCACGGCTTGGAGGATTCAAGGGTTTCACTGAGGATATCGCTGAAATTCTAAGAACAACTAGCTTTCCGTTTATCCCCTGGGAAGATTGCAGTGCCAAAGGCTTTGCTTTCCACAGCAAAGGCTCCGTCCATCCGCAAGGAGGGGCTGCTGTTCCCTGAGTGTTTTCAACTCTCCTGGCCGGCCATTCACAAGGGTCAAAGGGCTCACCTACAGAGGTTTCTTCCCAACAATCCCAGTACTTCCCATTCCGATGGCCAAAAGTCCGCGTTTTCTCAGCCTTTGCAACACCATTTTTAAGACTGCAAAATCACTCTCCCTCTTAGATACAAATAGTCCTTACTTAGCGCCAACAACTGGAACCAGAAGCTCTGTCGCTAAGTGCCACAGGGCCTAAGCGAATCACGTGACCATGAGACACAATATCTTTTCCTATTCAGTCATTAAGCAAGTCACTGCTGGTCATTAAGTGAATTGAGCTCTTTCCTTCATGGGAAGGAACCGTATCTGCTTTCTCCCATCTTCTGGGGCCTCACCAGTCCTCCAGGAGTGCTCAAAGGTAACCAAAAGCTCACCTTGGCTTGTTTTTTTTTTCAGTATCCAACCAGCCCGGGGGGAGTTAGCTAACTGCCCTTTACCCTCTCCTTCTCCAACCAATACCTGCCACATCCTCCTCCCACTAGTGGGACAACCACGGAGAGCTGGAGTTTCGCTTCCTTCCTAAGAAATGTAAACTATGAGTTGAACTTTCCGCCTTTTCACTCTTATAACTTTTTCACCCATTTCACTTTTCGCTTCATAAGAGTCTGACAGCCTCTTTGCCTTTTCTTTAATGTCTCGTAGATGCCAAAATTCCGTTTTATTTTCCCCTTGGTTTGAACATTTCTGTGCAGGAGCCCTTTTGATTATCCCTGCAGTTTCTGACTGCTGCCTCGGAGCCTCCTCTCCTTGGAAATTTGTGTTTGTGTGTGTGTGTGTGTGTGTATGTGTGTGTACATACACACACACACACACACACACACACACACACATTCTTTTCCTTTTCAGATGCAGCTAGTCCTGTGTGTGTCACACTAGCTTCCCACTTAGAACATAAGGCAGTTGCTCCCTCAATATTTTATTTCCCATTTTTCTTGGCCATCCTTTTTTCTTTCAGTATTTTAAACCATTGGATCTGACATTTCTTCATTAAAGTTGATCAGATCTGCTGTTCTGAAATCCAATATTCAAGACTGTTCTTTCTTTCCTTGTTATGATGAGTTCCAGGGTGTTTTCGCAATATTCGAATTATGTTCAATCAGGTTGGCTCTTGTTAAAGATTAGGGCAGGCATTCTTGTTTCCTTTCACGCCTTCTGACACATGAAAATGTCCACAAGAGAGGATAGAAATTGGCTAACTTCTCTCTTAGCAGAGTTAGATTCCCAGGTAATCTAGCGGCCACTGAAATAATCCACGATCATTACTGCAATACTGCTGGGTCCTCACCATCATCTTGTTCGGCAGCCTGGGGCTTAAGGGAAACTCAGGAGTATCCTACAAGATGGACAGGTCAAGCCCCAGCAGGCAAGGTGGGAAACTTAGTCACAACAAAATCAAGGCATTCTCTCTGATGAACAGAACAGAATATTTTATTTGGCCAAGTGTGATTAGACACACAAGGAATTTGTCTCCCGCGCATAAGCTCTGTGTACATGAAAAACAATAAAGTAATAATAATCATAATGATACCAATAAGAGAAGAAAGTGGAAGAAATGAGGATAATAATAATAATAATAATAATAATAATAATAATAATAATAATAATAATAATAATAATAATAATAGATATACCACATGGGTAAATATACTTAGACATAAGATAGTATTGTGGGAATTAGGTGTTCAACAAGATAACTGTCAAGGTTCCAACTGATGGAACCAAATGAATCAGAACTCCGAGGCATGAGATTTCCTCAAAGAACATGTTTATTGGATATATAATGTCAGCACGGTCAAATGTGAAACCAAATCTAACCCCCCTCCCCAAAAGGTTCAGGGTAATTCAATGTAATAGTTCTCTCCCTTCTATTTAGCTATAAATAGAGCCTTGGTGGAGCAGTGGGCTAATGCCTCCTTAAGTAACCCCAGCTGCCTGCCATTAGTGCAGGTTCGAGTCCCACCAGGCTCAAGGTTGACTCAGCCTTCCATCCTTCCGAGGTAGGTAAAATGAGGACCCAGATTGTTGGGGGCAATAAGCTGACTTTGTAATAATGCCGCTTGGGGGGGGGGTGAAAGCCGGCATATACATAGAATGAAGGCTATTGCTAAGCACATTGATTTGTGCTTCTTAGATTGTAAGCCGCCCTGAGTCTTCGGAGAAGGGCGGGATATACATGGGATTTAAAAAAAATCACATTCTCCAGTAGAACTACTTGGCAAGCTTTCTAACAGAACATCCTTCCTTCTCCTTCATGATGTGGGAATGACCTTGGTTCCCACGGGATCCATTCACGTTCAGACTAGCAGAAATACCTCATCCTCCCCCTCCCTTTCTTGTGGCAACCTAGAATGACAAAGATGGCTGCAGCCAGGTTTGTTATAGAGTTGACAATAACAAGTGAAAAGAAGATTATGGAAAATTCCAAATAGTCCTGGATGAAATTCTATCCTCTTAGGACAGAAGGATTTGGTTCCATCAACACTGAAAAACCATCTGAAATTCTGCATAGGTGGCCAGGATCAGTAATGTGCTGTACTTACTTTGTCTGATTTTGAGGCCTTGGGCTTCCTCTAGGTTGATGGGATGGCAGGCTGGCTAAGAAAATGTTTGCAAGCTTGGTTCTCTGCTTTGAGTTGGAAAATAGCTCTTTCCCTGAAATACAAGAGCCTCTGCTGACCATCGAGAGGCCTGCATCTGGGGGCCCATAAGGCTCGTGCCCTGCCTCCTGACTTGCCACCACGACTAACCTCTAATGTTTTTTGGCCAAGACGCAGAAGAAGCCAGTGAACCAGTGCTAATAGGAGGAAGAAGAGGATGTGGCTGGGCCAGATGGCTGTGTTGTTGATTCTCCTTCAGCACAGTAAGTTGCCTTTGTAATCTGTCTCTACATTTTGATGGCATGTTCTAGCAACACACTTGTGTTATCCAGAGTGACCTACAACTACAAACACCTGCCTAGAGGACAACTCCCATTGCCCAAGGAGTCTGGGATACCCAGTTTCACTTATCAGAGCCGCACAGTTCTCCCTTCCAGTTGAGCACAAAATGAAAACCCAGAGCTACACTTCAGGGTAACACCTTATATCCAGGATCCAAGTCTATGTTTGGGGAGGAGGTCTGGATTTCTCCCCCCATCTCTACAGCTGTCCAAAATGTTTCTGTCTGACCTGCTCCAAAATCAGGTTTAATGCACATCAATTACCGCTGATGAGTTTGACCACAGTGGCATTGCAGGTGCGCAAGTGCTCTTCCATATGGCACTAGGAATGACTCTTGCATGTCAGGTCAACCATCACGTAGGAAGCTTTGCCTTGGGAAGCAGCTCTGTTGCCGTGGGACTCCTCAGAGCTAACCAGAGAGACGCTGTCCTGGCTGCCCCGTGCACCAGCAGCAGCAAAGGTGAAGCGAGGGTTGGGCTTAGTGGGCCAAAGGGACGGGTCTAGCTCTATCCAAACAACCAGCAGGCACTTCACTTTTTGGGGTCCACCTGCTTCCTTCCACGCCCCAAAGCATCCTGACTGCATAGCACAG
Organism: Vipera ursinii; assembly: GCF_947247035.1. Taxonomy (NCBI): domain Eukaryota; kingdom Metazoa; phylum Chordata; class Lepidosauria; order Squamata; family Viperidae; genus Vipera; species Vipera ursinii. The sequence continues at coordinate 1,119,466 of NC_139526.1, read as the reverse complement.
GACCCAGCAGAGGACTTGCATGCTGAGGTATCTGCAATGCAACAGGTGGGGAAAAGCTCTTCCACCCTACAATGGGTGGACAGATGCACAATTTTGTGTACTCACAAGCAAATCCCATGCAGGTTACACCACCAGTCACTAAGGTGCTTCAAACCACCCCTGCATGTGCGTACTAGAAAAATGATATTTGTATCTTTGCTGGTTTGTGTATCTTTGCCCCCATTTGTCTCTTCTCCATTCTGCTGCTCCCCTGTGCGATTTGCAAATCAAAAGCCTGGTGCAGTCCAGAGGGAAGGCCAAAGGAAATTGTGTGGGGAAAGTTTCTGTAAATGTTTTAATACCACACTAGTGGTATGTTTCGGTTGTAATTTAAGACTGATTGAAACATAAAGCTGGTGCTACTGTGTAATTGTGGCAGACGCCATGCACCCATTTGCCCAAAGGGGCAGAAGGACATGGCAAACAATCTCCCCCCCGCCAGATGTGCAAATGGAAAAAGAGGAAAGCCTGATGCTCTTTTCTGCCTTTTCTCCACCTCACCTGCAACCTCAGGGACCATTGTGGGCCAGATCTGACTCTAGGTTCTGACTTTTCCAATAACCATCCGAGTCAGAAGATCATTTAAAATAAATTATTAGAGTACTCTGATAAAGTGGGATCTCCCTATGAAAAGGGGAACTGGGAAAATGGATTACGTACACTTTTGTAGATAGTACAACAAAGGACTTCAAAGCAAAAGCTAATTGGTTTAGAAATAGTCATACCTGAGTCCTTCGGGAGAAGGGTGGTATACAAATTTAATAAATAATAAATAAATAAATAAATAAATCTGTCCAATTACATCACAAGAATTAAACATCCAATAATATGTGAGAATAGCCATAGAAAAGAGTAAAAGAAACATTTGGAAAGGAAAAAGATCAAAATGGGTAGGGGGACGGTACATTCTCAGCACTTCCCAAGGTTGGGCACGACTGTTTTCTTTGTTCACGGAGGTGAGAACAGCTGCAAATGAAACTGCCACCCACAACGTATCCCATGCTCTCCG